>NC_063340.1:18190186-18208755 GCF_021869965.1 Rhincodon typus
AGGCAATTTCATTGAGTTTCACAGGGAGTTTCATTGAGTTACACAGGAGGTTTCATTGAGTTTCACAAGGAGCTTCATTGAGTTTCACAGGGGGTTTCATTGAGTTTCACAGGCAGTTTCATTGAGTTTCACAGGGAGTTTCATTGAGTTTCACTTAGGGTTTCATTGAGTTTCAACGAGGGTTTCATTGAGTTTCACAGGAGGTTTCATTGAGTTTCACAGGAGGTTTCATTGAGTTTCACAGGGAGTTTCATTGAGTTTTACAGAGGGTTTCATTGAGTTTCACAAGGGGTTTCATTGAGTTTCACAGGCAGTTTCATTGAGTTTCACAGGGAGTTTCATTGAGTTTCACAGTGGGTTTTGTTGAATTTCACAAGGGGTTTCATTGATTTTCACAGGGAGTTTCACTGAATTTCACAAGGAGTTTCATTTCGTTTTACAGGGGGTTTCACTGAGTTTCACAGAAGGTTTCGTTAAGTTTCACAAGGAGTTTCATTGAGTTTCACAAGAGGATTCGTTGAATTTCAGAGAGGGTTTCATTGAGTTTCACAGGGAGTTTCATTGAGTTTCACAGAAGATTTCATAAATGTTCACAAACGGTTTCATTGAATTTCACATGGAGTTTCATTGCATTTCACAGGCAATTTCATTGAGTTTCTCTGTATGCGGCCCACTGAGCTTTCTCACTGTGTCTTAGTAAACATGTCTCATTAACTACTGCAGTTATCTTCGTTAACACACAGGAATTTCCTCCCATTAGCATGAGCTAGGAAAGCAGCAGTACCAGCCTACAGCATAGACTAAAACATTTTCATGACATTGGTTCAAGACCGTGGCATTGCACTGTATGACTTTAAAAATTGTGAATGAAACACAATAATTAAAATGGTGCCTCTTAATATGTAAAGGACTTCAGATTCATTGAGCTGTTATCAGGTTTTGTGACATGTGACAGCCTAAATTCTATGCTAATTAGTTATCAATTTGACCAATTGTTAGGCAGTGAATTGTAACCAGCAGTGAATCTGGCCAATCAATCAAAGATAAACCTGTGATAAATGGCCAATTCAACCAATCACATTATAGATTTTTATCAACATTAGGTAAAGTGAGCAGATCATTGTTTTGCTTATGTCTCTAAGTCATATTTTACAGAACTCTTTTTAATTACGTTCCCAGTAACATGTGCAATCTGGGGCAGCCAGTAAACACAGAATACTTAATTGACAAATGTCACCCTCTGATTCTGTGTTGTACATTGTACAATATAATAATTAGGTTCTAGAATCAGAAAATTATTCAGCAAATCAGTAGGAATTTAGCCCATCACATCCATACTAGCTCTCTTAAAGAACATCCAATTAATTCTTGTCCGAGATAGGGTCAGGGTGGGTTGGGTCTAGGCCCGAAACGTCAGCCTTCCTGCTCCTATGATACTGCTTGGCCTGCTGTGTTCATCCAGCTCTGCACCTTGTTGTCTCTAATTCTTGTCCGGTGCACTTTTTCATAGACATGCAAATATTTCCTTTGTAAGTCTGTATCCCGTTCCTGTTTGAAATCTGCTAATGAATCCATTACCTTTTCAGGCAGTGCCTTCCAGCCCAGAACATACAGCTCATACTCTCTGTGTGTCAACAGAATCCCTCAGTTGGCAGTGGGGATTTCACCAGCTGCTGGGGAACTGGCAGTGGCTCCATGTTTTCTCTGAAGGCCTCCACTTAACTGGCCAACATCAAGTTTTCCTGGATGTTTAGGACCTTGGGATGTGCAAATCCAGCCCTCTGGGTCTGCTGTCCAATCAGTGAGCAGAAACCCTCCAAACTGCCTATCAGCAACATCAGAAGTTGGTAATACAGCTGCCTTTGGCCTAGGAGCCACAGTGACTGAGACCACAGGATGGAATAGGACAGGCGGTACAGAGAGGGTCAAGAGAAAAGGAAGGGGTTGATTCTCACCTTTCTCATTCAGGTACTAAGTGCCTTTGAAGAATGGATCACCATCCCTTCCAAAAGCCAGCTTTTTTGGGTTATCTCTTATGGTAACTGCCCCACCTACTGCAATTTGAATACCAATAAGTGACAGGATGAGATCACTAAGTTTATATTAATTGCCAACTGAAGGGTCTCGGTTAATATCCAGATGGGAAGGCCTTTCCTGCCCTGAAGTTAATCGTCAGAAGTCACACGATGCCAGGTTATAGTTCAAGAGGTTTACTTGAAATCACAAGCTTTTGGAGCACTGCTCCTTCATCAGGTGGAGTGTGAAGGTAATTGGGCAGAGGTAGGAAGGCAAGGAGTATTCCCAGGCATGACCTTCCCCTGATTAAATGCCCCTCCACCCTGAAAATGCACTGTTTGGGGGGACATTAAATTCCACCTCTTACCTTCCTTCTTGTTCTTTCAACTGCATCTTCTGGGTAGCCACCTTCCTGACAAAGAGTGACTGGTGGCTCAGTGGTTAGCACTGCTGCCTCACAGCGCCAGGGATGTCTGTTCAATTCCACCCTCGGGTGACTGTCTGTTTGAAGTTTGCACCTTCTCCTCATGTCTGTGTGTACTTTCTCTGGGTACTCCAGTTTCCTCCCACAGTCCAAAGGTGTGCAGGTTAGGTGGATTGGGGCATGCTAAATTGTCCTATGATGGGCAGGCTAAGTGAAATAGCAGTGGGGATCTGTGTGGGATGCTTATCAGAAGGTCAGTGCAGACTTGATGGGCCAAATGGCCTCTTTCCACACTGCAGAGACTCTGAATGGAAACAGTTTATCTTTGTTCGCACAATCAAAATCTTTCATAAGTTTGAACACCCACATTAAATCTCCTTTTGCCTTCTTTTTGCAAAAAAGATCAATCCCAGCTTCAGTTGTCTCTCTATATAGCTGAAGAAAAGCAGGGGAATTCTCTCTGACCAATACTTATCCCTCAATCAAAGTCAGTAAAAGGTTTTTCCTCCAGGCTTAAACACCCTATGGTCAGCCTCAGATGGAGCTCAGAAAAGGCCAATGTGTGGCAACACAAACAAGCCTGTAGTTTTCCCCAATATTGTCCTCAATTATTGTCTAAAGAGCAAGCTCACTCTCCAGCTCAGGATGGTGGATGAGATGTCAAAACTGCTGGGTCAATAGGAGACACGTCAACACTGAATCCTGAGATGGTAGGACAATATTCATTTTAGAAGAATAAGGGAGAATATCATAGAAACCTATAAAACTCTAAATGGGTTAGACAGGGTAAATGCAGAAAGGTTTTCCTGATGACCAGGGAATCCAGAGCCAGGGCTCACAGTCTAAAGATACAGGGTAGACGATTTAGGACTGAAATGAGGAGAAATTTCTTCACCCCGCGAATAGTGAAGCTCTGGAATTCTCTGCCACAAAAAGTGGTTGAGGCCAAACTATTGAATGTTTTGAAGAAGGAGATAGATATAGTTCTTAGGGCTAAAAAGATCAAAGGACATGTGGCAAAAGTGGGAAATAGCGTACTGAGTTGGATGATCAGCCATGATCATATTGAATGGCACAGCAAGCTCGAAGGGTTGAATGGCCTACTCCTGTTCCTATACTCAATGTGTCTATGAAAGCGGCAAGATGCCTTTTTTGGAGGTAAAAGTCATGGAGAGGGCACCTCAACATGTATGATCTCTCTTCCTGACTGCTTACACGTTAAATGAATAAAAATCCCATGGAAGGCAGCTTATGGCTGCAGTTGAAGAGAAAACAGTCAGGGATGGTCTCTGTACCAACAATGGCTTAGTGATACAGTGGGAATGAGGATCAAAATATTAACCCGTATGCCAAACGTTCATGTCTGCCCACCTCAGTGCCATCTATCTCCAAAACTCCCAACTTCAGAAGCGAAGGATTTTTCTCCAGTGGTCAACATTCCATTGCTGTCTACGGGAGCCTGCTGTGACGGAATTGGTTACTTTTGATTTCCTTCATCATGATGGCAGACCAGCAAGACAAGCTTGCGACTCCTCATCCCAGCAAGCGGTTACCTGGGACGAGAGAGGAAATGCTCCAACGAGGTCCTCGAAATTTCCCTGAACAAAAGGTGACATCTCACTGTATCATGGCAGCCTCTTGGCCAAGCCAACCCAAAGTGGAAAGGAAGAATCTGCGAAGGTGCCAATCATTTTGAGCATCTCTACCAGCTCAAGGAAGATAACCAACTGTGACAGCAGAAGGAGGATTTGAAAACCCAAGTATCCTACCACTCTCCTTTTCAAAGACCACGTTCCCTGCCCTGCCCCTCTGTGTGTCCAATATTGGACGAATGAGTTGCCTCAGGATCCACAACTCAGGATTGGAAGAAGACCATTCCTGATCCCAATGCCTAAGAAGAGTACTGTAAGCACGCTCAATTGACTGTAAAATGACCTGACGTTGCGAGAGGGGATGCAAAACTGTGAGTTTCTTTCTTTAAAATGCATGTGCCAAAACAGCCAAATGATCAAAAAAATCTTTATTCCCATTTGCTAACAAACCTTGTTTGTTCTTGTGTCAGGACCATAACTTGACCAAGCTCCTACAGGAGCCATCATTCAGACTTTGGCTGTAATCGAATCGACTCAGGGAAATAAAGCTCCTTCTCAGCCAACTCTGCAGCTTGAGCTGCGCTTAGATCATCTAGCTCAGTAGATTCTAAATTAAACTTTACATTCATCAATTAGAATCCTAGTTCACATCCACCAATTTAATTTGCTTCTTTTAATTGCTCGTTTTCAACTGTCCACTCGCCCTAAATTCATTCAGTTCTTTAAATTACATCTTTTAGCAAATAATGGGTGTAGGGTGGTGTAGTGGCTATGCTACTGGACTAATGATCCAGAGAGTGTGAACATAAATCCCACTGTGGCAGTTAAGAATTTGAATACAATTTAATCAAACTTGGAAATAATAGGCGAGTAGGACTGAAAATGACTGTGTTGAATTGACATATAGTGTCCTTTTAAGGTAGAAAAGCTGTATCTTCACCTAGTCGAACCTATACATAAATCCAATCCCAGATCAATATGGTGACTTGTAATTATGTGCCAAGACTCTCAAACCTTTGCAGTGCTTCAAGCAAAATCCAACCACCACCATCTCGGGCAACCAGAATGGACAATAAATGGCACCCTTGTTAGAATTATGGCATGGGTACAACACAGAAGGAGGCTATTTTGACCATTATGTCTGTACCAGCTCTCTACAAGACAAATTCCACTTAACCCACTCTCTCTATAACCTTGCAATTCTCTTCCTCTTCAGGTACTTTCCACTTGTACATCCAGGCATTATATTCCAGAGCTAATCACTCACCCACATTAAAAAGATTTTCAACATTTCCATAAAATCTCCTGTCAATTTTGTCTAGGAATATCATCTTTAGACGTTTTCCTACCACCAGAGTTGAACTGACTCATGTGTCATTTCTGGATTTATCCTAATGCCCTAGTCTGGATTACAGTGTAACATTCACAATTCTCCATGCCTCTGACATAACACTTACGCTGAAGGAGGATTGGGAGATTACGCCAAGTACCTCTAGAATTTCCATCCAATAATTCCTTTAGCATCCTTGGATGGTTGTCATCTAGTGCTGGCAGCTTCTCAACTTTAAATACAGCCTACTTTTCTAAAATGTCTTCTGTATTATTTTTAAGCCCGTGTGGTAAATCAACAATTCCTCTTCTGCTATGTCTTAGGCAATATTTCCTTCCTTGGAAAAGGTAGATGCAAAATACATATTTGGTATCTCAGCCTGCCCTCTGCCTTCATGTAAGGGTCCCTTTTTGGTCCCTATTTATCCCCCCCACTACTCCTCTTACAATCCTTTTAGTTTTATTTGTTTATAGAAGACTTTTGGATTTTCTCTTATGCTAGCTGCCTGTCTCTTCTCATACACTCTCTTTACCTCTCCTGTTCAGTTCTTCATTGCCCACTGAATTTTCTTTATTCAACCACTATCCCACGAAATTTATCAACTGGAGAGCTACCATGTGCTACCTTTTCGCAACATTCACTACAGCAACATGTCAAGGCTCCTTGGAGAGGATATTCCTAACCTATGAATTCAATCATCTAGAAGGAAAACAGCAGCAAATACAAGGGAGCAGAATCAGTTGCAAGTTCTCCTATGACTCCCAAACTATCCCAATTGGGAACAATATCATCGGCCATTCACTGTCCTTTGTTCAAAATCAAGGAACCCCTTCCCTATCAGCTCTGTGGGTGTGCCTACAGCACATGTACACCAAGAACATGACTCACCACCACCTGAGAAAGCACAAGTAGGGATGGACAATAAGAGCTATCCTTGCCAGCAAGGCCAAAAATCCATGGGTGAATTTTTAAAACATATCCAGCCGTGCCCTTTTTTGAACAGGTTTCCTTTCTTGGCACAACATCATGTTCCCATCATTGTCCATCCCTACTTGTGTATCTGTGACTGCAGATAACTAACTTCATTTATTACACTTCATGCATTTAGCCTCATGCACTGTAAACCTAATTTAGACTTCTCCATACCTGGAGGGTGAATTTTTTTTAAAAATGAAATGTTTAAAGTGTCACCTTAAATCCTTGAAAGGATGAAAGGTACTACTCTTCCCAAAACACACACTGGGCTCAATTTTAACCTATCAGTCAGATAAAGGTTAAAGTCTGTACAATTTTTCCCTAATTCCATCCTGTATCCATCTCCATCCATTCATTTCTAGCTTTAGCTGAAATAAGCTGGTAGGAGGTTAAAGATTGTTATTCCACTTTTCTAATTCAATTCATGTTTGGAAGGATTTCCTAAGGGTCAGAAAACCCACTGATTTGATTGGTTCAGGATCTCCACAGATTGAGGAAGTGAGTGCATTTCCATCTCCTTCCCAACTTCCAAACCCACAAACTCTTTCATCTAGAAGGACAAGGGCAGAAGATACATGGTAACACCACCACCTTCAAGTTCCCCTCCAAACCCCTCACCATCCTGACTTGGAAATATATCATCGTTCCTTCACTGTCACCCGGTCAAAATCCTGGAATTCCCTCTCTAATGGTCAACACACAGCAGGAGGACTGCAGTGTTTCAATAAGGCAGCTCATCACCACCTTCTCAAGGGCAACTAGGGTCAGGGCAATAAATGCTGGCCAACCAGTGATGCCCACATCACACAAAAAAAAAGAATGAAATTATTCAGGTACCTGCCAGAAGATTGTCAACAATTAGAAACCCTCCACCTTCATCACAAGACCTCCAATCCCGAAATGAGACTCCCACTGGGTTCAACACATGTATTTCCCCGGGGGACCAACCCCCTCTCCACAATCTGTGATAGACTCCCTTATTTTCCCCCAGGGTTAACCTTCATCCCATTGACTCATCTCTCTCACTATCTCCAAAAGACATACATCCCCCAATATCGATTCCCATTCTTATTCTGCCACCTCCCACCTGGTCTTCAGCGGCTGGCATCACATCCATCTGGAAGTTTGTCTGTCAGTCTGTGAGGCTAGTATCCAGGCAGGAAACTGACCTTTGGAATTACGGTTTAAAACTCTACAGTAAGCACTCCACAGTGTCAAGTTCAGTCCTGTATATCCACTGGTCAAAATTGTATACCTGGTTATCCAGGCAAAAGGACTCAAGGTTAGGGCTGAAGGATGGGGGAGGGGAAGGTGAAATTGGTTCACATCCATAGTGTGAATTGGTTTACAATAAAAGGACATTGTGCAGATGGTAGGAAAGGACTGTCAATTTATCATGAGCCCACTTCATGGTCATGGTACTGATTGATTTCTACCTCTACTACATTGTGGCCTTACTATCTTTGTAACTTCATCCAGCCCTAAAACACTCTAAAAACTCAGCATTCTTCCAATTCTGGGGATCCGTTTTTCCATTTCCAGTTTTGTTGCTCCACCAATGATAGCTTTACTGTCAACCAGCTCACGCTGGAATTTTCTCTTGAAACCTCTCTCTTTCCTAATTAAACCTATTAAACCAGCTTTTGTTTATCAGGCCCAATACCTCCTCATGTGGCTTAGTATTATATTTCACTTAATAAGACCCTGGGCTATTTTCCAATGTTAAAGGCACTATATAAATGCATGTTGTGCCCTGTAGTGTTTACATTGGATATTACTTGCACATTGTTTATTAACCATGGAATGACCTCATGATAAGTGCAGGTCCATTGCAACATTTATACTTTGTTGTACTGCTTTCATTATTGCTCAACCAGAGTCTCTAAAGGACATGGCAGATGAATAGTCCGTTATTTTCCCTCCAAAACTGCACTTGGGGACCGGAACTGAAGTAGGTCATTCCTCCCCTCGGAGAGCAGCGAGGTTCTTCTCAATAGCCCAGGTCAATATGTATCCCACAGTCAACAACACTGTTATTGTCCCATTGTTCTTCGTGGGTTCATGCTGTGCTCAATATTCAGAATTTGAGCAGAAGGGAAATTACATAGAACATACAACTGTACAGCACAGGAACAGGCCATTCAGCCCACTATGTTATGCTGAACATGATACCAAATTAAACTAATCCCTTTTGCCTGCCCATGGTCCATATCCCTCTATTCCTTGCTTATTCACGTGCTTATCTAAAAGCCCCTTAAATGCCCCTATTGTACCTGCCTGCTCCACTACCCTGGCAGTGCGTTCCAGACTCCTACCGCCCTCTGTCTCAAAAACTTGCCCCTCACAACTCTTTTGAGCTTTCTCCCTCTCACCTTAAATGCATGCCCCCTAGAATTGGGTGCATGTCCTCTAGTATTAGAATTAATTAATGGAGGATGAAGGGGTGAGGTGGTTCCGGTATGTGGAGGCAACAAGCCAAAGAGGTATGTTTTTGGAAGATTGTTGAAGGAACAGGGGTGCTAAGTTGTTTTTAGGAATGAGCTGGAAGATCTTGTACAGCAGTAATTCTGAGTCAGAGAAGTGAAGAGTTCAAACTGAAAACTGTGACAATATACATAAATATGTCTTGCATATCTAACCTGATTTATTGACATGCTAGTTTTTCCACAATGTGACACAGTGGCAGGATAGCAGTGTGCGTTGCTGATGATGAGTGAGGGTCTCGATTGATTGGAGAGGCAGCAGGGAACGCAGTGCAGGAGCTCTGACTCTGCAGTTCCAATACGATCCGCAAATTGTGAAGCAAATCCCTGAGGATTTTGATTGAAATTCCTGCTGACTTCAGATGCGGCTCACTATTAATCAGCATGCAACTTACGAAAAGAAGTGAAATTCCTTACAGGATAATGTTACAAAATGCTTTTCTGCCATAGCAGTTCTTTGGTACACTTGACAGTTATAGAAATTTAATTATAATCTGTACCCCTATGAAATTTACCCGGCAAATCTATCATATGTACATGATGGGCAATTGCCAGTGCTATAAGTCTACCAGGGATTGTACTTTCTTTTGAACAAAGCTCCTAAGGACATTTTTCTTCATGAACAGAAAGTGAAATGAATCTTGCAGATGGTTGAACCTCTGAGATCTGTACCTTAACATCATTGACCTGTAATGGTCCATGTCCCTTGATACTCTTAGCCAACAAAAATCCACAAGCCTCAGTCTTGAAATGTTGATTGATCCCCTGGAACAATAAAATTTTGGGGAGGATCAGGTTTGAGCTTTCTACTACTGAGTGTTGCTAAGTAAAGGAGGGAAAAGGACAATAGTTCCACAATGCATTTCCATGGTAATGCTTCAGACAATCAGTGTTGAACTGCTTGCTTTTTTGAATTAATAAACTTTGAGGGGTTACTATTTCCACAGTATGTTCTCCATAACAATGATGCAACTAATCAGAGTCCAAATGCCAATCAATTTTTAGGCAGTATAAATTGCTGCCCTTTTGAAATTTGGTATTCTTGCATCAATCTTGATGTGTGCAAAAATGAAAAGCTTTACAGTTTGTCTTTTTTTTTTATTTTTAATTCAGAGGATGTGGTGTCACTGGCTAGGCCTGTATTCATTGCCCATCCCTAATAAAAGGCAGTTGAGAGTCAAAAACATTATTATGGGTGTGGAGTCACATTTACCTTTGCTTGCATTCTAAACTCCCAAGCAATTATTCCTATGCTCTTTGTGCTTCTAGATCTCATTTCCCAACAACTACTGAGGAAATGTTGCACTTGCAAAAGTGTTATCTTTGGAGAAAACAAAAACCTGAGATTCGTCTCTGTCGGACATAAAAGATCCCATGGCACTGTTTTCGAGAAATGACAGAGGAGTTTTCCCCCTTATCCTGATTTATACTTATCCCTCAGTCGAACATCACTGAGATGGATTATGTGATCACTATCACATTGCTGCTGGTAGGATTTTACAATGTGCAAATTGGTTGTTATGTTTCCTACATTGCAACAATGACTACATTTTAAAAACCCTTTAACTGGCTGTGAAGCCCCTTAGGAACTCCTGGAGTTGTAAATATTGCTATAGAAATGCAAGTCTTCATTTTTCAGAACATCAAACATTCTATTATATCGAGTCATAGAGTTGCACATAGAAACAGACCCTTTGGTCCAACTCGTCCATGCTGACCAGATATCCTAAATGAATCTAGTCCCATTTGCCAGCATTTGGTCCATATCCCTCTATACCCTTCCTATTCGTGTATCCATCTAGATGACTTTTAAATGTTATAATTGTACCAGCCTCTACCACTTCCTCTGGCAGTACATTCCATACACACACCATCCTGTGTGCGAAAATCTTTCCCCTCTCACCTTAAACCTATGCCTCTAGTTTTGGACTGTATTTCCCTGGGGAAAATGTCTTAAATATTCATCCTATCCACCCCCCTCATGATTTTATAAATTTCAATAAGGTCACCCCCCAGCCTCCAACGCTCCAGGGAAAATAGCCCCAGCCTATTCAGCCTCTCCTTATAGCTCAACACTCCAACCCTGGCAACATCCTTGTAAATCTTTTCAGCACTCTTTCTTATCTTTCCTATAGGGAGACCAGAATTGAATGCAGTATTCCAAAAGAGGCCTAACCAATGAACCGGTACAACCGCAACATCACCTTCCAACTCCTATACCCAATGCACTGACCAATGCAAGCATACCAAAAACCTTCTTCAACACCTGTGACTTGGCTTTCGAGGAATAATTAACCTTTTTTTTCCTTTATTCATTCACGGGATGAGGGCGTTACTGGCTAGGCAGCATTTATTGTCCATCCCTAATTGCCCAGAGGGCAGTTAAGAGTCAACCACATTGCTGTGGGCCTGGATTCACATGTAGACCGGACCAGATAAGGATGGCAGTTTCTTTCCCTAAAGGGCATTAGTGAACCAGATGGATTTTTCCGACAATTGACAATGGATTCATGGTCATCATTAGATTCTTAATTCCAGATACTTATTAAATTTAAATTCCGCCATCTGCCATGGTGGGATTCAATCCCGGGTCCCCAGATCATTAGCTGGGTCTCTGGATTAACAGCCCAGCGATAATACCACTAGGCCATTGCCTCCCATAGCGGGGGCACCCCAAGGTTTCTTTATACTATAATACAATTCATTACTTTTACAATCGTTTACATTTATAATTACTTCAGGTAATGCTAAAGCTTCCCTTCAGAATCATTGACTGTGATTCTCCCCTAACTCAGTTTTGTGAGAGAGGTGGTGAGAATGGGGCATCTGAAGCCTAGAAAGGGACATAATCCCTTCTCGCCACCTCACTAATTAGGCTATGGATAGGACACCCATGACACCCATTTCTCAACTGAGTGATTAACGTTCTTAAGAGGTCAATTAGTGGCATCAGAGGGCCTCAATTTATCTCCTCCCCAGTCACTTATCTCTCTAGTTGGTGGGAAACCATGGTGACCTGCTTGCCAGATTGATAATGGCCGGGAAGGGGCAGTCAGAACCAAAGATGGGGCTTGTGAAATACGTCTTGCCTCTGATCTCCCTCTTTCCAAGACCCTCACCCCACAAGAAGAGTATAACTATTCACTTTCTCGTAACTGGATCCCCTGAGGTATAGGCCTCGACTGGTGGACTTTTGTTCCTGGATTGGTTGGCAGAATGTGGAGGCCTGGGATCCAGTGTTGAGGCCCGTGATTTGGAGAAGCTCTTGAGGAGCTGTTTGACAGGTGATGCAGTGGATTGCCTTGATGCTGGCAGGTTGGGCAGTGGGTTAGTCACACTCTAAGATGTTGTCCCCATCCCCCACACTTCAAATAAATGGGAAATCAAGAAGCCTCCTCTGGGAGCACTGTCCAGTTGGGAGAAGCCTGAGGATGCAGGAGGGTGAAGGTAAGTGGGCAGACTCACTGTGAATGCCGCGTGTACCTCAATGCAGAAGGGGAGGGTGGCATTAGATGGAGATGCCATACTGCTGTTGGTCCAGGCAGCCAATGGGATCTGTCTGTAAGTAACAAACAAATAACTGCAAGTATTTGCGTGCAGAAGTCCCGAGGATCACCAGTTTTGTACTTTAAAATGAGTACAACATATGAATCTCATGGTTTCTCTGATCTCTCACTCTGCCCCCATGCCCCTGTGAGTTAAACAAAACAAACTGTGGTTATGGTGGGAGTACTGAGTCATAGGGTTTTTACAGCACAGAAAGACTCGCTTTGGCCCAACGTACCTGTACCAGTCATCAATCTATTCTATTCTAATCACATAGCCTTGTATGGCATTTCAAGAGCTCATTAAGTAGCTCTTAAATGCCTTGAGGGTTCCCTTTCAGATTGTGAGTTCTCGATAACCACCACCTTCCGAATGAAAAACATTTACCTGAAATCCCCTCTAAACATCTTGCCCCTTACCTTCAAACTGTGCCCCCTGGTTACTGGCCCCTTTATTAAGGGTAAATGTTTATTGCACTCCTTCTCTCTCCTGTCTATGCCCCTCAGAAGTTTGTAAACCTCAATCCGATCCCCTCTCAGACTTCTCTGCTCTAAGGAAACCAACCTCAGCCTATCTAGTCCCTCTTCATAAAGGCACTGCAACAACCTGGTGCATCTCCTCCGCACCCTGTCTAGTGCAATCATATCCTTCCTGCAGCATGGCAACCAGAACTTCACATGCTCCTCCAGGTGTGTTCTAAGTAATGTTATGTACAGCTCCATCATAACCTCCTGACTCTTGTGTTCAATGCCTTGACTATTGAAGCCAAGTGATCCACATGCCTTCTTAACCACCTTATCTCATTGTCCTTCTGCCTTCAAGAGTCTATGGATATGCACATCAAAGTGTCTCTGATCCTCTGTACTTCCTAGGGTCCTACCATCAATGTTTACTCCCTTGTCTTGTAGTCCTCACAAAATGCATCACTTTACGTTTCAGGATTGCATTCCTTTCGACACTGTTCAACCCATTTGACCAGCCCATCTATATCATCCTGTAGTCTAAGGCTTCCCACTTTGCTTGTTTACTACAGCATCAATTTTCATGTTACCTGTGAACTTATCAGTCATACCACAGATTCATTTCTAGATCATTAATGCAAGGGCCCACCGAATCCTGTGGTATGCCACTGGACCCAGTTTGCAGTCACAAAGACATCTTGCAACCATCACTCTCTGCTTCCTGTTACTAAACCAAATTTGGATGCAATTTGCCAACTTGCTTGGATCCCATGGGCTTGTACCATCTTAACCAGCCTGTAATGCAAGACCTTATCAAAAGCTTTGCTGAAGTCCAAGTAGACTGGGCCAACTGTACTACCCTCATCTACGCCTAGTCACCTCCTCAAAACAAAATTAATCAAATTTATTCAACCCCCTTACAAAGCCCTGCTGACAATCCCCAAATTAATCCTTGCCTCCTTGAGTGGTGAATAATTCTGTCCTTCAAATTTTTTCCAAAAGTTTCCCTGTCACTGATGTTAATCCAACTGGCAAAGTTATGCAGTCTTCCATAAATACCCACTAATTGCCTCCCTAATCATTTTAATTGACTTCCTTCTGCTGAGAGACAGATTGACTGTCAGCACATGAAGCTGCCTCTAGCTGAAGTTGAACGATACAGGAACACATTGCAATGCCACCCTGATGAAGTTTTATCCCGTTCACCCCAACCCTTTCATCCCCACCTCCAACTTGCTGAGAGAACTCCCCCTGGCAATCCTAAAGCACAGGAGGAGACCATTCAGCCCATTTTGCTTGTACTGGCTGTTTTAATGAGTGCTTCATGCTCCCTACCAACTTCCCCAATACCTCCATTGCCAATTTCCCCTTTGCAGTCAGTTGCAAACAGAATCCAATAGATCTCAATTTATCCTTGCCATCTCTTATCCACCAACAATAAATGTGCTCAGTGGACAAGGATGAAGAATGTTGTTAGAGGAAGAGGTAGTTAATGGATGCATACTCTCTGAGGAGACCTTAGAGAATGTGTAACGTATAAACAGCATCAGGAAAACATGGATTGGCATGAAAAGAGCTCTTAAAGGAGCAGTCAGCTTTTCCAAACTGTTCAACAACATTTTCCTTTCAGTTTATTTAGTCTTCCAGTGATGCAATTTGGAGTAAAATCAAGTCATGAAGTTGCTGGTATGAGAAAACAGGAATAAAAAGGCCATGGTGTTCTTACATCCTGTACCTCTCCTTCCTGCCAATGAGCTGAATCAGCCTGTCTGCTGTTACCTACAACAAATCTGTGCTATTGATCCATGCTCTGGGAAATGAACTTTTCTCTTCCAATTTCCAATGAGAGAGCTTTCCTAGCAAAAGAGAACATTTGCACTCAAGGATTAATGAAAATCAACAAAGCAAAACAATTGATAGGGCTACATGAATGACGTATGCAAGAATTCAGGTTGTATCGATTAGGAACAAAATTGAGGAGAAATTCAGATTGGTTATACCCATTATTTCGGTGCGAATGGTGCTGTTTGAGATACAAAAAGGCACCAAAGATACAGACACCTAGGGTGCCCTGCACTGAGCACCACATTGGTGAGAGCATTAGGGCTCATGAAATGAATATTTGTTCAACTGTGAATACCATTTCTCAACCACACCTACCAGAGATATTTAAAGAGATCAAAAACAAAGTTTCTCGAAAAGCTCAGCAGGTATGGCAGCATCTGTGAAGGAAAAAAACATAGGTTCTAAGGAAGGGTCATTGGACCCGAAACGTTAATTCTGTTTTTTCCTTCACAGATGATGCCAGACCTGCTGAGTTTTTCCAGCAACTTTGTTTTTGCTCCTGATTTACAGCATCTGCACTTCTTTCCATTTATATTTAAAGAGATCTCCAGCTATTGACAAGCTGCATGCTGATAAACCTGTTCTGGCTGTTGCTTCAATTCTACACAAGTTTGGCGCATCTTGTAGTCATTCTAAGCATGCAAAATTCTACAGGAAATGGTGTGGCAGATGTTGATTTTTTTTGCTGCATTCAGACCCCTGTATGAACCAAACTGGTCCCAGATATGGATGCTATAGGTTTGGCATTCCCCCTCAGAACACAACATGACTGGGAGAATGAACAGAGGTTGCACAGAGCATGACAAGGGCCTGGAAGAGGGAGGAGGTGGAGATGAGGGAATGGCATCAACAGGAGGCCCCTATCCACCCAAGGTGCTCAGTGAGGAACAGCTTGTGAAATATTTATATGCCACAAGGACTTCACATTATCAGACAGAATCTTCATCCTGTACACAGCCTTTCTCACTCTCATGAAACCCTGTGACTCTGTCAGCTGTGAAGGCTTATGGACTATCCTCCTCAAGTTTGCTTACCCTCAGAAATTATCTCCACCCTCTGTCAAGTCCAAAATGACGTGCAAGCCCTGATCCTCACCAAAGGAGCCACCACTATCTCTACTTCAGGGAATGGAGCTCTATCATTACATCAACACTTCTAACCATCTCCCTTGCTGCAATACCGTACGTCACCTCAGGCAAATCATTCACAGAATCCGAGAACGTTTGGGCAATTTTCTGTTTCTCGGTAGCTTCTTCTCTATGAAATCAGACACAGGCAGTGAAATGCATCATTGCCTCCAGTGTGACTGAGAAAAAGAGTATGTGAGGACCAGGATCTCAAACCAGAGACTAGGTTTCACCAGCAATAGTGATCCCTGCTTCTTTGCTTCGGAGAATTGCCGACCTATAGAAAGCACCATGAAACATAGGAGAAGAGCTCTTAGCAGTGTTTTCACAAGGTCCTTCCAATCCATAGGCAAGTAATGCAGTCGAACACAACCATCCGCTGCCAAGCCAACCTTCCTGGCATTGAGGCACCAATCCCTTCAAGCCAGCTCCTGTGGTGAAGGCACTGAATGCAGAACATGCAGAGGTGAAGTCAAGGTGTCAGAGAGAATGCACGAACCTCCAAAGAGCCCACCTGCCCCACATTCCAAGCACCAGCTGTCATGTATATGGCGATGCCGGGTGATCATTCATTGGGTGTACCAGCTATCTCAGATCCCATCAAACTGGAGTGGAAATCAGTTATTTTCACTCCTGAGGGCCTGCCTGAGAAGGAGATTGAAATATTGAAATGTGGCACCTTTTATAACCACTACTGTAACAACCTCAGGCCAGGGCAAGCACAGTACAGCCAAGAGCTGGGAAAATGACTGTGGCAATGAATTTCAATGTATCTATCTCTTTCCATTTTGGAACATATTTCAGTATCTCACAGTTTGAGATTGACCTTGTGGCAGATGGAGCGAATACACGATGAAGCTCAATTGAGGTCCTCCCTCCAAGGGGTGCAGGGGCTATTGACTGCTCATCCATCACTTTCTGGGACAACAAGGTGCAGGGCTGGATGAACACAGCAGGACAAGCAGCATCACAGGAGCAGAGAGGCTGACGTTTCGGGCCTAGACCCTTCATCAGAAAAGGGGGAGGGGAAGGGGGTTTTGAAATAAATAGGGAGAGAGTGGGAGGCGGATAGAAGAGGGATAGAGGAGAGGATAGGTGGAGAGGAAACAAACAGGTCGAAGAGGCGGGGATGGGGCCAGGAAAGGTGAGTGTAGGTAGGGAGTTAGGAAGGGGATAGGTCAGTCCAGGGAGGACGGACAGGTCAAGGGGGCGGGATGAGGTTGGTCGGTAGGAGATGGAGGTGCGGCTTGAGGTGGGAGGAGGGGATAGGTGGGAGGAAGAACAGGTTAGGGAGGCAGGGACGAGTTGGACTGGTTTTGGGATGCGGTGGGGGGAGGGGAGATTTTGAAACTTGTGAAATCCACATTGATACCATTGGGCTGCAGGGTTCCCAAGCGGAATATGAGTTGCTGTTCCTGCAACCTTCGGGTGGCATTGTTGTGGTACTGCAGGAGGCCCAGGATGGACATGTCGTCTGAGGAATGGGAGGGGGAGTTGAAATGGTTCGCGACTGGGAGGTGCAGTTGTTTGTTGCGAACCGAGCGTAGGTGTTCTGCAAAGCGGTCCCCGAGTCTCCGCTTGGTTTCCCCGATGTAGAGGAAGCCACACTGGGTACAGCGGATGCAGTATACCACATTGGCAGATGTGCAGGTGAACATCTGCTTGATGTGGAAAGTCTTCTTGGGGCCTGGGATGGGGGTGAGGGAGGAGGTATGGGGGCAGGTGTAGCACTTCCTGCGGTTGCAGGGAAAAGTGCCGGGTGTGGTGGAGCTGGAGGGGAGTGTGGAGCGGACAAGGGAGTCATGGAGAGAGTTGTCCCTCCGGAAAGCAGATAAAGGTGGGGAGGGAAAGATGTCTTTGGTGGTGGGGTCGGATTGCAGATGGCGGAAGTGTCGGAGGATGATGTGTTGGAGGTTGGTGGGGTGGTACGTGAGGACGAGGGGGATTCTTTTTTGGTTTTTATTGCGTGGACGGGGTGTGAGGGATGAGGTGCGGGAGATGTGGGAGACACGGTTGAGGGCGTTCTCGACCACCGAGGAGGGGAAGTTACGGTCCTTGAAAAACGAGGACAACTGAGATGTACGGGAGTGGAATGCCTCATCCTGGGAGCAGATGCGGCGGAGGCGAAGGAATTGGGAATAGGGGATAGCATTTTTGCAGGAAGGTGGGTGGGAGGAGGAGTATTCTAGGTAGCTGTGGGAGTCGGTGGGCTTGAAATGAATATCGGTTTCTCGGTGGTTGCCCGATATGGAGACAGAGAGGTCCAGGAAGGGGAGAGAGGTGTTAGAGATGGTCCAGGTAAACTTAAGGTTGGGGTGGAAGGTGTTAGTGAAGTGTATGAACTGTTCGAGCTCCTCGTGGGAGCACGAGGCGGCGCCGATACAGTCATCAATGTAACGGAGGAAGAGGTGGGGTTTAGGGCCGGTGTAGGTACGGAAGAGGGATTGTTCCACGTAACCTACAAAGAGGCAGCCGTAGCTTGGGCCCATGCGGGTACCCATGGCTACCACCTTGTTGTCTCGGATTCTCCAGCATCTGCATTTCCTACCATCACTTTCTGGGCATCATTTGCCATCTCTGTCCTATAGGGACTCCAGCATTTCAAACTCCAGTCTGACCATATACATGTAATTGTGCAGGTCAGTGACCAGAATCCTCACAGAGGTCATGCGCCTTTATTCCATGGCAGTCCACTGATTGATCGTAGCAAACTGGACAAGGAATACCTGCTGGTCACACACAATTACACACACACACACACACACACACA
>NC_063340.1:18228755-18242859 GCF_021869965.1 Rhincodon typus
GGTCCAGATCCGAAACATCAGCTTTCCTGCTCCTCTGATGCTGCTTGGCCTGCTGTGTTCATCCAGGTCTACACCTTGCTATCTATTGAAGATATGGTTGCCAAGTTTGCTGACAAATAGGTAACAAAGTAAGTTGTGAAGAAGACACAAGATGGTTACAGAGATATAGATAGATTAAGCAGGCAGGCAAAGATGTGGAAAATAGAGTATAATGTGGAAAATATGGAATGGTCCATCATCTCAGGAAGAATGAAAAAGAAGCATATTATCTGAATGGTGAGAGATAGTAGAGTTCTGTAAAATCTAGGCGTCCTTATTCATGAATTATGAAAAGGTTATAGGCAGGTGTGGCAAGTAATTAGGTAAGCTAATAGAATGTTATAATTTATCACAAGGGGTAATAAATACAGAAGTAATACAGGACATTGGTGAGATCACATTCAATGGCTGTGTACAGTATTGAACAACTAATTGAAGGAAGGATGCAAATGTATTGGAGGCAGTTCAGGGAAGGTTTATGCCTGGATAAGTGGGTTATCTTATGAGCTTGTATCTGCCAGAGTTTGGAAGAGTAAGAGGTACCTTGACTGAAATATACAAAATTCTGAAGAGGTTTGAAAGGGTAGATGTGAAGAGGATGTTTCCATTTATGAGAGAATCTAGAACTAGAGGTCACTGCTTAAAAATGAGGGGTTGCCCATTTAAAACAGCGAGGTGATTTTTTTTTCAGAGGGTCATGTGCCTTTGGAATTCTCTCCCTGAAAAGGTCGTAGATGAGCAGAGTCCTTGAATATTTTTAAGGCAGAGGTATATCAAGTCTTGTTAAGAAAGAAGGTGAAAGAATATTAGGGCAGGTGACTGTGGATTTGTGGTTACAATCAGATTAGCCATGAATGGTGAATATTGAATAACAGAGCAGGCTGGAGGGGCTGAAAAACCTACACAGCCCAGTTCGAATGTTTGCATGTATAATCAGGACTCAGCAATTTCAAGTTATAAACGGCATATGCAGGAGCAACACTAATAGAGCTATTTATAATAAATTGGCACAATGAATCATGTTTCATAGTATCGTGGGAACATTATGAACAGGAATGGGCTATTCAGCCCCTCAAACATGTTCGAGCATTCAATTCGACTGAGCCTGATCTGCACATCAACTTAATCCAACCCAGGCTCATAATTTTCAATTGATCCAGCATCCTCAGACGTTTTGGGGGAGCAAGTTTTATTCCCACCAGCTTTATGTGAAGAAGGTTTTTTCTGGTTTTGTTCCTGAATAGCCTACCTAAATTTTTAAAATATCTTTGGCAGTACAGAACTTGAGTATCGCTGAAAAAAAACGTTTTGCTGAGGCTTTTCTTCAAGCACTCCTCCAGGCAATTCACAAGATAGTGTAAATGCTGGTTTCTCTTCACATTGGTGTTTCTTGCAAATAGTCTTGATGAAAAAATACTGTGGCTAAATGTGCTTTTATTTCAGTAATATAATTGTAAAGGTACGCTCCCTTGTTCTTTATTTCCAACCAGAAAAGCAGTTCTTCCATATCTACTGTATAAAATCCATCTCATATTTTAAAATTCAACTGGGCCAACCTTCAATCCTTTTAAATGTGAACATACCTTTAAATCTGGTAGAGTATAATCCGTGTGGCAACTCTGCCTAGAGACTCAAGGGTAGGGGCAGATTATTGGGCATTTCTGCTGTGTAATTGAAGCTGATGGAGAAGTGGGTAACATAAGGGATGCAGTCTAAGTGGAATTAATTCTAGCACATATGAAGAAAGTAAAATAACTTAAATGAAATGAAGTAATTAAGATACATCCCATGAGGTATCCTTCCTGTACGAAGCCCATTGTGTTGTAAAAAAATCAACTCAGACAACTATTACATGCTGAGGTGCGTTTGAATCAATGAAAATTCAGAGATTTCTTTCCAACAGGGAGTCTGTGACAGGTTACATTTACTAACTGATTCAGTTCGATCTGCTCAGGGAAGATGTAAGTCATGTTGCGGTGACTCTAGCAAATTGAAAAAAAAAATCCCCTGGTGGCACTTGGTGATTACAGTCGAGTGAACGAAGGAAGAGTAAGAGAGACCGAGGGAAAGAGGGAGAAGAAAGCCAGAGAAACAGAAAGAAAAAGAGGCAAAGAGAAAGTAGTAAAGAAAACTGAGAGTGAGAGAGAGCAAAAAAAAGTTAAAAAAAGGAAAGAATATAAAATCTTATAATCAAGAGGAGGCCATTTGGCCCATCTTTATTAGGTTATCTTGTCTCAGATTATTGACCCTAAAAGCTTCTTCATCACTGATAGCAAACTGGCTAACCTAGAGATATTTGGTTTATATCTCTGCTGTTTTTGTTAACAGGGAGTAACATTTGTAAACCTTCATACATAGAAAGCCTACGATGTGGAAGCATGCCATCCAGCCTTTTCAATCCACACCAACCTTCCTAAGAGAATCCCACACAGGCCCACCCACTATCCCTGCATTGCCCATGGCCAATACACACATCCCATGACACAATGGACAATTTCCAATGGCCAATCCACCTAACCTGCACATCTTTGGACTGTGGGAGGAAGCTGAATACCCATAGGAAACCCATGCAGATATGGGGAGAATGTGCAAACGCCACACATACAGTCACCCGAGGCTGGAATCAAACCCGGGTCCCTGGTGCTTTGAGGCAGCAGTGCTAACCACTGAGCAACTGTGCCACACCAGTCCTCTAGAACAACCCCAAATATGAGGATTGTGTGACAGGTTCCATCATTCACTCCCCTCAGTTACCAATGGTATCCCATTGGGGCCAGGTGACTTTTCTACTTCGCATACTTCCAATCTGTTAATTAGCTCCTCTTTATTTGCCCTTATCCTGTATAACACCACTGTAGTCTCCTCTTTGGCTGCCACATTGACAGCACTCCCTTCTCTAGCAAAATTTGTCACATAGTATTTATTGAGTAATCAGCCCCAATCAGGCCCAGCATGCTGTAGTAATAGAGTTCTCCAGAAGGGGCAGGATGGTACTAAGTGGAGGTTGCGAAAGAATTGAATGGATTTATGCATATTGGATTCTGTTACGAAGCAGAGGTCAACACCTCTCTGATAATTAAAATGGAAACCCCCAGTGAAGCTCGTCTCACCTCGTAATCCGTTAAAGGAAATGTGAAAAGTGGTATAACGTGCCTCTCATCTCCCAATCTGTTATAAGGAGAGGTGAAATAAAATTAATTCCTGACAGTCACTCTGCAATCAACAAGTAGCAATTTATGTATCTAACTGCATCAGTTCACAAATTAATAGAACTACTAACAAACCAAACAATTGCCCCAAAACTACAAACTATTCCCAAATAAAGCAAAATTCTAATGGTATGCTGTTCCTCTTATGTAAACAAAATTATTTTATAAAGTATTAAAACTTAGTCTCTCGAAATTACAGTCAGGATAAGTCTTCTGAAATGTTCTTTGCCATCTCCGCTGTCCTCCAGTCAGGAACGCTTTCCTCCATCAAATTCTTATTTCAGGAATATTAGCTAAGAGTGCCGCTGAACCTTTACTTTAGATGATGGTTTTCTGAGAACTTAGAATGTTCCTTGAGAGCTAGTGATTCTTTCTTTAGAACTGAGAGATGTTCTCCTGGCAGATGATAGTTGGTTCTCGCCCCAACTTTCAAATGCTCTCTTTTTTTCTATCCTTGATGACCTATTCATTTCTTACAATAGGATTCGTCCTAGATTGCCAAAACCATCAGATTCAAATTTAATTGGGTTTTGGGATCTAAGGCCTGGTTTAAATTAATTGGCTAAATTCAAAAACCTGTTATCTTGGTAAAAATGCTACTTTGCCTGCTAACAGTATAGCCTTTTGATACAATGTTTCAATTTCAAGAACTCTCTATGCATTTGCTGCTGCCTGCACGCATTCTTTTTTAATCTCAAAGCCTAAAAAAACACATCATCTTTTAAAGGACCACACATTCTTACCCCGCCAGCATTTTACAAACATCAAATACTCTATCTAACTTAGCAACAATTCCTAATGTGAGAAAGAAAAATCTGTTCCCAATTAAATTGAGGAGGCAGTCAGGACCGGCTGCAGAAATCACTCTCACCAGCAGCAGGAAGGTAATTAGGCTCTTTAATAAACTGCTTCAAGTCAATATTCCTGATCCCACTGAAACATAATGGTGGGTCAAGGCTTTAATAGGTATCCTGCATCCTTCTTTGCCCTTTTATGGATCTCTTATAGAATCCCTACAGCGTGGAAACAGGCCCTTTGGCCCAACAGGTCCACACCAACTCTTGGACCATCCCACCCAGACCCATTCCCCTATAACCCACCTAAGCTACACATCCCTGAACACTACAGGCAATTTAGCATGGCCAATCCACCTAACCTGCACATCTTTGGACTGGGGGAGGGAACCAGAGCACCCAGAGGAAACCCACGCAGACACGGGGAGAATGTGTAAACTCCATACAGACAGTCGTCCGAGGGTGGAATAGAACCCGGGTCCCTGGTACTGTGAGGCAGCAGTGCTAACCACTGAGCCACCGTGCCACCAATATGTATGCTGCATAAACTTTTTGTCTACTCTGCTAATGCTACTCTAATTCTATGCTCTTCAATTTTGCTAACATAGGAAAACTCAACTCTTGTTGAGTTGAAACAGGCGCAGAATGCATGCATCGCCTATCTGACTCCAAAGAACGTGGGCCTCAGTCTCCAGTACACACAAGGGTGCAGCACGGTGAGCCCAACAATCCTAAATTAGTATAGGCATAATTCCCTGCCCACTCAGGGTTATTCAGCAACTGCTTTCCAATTGAGAGATCTGATGTTGGAGACTGTGTTGTGAGTTTTGTAAGTGCAGGTTGGTTGGGTATGGTCAATGCCTTGCTTGTTGTGAACAGTCGTAGCAATGTGCTGTTTGTTGCAGTTTGCCCGTCTTTGGGACGTACAGCCTATATACCTGGCATCTCAGCAGCACTGAAGGTCATATCTCATTTATGTTTGTATGATAGGCAGAATGTCTTTTTTTGGCTTGATGGCAGCATCTTGTTAGGAGAAAACACCACCTACTTTACTACGGTAGCAACATGGAACAGCCATTCACCTGTTGCTCAAACTTACACGGTACCTTAAATCTACAGCAGACTGGGGACTTTTCAGGACCAAATGTATGAATTGGAAGAAAATGAAGGGAAGAGGTTAGGATCCTTGCTGACATTTTGTGGTTTATTCAACAAAATAGGTGACAGCAGGTTCATTTCTCAGTTTTAATGCCTTCACCTATCAGAGTCAACATGCCTGGTTTAAAATTTACGTAAAGCTTGGCTGTTAACTGCCAATCATCAGCAATGGGTGCATTCTTTGGCAACACCTCTACCAATCAGAATTCATCTGTGACCCAATCGACACTCTTCTCTCATACAATATAAATGATGGTTTTCCCTTTAAAATGGTGTTTCATGAGAATTCCCTTGATGAGTATAATATGAAAAGCTTCAACACAATATACCTACTTTCAGCAATGTTCAAGTTCTGGACTACCTAACAACTATTTAATGACAGAAACTCTCCTTGAATCTCCAAAATTAAGCTGCCTGAGACATCCCTGCCACCTGTGGACTCACCCGGTAAGCTTGTACTGAATGAATCTAACACTGGGCTAGCAGTGGACACCGTTAGTGGCACAGTACCCTAACATCCAACTGCACCATTTGTTTTCCTACCCATAGGTAGTCCATAAAATTAATCACCACATCTCATGTCCAATTACACTATGTTTGTTTATTGTCCACTTTTATTAAAGTAAAAGTTAGTTCGGTGAAGTTGCTGCCAGCCACATATTGGGTCAATTCCCTTCTAAATTGAGAGGATTGACTTATGAGGAGACTGGGACCATACTCGTTCAAATTTAGAATGAGGGGTGATCTTATAGGAACGTATACATTTATGAAGGGAATAGATAATATAGAAGCAGGGAGGTTGTTTCCATAGGCGGTGAAACTAGAATTGGGGGGGCATAGCCTCAAAATGAGGGAGAGCAGGTTTAGGGCTGAGTTGAGGAGGAATTTCTTTACCTAAAGGGTTGTGAATCTGTGGAATTCCCTGACCAATGAAGCAACTGAGTCTATCTCACTGAATAGTTTTAAAGCAAGGATAGATAGATTTTTGAACAGTAAAGGAAGTAAGGGTTATGGTGAGCGGCTGGGTAAATGGAGCTGAGTCCATGAAAAGATCTGCCATGATCTTATTGAATGGTAGAGCAGGTTTGATGGGGCAGATGGCCTACTCCTGCTCCTATTTCTTATGTTCTAATGTAAAGTACAGCACAGATCAGATTTACGCTAAAGTGACCTTATTTCAGTGCATTTAAATAGGCCTCCAACATGTTCCAGCACCACTTGACCACAGTATCTGCATGCTATTTGTTTAACAGTGGTTACATTTGCATCAGAATCATTATAATATATTCAGCATTTTCAACATAAAAGTCACTAGTCCTGCATTAACTTTAGTTTGATAGAAGAATACAATGGGGAACAGTCAAGTTCATTGAGCCTAGAAGATTAAAGACTGACCTAATTGAGGTATTTGAGCTTCAACAACGTGGCATAGCTGTTTCATAGAGACAATAAGAGCTCAATGTCTTCTATTCAAGGAATAACCAAACAGACAAGTGTAATATCCAATGCAGAGAGAATTTGCCAAAACGTTGGCTGTTCATGACACCCTTAGAGCAGAAAGCTGTCTGTTTTAAAATAGGTTTTGGTTGACAGCACAAAATAGACCCTATTGAATCAGCTACCCCACTCATCCAAGACTAAGCTCACCTTCATCTCTTTCAATTAATTTTACAGTTGCATCTTAAATGTGCATCCTCTGGTTACTGATCGTCCCATCGGGTTTGTTGTAAACCAACTTTATTTTATATACAGTCATAGAGCTGTACAGTAAGGGAACCAACCCTTTGGTCCAACTCATTCATACGACCAAAAATCATAAATTAATCTAGTCCCATTTGCCAACATTTGGCCCATAATCCCACTAAACCCTTCCTATTCATGTACCCATCCAGATACCTTTCAAATGTTGTAATTGTACCAGCTTCCACCACTTCTGCCGGCAGCTTGTTCCATACATGCACCACCCTCTGCATGAAAAAGTTGCCTTTTAGGTCCCTTTTAAACATTTCCCCTCTCGCCTTAAACTATGCCCTCTAGTTTTGGACTCTCCTACCCTGGGGAAAAGATCTTGGCTATCCACCCTATCCATGCCCCTCATGATTTTATAAACCTCTATAAGGTCATCCCTCAGCCTCCTACGCTCCAGGGAAAATAGCCCCAGTCTATTCAGCCTCTCCTTATAGCTCTGCTGAAGAGAGTTGATTTATCACAATACATAAAATAGTGATACAAAAGTTTGCTTCACAGGGCTATAACAGAATTATCTGGGACACTCATAAAGTTTTAGCTGATGGAAACTTTTGCCTCTGAGTCGGAGATTGCCGGATTCAAATTCAGAGATTTGTGAAAAAATGTCCAGGTTATCATGGCAACATTGCACACTGAAGAAGTGATGCCCTGACATATGAGATCTAAAACCAAGGCCTCATTTGCAATCTCAGGTGGACATTAATAATCCCATGGCGTTAATTGATGAAGGAAAAAGGAAGTCCTTTTCCAGTAGGGTGGCGCAGTGATTAGCACTGCTGCCTCATAGCACCAGGAACCTGGGCTTGATTCCACCTTGGGCGGAATCTGTGTGGAAGTTTGCATATTCTCCCCGTATCGGCATGGTGTTCCGGTTTCCTCCCACAATCCAAAGATGTGCAAGTCAGGTGGATTGGCCATGCTAAATTGCCCATAGCGCCCAGGGAAATGCAGGCTAGGTGGATTAGCCATGGGAAATGCAGCATTACAGGGAAAGGATGTGATGCTCTCTGGATGGTAGGTGTGGATTCAATAGGCTGAATGGCCTGCATCCACACTGTAGGGATTCTATGATTCCCCTGTGCCCCAGCCCATATTCAGCAACATCGACAAAGATCACAACCCACCAGTACAATTGCCCTTTAGGGAGATTCCTGTGCAAACGTTGGTTGTTATGTTCCCTGAATTACAATACTTCAAAAGTACTTTATTGTCTGCAAATTGTTTTGGACGTCCTGAGATTATGAATGGTGCTACATAAATGTAAGTCCCTTCCCTTTTAAATTGGGACTGCAAATCACTGCATTTTCAGAATCTTGCTATTGTGATACTCAGGAACTGCAATTCTCATAAGGTTAAAAAGGCTGTGAACACATTAAATTGAAAATCAAACACGTCTCCAGATAACCGTGAAAAGAGAGTCGGTATTCTCGTTACTATCAGCTGACGAAGCACATTTAACACTGTGGGGTTTAAGAAGATCGATTCAATTTATATGATATTTCGAGATAACAGCTCCTTAGAGCAGCATCTCATTCTGATGAGTCATCACTATTTTGAGGCGAATGGCCCATTTATTAGTTATTTTGGTTTTTGTGCCAAATTGAAAAAAAGGACATTATCTGATTTCCTAAGTAAATCCAAAAGACATAACAATAAGTGTAGTTAAATGTTTGCTCTGTGATGCTTCCAAGCAATTAGAAATCTTTAAAGACTCCCATTCTGTGAGGCCTTGCCACACAGTGCTTTAAAAGCTCAACTCATTCACTAGTGTTCCTTATGAAACGAAATTCTAACCCCACTTGAACAACAAGCTGGTCCTTCTAAATAGCCCTCAATCCATTCACATATATCAAGCTTTCTTAGGGCACCTGGAGATGGGCAATAAATGTTGCTGTTTTGGTGATGTCTGTATACAAGCCTGAGTTATAAAATATTGGATATCTACAGTGATCCAGCGTGATTTGATTGAAATTATAATCCCATTATCTACCACTACCAATGTATAATATTGTTCGTGAACAATTTATATTCAACCACTGCACTGCAGTGGTTCAAGAAAGCAGCTCACCACCACCTTCTCAAGAGCAACTAACGACGGGCAATGCTGGCCTGCCAACATTGCCCACATTCCAAAAATTAAAAAAAAACTTACCTAGATGGATGTAGTCTCCATGGCATCGAAGATACTCAGCACAGAAAGGTTCTATTCATTCCAGCGTTTATATTCCAGCTCGATGGAAGTGCTATCTAATTCATGTAATTCTCATTTCTTACTCTATAACCGTACAAATTGTTCTTTTGCAAGAAAATACCAAATTCCCTTTTAAATGTTAGCATTGAACTTATTTCCACTATTTTTAGCAGTGCATTCCCACCCACAACAGCTAATTGTTTCCCACACCTCAAAGACTCCAAAGGCACCTCAAACTGAGGTAATTCAACAATAAATAAATTTTAAAAATATAACGTGGGTCGTAACTAGCCCCGCATTTGTACTAAATCAACAAAAATGTCCATCAAACCCAATCCCTTCCAATGGAATGATTACTGTCAACTTTTCTAAATTATGTTCAAAAGGAATTCAGTACCTTTCTACTTTTAACAAATTCATAAGTGTTAAGCTGAACAAAGTGTCATATTATTTTATGCTGGATTACGTTCCAATTAGTCACCACTGAAAGCAGGGGAGTCCAAATGGAACAGCTTGTCAATGTAATCATGAAGGGTGAGTGAACTATTGGCAAGCTGCCACCAGCATATCTAATTATTGCAGGCTGGAAACTCAAGAGAGATCTATGAGGTAGAACTGACCAATGTAATAACTTACTAACATCTTAGTCATGGTCCACGCCACATGAGATATCATTCATCGACCTGTAATAAAGGATTCCCTTTACAGTGAGTGTTGAAATTAATGGTAATCCATGAAAATGAATTAGATAAAGCAATAATTGAGGAGAGTCTTGAGGCTTTTCTTCCTCTGTGATTCTTGTTTGAGGGATGTTTTTTAAAAAATTACCTTTCAACTGTGAAGTGATTTTGGTCTGGTCAGAATTAAGACATTCTTTTCAAATTAACTTGGATTTTATTCTGTGATATGAGATTCGCCGGTTGGACTGGCATTTCCCATTCGTAATTGATCTGGAGAAGTTGATGATGTATCATTTTCCTGAACTGCTGCAATCATGGCGGTTTGAATAGACCCACAATGCTTTTGGGGAGGGGCATGACCCTCTGACACTGCAATAATGGCACTTATGGTTCCAAGTCAGTTTGGTGTGTAACTTGGAGAGGAACTTGCACAGGATGGCATTCCCGTGTATCCTTTTAGGCAGTAGTGGTCATAGATTTGAAAGGTGCTGTTAAATGTCACGGGCAAATGCAGAACGGAGGTAAATTTGAATTGTTATTGCTTTCCCCCGAGATCACGAGTTATTTGCTCCCTTCCTTTCTTACTTCCATCATTTTCAGAGGTAAGCCAAAGGATGTTCTCCCAAACTCTGTCTCTCAGATTACTGCCTAAGGAAGATTTTGCAGATACAGAAGAGTGAGGTGGGGTCACCTGTAGTGCCACATGAGCCCAAGATCACGGTTGAGGCCATCTTCATGGATAAAGAACTTGGCTATCAGTTTCTGCTCGGCAATTCTGCGTTGTTGTGTATCTCGAAGTACACTTTGGAGGACGCTTGCTCGAAGATCGAAGGCTGAATGCGTTTGACTGCTGAAGTGTTCCCCAACTAGGAGGGAACATTTCTGTCTAACAATTGTTGTGCGGTGTCCATTCATCAGTTGTTGTAGCATCTGCACGGTCTTGCCAATACACCATGCCTCGGGGCACACATCTTCATCTTCAACAGCCAGTTCTTCATCCAGACACGTGGAACGGCCTTGGGAACCAAATTTGCTTCCAGTATCCAACATCTTTATGCACAAGTTTGAGCAAGACTTCTTTGCTGTGCAGGACCTCCAACCAACGATATACACCACATACATTGATGACATTTTCCTCCTTTGGACTTATGGCGAGGAATCACTGAAACAACTACACAGCGATATCAACAAGTTTGATCCCACCATCAGACTCACTATGGACTACTCTTCAGAATCAGTCTCATTCTTGGCCACACATGCATCTCCATCAAGGATGGACACCTCAGTACCTCACTCTACCACAAGCCCATGGATAAGCTCATGATGCTGTGCTCTCTACTTTCACCCTAAATATGTAATAAAGAAGCTATCCCCTACGGACAAACTCTGTGCATACACAGGATCTGCTCAGATTAGGAGGAAAGCAACGGACACCTAAATATTTTGAAGAACACCCTCATAAGAAAAGCATATGATACTCAACTCATATAACGCCAGTTCCAAAATGCCACAGAGAAAAAACGCGACAACCTCCTCAGAAAAGACACAGGACAGAACATAGAACATAGAACAGTATAGCACAATACAGGATATGATCGATAGAGCACACTTCGTCATCCAGTACTTCCCCAAAGCAGAGAGACTACCTCATGTACTTCACAGTCTTCAAGATGTCATCGATAACAATGAGTATCTTGCCAAGATAATCCCTACGCCTCTACTACTCACCTTCAAACAACCGCCAAACCTCAAACAGACCTTCGTTTGCAGCAAACTACCCAATCTTCAGAACAACATCGACCACAACACCACACAACACTGCAAGACATGTCAGGTCATCGACATGGACACTACCGTCACATGTGGGAACACAACCCACCACGTACACGGCAGATACTCATGTGACTCAGCCAATGTTGTCTATCTCATACGCTGCAGGCAAGGATGCCTTGACGCATGATATCTTGGCGAGACCAAGCAGACGCTACGAAAGTGGATGAATGGACACTGTGCAAAAATTGCTAGACAGGGATGTTCCCTCCCAACTGGGGAACACTTCAGCAGTCAAGGACATTCAGCCTTCAATCTTCGAGTAAGTGTCCTCCAAGGTGGCCTTTGACATACATAACAATGCAGAGTCGCCGAGCAGTAACTGATAGCCACATTCCGTACCCATGAAGGCGGCTTCAACCTTGATCTTGCGTTCATGTCACGCTACATGTGACCCCACCACACTGTTCTGTATCTGTAAAATCTTCCTTACTGTCCTGTTTTGATACCATCACCTTGATAAATTGTTATGATCTCTCTACCTTAAATAGTTTGTACAGTTTTGGATTACTTATTACTTTGGTTAGACCCTCAGTATGCAAGTCTTGTACCTATAATGTTATTCCAGTCATTTGGTTTGTCTCCAGCACCATCTTATTTTTAAAATTTTGTAATTATCTCTCTGCCTCATTTAATCATACTATAGGTCATCCCTTCACTTGTTATTCAGCTGTCGACAATTTACTCACACCATCTAACACAATTGGTCAGAGACTTTTTATTCAACACTCCACTCACACCATTTGTATGATCTTTTGATCTCTCTGCCCTTGATCTCCCCGCCTATAAATTCTGTGTCTGTGTGCTCTTCTGTCTCACTTCACCTGACAAAGGGGCTGCGATCCGAAAGCTTGTAATTTCAAATAAACCTGTTGGACTACAACCTGGTGTTGTGTGACTTCTGATTAAAACTGAAGGGTAGCCAATTTAAGTCAGAGAATCTTTTCATACAGAAGGCCATGCATCTTTAGAACTCTTCCTCAAAAGGCGATAGATGCAGAGTCCTAGAATGCTTTTAAGGGAGAAGTAGATGGGTTTTTGATAAGCAAGGGTAGTAACAAGTTGCATATTCTCACCATCATTGGATGAAGATGTTACCCCTGAATTCCCCATTAGGTATCTTTAGACAATCTTATTGGTAGCCTTTAGATATGCTCCTGCGAACAAAAGGAAATTCTTTCCGTATCCACTCTGTCAAAACCTTTCATAATTTTAAATACCTCAGTTAGGCTGCCCCATAGTCTTTTTTATTCAAGAGAAACTCAGCCCGTTATGTAAACTTATATATTTCTGTGTAAATCATCTAGGTGGGTACATCTCTAATGCCTCTATATCCTTTTCTATAACATGGTGATCAGGAATCCATGCTGAGCTCTAATCACAACTTGTGCGAAGGGGAGATACACAAGACCTGACCAACTCTTGTGGTCACAGTACTTAGATGGTCAATCCAATTACATTTCTGGTCAATGGTAAGCCTCAGAACGTTGATAATGGGCAATTGGCAAAGATAGTATTGTTGAATGTCAAAGGGAGATGGTTAAATTCTCTTTTGTTGGTGATGTTCATTTGCTGACACTTGTATATGTGTGTCACTTATAAACCCATGCCCGAATGATGTCCAGGTCTTGCTATATGCAGACATAGACTATTTCAGTAGCTGAGGAGCTGTGAATGGTATGAACGCGCTGCAAAGATCACAAATAGTTCCCACTTCTGGTCATATGATGGAGAGAAGGTCATTAATGAAGCAGTTGGGCCAGGGATATTACCCTGATGTCCTGGAGTTGAGATGACTGGCTTCAAAACAAAATCACAACCATCTTTCTTTGTGTCAGGTATGATTCCAATAACTTTTCCTCTGATTCCCATTGACTTCAATTTCGCTAGGGGGCAGTCTTGTGACATAATGGTAGTGTCTCTAACTCTGAGCCGGAAGTCTGGGTTGGAGTCCCCTCCATGACTTGACAGCCACAGGAGGTACATCCTTGATTTGGCTAAATAGGTTGATAAAACCTGTAAATCTTTCCAATACACCATGATAAGAGTGAGAGTGCAATCTGGTCCATCTGAATTGAGTGATAATTGCGTGTGACAACTTCCCCACAGTAAAAGCAAAGGGTTTAGCAAGGGCTATACTCCGTAACAAATGACCTCCTCACTTCAAGGGGCTATCAAAAAGGAGAAGTTTGCTCACGGTCCTTGGTGCAATTTTAAAATAGAAAGCATTAAGTTACCCAGGATGATGTAGAAATAAAAAGGTGGTGTCAGTAAAACTTTCTATAAAAGCTATGGATTGACCTGAAAGTTCAAATGCCCTTGTGTAAAAAGGAAATCTGTCTCTGTAACTTGAGTACACTAACAACAGCAACTCTGTCCTTTGACCAGCACCCTTGTCACTGTGAGACAACAAGGTGCAGAGCTGGATGAACACAGCAGGCTAAGCAGCATCAT
>NC_063340.1:18243259-18308551 GCF_021869965.1 Rhincodon typus
GGTCTAGGCCCGAAACGTCAGCCTTTCTGCTCCTATGACGCTGCTTAGCCTGCTGTGTTCATCCAGCTCTGCACTTTGTTGTCTCGGATTCTCCAGCATCTGCAGTTCCTACTAACCCTTGTCACTGCATTCAGTGTGAACTCCTCACTTCATCACCAGCTCACTGTGACTGGAAAACTCAGCCCCATCACTTCTGCTACTGAGAAATCTCGGGGCCTAAATGGAGGAGCTGGACTGTGGGAGTAGCATGTTTCAGATGAGATGTTAAACCAAGGCCCACCTCCTTTCTCAGGCGAACATAAGTGATCCTATTGTTGTATGTAAAAGGAAAGCAAGCAAATCCTGTCTGGTGACCTGGGCAATATTAATCCTTAACAAACACATCAATAATAACAAGTTATCCATTCATTTAGCTCATTGCTGTTTTGGGTGGCTGCCCTATACATTTTGGCTGTTTACATTAACCATGACTACAGTAAAAGTAATTCATTGTTTATAAAATACTTTGGGGGTTCCCAATGTCATGAATGGTATATAAAAGAAAGCCCTTTTTCTAACTTGAACAGAAAGTCACTGTAGTATCAAGAACTGGCCATCATTTTATCCTCTGGGTCAACGTGCTGAAATTCTCTCCAGGAAAGCACATATGGCAACAATCAGCTCATAGGCTGCAGCAGTTCAACAGGAAGGTTCACTTACTCAGGGCTGAATAATAAATGTTGACCTTGCTAGCATTACCCACATCCTGAGAACAAAATAAGGCAAGGATTGCCATTAGCCTTGGTCGTCCTGTACCACTGATGGCAAGTTGTCGTATTCTAAGCTGTTGCCATGGTTACAACATCATCTCAAAGAAGAAGCCTGGGACCACGTTTTCTCTGAGTACTCAGGACTCACTGTGGTTTACAATGAGCCCATGGCTTTCGATAAAGTGGGGACAAACTGTGCTTCCTTTGTGAAAAGTAATGAAATGTTAAAATATTGCTCACTTCTGTGATGATAGAAACATCCTTCTGAATTGCAGGTGCTCAATGTGCTGAGGCAACAATTCTGCAGAAATCTAAATTTACATAAATGAATATGCAGACTGGGTCAATAGTCACCTCAATTACCTTCACTGTTAGCGTATCAGTTTTCTAATATTATACAGGTGGCCATCTTAATCTCTCCTTTTGTGTTTAATCTTTGCCCTCTCGCCCCCTTTGATTCTTTCACAGTACAGCTGTAACACAGCTAACATCCTTACAGACCTCACTCAGTCCTGCACTGAGAGTTGCATTTTATAAGAGCATGGATCCCAGGAATGAGATGGGAGGTGAGTGTGACTTGTCAGGAGGCAATTGTAGACTTTTAAATCAACCTGTTATGATACATCTCTGAAGGGATTTAAACCCAGACCTTCTGGCTCAGAGGCAGGGACACTACCAAAGTGCTACAAAGAGCCTTCAGGCTTCGAGATATTTAATGTACGATGTACCTCTGTACTAGGTGGAACCTGACCCCACATCATCTGGCTGAGAGGTAGGGGCACTACCACCGCACCACAAGAGACGTCTCACCAACATAAATGGTATTTCTCATTACTTGCCCACTTAAGGGCATCAATTGGTGGCCATCTATGCTATGGATTTGCTCGGTGCATTAGCAGAAGGTCCCTACTCATTCACCAAACCTGCCACAGAAAGGGCACAAGATTCCAGCCACTATTATTTGGATACCCATCGCTGCCCCTGCATTCAGCGAAATGTTTCGGCACAGGCAATGAGTGGCTCTACAGTTCGGTGATGCCTTCCTACAGCCTTCTCCTTCAGGCCATTTGGGGGTGGCAGAAGGTTCTCTTCCCCAGTGAAAGCCTAATGAGACCCAGACCAAGAGCCTAGGTGGCCTGAACATAGATCACAATGGGCATGAGGAACCATGAGGTTGCTGAGATCCAGGGCCCAGTGCCAAAAACAAATAAACAGTCTTCTCCAATCCACCAGGAAGATGGCTTTGTGTCTAGGCATGACTCATGGGCTTTCAAGACAAGGGACTATGCAGATGGGTTAAGAAGCCAGGCTGGGAAATGTATGTTCAACACCAGTACCTCATGGTAAAATAGATCAGGTCTTTTGACAGTTTTATGGACCAGACAAAACATCGTCAAAATATATTAGAAGATTGTCTAGATCCTAACTTGTTTTTTATTTTAAAGGTAAGTGTAAGGTGATGAGTTCCAGATATTCAATTGGTCAAACTACTCAATGTTAAGCAAAACACACTTCATTCATGTGCTACAGTTAAAATACAACAAAAGAAAGCTGGAATTAGAATAACTTAACTCTATTGGAAAACTTAACAGAATAATCAATTATTTAATCACTAAACTGTAACTGTTACAATATTGTAACATCCCATAAACATACCATTGATAAAAGACAAGTTCAGAAAAATGGATTGTCTCACAAGCAGTTCTCCAGTCTAGGAGGATAAACATCCAGAGAAAACTCGGAGAGGGAGAGATGTATTCAGCTTCCACCCAGCTTCAAGTCCCCAGCAACAACTGCTACTGAAAAGCTCAAGCTAAAAATCCTGCTTCTGTAGGAGCTTGACCCTCCCATTCAGGCCTCTTCTATTGTTCCAACTTTAAATAAAAACCCAAGGCCTCACAAGATGTTTACTCTATGGAATCTCAATAGACAGTTCAGCGCCTCTGACATAAAACCTCTCTTCAAAAAAAAACCTAGGACAAAATATACCTCTTAAAGCCATTGTGTCATCACAATAGTTCTGCTCAATAAGGTGATATTGCAGCAATTGGAATATGAGACCATGGATGAATAAAGAAAAGGAATTAGATGACTCTCAACAAACTAAGAACTCTTTCTGCATTGTCACGCAGTACAGGGAGATATTAATTACCAAGGAGAAGGACAAAACAAGCTGTCCTTACTTCTGGAAGCTAAGATTCATCACCTATTTGGAGAAGGAGGATTGGAGACAGTAGAAGGGCCAAGAAGATTCTCTGTTACAGGCAGTGAGGCTGGAGTAGCCAGGCAACAGCGTAAGGATGTCTCCGAGTTCATGTCAAAATATAACCATATTAAAGATACAAGTGAAACTGTAACTCCCTGACACACCAAAGCTGTTCCAGAATGTCTTCTCTGTTGTTGTAATCTAAGATTGTTGCCATAGACAGAGAAGGTCAAAGCTGATAGTGCTAACAGATGAATCTAGCCCTGATGAAGACAAAGGACAATCTCATCTGCCTCTCCCTCATACTCCACGAGTGCAGTTATACTTGCATGGAGCTTTCTGGGGGTTTGTGTGGGGAATCAGGGGCACATGCACATTAGTTCACAGACATACCCCATTAACTGATGGGGTCCCTCACTGGGAGGAATATTGGAGATCAGGTCCACACTGTGCTCAAACCCTAGGCCAAATGTCTCTGGTCTTGACCTGAATAAGCCAGCATGGAAAGCTGGGACAGAATTAAAAACATTTGGCAGGGGAGCCAGAGATGATCTGAAACCTTATGCAGATGGTGGAGAAGTCCATCCACGTCCATGGTTCTGACTCGGCAGTGATGGCTTTCTCCATGAAGGGCTTGGTGTCTACCCTAGGGAATCAAGTCTACCATATGGCCATAGTCAGTCATCACTTCCCAACCCCTCTGACAAGGATCCCAGAGCCTCCAGTATCCAAAGCCAAAGAGGGGTACCCTGCAGCAATGTAGGAGGACCTCAGTATGTTGGGACCTTTGACACTTAGGACCACCAAGGAACAGCCACCCAGGTAATCACACAAAATGTCAGCATTGCAGCAAGACATAATGGTCATGGATGAAAAAGTGAGAAGTACTGAGGACACAATGGGGACACAGGTACTGAGTCTCTACTATAGAATGCAGGTGTAAATAGATAGCACAATAGATTGCGTTCACTTCACCATTACGTACACTTACTGAACAACTGCAACTGCTATTGGAATAAAGGACCGACGAACATCCATCAATCCCCCACAATCATTACGAAACTCAGTAATAGACAGGTATTAGGAGAACTATAACCAAAGCTAACCATACAACTTATGTTCTTACCACATCCCTTCATATACCCACGCAGAGAACAGTCTAGGATTCCATAGTGACAATGAGTGATGTATTAATACCAGCAGCTCCATTTGCAAAGCCATTGATTCTACAATATTTGGCAAAAGAGTGTCCTGCCACAACTGTCCAAAGCCACCACAACAACTTGTATTTATGTAGCACCTTTAACACAGGAATGTTGACGCATTTATGGAATAAAAGGAGACTATTCAATCCGTCGTATCCATACTGACTGAAAAACAGTTGTCCAGCTTAATCCCAGTTTCAACCTTTTAGTCCATAAACCTTTAGATTATGGCACTTCAAAAGCTTATCCAAGTACTTATTAAATGTAAAAGACTTTCAGCTTCTACTATAGTTTTGAACCGTATGTTCCAGATCCCATCACTCTCTAAATGGAAAAATTAAGCCTCAACTCCCCTGTGATTCTTCTAACAATTATTTTAAATCTCTGCTACATGCTTTATTGACTTCTGCACTGACAGAAGTTGGTCCTTTCCATTCACCCTATCCAGGCACCTCAATCAAATCTTCCACAGAATACAACATCAGCCTGTCCAATCTTACCACAGAGGCAAAAGTCTACATATTCCTGGCAGTATCCTCTTGGACTTGCTTTGTCTCAGTAAACCACACTCCTTGGATCACCATGTTGATATGGTGTAGAGTCTAACATGTTTCTTTGAGCGATTCCATTGGGCACCCCTTTGTTTCTGGTAGACCTACACATGGCTACAAGATCAGGGGAAGGTTACAATCAAAGTGTGGTGCAAAATGTTTAGAAGCATTTCACTGTCTGAAAAGGCAGAAGAAGTTTGCAGTGACAATGTGGCTTCAGTCACTGGTTCAATTCATCAATCAAATCTGGCACCAATCCACCAACAGAGTTCCATGAGCCCCATACTATGCAACATAGACTTCTACCAGGTTCCATTTGCTGCATCCTGTGGTGATAAGAATTAGTAATGTGAACAGGGCTGTGAATTTGGGAGTTCCTAGTCAAGAAACTGCGTTACAAGCAACAAGTGCAAGAAGGTCACCTGACACTCATGTTGGGGCAGAATTATCCATGAGAATGGAAAATATCTGCTCCAGCTTCAAGTGGTGTTTCTTGACATAAACCCAAGTGTTATCATCATTGAAATATTGTCACTTGATTATTACCACTGGATGAGCTGTGGCTGATACCATGTCCATTTCCCAGGGCAAAGGCAGTTTTCTGACTGTGATTCCCTATGACATTCAGACTAAGACTCAGTGGAGCATCACCAATGCACTTCTGAATGAGATCCAAACCAGGCCCAGACAGGTCGAGCCTCTCACATTTGTCTTCTGTCTCAGTCGAGTAGCTCAGGCAGCTTCCACTGATCGTGGGGGCTGAAGCAGGAAAGCAACATCTCTGCAGAGGTCCTTCCATTGGATCCTATAGACCTTGACCCCTGTAGTGATGGAACTGAGCATGGTCTCAGATTCACATCTTTACCAAGTTCACACAAACCAGTCCTATCCACAACTGAAAGGCCTTATCTATAACCAGCGTGTTAGTATGTGTTTGGTTTGTCATTACAGTAGTTCCATGACACATTCACAGTGGTCAGCGGCGCAACTTGTGAGAGGAAGATTTTACAGGGCTTAGCAAGGTCTATGGTGTTGTCAAGAGCCATACCACCCCTTATTGTCGAGCGGGTATTGGAGAGTGTGACAACTTCACTAGTACTCTGTGTGACCGTCTCTGAGCACCTTGCGCTGTAGCCCGAGTATCTTTCAGTGTTGGATTATGCATGTAACAGCACCCTGTACTTAATGTCAAGCTAATCTCCACACACTCTCAACTTTGGACAAGACCAAGTCCTTCCTGGGAACCATCTCTTTGGCTCACCACACTTTCTGATGGGGATGGACAGGTCAATGAATGGGGAGCTAAACATCACATGAGGCAAAGTCAGTTGTTTGAAATGGTGACCAAGGGAGCTGAGAAGAAAACAACATTGCTCTCGTCCAGTCTTGCTATTGTTCATTTTGATTTGATTTGATTTATTATTGTCACGTGAACCTAGGTACAGGGAAAAGTTTTGTTTTGCATGCAGTACAGGCAGATCACACCATACAAAGTGCATTAGGGTAACAGAACAGAGCAAAGAATACAATGTTACGGCTGCAGAGAAGGTGCACAAAGAGCAAGATCAACATTAAATTTAAAATTTGAGAGGTCCGATCAGAAATCTAATAACAGTGGGGCAGAAGCTGTTATTGAATCTGTTGGTACGTGTGTTGAAGCTTCGATATTTTTTGCCTGAAGAAAGAAGTTGGAAGAGATTATAAACAGGGTGGGAGGGGTCTTTGATGATGTTGGCTGCCTTCCGAAGCAGCGGGAAGTATGGATGGAGTCAGTGGGTGGAAGGTCAGCTTGCGTGATGGTCTGGGCTGTGTTCATAACTCACTAAATATTTTCCCAGTCCTGGGTGGAGCAGTTGCCATGCCAAGCCGTGATACATCAGGATAGAACACTTTCTATAATGCATCTATAAAAATATGCGGAATTTCCTTAATCTCCAAAGGAAGCAGAGGCATTGTTGTGCTTTCTTGATCAAAGCATCAACATGGATGGACCAGGACAGATTGCTGGTGACAATCACTCCTAGGAACCTGACACTCTTGTCCATCTCCATGTTAGCACCATGGATGTAGACGGGGGCTTGCCATACATCTTGCTTCCTGAAGTCCATGGCCAGCTCTTTCGCTTTGCTGATGTTGAGGGAGAGTGTTCAACCAGAGCAGGGGGATTCCGCTAACATCAGAATATCAGGGGTCAGAAAGAGATACATGATGTCTGGGACCATCAACATCACAGTCAGCAAGTGGCTGCACACAGGCGGCCACCCGTACATTGTTGAGCCAATAGCTGCTGGGGGGGAGGGGGTTTCACAGAGGGAGGGGAGTTACTCAAGACCCAAAGACTGGTGGATGTTAGGGAGGCAAGCAGCTCTCTTAGTGATATTGCAGAACCTGAGGTGTCAGCATGTAATGACCAGAGGAAAGGGAAGGTGGATGGCAATGAGATAATCCTGGAGCATCTGATGTATTGTGAATCCAGGCAGTCATGGGAAGCCTGCTCCGGCCTGGAAAAAATGCAGGGAGTAACGTGCCAGGAGGTGAAAACTGAAGCAATGACTGCTGCTGATCATATGACTCCTGGAACCTGAGTGACATAGACTCTCATGTATGTGATCCGCCATAGAGCCTGGGTCTCTTGAAAGGTACCAGTACAGACAAAAGACTGAGAAAGCCCTCTCAAGCAAATGCAGACTGTCACTCCAACCATTATCAATTGCCCAGATTGGTAACACAAGGAGAAATGACAGAGAATTATGCCATTAATGTTAATGTGAACATTCTAGCCAACATGGCAAAGTTGAACTTGTTAGTCATGTAACTGCTTAGCAAATGGTCACTGTGTGATGTGTAGTCACAGGGATGGCAAGTCTAAAGCAGAAAAGTGGGTAACATAACCACCAACCTCAGGTTAAAGAAGGCAGCTGGAGCAGTAGAACTGACCTTCTCTGGAGGAAAAGGTGCCTTTTTTTGGGACGTCGGAAGTTGGGAAGGAGGCCTCACAGGTAGAAATATCAGGCAGAAAGGATTTCCTTCACCAAATGTAAACTTCAGGCTTGATTACGATGCTTCCTTTGTTTAACCTCAAATTTCATTCATAGTTGTAATGGCCTATTGCCAGTGGAATAAAGAATTCCTGTTTCATGATTTTTTTGGGCGGTCAGTGTGTTCAAATCTCATGTTATGATATGAGCAAAGGTCAATCACAGAACTGTTGAAAGGTGAGCATTGTCACCATTACTGAGGAGCGACAGAACCCTAACCAATATTGACTGATTAATGACAGCAATTCTATCACCATCTGCTCTGGAGAAGGTCAAATGCTTACAAAAGCCCTTGACAACCTCCATACAGAAGGAAACATGGATATCCATAAGGTTATTGTGCAGATACATGAGTCAATTTTTCACTTACCAAAGCAGCCAGCAGCTTAAAAACACAAATTGACAGTACATTGAGAATCTGACTCGAACACATTAACTTCCATATCTAACTGCTGTTTGTGATGCTGCAAACAAGCAAGGAGAGGAGTGAAGACTTATCAACTGAAATGTGTTAATTGTTCAATTATAGCAATATTAACATGCTTTTGAAATCTAATTTTGGGTGCACGGGTCCCTGTGCCTACCACTGAAAAGAAACTGGACATTTTATTCCACTTGTTCAAGACATATTATAACGACATGTTATAACCTTTCTGCCTGATATTTATACCTGTGAGGCCTCCTTCCTAACCTCCGACGTCCCATAAAAAGGCACCTTTTCCTCCAGAGAAGGTCAGTTCTACTGCTCCAGCTGCCTTCTTTAACCTGAGGTTGGTGGTTATGTTACCCACTTTTCTGCTTTAGCCTTGCCATCCCTGTGACTACACATCACACAGTGACCATTTGCTAAGCAGTTACATGACTAGCAAGTTCAACTTTGCCATGTTGGCTAGAATGTTCACATTAACATTAATGGCATAATTCTCTGTCGTTTCTCCTTGTGTTACCAATCTGGGCAATTGGTGAACCTAGATCATCTAGCCCAGAGGTGGGGACTCCACAACTTCATAGATGAATTTGCACAATCTAGCTTTGGTTCTGTTTTGTTTTTATCAAGCCTGTTTCCCTGAAGCTAAGATGGTTGTGACAGTTAATAATGCACCCCTCTTGCAGTAACCCATGTCCTCTAATGCTCTGTCATCTCCCACCCTTATTAGTGAGTAGCAGGACCCCCCTCTTTACAATTATTGTCTCCTCTGCATTCCAGCATGCTGCCTCCAGTCCCCAAAACTGACTTCTCCATCTCCCCTACCAATGGTGTGGCCTCTGATAAACCCCCCTGATTTTTGAGATGATCCCCAGGACTGACCACAGACCACCCAGCTGATCCTTGGATGGACAGCCCTGGCTATTCTCTGCACAGCTCCCTGACTGGCTTGGTGCAAGTCCCCCTGAATGGTTCAAACCATACCTGCAGGAATAACCATGGCCTATCTCTAGACTGCGGTGATAAAAAAAATCCCTAACACTGGACACTCACCAAGTGACCAGCTGACCATTCCTAAGCTCCTAGGCTTTTCTCAGAGGCTCCCCTCTACTTGCTGAAGTCTGTCTCCCTTGACCTGACTGAGGACTACACCCTTAGACTTTGATACAAGGCCATTTGGATGAAACGTACATAGTGTGTTTGCCACATATGGTTAACATGCCCCACCTTCCTTGACTGATGGCATCCATGACAAGATACCTGGCATTGTATCTGCACTAAAAGGCAAAGTAAGACGAACTGCAAGCTTTACAAGTTATGAACCAGCATGAAAAGTGCAAAAAGACAGATGTGCTACAAGAATCCAAGTAGGTGCAAATGAGAGATTGCTAAGAGAGCAAGGAAAGATCTGGGAGGTTCTCCCTGGTCCAATCCATGAGTTTGTTGCCTGTCCCTGCCCATAAAGAATCCTGGCAACAGCATCATAACAAATGGTGCATTAAAGTGCCGTACCAAAATGGAGAATTATGGGATAAGTCTGCCAGAAATGTGCCCTGGGGATGTGGTGAGGCTGGTATAGATCTAACATCAACCTCAGAGTTGAGGTTAAAAGCAGAGTTAAGCATGCCCTGAGTCAGTGATTGCTGCCTAAGATGGAGAACAGTAAAGTTCTCCCTGTGTATCCCAGAGCCTCAGTAATAATAGTAAAGATCTCCCTGAGTATCCCAGAGCCTCGGTAATAACAGTAAAATTCTCCTTGTGTATCCCAAAGCTTCAGTAATAACAGTAAAGCTCTCCCTGTGTATCCCAGAGCCTCCATAATAACAGTAAAGTTCTCCTTGTGTACCCCAAAGCAGCGAAGTAGACTCGCTTTCATGACAGGAAACGTCAACATCTACTATCTGTTTGGCATGCGGGAAAAGACAACATTAAAAGGCATTTGGAAATATACATGGATAGGAAAGGTTTAGAAGGATATGGGCCAAGTGCAGAGAAATGGGGTTAGCTTGGATAGACATTTTGGTCGGCATGGACCTGTTTGAGCGGAAGGGCCTGTCTCCGTGCTGTAGGACTATATGACTCTATATCAATAGGGCAGGCTTTGATACAAATAGCTTGTAAATGCATGTAGATAGCCCCTTGCCACTCACGAGCAAAATTATCAACATTGAAAGCTTGGGCATAGAATCAGCCATTTTTTTCCCTCGTTGGATGTAGAGAATCTCACTTCTGCCATTCTCACCATATTGTCCCAACTAGCTCACACTTCTCATGCCATTCAGGGCCTAAGAAGATTCTACCCACAGAATTACACTTGCAAAGGAAGATCTCTTCCACAAACTCAGGGCATCATAAAAGGTGCTTTATTATCAATGTTATAACAACATCCCATTTAGGCACACCAAGGTCCCACAAGCAGTAATGAAATAGGGGAGGAAATGGCCTAGTGATATTATGGCTAGACTGTTAATCCAGAGACCTAGATAATGTTCTGAGAACCCAGGTTCGAATCCCACCACAACAGATAGTGGAATTTGAATTCAATAAAATATCTGGAATTAAGAATCTAATGATGACCATGAATTGATTGTCATAAAAACCCATCTGGTTCACTGATGCCCTTGAGGGAAGGCATCTGCCATCTTTACCTGGTCTGGACTATATGTGACTCCAGAATCAAAGCAATGTGGTTGACTCTAAACTGCCCTCTGCACAATTAGGGATGGGTAATAAATGCTGCCTAGCCAGCAGCGCCCTCATCCCGTGAATGAATAAAGGAAAAAAAAATCGACTATTTATTGTAGTCGTTGCTTGAGGACTGAAATGTAGATCAGGACACTGGGGAGAATTATGTGCTTCTTCAAAATAATGCTACAGGATTAACACCTCTAATGGGAGACAGTCATCTGAGCCTCAGTAATAACAGTAACGTTCTCCCCATGTATCCCAAAGCCTCAGTAATAACAGTAAAGTTCTTCCTGTGTATCCCAGAGCCTCAGTAATAACAGTAACGTTCTCCTTGCAAACTGCACTGGATTCCTTCCAGTTGAGAGTGGGATCTGAACTCACAAACTTTGATTCGAATTTCTACCTGTAAAGCAATAATTGACACTAAAGCAAGCATGAACAATAATTCAAATTCTATTCATTTTATTATCCAGCAATGGGTATTTATGATATCTTTCCACCTCACTGTAAACCAAATGGAGTCTAACGAGTCCCACATTTTAGTAATCTGCCATTAAACCTCTTTCAATTTGATCTCTCCTACCACTGAGACATGGACTGTGAGCAAGAATAACTGCAATTGGTGTTACCTTTTGATCCACAAGGTAATTATCAAATTCTAAAAAAGGATTATAATGCTTCAGTAACCCTGTTTATAATTTAACGGTCAAATGTTAACTGTTGCTTTAATTGAATTATTCATGAGGGAAATACAACTCACAATGGGACTTAACTACCAACAGCTCCCTATGTAACCTAATGAAGCATACTGTTCAATTACATCTACTGTCTACATCAGCGTTATTCTGTTGAGGAATATTCCTGCAAATATTCATAATCCAAAAATATTGACATTCCCAAAGGATTTTCTGTGTTAACTCCCAAAGCTCAAACTGCTACATCAAGGAAAGGAGCGTGCAATCACAGTCATAAAGAAAACACATTATTATTGTACAGCAACAGATACAACAGCTGAATTTTCCCATTAGCAGTTAAAGTGTGGTGATAAATGATATCCAGGGCATCTGGTCCGAATCTGTTTCACGGAATCTGCTTCTTTTCACTTCATTACGAATGGGGGAGGTTGTGGGTTGGAGAGCTGGAAGTGTTTGCCAGTACATGACCTATCCCCTTAGAGGACTGTAATGCTGTATTTGAAGCAATTCAGACACTTAATCAGAAGCCACCTCTGCAACTGTGGGCCTCAACCCTGAGGTTTGCAAAAGGAAAGGCAAGCTCACTCCTAGTTTCCAGATGTGGATCACAGAATCCTTACAGTGCACCAAGAGGCTGTTCAGCCCATCGACTCTGCACTGACCCGCCAAAGAACATCCCACCCCCTACCCCATCCCCATATTTCCCATTGGCTAATCCATCTAGCCTGCTCATCTCTGGATACTATGGGGCAATTTCCCACGGCCAATCCACCTAACCTGCCACATCTTTGGACTGTGGGAGGAAACCCACACAGACACGGGGAGAATGTGCAAACTCCACACAGACAGTCGCCAAGGGTGGGTTGAACCCAGGTCCCTGGCGCTGCGAGGCAACAGTGCTAACCATCGAGCCACCATGCCATCCAAATTGTGCTCCCAAGTCTAATCTACAAATAGTATCCACTGAAGTGAAAGTCCCTGAGCCAGTGAAGGGTGCGGGTGTAAACCTTGCCAGTACAGCCTCTGAGGGAGCTGGTGGATGGGCTAGTGTAGAGGAGGGCAGTTCTTTTTCCCACTGACTGCCAAAGGAGGGCATACCGACTGATCAGTCAACAGGGACCCAGGTGGTAGTCTGGGTCAAGTGCTGTGTTCTGGGTAAAAGGGCTGCCAAGCAGTGCCAAGAGAAGGTCAATGAACACCTTAAACTCTGCAAGACTAGGGGCCACGTTCTTGTCTGCTACTTTCCCCTCATGGGACCAGCACTCGCTCACTCTACCATTGCAAATGTCTCTCATCAACTCACTACCACATGCATTATGTCCACTTAAGGATTCACACCAATTGCATCCTTCAAACTACTAACCCTCGTGCCCCCCGTACCTCATCTTTCCTCAGTGTGGACACCTCACTATTTCTTGCATTGATTGCCATCATTATCCCTCCCTTTGTATCATTGCATGAAAAGAAAAGAAACCGTTAAGCAGACTGAGAGATCCAAGACTAGCAGTGGACAAACATCCAGGTTCCTTACTTCCTACAAGGAGAAAATGCTGGACGGGGAGACTTCAATGGGCAACCATCCTAGTGAGCTTTAATGTGTCGTGCCGCTCTCCCATTGCCATGATGCTAACTCATTGGCAATGTGCTCATCAATCTTCAGCAACTAATTTGTCCTCTTATACAGGCCCTGGTGGCATCCAGTGAACTTCCACAATGATGCCAGTGCTGGAGACCCTCAGCTCCAACCTCAGAGGCTGCATTGGCAAGGTTTACACCCACACCCTTCACCAGCTCAGAGACTTTCACTTCAGTGCGTACTATTTCTAGATTAGATTTGAAGGAGTGGGGCAGAGCGCACGGTCTGGAGAACCCATCATTGCCGCCTCTCTGAGCTGGTTGACGAAGAAAAAGCCACATGCTTGAGAGGCCTGCCAGAGACTAGGCCCCTGGCTCAGTACCAGGCAGAAGAGCTGTTCTTGGCCAGAAATGGCCTGGACCAACCATAAAGACAGAACCGAGAACCGAGGCAGGTTTATCCGGGTCAGTAAGCTGAAGTAAAGGCTAGAAGAGTACAACGACACTCAGTACTGTACCCATCTCCGGCACGTTCCTGGCTGCCTCCATGGGCAGGTTGCCAGCAACTGTCAAGAGCCAAAACTGACAGAACCCTCAGTAGCTGCTCAGCATCATTGGCAAGGAGGAAGGAGACGAGGGATTGTAATCTCAGTCCAGCTCTCCCTTATCCTCAGAGAGACAGGATAGTGCCAGTAGACACCCACAGGGAGGAAGTAATACTGAAAATGTACCCTGGTACAGTACCGAAAACACCACCCATAGAGCGCGCACAAGAATCCCCACATCCAAGACCTTGGTAGGGTTCGGACACATGCAACTTCAACTGCGGATGGCTTCTTCCTGCTCATTATTAAACACCCGAGAACTGGTTTTGTGCAGGTGCTTTCAAGTGGGACCACTCAGAACTATTACACATACAATCAGAGGGATGACAAGACAGTTATTCAAAACACAAGGTCAAGGACTAAAAAAATACACAAAGTCGACATGTCCTTTCCAGTAAACCAGGGCTGCTTGACCCACCTCACCGTGTGCAAGTTTGAGATCCAGAGAAAATCCCATCAGTAACATGGCAGATGAATTTTTGGTGTTGAACATTGGGAGATGCCACATTGGGTCCAAATTTGCTGCTTGAAGCTGGTATAAAATACAAGATAGCCATGACCTTGGTGGCCACTGGGGCTGGGATTGCTTCTGAATGCAAGTCCTCCTCCAGGAGATTGCACAGTTCAGCAATGATGGGGCAGGACACTGGAAGAGGATAAGCCATTTGGGCCATCAGACCTGCCCTGTCTTTCCATGTGATTCTTTAAGGCTGAGGTAGATAGAATCTTAATCAGTTGGGGAATCAAGGGTTATGGGGAAAGGGCTGGAAAATGGGCATGAGGAATGTCGGATCAATCCTGATCCTACTGAATGTCTGAGCAGGCTCAAGGGGCAGAACTTATGGATTTTATATCTGACAGCTGCAGAAATACCTCAGCTCCCACCCCCAGTTAAAGAACCCCCCATCAGTACTGCTCCTCCACTCTGCTTCCTCCTCTCCTGTCATCTCGTGGTGCCACAGGCTTGTCTCTGACTGCACCTGTTCACCAGAAAGAGTAATCACAGGTCCCAGTCCTGCCCCCAACCTGAGCACAGCAGTACTGAACAGCATCCCCCACCCCGCCCCACTCCCCGCACAACCCCAGCACAGCAAGTGCCTAAGAGCCTTGGGCTTTGAACGCTGATGCATACCCCTGCCCTGGACCCTGCCTCTAAAGAATTGCCTTCACCCAGACCCAAAACCGTTCTGTGAATGAAAATCATCTCCGGGGATTCCTGTACTAACTGAGGAAGAAAATAAGTGCACTTCCTCCCTTTAAGTAACTCAAACTGCTTAAAATCTACACTCCTCTTGCTGATGCATGGAGTCCTCTGTATGTACTTGAAGTTTTGAAACAATTGCGCCCAATATGGGGTTCAAATCCACAATGCTCAGATTAAAAATCTCATGTTCTACCAATAGTTCAGTATTCGGTCACGCAACCTGTTTATTTTTACTCTTTGGAGCTGCAGAGTAAGAACTAGGCTGAACTGGGTTACTTCACCAACTAATCAGCTACTATCCAATCCAACTTGTTTACCTGTCTAAGGTAGGCTTTACCCTGTAATCCTTGAACTACTTGCACTTGACCTGCAGCACTGATTGTGGGCTGTCCCCAAAATGCAAGGACAAAGATCCCCAGATTCTTGGAAGACCAAGTGTGTGAGTGACTATGACCAACACCCTGGACTGGAACAGGACACATCCCTTGACTGACTGTGATGTAACCCCCCAACCTGTTGATTGTAATTCCCTTTCAGCCCACTAGGGGGTGTCCTTTTGTCCTTTACACATGGCCTTGTGCTTGAGGAGCAGTAAGTGCATTTGCTGCTGAAACATGGCGCAGGTTTGGCATTTGCATAGCACAGTGCCCTGCACCAACATGTCTACTCCAGTGTGGCTGATAGAGTGCTCACTACTCCCCCCTGCCACAGCTGCATCCCTCCAACACTGTGCAAATAAGCAAATAAACCACAGGCGATGACGGCCTCTAACTGAGTGCAAATGATCCCTTTTGAACTCCTCAATGTTTTCTGGAGTGAACAGTTTCACATCCAGCTTCCATGTTCCCTTGCCAGCCGGCGATTGTCCTGTGGGTGACAGTCAGCCAGCAGGAGGCAGCGGTCAGTGAAGAACACCGGCTTGACAATATTGGATCCCGAGAACGTGTGGGACAAAAACAGGAAATTGATGATACAGTTGAAGTCTCCAGCCAGAATGACCAGCTGGGACGTGACCAGCAGCAGCAGGAGATGCTGCAGAACAGCCAGATGCTCACTCTTTACCGCTGGGATGTACACATTCATTAGTCTCAGGGGAGCATTTCCGTACATAATGTATGTTATGAGGAGCCAATCAGGTCAGATCCGCTCTGGGTCCTGCGTTGTATTGAGCAGGACAATCTCTGAAAGACTCATGCTCCTCAGGGATACAATTGCCTGGTACAGGACAGGGGAGGGGCGGTGGGGGGACGCCTGCCTCATCAGCCTGGACCAGGAGAAGGCCTTTGACAGGATATCACACACCTACATGTGGGATGCTCTCTCCAAAATGGGCTTTGGGGAGGGAATCTGCAATTGGATCCTACTGTTCGACACCAACATCATTAGCACAGCCTCAATCAATGGGTGGGAATCAGAAAGCTTCCCGATCAGATCCAGAGTCAGGCAGGACTGCCCTCTCTCTCCTGCCTTGTTTGGGTGTTATATAGAGCCTTTTGCAGAGTCCGTCAGGAAGGATACAAGCCTGAGAGGGGTGATTATTCCAGGCAGTGGAGGTCAGCAGGTTAAAGCCTCCCTGTACATGGATGACGTCGCTGCTTTCTGTTCAGATCCGCTGTCAGTGCGAAGTCTCATGAGCATCTGCGACCAGTTCGAACTGACCTCGGGAGCCAAGGTAAATCGAGACAAGAGTGAGACCATGTTCTTTAGGAACTGAGCCGAGCGATCCTCTCCCCCATTTCACTGTCAGGACAGATTACCTGAAGCAGCTGGGAATATGGTTCGGAGTGGCATGTGTCAAAACATGGGAGGGAGTGCATTTCCAAAGTGAGGCATGTGCCTTTGCAAGGGAAGTCTGGAGAAAGATGCAGTTTTGTCGAGGTTCATCCCAAGCACTTCCATGACGCAGGACTCTGTGCTCTACGGTCTGTTCCCCAGGACGCACTCGGAGACAAACATCGACTGTGCTTGGAGGACCATCAACTCAGTGAAAGGCGCTTTTTGTTCTGCCCGAAATTTGTTGGTCTTCCAGAACAAGGCGTTGACCTTGACCAAGTGTTGCAGACTGGCACATTTCAATGCCCAGGACTACGTGCTGAGGGACGCACTAAAGCCTGGGGTAACTGCTGCCAAGGTCTAAGGTCTTTCTGCTGAAGTACAATGGAGCTCCATTCTGTTATCACACCCTCTCTTTGCATCAAAAGTATGTAAATAGTGTCCTCCATGACTAGCAAATAAATGCCTTTGGTTAAACTTTTTCTTTATATGCAGAGACTGTACAGAACTCCTGTAATACCTGTGTATGCACGTGAAGATAATTTTTATAAATAAAGTATATTTTCACAATAAAAAAACTTACAATTATATAACCTCAAATGTACAACATCACCAGGGAGTTTAGATCAAATTTGTTTTTGAAATTTAGTCACTATTATGTTATTAGAAGCATGACCGAACAATTTTCACACAGTGAAACCCCACAGCCATTAAAGTGATAACAGACAAATAGTCCCACAGGTTTTTCTTTTAACCTTCACCCAAATGGCAAATGGTTTAACATGTCTAAAATATAGCACTCCAAGACTGCTGCACCCTCAGTAATGCTCTTGAAGTGGCAACCACAAGTCACTGAAAACAGTCTTGAACCCATGACCTTTCACATACAAGAGGTAAAAATGTAACATTAAGCCACAGCTGAGAGCACATCAGCAGCAAGGAATCACAAGTCCACAATACCCAGCATACAATTCCCCACGACACTCTCATTGCCAAATAAACATTCTTAACCACAAGTTATAAAGAAACTAACCCAGTATCTCCATGATCTACTACAGTTGTGTACTTGCCATGAGACAGATGTCTTTCAACTCTATCTGATTTTTCTTTTGGACAAAAGTCATAAATAAAATATAATTTTCCTTCAGCTGCAATTTGCTGAGAAAGCAGCTGTAATATTAAGAGAAGACAGATGGTCATGAAATTAACAAAATAAATTGCCTGCTGACTCATTTTATCTCAATTTATAACAACTAACAAATAATTAATATGAAATGTCATGGAGGAGCTAATGAGAGTCTCAAAGGGAAGTTCAGTTTTAGAAAAGAGCGAGAATTATTTTAAACTATTCTTATCCCATCTATGAGAGTTTCTACTTCTTTCAGTGCAGGCATGAGTTGAATGCTAATGTTACAGATAATTCCAGTCTCAGTCAGTTCTGAGTCAGTGGAGATGCACACAAGTCCCACTCCACAATCCTGGGTAAGTAATTCTCCCAGAGTAGAATCGATGGACTGCTACACTGTTTCAGGTACCGGCTGTCAGAACTAGAAAGTAAGGTTAGGTGTACCCTCGCAGGTGAATGTAAAAGATCTCACTGTATTATTTTAGCAAAAATGAAATGAGTTATCTCCCAGTGTGAAGCTCAATATCTATCCCCTTAATAATATCCCCACACCAAGTATTTTGGCCATTTTTACATTGCTGCTTATGAGATCTTGTTGCAAGCAAATTGGCTGTTGTGATTCTCACATCACAACCCTGCTTACACATTCATACTGTAAAGACCCTGTGGTGATTGTAATAAGGTCAGCCGGCTAGGCCTCTTGAATATGAGATTCCTGATTGAAGCTGTTAATCTGGTCCAATCAGGGAGCCTTAGCTGACAGATTAAAAAGTGTGAGTGTCAGAAGTTCTGGCACTCTGATAGCAGGCAGTACTAGAGTCAAGGACTTTTCATGTGTAAATAAAGGGTAACTTGGTGGCAGGATACCAGCCTCTGTGGAGTTATTTCAGACCCCATCTTTTTCGTTTCCTCTGTTTTTAGACAGTAGAATAAAAAGATGAAGATACTGCTTTAAAGCAAGGGGACTGTGCAAAGTGATGGCTGTAGTTTTTTTTAAAAAAGTCATGTTTACTGGAGATAGCAGGAACTGTAGATGCTCGAAAATCTGAGATAACAAGGTGTAGAGCTGGATGAACACAGCAGGCCAAGCAGCATCATAGGAGCAGGAAGGCTGACATTTCGGGCCTAGACCCTTCATCAGAAATGGGGGAGGGGAAGGGGGTTCTGAAATAAATAGGGAGAGAGGGGGAGGCGGATAGAAGATGGATAGAGGAGAAGATAGGTGGAGAGGAAACAGACAGGTCAAAGAGGCGGGGATGCATTTCTGATGAAGGGTCTAGGCCCGAAACGTCAGCCTTCCTGCTCCTATGATGCTGCTTGGCCTGCTGTGTTCATCCAGCTCTACACCTTGTTATCTCATGTTTACTGGAGCATATTGTGAGTTGTATAAAATGTGTTTTCTTGGAATAGTGAGAGCAAAACCAGGCACTACAGATCCCAACGGGTTCTGAACCAAGTGAAAACTGCCTGACAACAACATTCTGATTGGCTACTGATTAGGTGACCCTGGTTTGTACATGACTGACGCAGTAGAGAACCACACAGCTTGCAAACAGAATGCATCAAAACATCTCTCACTGTCTCACTCTCTCCCCTGTGAAAGTAGTAGAAAGTCTCCAGTAGCAGATGATTATCTTCCATTCACTTTCCTCTGTAAATCCCCTGTTGAAGGAGGAATAAAAGACCTTCAGAGGCTCAGAAGGTTCTCAACTAGTATTAGGGTACAAACAACGTTGTGTCAAACAATTTCGAAAAGAAATTGGAAATAAATGAAAGAGACAACTCATCAATTCATGTGTTCCAGGCTGGTGCTATTGAAGTACATTCCCCTGACATTTTTTTTCACCGTCTCGACCCATTAATAACCATGTCTTGTCCATTTTCTGTGCCTGTCTGCTTGTGAAGGGGGCATTTTAAGGAGGGGTTTAAGGTGTAGAGTCATATGTTCATTATTCTTATTTCCTAATTGCCATTGGTTAAAGACAATAGGTTATAATAAACAGATATTTTCTTGTTAAGTATAGAAACATAGTGGGTGTTTTCTTTCCACCTGAGCTTGTCAGTCAGGTAAATTAGGAACTTTGGATAGTTTGACCACATCTTTTAACAATTGTGTTGAGTGCAGGCATAATGGAGCCTGATTTCCAGAACACAACCCCAGTGAGTTGTGATGATATATAGATAATGATATGACCGAGGCTAGAGGAGTAAACAGTCATCCTAACATAGAAACATAGACATATAGATGATAGGAGCAGGAGGAGTCCATTTGGCCCTTCGAGTCTGCTCTGCCATTCTTCACGATCATGGCTGATCGTCCAACTCAGCAGCCTAATCCTGCTTTCTCCCCATAACCTTTGATCCCGTTCGCCCCAAGCGCTATATCTAGTCGCCTCTTGATTATATTTAATGTTTTGGCATCAATTACTTCCTGTGGTAATGAATTCCACAGGCTCACCATTTTTTGGGTGAAGAAATGTCTCCTCACCTCTGTCCTAAATGGTCTACCCCGAATCCTCATACTGTGACCCTTGTTTCTGGCCATATCCACCGTCAGGAACATCTTCCCTGCATCTAACCTGTCCAGTCCTGTTAGAATGTTATAAGTCTCTATGAGATCCACTCTTATTCATCTGAACTCTAGCAAAAACAATCCCAACCTAGTCAATCTCTCCTCATACATCAGGCCCTGCATCCCCCAAATCCCACTGCTCCATGTATCATAACATAAAACAAAAATACCTTTCCCAGTTGTCAAAATAGGCAACCAAACATTTAATCTAGACTAGGTTTTAAATAAAAATAGATCGATCAACCAGGTTTCTTAAAAATGCAATTATTAGTGTGATGATATTTGATTAACATACACAGTCAGTTAGACAGAAGTAAGAATATTTATCCCTCTAAATTTCCCCAAAGCAGTCATGTAATCATAGCACTCACTTTGGGAAAATGATTTATCTGTTGAAATTAGCTTTCAGTAGAAATCACACACTTTGGCCAATGGGTTATTCTTGAAGACAAAGGAATAAAGCGTAGATTGTTCTGAAATCTACCACACAACAACTCTCACGTTCTGGCATGTATGGTCAAACCATTCATACATGTGCATGTTTAGAATTTGAACACCCCTACAGTTCAGAAAGAGGCTGTTCGGCCCATCAAGTCCGCACCGATCCTCTGTAAAGCATCCCACCCAGGCCCCATAACCCCACACCTACCATGGCTAATCCACCTAACCTGCACATCCCTAGTTACAACGGGCAATTTAGCATGGCCAATCCACCTAACCTACACATCTTTGGACTGTGGGATGAAACTGGAACACCCGGCAGAAACCCACACCGACAGAGGGAGATTGTGCAAACTCCACACAGTTACCCAAGGCTGGGATCGAACCTGGGTCCCTGGTGCTGTGAGACTGTAGTGCTAAGCACTGTGTCACCGTTACTTGCCTCAGGAGTCTTGCAGACATTGCTTGCTCAGGAACTACAATATTGAGCAGTTTTTCCAATCACTCTTCCAGAAGTAAAAAAAGGCTTCATTCTGAACTCAAGTTCTTTTCAGCAATAGGACAGCTCAGTTGGGCAGCCTTTCCTACAGGTTTCTTTTTTTCCCAGTGAATTCCAGATGCCAAAGTATGTTTTCCAAGCCAGTCACTATTCAAAACAGCCCTGGTAGCAGTGAACAGCTAAGAAAGCAGTGATCATTAGTCATGTGTTTTCTAGGGAGCCATGTTAAAAAAAATCTGCAATGACTAGATATTTTATTTAGAGAAAGTGAGAGGACCCAAAAGGAAATCTCATTCAAAGAACAACATGAAACAAGTACAGTCATGCCAGATAAGCGTGGGACAGATTCAGCCTCCTTTGAAGGAATAAGTAGAAGGTCCACAGGCTGAGCTAATGGAGTGAAAATGTATATGGACTACACATCAACAGTAAATGGAAACAGTGCCAGGAAATGGGTAACTGTTAAAGTGGGGGAGGGCATCAGAAGAAATATTGATGTAGGTGTGAAGAGACTGGACAAGGAAAGAACAAAATTGAGTCAGAGCAGGAAGAAATAGGTGCTGTGAAATATACACAGCTCAGGGATTCAGCGACTTTGTTTTCTTCTAGAGTTCCATTCATAACTCCTCAACTGTAGTAACACTGCAGGTCAGTTTTGAGACAGTGTGGGATCAAAGAACTGCCCTGTCATTTGAATGAGGTATTAAACCTGAGGTCCCACTGCACATTTGAAAGGGTGTAAGTGCTTCCAAAATGCAGGTGGAATAGCAAGTAGCTCATAGACCCTTGCAGCAGAAATAGAGGCCATTCAACCCATTGCACATGTACTGACACTGTGAAAGAGCTAATTAGTCCCATTCCCCCTAACCATCCTTCACAAAATTCATTATCCCAGCATTACTGTGATAAACGGATTAATTTGTCATTATGTTGTTGCTGTGTATGGGATGGTGCTGGGTGATATTACCTGGCATGTCCTCCTGACAGAGACTACATACCAAAAGTAACTTGTTGGTTGCAAAGAGCTTTCAGATATACTGAGGCTCCACAAGGCGTTACCTAAATGCAGGTTTGCTTTTTTAAATATATGTTAATTACCTGGTAATTACAGGTTCAACTCATACTTTTCCGATCTCTTTAATTATGTAGTGACGGTATATATTAACATACTAATGATAATTTAATTTGGGTACACAACGCTGCATTTAAAGAGTGGTTGGATGTTAATTTGAAGTGTTGTAACCTCCTAAATCTACAAGCCAAGAGTTGGAAAGTGGGATTAAGCTGCACAGCTATCTTTTTCCATCATCACAAGCTCAATTCAAATGCTGTCTTTCTGTGCCACAGGTTTCTATAACTTCCATAATTCTACCGCTCTCATGTCCTAATTACCAACCCATAAGTTAAAAGAAATAAAATACATCAGGACAAATTGTTCTGTAATGGATTGTTTATTATTATTTGTTCGCAGGATTTGGTTATTCGGTTCGCATCATTGGTTAGGCCATCACTAATTGCCCCGGAGAAGCTGATTGTGAGGTTCCTACTTGAACCACTAGTATTCTTGGGCATCCAGAGTGCTCTTCCAGGATTTTGACTCTGTGACAGTGAAGGGACAGCTATATAATTCTAACATTGGAAACAAATTGTTGGTGCTAGTTGGAAAATGACATATTAAGCAATTTGTGTTGCTTCCTGGATGTCTACATTAATAATCAAAATGTCACCGATAGATGTTCAAAGATCACAGGCTCTCTTCATCTCACCTCAACGCAGCCTTAACACATACAGGATGGCTCTGTGTCACTTAAGTATGCAAACAATCAAAATGAAATCTGATATTACCACAGAGATAGTAGGAACTGCAGATGCTGGAGAATCTGAGATAACAAGGTGTAGAGCTGGATGAACACAGTAGGCCAAGCAGCATCAGAGGAGAAGGAAAGCTGACGCTTCGGGCCTAGACCCTTCTTCAGAAAATTTTCTGTAAAAGGGTCCAGACCCAAAACGTCAGCTTTCCAGCTCCTCTGATACTGCTTGGCCTGCTGTGTTCATCCAGCTCTACACCTTGTTATTTCTGATATTACCACGCTCCCTGAGTCTCATCTGTTTACTTCACCCAAATCTACATTATTTCATGTTCAAGCAACTGTAGCAAATCAGCGATTCACGTTGGATTGGAGGATTCAGTAGAATATAAGGGTCATGATAACCAAATGTACATCTCCATTTCAGACAGGTCTTGTTGAAGGGAATCCACCCCTGAAGACACTCCATGAGGGGGTTTTACACTTGGTCTCATTTGAAAACTCTCTGCCAATTCTCCAATCTGGGGAAACAATGGTCCAGTTGTGATGTTCTGGGGACCAGGGTTCAAATCCTACCATGACAGATGGTGGAATTTGATTCAATAAAAATGTGGAATTAAGAGTCTAATGATGAACATGAAACTGCTGTCAATTCTCAGGAAAAACCCATCTGATTCATTAATGTTCTTTAGGGAAGGAAACTGCCATCTTCACCTGGTCTGGCCTACATGTGACTCCAGACCCACAGCAACGTGGTTGACTCTTAACTGCCATCTGGGCAATTAGGGATGGGCAAAAAGTGCTGGCCTAGCCAGCAATGCTCCCAAGAAAAACTGCTTGTCTTCCTGGACAGACTTTTCACAGGTTGTTAAGTGGCAGATTGTTTCTACTGGGCAGATCTTTTGCAGAACTTTATTCTCTTGAAGGAATATTTTGTGGTGTGTGAGTCGGTGTATGAGAGTTTGTGTGTGTACATGTGTGTGAGAGTCTCTATTTGAGTATGTGTGAGCATGTCTGTGAGTATGTCAGTTGTGTGTGTGAGTGTGTGTGTGTATGATTAAGTGTGTGTGCATGTATGTGTGTCTGTGTACGTTTGTGTATGAGCGTGTGTGAGTGTGAGTGTTTGTACATGAGCATGTGTGAGTGTTTATGTGTGAGCATTTGTATGTGTGATGTCTGTGTGTGTTTATGTGTGTGTATGTGTGTGTGTGTCAGTGCATCTATATGTTTGTGTGTATTTGTATGAGTCAGTGTGTGTGAGAGTGCATATCTGTGTATGTTTGTATGTGAGTGCATGTGTGTGGGTGTGTGAGCGAGTGTGTTTGTGCAAGTGTGTAATATGTGTGTAAGTGTCTGTGTGTGTGTATCAGCGAGTGCATGTGTGTGTGTGATTTGTGTAAATGTCTGTGTGTGTTTATGTGTGTGTGTAAGCATGTGCTTGTGTGCGTGTGTGTGTGTGTGTGTGTGTGTGTGTGAGTGAGTGTGTGTATTTGTGTGTGACAGAGAGAGACAGAGAGAGTGTGTGTTTGTGTGTTTGTTTGTGTTTTGGGGGTGCATGGAGAGGACAAGTAACAACAGGATTCCTTCAGCAATCCAGTTGAAGCACTGTCCCTGGGACAGGCAGTGGGGAGTTTGTGCAGACACAGAAAGATGTGTTCAGATATCTGTGGGCATTTAAATACGCACAATATTGTCATTGGGTTGGATTTCAGCCAGATGTGTCCTGAGGCAAATGAGGAACTCACCCGTCCATCTGTCAGGTCTCTTGTTAAAATAAATTGAATTAAAGCCAATTAAATGTCTTTAATCCTGCAGATATTTTTTAATCAGCCAATTCCGACATGTTATGACACAACTTCAGAGCAGGTGGGGCTTTGCCCTCACTTTAATGCTGCACTCTGACATTAATAGCTGGAACACACATTTCACAGTCTTCCTAAATCTCCCTGGGTTCCACAAGCTGTGATTATAGCACGGCCTGAAAGATTGCTGAAATCGATGAGCTGGGAAGGTTTTGTAAACTGAAATCGACAAGCTTATGATCAGCCACAGTGAGAGGATGGTGCTGACTGGACAAAAAAGGACAAGTTTCAGCAGCAATTGCAACTTTTTGGAGTTAATTTCAAGCGCCTTCCTTTCAGCTTCCATTCACTGCAGTGTGGGAGTAATCTGTACAACAGTGGCCTGGATCCCCGAGGGGAGCAATAGGAATGGCCTCACCAGCTACAGTAGCTGCATCCTCCACACCCACACGCTGTTCCATGGGACAAAGCGGCTGGACAGAGAGCATCAGCAGGGTTACCAACCCTCAAAGACTAAATGAAGGGACGCTTTGGCATCCAGTCAAGGAAAACTGAGCGGTTGGGTGTTGTGGACGTGACCAATATGTGAGAATATCATAGTGAGGTACCAGGAGGAGAGTGCAATGCTCATCCGTGGGGGTCTTCAATGGGGAACAAACAATCTCCAGTTCGTAGATAACAGGGGCAGGTGGCTCAGATTCAGAGCCGTCCAAATCTGGGGCAATTGATCATCCCAAGGCTCAGCTTTTAGGATGTAATACACCCCCAAAATAGGATATAATATCTGAGGGTGAGTTTACTGAGCACATCAGAGCAGCAGTGGAGAAACAGGCTTTCACAACAGATCCCTGCAGACTTCCGGAGCCAAACCTCTTCCCAAGCTATCCACGTTTGTGGCCAATGGTTATCAAAGTCACAGTGGCCCTGAATATCTTTACCTCTGGCTCCTTCCAGGGAGATGGTGACATCTCCAGGACATTGCAGTCAGGTGTCCACCTCACCTTGATCTTCGGTGCCTTGTTTGTCAAGGCTGTCTATCAAACCAACATTGCCATGGGATGAGGCCTCTCCAACACAGAGAACTTCGCCTCTCCAGCTGGATTTCTACTAGTCCAGAGGCTGACTGATTGTACACATCGATTAAATCAGGCCTCTCCAGGGATTGAGATGACTTCCAACTCCCACGATGTCCCCTCCATCCAGTTTGTGACCACTGCCACAAGTCATGGTCTACATTGGGTATCCAGGGAGCTGCCACATTCAGTCCAGCCCACAGGCTCAGTGCTGACTCCTAACAATCAAGAATTACCCACTGATATGCCACGAACTCTCACGAAGAACCTCACCCATTAAGCCAGACGGAGGCTCAGCAGAGTGATCACAAGGGTGATGAGAGAGTAGGAGACTGGCCTGTTCAAGTAGTGGCTCAGCTACTCGGACAGAGCTGGAGACACTCTTTGATGTACCTCAGCAAGAATCTTCAGGAAATACAAGTTGGAGTTGAAAGTGAAGAAAGGAACACACTCATGGTACAGTGTATAGCATGACAATTCATGCACTGCTAGCATTAATACAACATGAGTGACAGTTCAGTGCCTAGTGTCTGCACTCCATCAGAAGTTGTCACCTTGCTCCCTGGGCAATTCCTGTCTTTCTATCATTGATGTGCTACCCCACTGATCACCAGATCAGTCTCCTCCAATCCAGCCTACGTCTACAGACCAACTCCCTGTTCTCTACCACCCCCTGGATTTGTGGACTTTATTGTACTGCAGTGAGAAGAGGCAGAGAGTTTGGAGCATGAGAAGTGATATGAATGTTGATGATGGAAGGTGAACATTTGAGGAGAATGACTGTACGAAATGAATGTAAGAAACCAGGAAAATGAGGATGAGGTGGGTAGGGGCCTGTTAAAATGGAGATTGGAGTAAAAGCCTGGATGGAAAGGAATGGGTGGAACTGTGAGGGTGTGTCAGTCAGAGGGGTGCTATGTAGGAGAATGGTAGGAGGATGTTAGAATCATGGCTGCCATCTCACAATGGTGCAATAATGATACTTACCTTGCTGGTCCTAATGTGGTTGTTAAATCTTTTATGGCCCTGAATCTGGGTCCTGCACACCACAAAGTAAAAGCAAAATACTACAGATGATGGAAATTCTGAAACAAACACAAAGAATGTTGGAGAAACTCAATGGGTCTGGCAGCATCTATAGAGAAAGCAAAAGAAGTAACAAGCAAGGGGAGGTGATGGCTAGACAGTTAATCTGGAGACCCAGGGAATGTTCTACGGATCTGGGTTCAAATCCTATGTTGGCAGGTGATAGAATTTGAATTCAATTAAATCTGGAATCAAAAGTCTAATGACCATTGATAATTGTTAGGGGAAAAGCCTATCTGGTTCACTAATGTCCTTTTGGGATGGAAACTATATTGCTACATGTGACTCCAGACTTTGGTTGACTGTCAACTGCACTCTGGGCAATGAATGCTGGCTTTGCTGGTGATGTCCACATCCTATGGATGAATAAATAAAAACAAATTGAAGTTTTGAGTCCGATATGGCTCTTCTTCAGATTGAAAAGCCAGATGGGACTCGAAACATTAATTGTTTCTTTCTCCACAGATGCTGCCAGACTCACTGAGTTTCTCTGTGTTTGCTCCTGCACACCAGCATGTGTTTTCAGTCTCTATTACCTCGTTGCTGGCTCCCTCAGTGAAGCGGACATCTGACCTAACCCACACTGTATCCAACAATGTCCCAGCTGAGTTAAACAGACAGGAAAAGAGCCTGCTCCTTCTGCATGTGGGTTCACAAACTGCCACAGCTTCCATCGTTTTAGCTGGGATCATCAGTTAAAAACTTCACTGAAAGCAAGAAGTATGAATTAATATTTAATTCACTGTCAGACCGCATACACAAAATGAAATAAAGAGCTGGAAATAAAGATAGAATTAAGATAATGAAATGAAGAAAATGGGAGGGCAAGTTAAAAATAGAATTATATTTCCAACTGTAACTCAATTCTAAAGGGATGCAATTCTGTACATGTGGAATAAAATGCTCTAAGGCAGCAAGGTTGTATGGCTGTAATTAAGAGTTATCAAACTGTAAAAATTTTAGCTGCTCATAAATGCACCACATGGTGGCTCAGTGGTTAGCACTGCTGCCTCACAACACTAGTAACCTGGGTTCAATTCCACATTTGGGTGACTGTCTGTGTGGAGTTTGCATATTCTTCCAGTGTCTGTGTGGGTTTCCTCCCACAGTCCAAAGATGTGCAGGTTAGGTGGATGGGCCATGCTAAATTGCCCACAGTGTTCAGTGGTGTGTAAATTAGGGGGGGTGGACTTGTTGGGCTGAAGGGCCTGTTTCCACACTGTAGTGATTCTATTCTAAATTTTTAGGGTGTACTTAGTGGTATCTAGTGGATAAGTGCCATAATGTTACATCCTTCTACGATTTCAATGCTAACCTTATCAGAATGATATCAGTGTAGTGAAGCCAATAACATTCATGGACCTAGATTTCCTGAACAGCAGTAATGATCACCAGATTGCTAGTATGCTTATAGCATCCCCAATACAGCTGCTACATGATTCTTCCAGAATCTTCTGAATCCATCTTTCCCAAAAATGTGTCACATTGCGTCCGTCAGAAATGCAGTGAAGTGGGGTGGGGGTGGGGAAGCAGGAAATGCCTTTTTACAGCACTAGCTGTCGTATCAATGCCTGGTCATTCAACAGGAGATAACAGATGATGAAGTGGGGAGGTGGATTAAAAAAATAGGTGTGTGAGGCGAGTAAGTGGGTGAGATGTGTGAGGTAAATATGCAAGTGGGTCAGAAGGAGAAACTAGTAAAAAAAAGTATAATACTTGGAAATGAACGTATCAGAGCGCTGTTCCGAGGTACAAAAGACGAGTTGGACCAGTAAGCACCATTTACAACTTTCACTGGCTTTTCCTTCTGGGGATAGACGGAGCAGGGCTGGACACGAATTGAGTGGGCACCAGTTATATAGCTTAGGGTGGGTGAGTGGATAGGGCAGTGCATCAAGGGTACTCTGGTCACTAAGGTTGGGTTGAGGTTGTTAGTCAGGTCAGGGGTAATTATGTGGTCAGGTGTTTAGTTTGTAAAGAATTAGTCAGGACTGATCAGGATGGGTGACTGGGTACTCTGGAGGTCATGGCGGAGGGGTCAGAGGTAATCCAGGGGTCATGGTGGGAGGAATCAGGATGTAGTCAGGAAGACCACTGAGGGGCACCAAGATTTAGTTGGGGAGGGCATTGAAGCTCAACGTGAGAGATTGATGGGTCAATTCTGTAGCTACCCAGGAGTTCGATGAGCTTTTTCTATCAAGCATTTCCTGTGTAGTTATCAAGGTAAGTATACTGGAACTTTTCTAAATTTCCAGCTCTAACTCAGAGTCGCAATATCCAAAGGAATGGAGAAAGAGTGAAATTTTCGATGGCAGATTCTTAAAAGTGATAAGTTTTGTATAGGATGGGCTGAAGGGTTAAAATTGTTGATGATATTCGACAGCTGCATGACCTTGAATGAGTCCTGTGAACATTCCTATAAGTGCCAAAGACGGCACAACCAACATGTTTTTCCACAGTTGTTTTTCTGTGCCTTGCTGTTTGTTACACTGTATAAGAGAGAGAGTTTCGTTCCAAGTTGTCGGACTTCAGCTTGGACCAGGATCGCAAATGGTGCCAGAAACTACCTCAGCCTAGAGGCCAGCCATTGATCAAGGGGTCCCCGATGAGCAGAAGGGCATCAGGCTTATTGTCTTTTTCCTCTCTTTGTCATTCTTTTTATCTACTTAATAAGTGTTACTTTCTTTTTTGTCTTTTATTATTACTTAATAAATGTTCATAGTTAAGCAAATTGCCGTTGTTGAGCCTTCTCTTAACTACATTTAACCAAATCTGAGAAAAAAACACTTGGATGTTCCAAGACAGCTTTGTAGAAATGTCCATGAAAAAAACAAGTGAGATCTGCTAGTTAGGCTAAAACTGGATCATTGCTTACAGTTTTGGATATGCCATTGTGGCAAGCCTTACAAAGTAAGCAATCAGGATTGTCCAGAATCAAGTCAAAGACAACAGCTTACATTTATATAGGACCTTCAATATAGTAAAATGTTGTTTCACAGGAGCACAACCAAATAAAATTTGACATTGAGCCAGATGAGAAAGTGTTATGACAGGAGACCAAAAGCTTGATTGGAAGGTCAGTTTTAAAGAGTTTCTTAAAGGAAGAAAAAGAGATGGAGAGGTTTAGGGAAGGAATATCAAGAAGTGGTGCTGGACAGCTAAAGACAGGATCACCCTTTGTAGCCAGAATTGAAAGAGCATAGAGATTTCAGAGGATTGTAGAGCTGGAGGAGGTCACAGAAGTTAAGTTGGGGGTGGGGGGGCTGGGTGTGGAGCCGTGCGGGGGATTGCGAAATGATGAAGAAATTCAAAAACAAAGATAAGAATTTTAAAATTTAGGCATTGATATTTTGGGAGCTAGAATAGATCAGAGAGACAAGAGGCAACAGGACCTTGTGGAATCTAGGATGTCAGCAGCAAAGCTGAAGGTTACAGCAACTAGAAGGCAGGACATCGGCAGGAAAGCTTAGTCTCCAGATCACAAAAACATGAAGCTATTTCAACAGCCGAGACAGTTTGACATGACTCAGTGTCGGGAGGGTGAAAGTAATTGGTCTTGCTGGATGAATGAGCAATGTATCAAAAGCTCACCTCAGAGTTAAGTAGAAAGCCAAATTTGTGAATAGTCTGACTGAACCTCCGATGTTTGCTAGGATGTGGATAGAGTTTGGTGTCTGGGCAATAAAGTTTGTGGTGGGAATGAAGGCAATGAGAGGGGAGGGGACGGGAAGGGGAGGGGAGGGGATGGGGAGGGAGAGGGGAGAACCTATCTGCTCATCTAATAATGGATATTGAATAAACAGCGTGGCAAATTCAAGACAAGAAAGTAGCTGGTGAAGAAAGTTGCTTGTCAATAGTGTACGTGAAGAATTTGAAATACTTTCAGAAGATAATGCCAACAGCAAAATATGGAATGTGAAATGAAGGGAATGGATCCAAAGGAGGTTCCAGAGGAGAGAAAAGAGAAGATATTCCTCATGATCCTCTAACTGGATAACAAGGAGTTGAAACCAATCCCCTCCAGCTGGTCAATACAGGAGATATTTGTGGAGGACAATACAGATAATCATTTTAAAAGCTGCTATCAGGTCAAAATGGTTGAGGGGCGATAGTTCAGAATGGTCATTGTTACACAGTAAGTAATTTGAAAGTTTCATGAGAAGTAATGCAGTAGTTTGCAAAGTAGGTCTTTGACACAAAACGTTGACTCAATTTCTCTCTCCACCAATGCTGCCAGACCGGCTGAGCATTTCCAGTATCTTCTGTTTTTATTTAAGATTTCAGCATTCCAAGTATTTTGCTCTTACGTCAAAATATCAGGAATAAGTACAGAAACTAATCCAAAAGCCTAATTGAATATTGAGACAACTAGAGCAAAAAGGGTAAAACTCATGCTTCAGCTGTACTTCGGGAACTCTCTTCTGCAAATGAAGCTAGATCAACTGTTAGTTTTAAACCTGAGATTACTCATGTTTTCTTGGCCATAGATGTTCAAGGGTATTGGAAAAATGGTGGGTGTGTGGAGCTATTAAAATGCAAAACAGGTTCAAGTGCCCCTACTCTCATGTTCCTATCAGCTGACATAAGGAGCAGGAAGGGAAGGGAAGGGAATAGGGTCAGGTGAGCAGGACATTGGTCTCACAGACTCGTGAGTGACTTGCAAATGTTAAGTTGTACTTTACCCGAGCAGGAGGGGTTAAGATGGAATTAACTAGGAATGTTGAAAATCAGAAACGAAAGAGTGAATCAAAGAACTCTACAACACAGAGGGAGATTGGGGGCATTTGTCCGATCGTGTTTGAAAGAACTTTTTAAAAGTGTTATTTAATTAGTTCCCTGGTGTTTTCCTAGAGCCTTGCAAATTGTTCCCATTATAGTACACGTCTACTCCCTTTTGAAAATTACAATTGAGCCTACGCTTTCAGACAGTACATTCCAGATCAGCACTACAGAATAATGCAAGCTTACTTCCACCTTTAGTAAATTTGTGGGAAGGAGCATACATTGTTGACCCATAAAAAGGGTAAAGGGTAAGTAAGACTTGCAATTATACGGCATTTTTCAGAGGCCCTGGTCATGTCAAAGTGCTTTAGAGTCAAGTATTTCTTTTTGATGCACAGTCACTGTTATACAATGAGATGTTTAATAAATAAATTGAAGGAAAGGATCAGAATGTAAAATAAATTACTGCAAATGACTATTAAGGCAGAATTACTCAGGGAGTTCAAGAAATAATTAAATATCTGAGGAGGAAAAATATTAAAGCTGGAAAAGAACTGGAAAATACAATTAGAATAGAATAGCTCCAATATGATGCAGTTTTGTTTCATAAAGACTTCCTAACACGCTGAATGTCTGTGATAAATCAGCACAAAGCTGGAAACCTCCTTCAAAGAAGGCATAAAAATTGCTCACATGGGGAATGAAATAATTCAGAATGTTTCTCAGTTGGAGAGGATTAGACAAGTAGTCCTGGATGTGCTGTGTTTGGCATTTGATGCTGACACTGTGCTGAAGATATTCCATTAGCCAGCAGTGACTCATTACACCTCAATATTCACAAAATTTCACCATAAAAGTTAAATGAGAAATAAACACAGCGTGACAAATGTCCTCTCCTCTTTAACAGACAGGTTTTTGCCAGCTCTCAGTTCAACTGCAGGGCTTCTTAGATCCTCAGTGTCGTGACTGAAGAAGGCAATCCAATGGAAAGAGACAGAAATCGAGTGAGAAATCAAAAGGAGGAAAAACAAAACCAAACACTAATGCAGTGGGCTTTGTAGAGGGGATCTGAAAAGAGAGTTGTTGAAGAAACACAGGTTTATGCCTGACAGGAGAGGAACACAGGAATCAGACTGCAACCAAAAAAAATTCTGAAGGTACTCAGCAGGTTTTTCAGTATCTGCAAATAGAAGCAAGATTATTGTTCCATTAACTTCCATTTTAAATCATATGGTGTGAATTATATTCTTAGCACTGAGAAGAAATTAACCAAGAAAGATTGAACTGCCAACGCTTGCAAGTCCACATGAATTGTCATACTGTGGAAGCTCTTTCATAGCTCAGTTCTCAAGCTGTTTAAGAAACATTAAAGCCATGCACCATTCCCAGGAACAATCCTCAAAGCAAAAGTGATCAATGCAAAACATGGCTCAAATCACCAATATTTCAGTGGAATGCAAATACAAAAAAGCTCAAAAAAGGGAGCAGTTCAGCATGATGAGGAGTCTAAGAATGTCGGACTATTGAATTAAGTTGGGGAATCAATCAGCTGTAGGGAGTAATCAATCATTTAAAGGTGAACACTGAGATTATCTGAATATAAAATAAACTGATAGGAAATGCTGGGCAGGTGTCCGCTGAGATCATTTTCCTTTCAATTTCCTTATAGAAATTACAGTACAATGCAGTCCATTCATATTCTACAATTACACCCTTGAGCTAGTTGCAGTACTGTAACTGCACAGTTGCAGATATTCTCAGCTGTTGAGCATGTTCTGCAAAGAAACTCCAGTTTTACAATTAACTCTACTGTTCTGTTATCACTGCATCGGCCCCATTGCCAGAAGATTTATCTGGAATAATGATTACCAATAGAACGTCGAGGTCAAGGAGAAGAGACATACTACACTATTAGAAATGTTTCAGAGATAGTAGGAACTGCAGATGCTGGAGAATCTGAGACAACAAGGTGTAGAGCTGGATGAACACAGCAGGCCAAGCAGCATCAGAGGAGCAGGAAGGCTCCTACAGACAAACAGGGCAGCCATGGGTACCCGCATGGGCCCAAGCTATGCCTGCCTCTTTGTAGGTTACGTGGAACAATCCGTCTTCTGTACCTACACTGGCACTAAACCCCACTCTTCCTCCGTTACATTGATGAGTGTATCGGCGCCGCCTCGTGCTCCCACGAGGAGCTCAAACAGTTCATCCACTTCACCAGCACCTTCCACCTCAACCTTAAGTTCACCTGGACCATCTCTAATACCTCTCTCTCCTTCCTGGACCTCTCTGTCTCCATCTCGGGCAACCACCTAGAAACCGATATCCATTTCAAGCCCACCAACTCCCACAGCTACCTAGAATACACCTCCTCCCACCCACCTTCCTGCAAAAATGCCATCCCCTATTCCCAATTCCTTCGCCTCCGCCACATCTGCTCCCAGGATGAGGCATTCCACTCCCGTACATCTCAGATGTCCTCGTTTTTCAAGGACCGCAACCTCCCCCCTCAGTGGTCGAGAACGCCCTCGACTGTGTCTCCCGCAACTCATCCCTCACACCCCCTCCCCGCAATAGCAACCAAAACAGAATCCCCCTCGGCCTCACGTACCACCCCACCAACGTCCGGATCCAATGCATCATCCTCCGACACTTCCACCATCTGCAATCTGACCCCACCACCAAAGACATTTTTCTCTCCCCACCCTTATCTGCTTTCCGGAGGGACCACTCTCTCCGTGACTCCCTTGTCCGCTCCACACTCCCCTCCAGCCCCACCTCACCCGGCACTTTTCCCTGCAACCACAGGAAGTGCTACACTTGCCCCTAAACCTCCTCCCTCACCCCCATCCCAGGCCCCAAGAAAACTTTCCACATCAAACAGATGTTCACCTGCACATCTGCCAATGTAGTATACTGCACCCACTGTTCCCGTTGTGGCCTCCTCTACATCGGGGAAACCAAGCGGAGGCTTGCGGACCACTTTGCAGAACACCTACGCTCGGTTCGCACTAAACAACTGCACCTCCCAGTCGCGAACCATTTCTACTCTCCCTCCCATTCCTCAGACGACATGTCCATCCTGGGCCTCCTGCAGTGCCACAACGATGCTACCCGAAGGTTGCAGGAACAGCAACTCATATTCCGCTTGGGAACCCTGCAGCCCAATGGTATCAATGTGGACTTCACAAGCTTCAAAATCTCCCCTCCCCTACCGCATCCCAAAACCAGCCCAGCTCGTCGCTGCCTCCCTAACCTGTCCTTCCTCTCACCTATCCCCTCCTCCCACCTCAAGCCCCACCCCCATCTCCTACCTACTAACCTCATCCTGCCCCCTTGACCTGTCCATCCTCCCTGGACTGACCTATCTCCTCCCTACCTCCCCCCTTACACTCACCTTTACTGGCTCCATCCCCGCCTCTTTGACCGGTCTGTCTCCTCTCCACCTATCTTCTCCTCTATCCACCTTCTATCCGCCTCCCCCTCACAGCCAATTTATTTCTGAACCCCCTTCCCCTCCCCCATTTCTGAAGAAGGGTCTAGGCCCGAAACGTCAGCCTTCCTGCTCCTCTGATGCTGCTTGACCTGCTGTGATCATCCAGCTCTACACACTATTAGAAATGTAGGCTTTCAGATATGTGGAGAGATTAGATCAATGGAAACTGTTCCCCACAGAGGATAGAATATTAAGAGGAGGTTTAGTTGAAAGTTATGAAAGACTTTGGTAAGGTAGATAGACAGAAATGTTTTCACTATTAGAAGGATAGACCTGAAATTGCTGAACGACTAGTATTGGAAGTTAAAATTTCAGGTGACAGACTTCATCTTAACTGTCAGCTTTACAGGGTCAGAAGGTAAAAGCACAGGTAAAAGAAGCATTTGCACAACAGGATTTCAGCTTTAATTCATAAAATTTTACAGCAGAGAAGTTGGCTAATAGGTCCACCATAGTTTTGTGTGGTTAGACTTAGCTTCATTACACGATAAAAAGATTGGTTAAACAGTCAGTTATTTTTGCACTGAAGAGAAATCAATCAGCTACAGAGAAATTAATCAGTTACAACTGGTCCTGAAACATAGATTTAAGTTATTCAAGCACTAATTAGGTTACAGTACAGAGTAATCAGTTTTAATAATGCAGAAGTTTAAGCACTCAATTTTGCTATTTACATAGAACTGTCTTGCAACCATCTGTCTTAGTGCATTATGAACTCCAGTAACCACTGCAAATCTAAAGTTAGAGACTGTGATGCAGCTAATACTAATCAGGTTATTTAAAAATTCATACAGGGGAGGCGGGTGTAGCTATCTGGGCTAGTATGTCCATCCCTAATTGCCCCTTGAGAAGGTGGTGGTAAGCTATCTTCTTGAACTGCCACAGTCCATTTGATATAGGTGCATCTACAATGCTGTTAGGGAGAGTTTCCAGGATTCAGCCACAGTGAAAGAATGGCAATATAGTTCCAAATCAGGGTGGCAAATGACTTGGAGATAAACTTGAAGGTGGAGGTCTTCCAAGCATCTGCTGCCCTTGTCCTTCTAGCTGTTGGAGGCCATGGGTTTAGAAGGAGCTTTGGTGAATTGCTGCAAAGAATATTGTATACTGTAAACACTGCTGCCCCTGTGTACTGGTGCAGGAGCAAGTGAATGTTTAGGTTAGTGGATGGAGTTGCCAACTAAACGAGCTGCTTTGTCCTATGTTTATATTGCTGTTCCAGTTCAGTTTCTGGTCAATGATAATCCTCAGGATGTTAATAGTGGGGTATTCAGCAACAAGCATATAATTGAATGTCATGGGAGATGGCTAGATTCTCTTTCGTTGGAAATAGTCATTGCCTAGCACATGTGAGCAGTGAATGGAGACAGCAACAGAGTAAATGTTTAGATCGTCAGAACGAGGGAAGCACAGAAGTTACGTGAGTGGTAAAGGATAGAAGAATTCACTCATATGATGAGAGGAAATGAAATAGGAGGAAATTTATGTGGAACACAAAGACTAAAATGGACCCCTTAGCCAAATGACCTCATTTTGGTATGCAACTACAATGGCCTAAAACCTCTGCTAACAATGGGGAATATTCATCCCGAGAATATTCTAATCCATGCACATGTTGTATCGGGAAGACCTAAAAATTAACTTGAAACTAAAACTGAACCCAATTACCTACCATCCTTTCCACATCCCTCCTCCCAGACCTGGAAGATCAGGTCAATTTTTAATTCAGTATACTTACTATCTCCTGAATTGGCTTTTCATCAAATCAAATTTATTTATTATGTCACAGACCCTGAATTAACTGTGTGGACCAGCAAGTGGAGAACTGCAGGTCAGTAACGAGTGATGAAAGTTTTGCAACGTTATCGCAATGATTCCTCACAATTGATCTATCTCTTGATTTACTGCCTATGAACTATACCTATTAGAAAGACTTCTGACACTGTTTGTTTTACATTAAACAGAAATAACTATTTATTACCAATGAAAAGTACTTGACAAAATTCTCAGAATAGCAATGACACAAACTCTGAAAAATATCTAACTAACTACCCAGACTATTACCTAAAATCCTCCCTTTTCCCAAGCCAGCACTTAAACCTGACAAACAAGACAAAAGGTTAGTGATGAACGTTAGATATTCGGTTAAAGATTGAAAAAGAGAAAGGTGGTAAGTCATGTGGCTGGACTCAGAATATTTGAATCTCAAGCTAGCAGCTCTGACCTCCGAATGTGCTAAACCCTCTGAGCAGCTGTATGACAGTTTGGCGAGCAAAGAGCTGAAACCTTGATATTGTTACTGAATTGGTTTAGTTCTTTCTTCTGGGTGATCTCCTCATGGTACCCTACCAATCAGACACTGATGATATGGCTCCTCATCAAAAATGGTCTTTTAGTTTGACCTTTACTGCCGCAGTTACCATTATCTATTCTTCATTTCAAGCAGTGTCCCTGTGGTTCCCCACCTCACCAGCACTCACTGTGTCTTCTCCTCTATGGGAGCAATCCTTTCCCTAACCTCGCTGCTCAAACTGTAGCCGTCAACTCCTCACACAGGGCTTTACAGCTCCTCAGTTTTCCCTCCAGGTTGTAACTTTCTTACAGGTCCTTTTTCCATCTGTTACAAAGCCATGGGGTTAAACTTGCTCTTAGCTTTGGTTGGTTTTGCTGCAGAATGGGGGTAACCAATCAGCAACTTATCCTGATCCATGCTGAGCACTGTTTTCTCTCCAAAGTTGATTCCCCATTGGTTGGTTGGTTGGTTGGGGGTTGGGATGGCTGACTGAATCACACAGAGTCCCAGTCTTTCCTGATAAAAACCTTTAATAAAAAATAATGTTATAAGTTAGTTCTGGAAGGAAAAGTTAGTAAGAACAGCTAGAGTTATAACATTATATGTTAAACTTCTTTCCAATTCCACTATGAGTACCTTTAGCTGTAGATGGTTCTCTGGAAAAAATTAATGAGACTATATCATTAGTTGAAGAGATAGCACCCACTTTGCATAGGAATAGATACATGATGGCCTGGATGTTGTAATGGAAGTGATTAAATAGAACCAAAGTTCACTGAACAGTTATGGAAATCACTAAAAGAGACCTGAAAGCATTCTGTTTAAATCATACCATTATATAGGGAATGGAAATGAGAAAGAAATGTTTGCATTCATATTGTGTCTTTGGGCATCGCAAAGGACTTTGTTATAATGTGTTAATGCAGGAGCCAATTTACACATAGTCAGCTCCCAGTAGCATCAATGAGATAAATGACCAGTTCATCCGTTTTACTATTTGGTGGCTAAGGAATCAACATTGGTCAGGATGCTCCTGCTCTATTCTGCTATGATGCCATAATGACAAGATGAGCATTAATGTCCATTTAGGAGGCTGAAAGGGGCTCACTTTTACATCTCACCCGCAAGGATAGACTTGCCAGCCTTAATGTTGGGCTGAATCTTGGGATTTCCCCAGGTTCATGAACAGAAGCTGGGGATGGGTTGGACGGGACCGATCTCCACTCCAACTCAGAACTCACTTTCACATGAAAACTTTACTTCTAATTAATTTGCCCCAGAGGCAGGTTTCTGACATGGAAACAGGCCCCAGTACCTACAGCTTCTCTGGTGAAACTTCAGCCCTTTCTGTTCAAATTTCCAGAAGGGCACGTAAATTGTCTGCCTCTAAGGTGAGAGTATTATCACCGAACCACAGCTGACATTCTGGAAGAAACTCAAGGGTACAAGGAGAAATTTTTGTTGGTGTAAAGACAGTTTGAGCAAAGCCCTGATGTTAATGCCTTGTTTAGTACCAGTTTCGCTTGTTCAGCCTAGGTAATGGCTTTCCATAGAAAGGACAGAGCAGACACATGTCAGTTTCACACTTGCTCCTGACAAATCTGGAAAACACTGACAATGTACCAAAGCCATTGAAACAATTATTTGGCAAGGTCTAAGTCAGTTTCATTCATCAATCACACTTCCTCTACTAATACCAGGAAGGGAGGGCGGACTCAGGAAAGGGTCTGTTTTATTTCCTTCCTCCGTTACACCTGGAATAATGGGACCTGTTGAAAGACATTGCGAAAACTCAACAATGTGTAACTCTCCTCACAAGATCCTGAGAATCAGAGACACGTTTTGGAAGTCAAGTAGAGGTTGCATTTCTATCCTATCATTCATAATACTACCTTTGACCCAGGCTGTAAGCATAGTTTTGGGCAAAGGGCATCTCTGCTTCGGGAAGGTCAATCCGCATTCCCTTCCCAAATCTGGGGTGTTGACTTGGACTTTTACGTTCAGCCTTGGCTCGTCAGTCATCATTTCTACCTTAGAACGTCCAGTTCAGAGATTCTAGCCTATAATCCATACAGATACTCGCACATGATGTTGCACTGGTAGAACTGCTATCTTTCAAATCAAATGTCCAACCAAAGTACCATCTTCACTCCCAGCTGGGGCATGAAAATTTTCATTGCATTATTTCAAAGAAGAAATACAAGGGAAGATTTTCCTGTATCCAGGTAATTGAGTTTGTGAAAGGCAAGTTCTTTCATTCTAGGTATTATCACACTAGAAACAGCATTTCAATCTACAAGCATTGTGTACCTCTGTAGCTAGAGGTGGTCAAGGTCAATAAAATCAAAGGTACAGTTTCCAGGAGTCCAGCGATAACTGTGTGATTTCAGCAAGCACTTGTAAGGCATTCCTGCATTGGCAATCCCAATAAGGGCTCATAATAAACAAGTTAACATCAGTGTTTTAAAAGAAGCAGGAATGGATTGTGCAAAAGAGCTTGCAAATTGATGCTACCAGCAGCAATTTCTAGATTAGTATTTCCACATATCTGATCTTCCCACTGAATGGCAATTGCAAAATCATGTGAAGCATTACTGCCAGATCATGGTCTTCCTGTCACATTGCATTTACACAGCTTCCAAAGCAGTTCTGGCTCCAGAACAGTTAATCTTTTTCATTCAGAAAATTATTTGGAAGTCATTGAGCCTTAGTTCGAATTAGCACCTCAATGTGGCTGTTTTACCAATGCAGAGGAACATTACTGTCTTCCTACGCATTTTTTTTACCTTCAGGTTTCAGTATTCCAGTGTCCTCCTGATTGATTTCCCATTTCAAATCTCTATAAACTTGAGCTTCTCCAAAGATCTGTTGCCCATTTATTCACTTCTTTAAAATTCTCATCCTCACATTTAACTCTCTGCATGGCCTCACATGCTCTAAGCTCTAGAATATCTCTGTCACATCCTCAAGTCCTACAGTTTGACATTGCAGATATTTTTCACACCCTTCATTGGTGCTATTGGCATTGCAAACTAACCATTAATGAAACTCTGCCACTATTCTGCCAATCCATGCCCAAATTTATTTGATCCACTATTGACAATCAAGCTTTCAACTCCCCAGGTCCTAAACTCTGGAATTACCTTTATAAACTCTTTATCTCTCTGTACTTCTTCTAGACACTCTTTCAAACCAAAATTTTGTCACCTCTCTGAGTGTCTCCTTAATCGGCTTGCTGTAAATTCTTTTATCTCATTACATTGCTGTCGAGCGCCTTCAGGCAAGTTATTTTGTTGAAGATGCAATATTAATGCAAGTCGATGTTGTAGACCCAGAGAACAAAATGCAAATGCAACATTGTAGAATACCATTTATCCAAACAGGGTCAATCCATTTTAAACATGTGATTAATTTGGATCAACAGTTCATGCCAACGCTGTACAAAACTGAACCATTTTATTGCAGCCAATAATAATGTGATAATATATTCCTATGAAAAAGGGGGATCAGGAATGTTTAGGAATTTGATCAATTTTGATAAGACGTGCAACATATTAGATTCTTAATGTGACTCGAGAAGATCAAATTCTATCAGAATATAGCAACAGTCGTTGTCAACTTGAGGTTGGATTGTTATCGTACTCATGGAGGGTCACAGGTAGCAGGCAACAGAGTGTATGGAGGGTCAAATTCTCCAGCTTCTTACATATCATATCAACCCTGAGCAGTGTTGAACATTGAGGGTCGGTGCAGTTGTTGCCAACTGTTGTTCATAAGCAATGGAGTGCAGATGGGCCAAACGGTTGTGAAATAAATGACTGAGGCAGCGGAAAATTCTACTCGAAATGCCCCAGACTTTGACAGCAGGCCTCTGATTGTAATACAAATGCTGCTTCCCACAATGATGACCCAGACATCCATTGTACAGCTACAGCCGGTGCTGGCCCCTCTAGGGCTACCAAACACTTGGCGCCAAAGCACAGAGGCCAGTAATCTTCTTTAAGTTTGTTTTTGTTTCATGTCATTAATTAAACAATTAGCACTTTACCAGCACTGACCACTGGTAGAAGAATAATATAAATAGGGGAGGTAATAAGAGACGGAGGGTACTAAATTAAAATGCTTACGATTTTACTTTTTCTTTTCTATTCTGAGATGCTTTTATGCACCTCTGAACTTTTTCTTCCCAACAGCGAGTCACCTGTGACAAATCTTTCAAACTTCTTTTGTGTAAATTTTTTCCTCATTTCTTTCTCTACACCCAGCAGCACTTACACGCAGCTGAATTTTTCCCCCATCACCAAATCACCAATGTTAATTTTTTTAAAGCCTTTTATGGTATATAATTTGTAAAATCAATTGCGAATTGCAAAAACCTGCTACAATTAATCAAGATGCATAATTTTGTAAAATAAAACATTCAAGCCTTCCCATGTTCCACATTGTTTCTGCTTACACAATCTATCATTACACACATAGACGTGTTTGCTGCAAACAGTAATAATTGAACAGAGCCCATGGTCAATATGATGAGGCTTGAATCTTGATTTTCTATTAGATTTTTTTAACTGGAAAGAGAATAAATTCAAGCTTTTCTTACCTGGGTAATAGATCAGCTGCTGGTAGGATGAGGGCAAAATTTAAAATATAAGGAACGGGATTGCTGAAGGGTTTAGCAAGAAGGTGACTAATGTCACATGCCAGGCTGAAAGAACAGCACTTGTGACCTCAAACTGAATTGCAGCTGACACACAGAGCTTTAATGGAGGCTTCACCTTACCGCTGTTGTATGTGCTAAGTGACCTATGACCCACAAGTCAGGTGACCCCATATGTAGTACAGTCTATTTTGTTTGAGTACCATAAAACATGTAATACTCAACTCCACACACAATAACGTTTATTCAGTCAGCAAAATCAGCAAAGGGTTTAGGGTGGAATCTTACATGTTTTGGCCAAGTCCGAGTTGCGTTGGGTGACTTGGAGGTTGTTCACCATGAGGCCAACCGAATTCTGTCTCCATATCTTAATCATCAATTAGCTACCCGCCACTATGTCTGAATGCCACCCCACCTTAACACATGCCGTTCCCATGACAATGCAGCACTCAACAGATATCAGCCAGAACGTCAACATTCTTCACAGCCTCGCCATCTTTAAAAGGCCACAGTGTGCCCAGGCAAGGACTGGCATTCTGCAGCTGCCCTGCTCGCTCAAGGGCAGAGTCGGAACATGGGCAGAGAAGGGGAAGAGGGCATCACTATTCTCCAACAGTGTCCTGGAGGTCACTACCCAGGCCAGTGCCATCTCCAGGGTGAGGAGAAAGGGCCAGCAATGTAGAATGAAGGTCAATCACCTTCTCTGCTCCGCCACATTAAGACCCACACTCTTCTCTCTGCCACTCTCGCTACTGCATGTCCCATCTTCCCTCACCCACTCCCAAACCTTGCACGCCATCTGCGCTGCCTCCTCAGAATAGCTCACCACGTTTCCTCCATTCCTACCAGCTCTAATAGCTGTGTCAACCACTGTTCTCTAACTCATCCCGCCCCTCTGATGTTACAGGTAAAGACAGCCCATAACTGGAGACAACCGGTAAAGTGTAGGTGTGGGGGCCTAGGAACTCCCAAATCCTCAATGATCGTTGCCCTCGCAAAACCAAGCTGATACCATTCCTGTAGGGCTGCACCAAACAAGTAAATCTCACTCTGCCTGCCTCTGCCATTCTCCCACTAACCACGCTGTCAGTTTCAGTAATTGTACACCATTTCTAATCACTGGCTATGATTCCTTCTCTTTAATGCATGTACCACCAGCATCTCTATGATCTCCACAACTGGACCGAGAGTAACAGGCTTCAGAGGAAGCATCAACAAGCTGGCTACACCCCACCCCCAGCAGTCAGATACTGACACCTCGGAGGGGATCCCTAGAAATAGAGAGCGCAGGACCACCATCTGCAGAGCACCTCGCTGTGACAGTTCTGCAGCTGGGTGAGAAAGAAATGCCCAAGGCAGCCCGCACTCGGAGGACTGCCAGAGGCCGGGCACCTGCTCAGCTCAGCTCCAAGACATCTCTGCAGGGGTTCCTCAGGGTAGTGTCCTAGGCCCAACCATCATCAGCTGCTTCATCAATGACCTTCCCTCCGTCATAAGGTCAGAAGTGGGGATGTTCGCTGATGATTGCACAATGTTCAGCACCATTTGCAAATCCTCAGATACAGAAGCAGTGCATGTTCAAATGCAACAAGATCTGGACAATATCCAGGCTTGGGCTGACAAGTGGAAAGTAACATTCACGCCACACAAATGCCAGACCATCTCCAATAAGAGACAACCGAACCACCATCCATTGACATTCAATAGTGTCACCATTACTGAAGCCCCCATTATCAACAGCTTTGGGCTTACCATTGACCAGAAACTCAACTGGACTCGCCAAATTAAAAAATGGCTGCAAGAGCTGAGGACAATCAATGCAGAATCTTGCAATTTTGACCTGAACATGTGGCTCGTTTTGCAGGTGAATTCAGATTCAGCCAAATAGTGTGAACTGAATTTAAGCCACACAAAACAAAACACAATGAACACATAAGTAAGTGATTCTGGGGAACACTCATTGACAATTTAAACTTCCTGATCGTTTGTTCATTCTGCTTATGATGGTATAAATAGCCTCTGTCTTTTCTCCCATCCTCATTTCAGAAGGTCAGGCCATAGATTTCCACTGGTTGGTCCATGTTGACGGGTGATGTATTTCAGTGGTATACTATTGCCTTCTGCAGGACAGCTGACTGTGAATTCTCCCAGTCTTACCACCTGCCATCTTTACTAGTGCAAACAACTGTAGATAGCACGCTTCATTGTCTTAAAATATCTATTGTTCTTAGGGCTTTTATGTAGTTCAAGTGAAGAAGTTACTACACAATGCCTTATTGCACTTTCAGGGCAATTATTGTCATTCAAATGTTATAAGCTTTTAGTCAGGAAGAAAAACAAAGTTGCTGGAAAAGCTCAGCAGGTCTGGCGGCATCTGTGAAGGAGAAAACAGAGTTAACGTTTCCGGTCCGGTGACCCTTCCTCAGAACTTAAGCTTTTAGTCAGAGTTGGTTTGGAGAATTGTGTCAGGTTTTTGAAGCTGTTGGTCATTTTTGCCTAGTTTCCTAATTTGGTGTGGTAATGCTAATTTAACGTAATTATGATTTTCAATTCAGGCTGAACAGCAGCAAAGCAGATAGCCTTCCTGTTCAAAGCTATACCCCACTCCACTGTTTGGTTTTGGGGTTAACATTTCACTTCAAGAAATGTCTAACTGTCTTATCGAATCCTTTAATCATCTTAGCCTCCTCAATTAGATCACCCTCAATCTTCTGTATTCGAGAGAGTACAAGCCTAGTCTATGCAAAACACTAGGCCCAATTTTAACTCCATGCATGCCAGTAGGTTTTGAGTTAATTCATGTCACCACTATAGTTTCTGAAATATCGTCGCAGAAACTCACCAATAAGGAAGCCAGAATTTCAAAGCAAAGCCCTAATTGGACAAAGGCTAAGATTGTAATCAGGAAACACCAAATGAGGGAAAAGATGTGGGTGACACCCCCTGACTTGAAAGGAGAAGTTCAAAAGGCAGAGGCAGAAGGATGTAAGAAGCAAGATTGACTAATAAATGAGCACAATGCTGCAAGTGCTTCTCTCTGTGTTGTTTGCTGTTGGTTTGGTCCATTTTGATGGCAAGTAACCAATATCTCTTGTTGTATCTTTAAATATTGGGTGTGATTAGTTTATTGGAAGGTATTGTGATCTGCGCAATCGTTGAATTTGGTGGAGAACACAGAGGCAGCAGCAGACCTAGAGGTGTCACAGCAAAATTAAATGTGGTATTTGCATTGAATTGGAGAGGATGTGGCTTCTGCTGCAGCTCATTAAAACTTGTATCATTTGGGAAGCTGGTAACCAAAGGTTTTATCAGTGATGTCTGCTCTAGCTCCAGCAGCCTGAATTTATTGGTTTTGTCAGCCCCATAAATCACTATCAGCAAAGCAGCAAGTTTATGTCCAGTTTAGTTAGAGCATTTGAAAGTGCTCAAATAGCCACTTTTTAAAATGATACTTCACCCACTGCTATTCTGTTTAGTTTTTCCCTTAGCCCCCTCTCTTCCAACTAGTTGTGTGCTGAACTCATATGATAAAATGTGCTACTGGTCTGCAGTATCTTGTCAGCTTTCCATTACATGTGTCTTCTCCTTGGGCATTTAAATGTTGGTTAAAAATGCTAACCCTTTGAAGTATGGAAACAAGCTAACAGCTCAACCCAAAACAATGTAATACTGGAAGAAAAGTCAACTAAGTGCATTGCTTCAAGATAATGGAAAAAGTTGAATTGTATGTAATGATTTTCTATTGCTTTGCAAAGCAAAGCCCAGAAGTCTCATGTATCTTAATAATCTATGATAATGTTCAGGAGCTTGGGATTGATCTTTAGTCAAAGAATGATTTTCATGCAAAGGTGAATGGAGTTAAAATTGATGAATGTAAAGACTATCTTTCCATTTGTGGGTGAATCCAAAATAAAAGAATATAAATGTTTCAAACCAGCCAAATAAAGAATTTAGGAAGAACTCTTTTATATGATAGATGGCAAGAGTGTGGAACTTGCGGCTATATGGAACAGTTGAAGCTCAATGCACTCCTGTCTATAAGGGGTGTAAAGGGAATACAATGATGCAGAGACAAAGTAGGTGTAGTTGAAGGAGGCTTATTTGAAGTATAAACATTGATGTTGATGGGCTGAATGGCCTGTTTGTTTCCATGCTGTGGATCTCCTGACAACAATGAACATTGTAGACTCAATCATAACTTCAGTAACTCTCAGTTTCCATTGCTTTGTTCTAACAATCCCCTCTCCTGTCACCACTGCAGTTATTTTTAAGATTGAGAAGATATTGCTAAAAGAAAAGACATGTTGCCAGTTTTAATCTTTCAGTCAGGACAGAATTGCAAGAATACAAAACCGCGAGCGTAAACTTTTGACTCTATTCTGATGAGTTCAAGATGAAAAGCTTCAGGGTTTTCTTTTAAGCAATATTCAAGTTCTGTACTCCCCAAGCAACTACTTTAAAGATGCGGGTCCATCTTCCATTCTTATAATTCACTGGTGATGCATTTGAATAGTTGAATTGTTTGAATAGTTACTATTTTTAATGAGAACTATTCTTTCATCAGGCTATTTGTGTCCTACAGCAGAAGTGGACTGTTGCCCTATTTCCAAAAAAAGGAAAATCCAGAAGTTGACAGTTTGCACATTAATCTATAAACAGGACGTAGAGATTTGATTAATTTTCTTTCAAAATCACATTCTAAACTTTAATCTACACTTGCAGCTGTAATACATACCTTATTATCTACAGCAGGAAGTATAAGCCTGTAATTAACCCTCCAAAACCACTAATTGTGACTAATTCTACTGAATGTCTCACACTATTCAGAATCTGTTTAGCCTGCTGTGCATAGCTTGCAAATTTATATCAATTATTTTAATTTGTTGTTCAGTCAAGATTTTTGTTTATTGTCTGCTTGTTTTTAAACTCTTCTGCTTCTACCCTCCACCTCGCCCCTGTGTATTCTTACTATTCAGCCAAGATTGCTTCCACTCATATTAGAGTTTACAGTGTAAAAACAGATCTTTTGGTTGAATTGTGGCGTTGGGTGAATGGGATTTGGTACCAGTTAGGATATACACAGCTCTTACATCAGAGATGGAATTGAAAACCTTTCAGGATTATTCTGCACTCTCCAGGGATTGAAGGTTACTCCTTACTGCTGCAAGCAATCTTGAGAAGAAAACAAGAGGGATATTAAGTTGGCCTTTTTTTTTCTATTATTTGAATACTGTACCTGTTCCAAAAATATTTGGAGAATGGGTTGAGGGTGGGAAACCTTTAATGATCTTTAATTCCACCGGTTGACAATGTTCTCGTTCTGCTAGACTGTGCAAAAGCAGTAGATCTGAACAATGGAAATTTTAGGGGACAGAACAATTTGAGGCAGAAAGTTATGTAATTAAAGCAACAGATATACATTTAGAAACAGATCTCTCCAGCTTAGTTGATGAATGTTCATTCTCAACAGGACTTATTGATCTCATCAAAGCTTGGTTGAGGTAGTTTTAAGACTTCTGATTGCTAAGCATCTGCCAGAACCTACTTTTCACCCATTTTTAAAGATGTGCAACAAATTAGAATTGCTGGAGACATTGGGGTCATTCACCAAGATAAATGCTTTAGGGAAGTAAGCCACCAGCGATTGCCAGTGCTTGCGCCCTCTGATGTACAGGAATGTAACTTCAGCTCCTTAGTTAACAGGCTTGTGTCCTAGACACATGACCCACTAATTAAAAACCGAAAGAAATGCAGATGCTGCAAATCAGAAACAAAAACAGAAGTTGCTGGAAAAGCTCAGCAGGCCTGGCAGCATTCATGAAGAGACCTCAGAGTTCTGAGGAAGGATCACCGGACCTAAAACTTTAACTCTGATTTCTCTTCTCAATGCTGCAAGACCTGCTGAGCTTTACCAGCAGCTACACGGAACCCACTGTTGGCCTTGGGATAGTTTTTGGGGCATCTGATACAGTTCTGAGTGATGAGAGTACATATTGTAATGGGATGGATTAATTATTACATCCTATGACTTGTGGTCTCCTCACTGTACCTTTATGTCTATTTATTTTCACAATCAGTTAAACCTGTGCCCTCTGTTCAGTGATCCTACTGCCAATTGAAACAGTTTTTTCTTGCATACTCTTGTCAAAACCTCTCATTTAAAAAACAGAATAAAGGTGCTCAAACTTAAATTTCCTTAACCTACACTGCTTGGAGGAAAACCATCTCAACCATTGTCATTTCCGATAGAACCAAGGTCCTACATTCTCGGTATCATTACAGTAAATCTCATCTCTACTGTCTCTGTTCTTTTATATTTTTTGATTTTAAAAAAAAGTACTCAGAGGATTATAAGTAATCTCTTTCTTTTTTATTTTTGTGAAGCATCTGAGCTCTGTAACTTGATGGTGTGATAAAACAGCACATAATTTTGTTGCATAGCCGAAGTAAGTTGACCCATTGCTACAGGACAAATGTTGTTAAACTTGAAAGGTTTCAAAAAGGTTTACAAGGATGTTGCCAGGGTTGGAGGGTTTGAGCTATTGGGAGAGACTGAATAGGCTAGGGATATTTTCCCTGGAGCGTCGGAGGCTGAGAGTTGACCTTAGAGGTTTATAAAATCATGAGGGACATGGATAGGGTGACTCGCCAAGGTCTTTCCCCCAGGGTTGGGGAGTCCAAAACTAAAGGGCATAGGTTTAGGTGAGAGGGGATATATTTAAAAGGGACTTAAAGGGCAAACTTTTCATACACAGGGTGGTGTGTGTATGGCATGAGCTGCCAGACAAAATGGTAGAGGCTGTACAACTTCAACATTTAAAAGGCATCTGGATGGGCCATGAATAGGAAGGCTTTAGAGGGATATGGGCCAAATGCTGGCAAATGGGACTAGATTAATTTAGGATATCTGGTCAGCATGGACGAGTTGACCAAAGAGTATGTTTCCATGCTGCACATCTCTGGCTCTATGACTCTATTTCCCACTTTGTTCATGACTGTTTCTTGTGTATTCTAGCTGTTGGCATGACAGAAAAGACACCAGTTGGACCAGGATTTCTCAGAGATGTTAACACCACTGACTCTGGTGTTCAAAATGCCACCTTAATTGCAATCTATGGTTACAACAACCAATCAAATGACATCTTCCTGTTTAAAGTTCAGAAGATACGTAAAGCACAAGTTCAGGTAAGAAGAGCCATATCTAAGTGCTGTAGGGAAAGCAACCTTTAATTCCTCCATTCTTCTGAAATTGACCAAGAATACTCAGTCCAGAAGAAGAACACACAATTCAGAGATTCACGACTGTACAATTGGATGCAGTGACACAGTTTAAATAAGATTTGTGGTGAGCTTGTTAAGGAACCACAGGATCTCAAAGAAACATATTTATGGATAAGTACCTGTACATCCAGCATGTTGATTTCCATCACCTGAAATATGAGTATAAGGGAAGGGTAACACTGGATACCCTTCAGGGTTACAATACATCCCACTGTTCCAGAGGTCCTTGCCCCTACCCACTCGTAAGCATCAAAATCACTTTGCTGAAAACAATGGAGTCATCCAGAAACTACTGGAGGAAATATATCACCTCTCGAGTTTTCCTGAATGGCAACTCATCACTATTCAAGGGCCATATCTACCAAAATATCTGCAGAACTGTCCAGAGTAAGATTTGGAGGTGTCATGGCATAGTGGTAACGTTGCCCAATAAGTTTTCCAGAGGCTAAATGTTCAAGGGAAGTAAGTTCATATCTCTCCATGGCAACTGGTGAAATGTAAATTCCGTTCATACATCTAGTTTCCATCATGGTGACCATGACTACTAGCTTCTTTGGTTGGAAAAGCTCATTTGGTTCAAATCTGCTATCTGGTGTGGCCTATATGTGACTCCAGGACTTTAGCACTGTCGTTGAGCCTTAGCAACCTCTGTAATACTCTAGTGAACCACTCACACCAAGGGCAGTTATAGGATAGGTGACAAATGCTGAACTTGACAGCAACGCCACATCCTGTAAAATAATTTTCAAAGCTCAGAAGCAAGACACTTGGATGAATCAGAAAGCAGTTTAATGTCAGTCATATACAGACTCTGAACAGTGGGTATCAATTGATGAATGTGATTTTTATACAGGCACCAGCCTGCTGGTTCATTACTGATCCTGCATGCTAACAGGTCAACACAGCTTACAGAAAGTACAAATTCTCGGAAGATAGGCAGAACTCTTTAACCACATCCTCAATTATCCTTCATCCAGCAACAAAGAAGCAATCAATATACTGCCACACGTTTCTATAAGCTGCTCTCTCAATGTCTGTCCAAGGCTATCAGAGGCTACATAAAAGAGATCAAATTCCTGTCAAATGGCCAAGCTCCAAGAGCTGATGCTATCTACAAAGATAGAGGTCAGCACGTGGTCAAGAGGTTCACTGAGCTTTTTCAGTCTTTGTAGCAGCAAGGAAGCATCCCACAAGAATAAAAAGATGCCTTCATTTGCCGCCTGCATAAGCAGAAAGGAACAAAAACAAAGTTGCTTGAGAAGCTCAGCAGGTCTGGCAGCATCGGTGAAGGAAAAAATAAAGTTAACGTTTCAGGTCCGGTGACTGTTCCTCAGAAATGGAGACAGCAGAAAGGAACTTGCCAATCTTGGAGCAATCAGACAGGAGTGTAACTCCACTCCATTGAGATGAGACGTGCGAACAAGAGCTCAAGAGATGACTCAATAAAGATTAAGGTCTCCAAGGACGTACATCATGACTTATTGTTTGCCAATGTTTGCACAGTAGATGCCAGTTCAGAGCCGGACTGACTTGTTTTCCAAAGCATGCAACAAATTTTGTCTTATAATTAGTATGAAGAAAACTGAAGTGATGTCCAGCCTGCCCCAGGAATGTGCTATCTCAAGCCCAAAATTTTAGTCTTTCTCCCCTTTTCTCTCTCCCTCTTTTTGTTTCTCTCCCTCTCCATCGGAGTTAAGTCGTATATTGGGTCATGCTAAGAAACTCAACCACTTTTTACTTGGGTTGCCTTCAGAGGCTTCTGAAAATTAGTTTGTAAGTCAAAATACCAGGTCTCAGAGTTACCCACTGAACTCGTGTGTCAAGCATCTAGACTGACTCAGCCACAACACTGAGTGAGACACTGTTTCTGTAACTGGAGTGCCTGACACTCACTTGCCAAAATGAATCTTCTATGAAGGTATTGAGTCTGGGATGTGTTGTCATGGTGGCCAGAGGAGATGCTACAATCTGAAGTTTTGGTAATGACTTTGAGTATTGGAAGAAGCTCCCGTATGATCACTGTCTGGTGCAACAAAATTTAAAAATGAGACCTCTCCTGAAACCACATGCATGTCAGAAGCAGAGAGAAAATGGAAAGGAAATCCCAGGTAAATAACTCTTCAAAAATGAAGTCATCTGTGGTATCCATAAAGAATAGGAACAGGAGAAAGCTAATCAGTACCTCCAGCCTGTTCTGCCATTCAATAGGATCATAGCTGGTCAGACATTGCTCACATCCGTGGTCCTGCATACTCCCTGTAACCCTTTATGTTTTCCCTCTGATCATGAATCTATCTATCTCTCAGTCTTAAATATACACGAGGACTGTGCACCCACAGGTCTCTGTGACAAGGAGATCCAAAGACTCTCAAATCTCTAAGAGAAGAAATTCCTCCCTATCTCAGTCTTAAATTGGCACCACTTTATTCTAAGGCTATGCTCTCTGGTCCTTGACTTTTCCATGAGGGGAAACATCCTCACAGCATTTACCCTGTCAAACACTTAAGAATCCGATATGTTTCAAAGAGATCATCTCTCATTCTTCCAAATTCCAATGAGTAGAATTCCAACCTGCTTAACCTTTACTCATAAGACAATCCCTCCATGAAAAAGATCATCCTAGTGAACCTTCTCTTGAACTGCCTTCAATGAAATAATCTTTCTTCTAAATAAGGGGATTGAAACTGCCCACAGTACTCCAGATGTGGTCTCACCAGCACCTGGTACACCTGCAGTAAGACTTCTCTACTCTTATAATCCAACCCAGTCGAAATAAGGGCCAACATTCCATTAACCTTCCTGATTACCTGATACCCCTGTGTGCCAGCTTTCTGTATATCATGCACAAGTATCCCCAAGTCCCTCTGGAGATTTTCCTCCATTTAAATAATGCTTGATCTTTTGTTCTCCCTTCTAAACTGAACAACTTCCTTTGGTTTCTTTCTCATTGTACTCCATTTGACAAATTGTTCTTGTGTATCTAGTTTTTTTTTTAATTCATTTGTGGAATGTGTGCATCGCTGACTGGCCAGCATTTATTGCCCTGTCCCTAGTTACCCTTGAGAAGGTGGTGGTGAGCTGCCTTCTTGAATCGCTGCAATCCTCCTGCTGAGGGTTGACCCACAATGCCGTTAGGGAGGAAATTCCAGGATTTTGACCCAGCGACAGTGAAGGAACGGTGATATATTTCCAAGTCAGGATGGTGAGTGGCTTGGAGGGGAACTTGAATGTGGTGGTGTTCCCATATATCTGCTGCCCTTGTCCTTCTAGATAGAAGTGGTTGTGGGTTGGAAGGTGCTGTCTGAGGATCTTTGCTAAATTTCTGCATGTATCTTGTAGATTGTACACACTGCTGCTGCTGCTACTGAGCATCAGTGGTAAAGGGAGTGGATGCCTGTGGATGTAAGTGCCGGTCAAGCAGGCTGCTTTGTCCTGGATGGTGTCCAGCTTCTTGAGTGTAGATGGGGCTGCACTCATCCAGGCAACTGAGGGAGTATTCCACCACACTCGTGACTTGTGCATTTGTAAATGGTGGACAGTCTTTTTGGAGTCGGGTAGATGAGTTACTCGCTGCAGTATTCCTACCTTTCTGGCCTGCTCTTATAGCCACTGTGTTTATGTAGTTGAGTTTCTAGTCAATGATAACCCCCAGGATGTTGATAATGAGGGATTCCGTGATGGTAACACCATTCAATGCCAAGGGGCGGTGGTTAGGTTGTCTCTTACTGGTGATGGTCATAGCCTGGCATTTGTGTGGCACGAATGTTACTTTACTATTGTCAGCCCAAGCCTGGATATTGTCCACACCTTGTTGCATTTGAACATAGACTTCTTCAGTATCTGAGGAGTCACGAATGGTGCTGAACATTGTGCAATCATCGGCGAACATCCCCACTTCTGACCTTATGATGGAGGGAAGGTCATTGATGAAGAAGCTGAAGATGCTTGGGCTGAGGACACTACCCTGAGGATCTCCTGCAGAGATGTCCTGGAGCTGTGATGACTGACCTCTAGCAACGATGACCATCTTCTTATGCGTCAGGTATGACTCCAACCACTAGAGAGTTTGCCCCCTGATACCCATTGATTCCAGTTTTGCTAGAGCTCCTTGATGCCACACTTGGTCAAATGCAGCCTTACGTTCAAGGGCTGTCACTCTCACCTCACCTCTGGAATTCAGCTCTTTTCTACATGTTTGAACCAAGGCTGTAATGAGGTCAAGACCTGAGTGGCCCGAGCGGAACCCGAACTGGGCATCACTGAGCAGGTTATTGCGGAGGAGGTGCTGCTTGATAGCACTGTTACTGACACCTTCCATCACTTTAATGATGATTGAGAGTAGACTGATGGGGCGGTAATTGGCCGGGTTGGATTTGTCCTGCTTTTTGTGTACAGGATATACTTGGGCAAATTTCCACATTGTTGGGTAGATACCAGTATTTTAATTGTACTGGAACAGCTTGGCTAGGGCAGCAGCAAGTTCTGGAGCACAAGTCTTCAGTACTATTGCCGGAATGTTGTCAGGGCTGGTAGGCTTTGCAGTATTCAATATCTCCAACTGTTCCTTGATATCACATGGAGTGAATCAAATTGGCTGAAGATTGGTATCTGTAATGCTGGGGACCACTGGAGGATGCCAAGATGGATCATCCACTCAGCACTTCTGTCTGAAGATTGCTGCAAAATCTTCAACCTTATCTTTTGCACTGATGTGCTGGGCTCTTCCATCACTGAGGATGGCAATTATTTGTGGAGCCGCCTCCTCCAGTGAATTGTTTAATTGTCCACCACCATTCACGACTGGATGTGGCAGGACTGCGGAGCTTAGATCTGATCCGTTGGTTGTGGGATCACCTAGCTCTGTTTATCCCTTGCTGCTTTCACTGTTTGGTATGCAAGTAGTCCTATTTGGTATCTTCACCAGGTTGATACCACCTCCTCAGGTGTGCTTGGTGCTGCTCCTGGCATGCCCTCCTGCACTCTCTCCATTGAACCAGGGTTGATCCCCTGGCCTGATGGTAATGGTTGAGTGGGGGATATGCCGAGCTGAGGTTACAGATTGTGCTGGAGTACAATTCTGCTGCTGTTGATGGCCCACAGCACCTCATGGATATCCAGTCTTGAGTTGCTAGATCTGTGCGAAGTCAGTCCCATTTAGCACGGTGATAGTGCCACACAACACAGTAGAGGTTGTTCTCAACATGAATGCGGGACTTTGTCTCCACAAGGACTGTGTGATGGTCACTCTTACCGATACTATCATGGACAGATGGAACTGCAGCAGGCAGATTAGTAAGGATGAGGTCAAGTATGTGTTTCCCTCTTGTTGGTTCCCTCACCACCTGCCGCAGACCCAGTCTAGCAGTTATGTCCTTTAGGACCCGACCAGCTTGATCAGTAGTACTGCTGCCGAGCCACTCTTGCTGGTGGACATTGAAATTCCCCACCCAGAGTACAACTTGTGTCCTTGCCATCCTCAGTGCTTCCTCCAACTGTTGCTCAACATTGAGGGATACTGATTCATCAGCAAGAGATTTTCTTGGCCATGTTTAACCTTAAGCCATGAGATGTCATGCGGTCCTGAGACAATGTTGAGGACTCCTAGAACAACATCCTCCCAACTGTATACCACCGTGCCACCACCTCTGCTTGGTCTGTCCTGCTGGTGGGACAGGACAGATTCAGGGATTGTGGTGGTGGTGTCTGGGACATTGTCTGTTAAGTATGATTCTGTGAGTATGACTATATCAGGCTATTGCTTCACTAGTATGTGAAACAGATCTCCCAATTTTGGCACCAGCGCCCAAATGTTAGTGAGCAGGACCCTGCAGGATCGACCAGGCTGTTTCTGTCCTTGTCTTTATCGATTACTAAGTCGATGTCTGGTGATCTGTCCAGTTTCATTTCTTTGAGACTTTGTGGCGATTGGCTTGCTAGGCCATTTCAGAGGCCAATGGAGAGTCAACCACATTGCTGTGGGTCTGGAGTCACATGTAGGTTGGACCAGGTGAGGATGGCAGATTTTTTCCCCTGAAGGACATTAGTGAACCAGAGGGGTTTTCTGACAATTGACAACGGTTTAATGGTCACCAGTAGATTCTTAATTCCAGATTATTTTTTTTTACTTGAATTCAAATTCCATCATCTGTTGTGGCAGGATTCAAACCCGGGTCCCCACTCCATTTGTTTTCCATAGGGACCGCTCTCTCCACAACTCCTCATCCGATCCACATTCCCCACTAACCCCACCATCCCCAGCATCATTCTCTGCAACCACAGGAAGTGCTACACCTGCCCCTACACCTCCCCTCTTACCTCCATCCAAAGCCCCAAATAATCGTTCTGTATCTGACAAGGATTCAGCTGTACATCTTCTAACCTGGTCTACAGTATCTGTTACTCCCGATGTGGCATCCTCTACTTCGGAGAGACCTAGCGCAGACTTGGTGACTGAATTGCGGAGCATCTATGCTCGGTACGCTCCAATCAACACCAGCTTCCAGATGCCAGCCATTTCAACTCCGCCATTTCAACTCCCCTTCCCAGTGCCATGGCAATATCTCCATCCTGGGCCTCCTCCAATGTCATAACGAGGCCACACAAAAGTTGCTGGAACAACATCTTATATTCCACCTCGGGAGCCTACAACCCAAAGGCCTCAACATAGAATTCATCAGTTTCAAAATCTCCCCACTCCTGGCCTCACCACATGCCCAGCCCTCCCTCTCATCCCTGCCTCCTTGACCTGACACAATCTGTCCATCTTCCATCTCACTTATCTGCCCCACCCTTTCCACTGACCAATCTCCACAATGCCCTACCTGCATCCACCTGTCACCATCCCACCTATCTGCCCCCAGACCCATCCTCCTCCCTCTTTTTATTTCTGAGCTCCCTTCCCCCTCCCCAGTCCTGATGAAGGGTCCTAACTCAGAACATTGACTTTCCTGCTCCTGTGATGCTGCCTGACCTGCTGTGTTCCTCCAGATCCACACTGTATTGACTCTGACTCCCAGCATCTGCAGTTCTTGCTATCCCCAGAAGATTAGCTGAGCTTCTGGATTAATAGTCTGTCAATATCTCCTTAAACTGTTTGTATACCTCTTGCAACTTGCCTTTCCACCAATTTTTGTGTTGTTTGCAAAACTGGCTACAGTACATTATCCTGTCCTATGTGGACCAAACCTTTTCAGTTACCGAACAGCTGTTGCAGTTACCTATATAACCAGAATCCTCCCAAGCGTCCAAGGTGATGAATATGGTCATCCTCCTCCCAGAGGATAATCAAAATCATCTGCAGTATCTTGTTCAGCTTGTTTTCTATCTGTACTCAGGCCGGTTGCTGCAGTTGTATGTGAATATTCCAAAATTTGACCGTTATCCACTTTGAATTATGGAACAGAAATCTTGTATAACGTTCACAGAAATGTTTGTGTGACACTATAGTAAGATGTTTACATAGGGATTAAAGGTCACTATTTAGACAGAGTTGAATTAGTTTTAAATTAATTAATAGCAAGTTAACATGATGGTTAAGCCAACAACAGTCCGTCAGAGAATAAATTGGTTCGTTTGTGGAATGAACTGCCTGACCAAGTGGTGGATGCAGGTACAATTACAACATTTAAAATGCATTTGGACAGGTATATGAATAGGAAAGATTTAGAGGGATATGGTCCAAATCCAAGCAAATGGGGCTGGTTTAGCTTGGGTAACTTGGTCAGCATGGACAAGTTGGACTGAAGGGTCTGTTGTGATGCGGCATGACTCTATGAACTTTTATGAATTCAGTGTTCCAAGTATTCAGTCAAAAGCAAGTTTTTGAGGTTGTTAAAACTTGGAGACTGAGGATTTTCATAATGGCGGTTATGTCATTACACAGGTGATAACAAGAGCTAGTAAAATGCACTTAAATGCAGGGTCAGTGAGACATTGAGAGAATTAGACAGGCAGATTTTTTACAGAACTCAAGGAGGCCATTTACCCAATTGCACCTGCTCTTTAGAAGAGCTGCCACGAGATAGAATTCCCCTGCTGTTTCCCCAGATTCCTGTAAACCTTTCAGTTTCAAGTACTATATCTAATCAAATTCTCTTGCCAGAAGTTCCATCTCCACTCATTCAGATTTTGTTTCCAAGCTTCCTATCTTGCCCTGCAGAAGTAACTTGCATTTTCCCCTCTGGTTCTTTTGCCAATTATCTTAATTTTGCATCCTCTGGCTGTAGACATTCAACATCAGTGGAAAGGGTTTTATCTCCTTTTTTACTCTGTCAAAATCCCCTTAATTTTGAGTACCTGTATTAAATTTCTCCGTTCCTTTTTCTGCTCTTAAAAATGTCAGCTTCGTTGTTCCCTGCACATCAACTTGCCCTGCTACCAAACCAGCAAACTTCCACTGCACCACCTTCAAGGCCTTGAGCTCCTATTGTCAGCCATCATTAAGGGAAGATGATTGCAGCAATGTGTGTGGGTTGACACAAAGTGCAGTTATTTGTGAAAAGTAAGTTGTTTTTTTTTTCTTTTTTGGAGATGCACAACTGAGCAGTTACTGCAGCTACAATGGTCAGTGAGTTTAATTACAGAAAAAGCATGAATGTTGTTTTTACATCTGCATATTTACATAGAGGAAGTGGTTGCATGAGCGGCTTCAGACAAAAGAAGGAAAGGTTATTTAATGCTTTCAATCAAACTGACAATGCCCTGATGATGACTTCCTTTTGTTTACCTTGGAGCTAAGTGTGACTTAGTCTTTTTGTTAAAATATATGAACATTTTGCCAATATTTTCCTGCTCGTACATTAGAGGAATCTAAGGATTTGAAATGCTTATGCTTTAGAGTAAGATGATCATTCTTTCTACATATTAATGTTGCACTTCTTCAGCAACTTTAGAATAAATCCATTTTACATAATGCTTGAGCAGCTATGTTCCAAGGAGATATTAAAAAAAGACGTATTTTCATTTAAAGGTTGTTGCTGGTCTGAAATATTTTCTCTACGTTGATATCGGAAGAACAGTGTGTCGTAAAGGAAAACCATATAACCTCAAATACTGTTCATTTGAAACACATCCACCGCTGATTAAGGTAAAACAATTCTACACTTGTTACTTGAACCTATATTTGGAAGGCTGCTAATGTCTATACAAAAGAAAACATGGGAAGGCAAAGGTATTCCCAATGAACTAGTACTCCAGAAGCCCAGATAATGCTCTGGGCCAGAGTTCGAATCTCACCATGGCAAATAAGGAATTTACTTTTTAAATTGGAATTAAAAGTCTAATGATGTCAATTGTCATAAAAGCCCATTGGATTCACAAATGCCCTTTATGGAAGAAAATCTGCCATTCTGACCCTATTTGGTCTACATGTAATTCTAGACTCTCAACTGTCCTCTGAAACTGACTAGCAAACTATTCCTTTATGTCAAACCCTGAAAACATTCTCAAAAGGAATGGGACTAGATGAACCACCTGACACCAATGAAGACTCTAGAAACAGAAACAGTAAATGCTGCATTATTGACCCTGAAGTGTCCCCCCTTACCAACATCTGGGGGCCAAAATCACAACTAGTGCATAAAATGGGTTAACTGCCTCATGGACTAGACAAGCAACAGCCTGGCATTGTCTGTAAGATAGGATTTGGTGAGAGTCGCTACATCCTAGACAAAACCATCACCATCTGTAGGCATGACTTGTCCCATCTGCAGGACAGACCCACAGAGATGGAGGCATAGTGGTAAACAGTCAGGAGGAAGCTCAACATTTATTTTGGACCCCATAAAGTCTCATGGTATCAGGTCAAACGTGGGCAAGGAAAGCTCCTGCTGGTTACCTCTTTGCACTCCTCAACCCCACTTCAGCACAGAGAAGAATCTTCTCGACTTTCCTTTAGAATATGTCAACTCTTTCACTCCGGACAAAAGGACCTCTTCCATTTGTCAGTTCTCTTTCAACAGATTTCTTTCGCTGAACGTGTCAGTCAGGTAACCAAGCGAGTAAACTATAGGCCATTCTTACTGCACCTTGTCAAGTTAGTCTCTTATCAGTTAAGAAAGAGCGTACCTTTAAAATGTAGATAAGCATTCCATCTTGAGAGCCATCACTTCACCTCCCTTCTTGAACAAGAATTTGTGGCCTTGCCCAGTTCCTCACAAAATGCCACAAAACACATGGGCCTGAATTCCACCATGGGCTTCAGGACCTTGAGGTGACAAGAGGAACATAGGATAGAGGAACAAGAGTAAGCCATTCAATCTAACAAGCCTGCCCCACCATCCAACTAGATCATGGCTGAACTTTAACCTCGACGCAATTTTTCCTAATGATACTCCCTTATCCTTTGATATTTTTAATATCTAGAAAACCATTGGTCTGGCTTGAATATACTCTGACTGAGCCCTATCTGCTTCTAGGGTATAGAATTCTAAAGAGTGCGTCCTCCAAATGAATAAATTGCTCCTCATCTCACTCCTACCTCTTATTTTGAGATTGTCCCCCCAGTTCTAGACTCCCTAGGCAACCACTTTCCTTCCGGCTAATCCGTCAGACCCTGTGAGAATTTTGTATCCTTAAATAAGTCCACCTCATCTAAAAGTTAGTGATTGCAGGTCCTGTTTCCTCAATGTCCCCTCACAGGACAATCCCAGCATTCCAGAATCAGAGTACACAATACTCCAGGTGTGGTCTCACCAAGGCTCGATACAATTGGAGTAAGAATTGGGCTGAATAGAGGCAGCATAGCCGCCTCAGTAAATCATTTTTTCTCCTGACACTTTCTAATTAAAGATGATGGGGTTCAGAAAGTTCAGGGGTAGTCACCACTGAGGGCTGGGGGTGTGGCCTTAAACTGGAAACACCTTCAGATCTTTTTAGGAGAACAGAAGCCCCATGGGAAAGAGGGGAAGTCTATCCACAGGGAATAGTTAGGACTGTGGGGCTGACATTCCCACCCAGGGTCACTGCTGTGGATCGTGAAACCTATAAATTGGATTTCCTCCTGGATGGGACAGGAAAGTGACTTCTATGATGACCTCCCAACATATTAGATGCTGCCCCATTAGCCCCATAAACTGATTAAGCTCTCTCCTTGAAATGGGGTCTCTTGTGACACAATGGTACTGTTCCTATCTCTGAGCTGGGAGACCCAGGTTCAAGTCCCACCTACCCCAGTGGCATGTCAATAACACCTTTGAACAGGTTGATTGAACAATACGTGATCTCCACACAGTGGGTAGCCAATCTCCCTTGCAGCCTGCTGTAGGAAAAATGTCCTGGTGGTAAGACAGCTATCCTGTCTCATCTGCCTATCACTTCACCAGCCCCTTCCAAACTCCATGAAGGAATCTCTTGCAGCAACCACCACAGTAGAAAAAAGCAAATGCTCCAGATAGCTCAAGGTGTAGATACTTTCCTCATCAACCTGTTCAGAGATGTTACTGCACACCTCAAACTTAAACCTGGGTCTCCTGACTCAGAGGCAGGGACTCTAGCATTAAATTACAGGAGCCCCTTTAGCTCATGGTGTAGTATACATTTGATGGTATAGACTTGATGGGACAAAGGGCTTCTTCTGTATTGTATGATTCTATGAACATAAACTTAATTAAGAAATGTGGAATATAAAGTTTGTTTCTGTAAGGTTGACCAAGATGAGAGCGACCATAAACTAGTGAACTAGGAAGTGTTTTTAACGATAATATCCCTTAGCAATGGAAATGTACCATCCTTTGCAGGTGTGGCCTGCACATGAATTTAGACCCATTGCTCAAGGTGATTGCACCAGTTTCTATTTTACACCCTGACATGTTTTAGCTGCTGCGGAAGCTCCAACAGTGCAGAACCCACCCCTCCATTCAATTTGTCTGACTGATCACGACTGAAATTACTAAATCCTCTGACAATGTTGAAATGTCAACTGAACTCCAGTAAACAACAAAGTAATTATTATGCAGACAATCAATGCATCACAAAACTGTCGTTTGACATTGTTTTCCTATTGATGATCCTGCTTCTGCTTTCCAAACATTTCCCTCATGATTTTGAACTCCTATGGCATTATCAACTCCTCAGCAATCGTAAGCTTTTATTAAATCAATTCTCTGTGCCACTAAGTAAGTGAGACCATAACTTTATTTTTGTTGTAATTGCGGATTGTATTTTGGTACTGATAGTTCTATGGCCTCCCACTGAAAAGAAAACAAGCATTTCCTGTCTTCAATAGTTCACCTTCAGTGACTAAACATTTCTTCAAATTGAAGGATTTCAGGTGTATTGGACAGTACTTGCACAGAAATTGCACACGGCACCTGAGACATCTCCACTTTGATACAAATAAAACAAAAATTCAGGTAGCCATATTTATATTTCCTTAATTGTCCATTTAATTTTACATTTCTTTATTCCACCCCTTTTGTGTTTCTTCAGCCTTTATGGTTGAACTTGATGAAAGATTCTGAGGGACCTTAATAAAACAGAAAGAACTGTGGAAGCTGTAAATCAGAAACAAGTGACCATGGTTTGCATGTCCACCAGGACAGGTAGATAAAGAAGGGTTTAGGGATACTTGCCTTTATTGGTCAAGGCATTAAAATTTTTAAGTGCAAGGAGATGATGCTGGAATTGTATAAAGGTTGGTTAGGCCACAGCTAGATTATTGTGCAACTCTGGAATTCATACTATAGGAGGGACGTGATTGCACTGGAGAGGGTGGAGATGAGGTTTACCAAGATAACAAAGTGTGGAGCTGGAGGAACACAGCTGACCAGGCAGCACAAGAGGAACAGGAAAGCTGACATTTCAGGTCGGGACCCTCCTTCCACACTTTGTTATTTCTGGCTCCAGCATCTGCAGTTCTTGCTATCTCAGGTTTACCAAGATGTTGGTCGGGATGGAGAGTTTGTGATGAAGTATAGGAGACATGGGTTTGAATTCATGAGATATCAGCCCCTGAAGTGGGGACGAAGGGAGTTGATCTAATGGGATGGGCTTCACCTGAATCATGCTGAGGGAAAGGAGGTGGGGGGGGAGGGGTTGGGTTCAGTTGCATGGAAATTTACAAAAATCAAAGGTAAAGGAGAAGGTAGGACTGTAAGTTAGTGATGGGATGATTGTTACCAGAAAATAAAAAGAAGGGACAGAGCGTGTGACTGTCTTAGTATACCAAGGAGCCATAAGTGTAGGAAAATTTGATTAACAGAACTAACTTAAAGGCTTTGTATCACAAAACATTCAGAAGGAGGTAAACAAACTGACGGCACATATCTAAGTAAATGAATATGATCTCGTAGCTATTACGGAATGTCGGTTACAAGGAGATCAAGACTGGTAACTTAAAATTCAGGGGTATTTGACTGTTTGGAGAGATGGGCTGATGGAAAAGGTGGTGGGATAGCACTTTAATAAGAGACAAAATGAGAACAGAGTGAGAGACAATTTCTGATAGGATGATATAGAGTCTATTTGGAGGAAAGTTTTAAAACAAAAAGCAAGGGAAAGAAGACATTGCTTGTGTACAGACTCCAAATAGCACTCACTCTGGAAAAGGTTGTAAATCAACAAATAATTTCATCTAAAAAGAATAAAGCAATAATTATGGGTGATTTTAATCTTAAATTTGATTGGATGAATCAAACTGGAAAGGGTTGCTATGACAATGAATTCATAGAGTGCATTAGCGATAGTTTCCTTGAGCAATATGTCATGAAGCCAACCAGGGAACAGGCTGTCTTTTGATCTGGTAATGGGTAATGAAGCAGGTTTAATAAATGACCTCAGAGTAAAAGATCCCCTAGGAAGTAGTGATCATAACATAATCAAATTCCGTTTGTGTGAGAAATTTGTGTCAGAAACAACTATTTAAATAAGGGGCATTACAATGAAATTGGGATAACGTTATCTAAAGTTAACAGGGCAGACAGATCAGCAGTAATGATAGTAAGCAAGCAGTGGTAGACATTTGAGGAGGTAATTAATGACTCTCAGTAAAACTACATCCCAGTAGGGAGGAAATATTCTGAGAGGGGAAGCCAAACCTGGCTAACCAAAGACGTTAAGGAGAGTGTAAATTTGAAAGAAAAAGCATGTAGGGAGCCCAAAGTCAGTGATAGAGCTGAAGATTGAATAAATTCAAAACCCAGCAAAACAGGACTGAAAAGATATTAAACTATGAAGGCAAACTACTGAGGAATATTAAACCTGACGATAGAAGGTTCTCTAAATACATAAAATGGAAGAGAAAAGTCAAAGTGAACAAAGGCCCCTTTAGAAAATGAATTTGGGGAGATAGGAACAGGAGGTGGCAGAGGAGCTGAACAGATATTCTGCATCAGTCTTTATGATGGCAAATACTTGGAAAATTCTACTAATGTTGAAGAATAAGTGGTGAGGAATTAAGTACCATCACTATCACTAGAGAAGTAATATTCAATAAACTAATGAGGCTAAAGAAGGTAAGCTCCCTGACCTTGATGGCTTCCATCCTAGAATCTTTAAAAGGGGTACCTACAGAGATAGTGATGCATTGGTTGTAATTTTCCAAATATCTTTGGATTCTGGAGAAGTACCAGAATACTGGAAAACTGCTAATGTGATACCCTACTCAAAAGGCAGGGAGGTAGAAAGCAGGTAACTATAGGCCGATTATCTTAACATCCATTTTTTGGAAAATTATTGGAATCAATTAATAAGGAAGTAATAGCACACTTGAAAAATCATAATTTAATCAAGCAAGTCAACGTGGCTTTGTGAAAGAGAAATCATGTCTGACTAATTTATTCGAATTTTTTGAGGAATTCTCAACCAGAGTGGAAGAGGAGAACCAGTGGGTATGTTGTATTTGCACTACCAGAAGGCTTTAGACAAGGTACCTCACCAAAAGTTGTCATAAGAGCCCAGTGTTAAAAGTAGTATATTGGCATAGATAGAGAATTGGCCAATGGACAAGAAACAGGGAGTGAGGATATAGAGTTCTTTTTCAGATTGGCGACCTGGAACCAGTGTAGTTCCACAGGAGCAGTGCTGGGACCACAGATGTTTACAATGTATGCATTAAAGACTTGGAGGAAGGAAGTGAATGTACGGTAGTCAAACTTTTTTTTGCAGATGATACAAATAGGTGGAAAGGCAGGTTGCAACAGGGTACAAACAATTTACAGAGAGCAGTTGATAAGTTAAGTAAATGAGCAAAAAATTGGCAAATGAAGTATAATGTGGTAAAATGTAAAATTCTTTCCCCTTTTATTTAAGGAAAGATAACATTTCATTAGAGGTAATTGACAGAAGGTTCAGTAGGATGATCCCCAGAATGGAGGGGTTATCTTATGAGAAAAGGCTAAACAGGTTGGGACTCTACTCAGAGATAGTAGGAACTGCAGATGCTGGAGAATCCGAGACAACAAGGTGCAGGGCTGGATGAACACAGCAGGACAAGCAGCATCTTAGGAGCAGAAAGGCTGATGTTTCGGGCCTAGACCCTTCATCAGAAAAGGGGGAGGGGAAGGGGGTTCTGAAATAAATAGGGAGAGAGTGGGAGGCGGATAGAAGATGGATAGAGGAGAGGATAGGTGGAGAGGAAACAGACAAGTCGAAGAGGCGGGGATGGAGCCAGTAAAGGTGAGTGTCGGTGGGGAGGTAGGGAGGGGATAGGTCAGTCCAGGGAGTACGGACAGGTCAAGGGGGCGGGATGAGGTTAGTAGGTAGGAGATGGGGGTGCGGCTTGAG
>NC_063340.1:18308651-18310066 GCF_021869965.1 Rhincodon typus
GGGGGCGGGATGAGGTTAGTAGGTAGGAGATGGGGGTGCGGCTTGAGGTGGGAGGAGGGGATAGGTGGGAGGAAGAACAGGTTAGGGAGGCGGGGACGAGCTGGACTGGTTTTGGGATGCGGTAGGGGGAGGGGAGATTTTGAAACTTGTGAAATCCACATTGATACCATTGGGCTGCAGGGTTCCCAAGCGGAATATGAGTTGCTGTTCCTGCAACCTTCGGGTGGCATCGTTGTGGCACTGCAGGAGGCCCAGGACGGACATGTCATCTGAGGAATGGGAGGGGGAGTTGAAATGGTTCGCGACTGGGAGGTGCAGTTGTTATTGCGAACCAAGTGTAGGTGTTCTGCAAAGCGGTCCCCAAGTCTCCGCTTGGTTTCACCGATGTAGAGGAGGCCACACCGGGTACAGCGGATGCAGTATACCACATTGGCAGATGTGCAGGTGAACATCTGCTTGATGTGGAAAGTCTTCTTGGGTCCCCAACACCTCATCTTTACCATGGATGTCCAGTCCCTCTACACCTGCATTCCTCATACAGATGGCCTAAAGGCCCTCCACTTCTTCCTGTCCCTCAGACCCGACCAGTCCCCCTCCACTGACACCCTCATCTGCTTAGCCGAACTCGTCCTCACCCTCAACAACTTCTCTTTCAATTCCTCCCACTTCCTACAGACAAAGGGGGTGGCCATGGGTACCCGCATGGGCCCAAGCTACGCCTGCCTCTTTGTAGGTTACGTGGAACAATCCCTCTTCTGTACCTACACTGGCCCTAAACCCCACCTCTTCCTCCGTTACATTGATGACTGTATCGGCGCCGCCTCGTGCTCCCACGAGGAGCTCAAACAGTTCATCCACTTCACCAACACCTTCCACCCCAACCTTAAGTTTACCTGGACCATCTCTAATACCTCTCTCCCCTTCCTGGACCTCTCTGTCTCCATCTCGGGCAACCACCTAGAAACCGATATTCATTTCAAGCCCACCGACTCCCACAGCTACCTAGAATACTCCTCCTCCCACCCACCTTCCTGCAAAAATGCCATCCCCTATTCCCAATTCCTTTGCCTCCGCCGCATCTGCTCCCAGGATGAGGCATTCCACTCCCGCACATCTCAGTTGTCCTTGTTTTTCAAGGACCTTAACCTCCCCCCCCCCCCCCCCCCGTGGTCGAGAACGCCCTCAACCGTGTCTCCCACATCTCCCACAACTCATCCCTCACACCCCGTCCACGCAATAAGAACCAAAAAAGAATCCCCCTCGTCCTCACGTACCACCCCACCAACCTCCGGATCCAACGCATCATCCTCTGACACTTCCGCCATCTGCAATCCGACCCCACCACCAAAGACATCTTTCCCTCCCCACCCTTATCTACTTTCCGGAGGGACCACTCTCTCCGTGACTCCCTTGTC
>NC_063340.1:18315066-18459444 GCF_021869965.1 Rhincodon typus
CTCTGTATGTGTATATGTGTTACTGTGTATGTGTGTGTGTGTTACTCTGCATGTGTGTGTGTGTGTGTGTGTGTGTGTAATTGTGTGTGACCAGCAGGTATTCCTTGTCCAGTTTGCTACGATCAATCAGTGGACTGCCATGGAATAAAGGCGCATGACCTCTGTGAGGATTCTGGTCACTGACCTGCACAATTACATGTATATGGTCAGACTGGAGTTTGAAATGCTGGAGTCCCTATAGGACAGAGATGGCAAATGATGCCCAGAAAGTGATGGTAGGAAATGCAGATGCTGGAGAATCCGAGACAACAAGGTGGTAGCCATGGGTACCCGCATGGGCCCAAGCTACGGCTGCCTCTTTGTAGGTTACGTGGAACAATCCCTCTTCCGTACCTACACCGGCCCTAAACCCCACCTCTTCCTCCGTTACATTGATGACTGTATCGGCGCCGCCTCGTGCTCCCACGAGGAGCTCGAACAGTTCATACACTTCACTAACACCTTCCACCCCAACCTTAAATTTACCTGGACCATCTCTAACACCTCTCTCCCCTTCCTGGACCTCTCTGTCTCCATATCGGGCAACCACCTCGAAACCGATATTCATTTCAAGCCCACCGACTCCCACAGCTACCTAGAATACTCCTCCTCCCACCCACCTTCCTGCAAAAATGCTATCCCCTATTCCCAATTCCTTCGCCTCCGCCGCATCTGCTCCCAGGATGAGGCATTCCACTCCCGTACATCTCAGTTGTCCTCGTTTTTCAAGGACCGTAACTTCCCCTCCTCGGTGGTCGAGAACGCCCTCAACCGTGTCTCCCACATCTCCCGCACCTCATCCCTCACACCCCGTCCACGCAATAAAAACCAAAAAAGAATCCCCCTCGTCCTCACGTACCACCCCACCAACCTCCAACACATCATCCTCCGACACTTCCGCCATCTGCAATCCGACCCCACCACCAAAGACATCTTTCCCTCCCCACCTTTATCTGCTTTCCGGAGGGACAACTCTCTCCATGACTCCCTTGTCCGCTCCACACTCCCCTCCAGCTCCACCACACCCGGCACTTTTCCCTGCAACCGCAGGAAGTGCTACACCTGCCCCCATACCTCCTCCCTCACCCCCATCCCAGGCCCCAAGAAGACTTTCCACATCAAGCAGATGTTCACCTGCACATCTGCCAATGTGGTATACTGCATCCGCTGTACCCAGTGTGGCTTCCTCTACATCAGTGAAACCAAGCGGAGGCTCGGGGACCGCTTTGCAGAACACCTACGCTCGGTTCGCAATAAACAACTGCACCTCCCAGTCGCGAACCATTTCAACTCCCCCTCCCATTCCTCAGACGACATGTCCATCCTGGGCCTCCTGCAGTGCCACAACGATGCCACCCGAAGGTTGCAGGAACAGCAACTCATATTCCGCTTGGGAACCCTGCAGCCCAATGGTATCAATGTGGATTTCACAAGTTTCAAAATCTCCCCTCCCCCTACCGCATCCCAAAACCAGTCCAGCTCGTCCCCGCCTCCCTAACCTGTTCTTCCTCCCACCTATTCCCTCCTCCCACCTCAAGCCGCACCCCCATCTCCTACCTACTAACCTCATCCCGCCCCCTTGACCTGTTCGTCCTCCCTGGACTGGCCTATCCCCTCCCTACCTCCCCACCGACACTCACCTTTACTGGCTCCATCCCCACCTCTTCGACCTGTTTGTTTCCTCTCCACCTATCCTCTCCTCTATCCATTTTCTATCTGCCTCCCACTCTCTCCCTATTTATTTCAGAACCCCCTTCCCCTCCCCCTTTTCTGATGAAGGGTCTAGGCCCGAAACATCAGCCTTTCTGCTCCTAAGATGCTGCTTGTCCTGCTGTGTTCATCCAGCCCTGCATCTTGTTGTCTGGGACTCTACTCAGTAGAGTTTAGAAGAATGAGAGGTGATCTCAGTGAAATGCATAGGATTCTTATGGGGCTTGACAGGGTAAAAACTGAGACGATGTTTCCCCATATGGGAGAGTCTAGAACCAAAGGACATAGTCTCAGAATAAGAGGGTGGCAATTTATGACTTAGATGGGGAGTAACTTCACCTCTGAAGTCTGCGTGTCATTGGAACGCCTTGCCACAGATAGTTGTGGGGTCAAAATCTTAAGGCTGAGTTAGATTCTTGATCAGTAGGGGAATCAAGGGTGAGGAGAAAATGGACATGAGGAATGTCTGATCAGCCATGATCCTACTGAATGGTGGAGCAGCCTTGAGGACTGATTCTGTGCCATAGACCTCTATGACTCTGACTTTCTGTATCATTGTTATCTAGGTTTTGTTGTTAACCTAACAAACCTGTTGATGGTTGAATTAAATATCCATCCATAGACTTGATGGAGTGTTCTAGACTGTTAACATTTATAGACTACTGTGGTCCATCTACACTTCCCTGCATTCCTCAAAACTGTATTTCCTCAGGCCACAACTCCAGCTTTTCAGAAACAGTGAGATACACCAATTTTATGCTACCCCCTGAATTTTCACAAGATATATTCATACTCAGTTGTATTGAACAGTCTGTCTCTCTGTCTGTGCCTTGAAATTCTAATGAAGGTATTCTAGCCATAGAGCGTGGAAACAGATCCTTCGGTCCATCTCTTCCATGCCAACCAAGTTTACCAAACTAAACTAGTCCCGTTTGCCTGCATTTGGCCCATATCCCTCTAAACTTTTCCTATTCATGTACCTGTCCAAATGTCTCTTAAAAGTTGTAACTGTACCTGCATCTACCATTTCCTCTGGCAACTCATTCCACATATGAACTACCCTCTGTGTGAAAAAGTTGCTCCTCAGGTCCCTTTTAAATCTTTCTCCCCACATTTTAAAATTATGCCCTCTATTTTTGAACTCCCCTACCCTAGGGAAAAGCCCTTTGTGATTCACTTTATCTATAGCTCATGATTTTACAAACCTCTATATAAAGTCACTTATTGACCTCCTACGCTCTAGTGAAAAAAATCCCCACTTATCCAGCCTCTCCTTATAACTCAAGCCCTCCAGTCCTGGTAACAACATCCTTTTTAAACCTTTTCTGTACCTTCTCCAATCTAATAATATCATACTTTCTTCTGAGCACTCACAGATCCCAGGATCTTTTCCTGGAGCCCTGACTCAAACACCTCAAATTCCTAGAGCCTCTAATAACATAGAGCCATCCAAAAGCTATAGATTTCTCACTGAGTCCCCAACTGCACAGACTCAGTATAAGTCAATTGCCTTTTTCAGCAGTGCAGCTAAACCATTCTTTTGGCATTGGAGATTGCTTCGCTGTTTTCTTCTCCAACAAACTGGCCCAAAAAATAACATGTCTGACCCTTGTTCCTGGGCAGTATTGAATAGAACTAATATTTTGGAACTGTTAACTGTAGTAGACAGCTGTGAGATTCAAATGTAACAACCCTTTGGAACATTTCTGTTCCTTGAATGTTATCATGTTCCCTGGAAGGACAAATTGAAGCAACAGAGGAAGAATTTGACACAAATACGCTGATCCTTTTCAGGTTTGAACTTTCCATGTTAATTGCTGCAATAACAATGCTATTGAGAGAGCACAAGAGTGAGACAAATTGGAAAGCCCTTTCAAAACAACTAACCCTGACATGATTGCAAAATTGTGACCTTCGGTGTTGTACAATTGTGTACTGCACGATTATGTAAAATGAATTTTTATTTGTAATTTATTTCCATTTATGATTTATTAGCAGGTGGCATGGTGGCATGGTGGCTCAGTGGTTAGCACTGCTGCATCACAGGAGCAGGAACTCTGGTTCGATTTCAGCCTCGGGTGACTATCTGTGTGGAGTTTGCATGTTCTCCTTGTTTCTGCGTGGGTCCTCTCTGGGTGCTCTGGACTCCTTCCACAGTCCACAGATGTGCAGGTTAGGTGGATTGGTCATGCTAAATTGCCCGTAGTGTTCAGAGATGTGCATGGATTAGCCATGGGAAATACAAAGATAGGGTGGGCTGCTCTTTGAAGGGTTGGTATGGACTCAATGGGCTGAATGGCCTGCTTCCACACTGTAGGGATTCTATTACAGATTCTTGTACTCCCTCCAATTTAACCTTGTACAATTTGTTTTTAAGAGACTGACGTGTCATTTTGAACTCTGGGTTGTTTCTTGGAAACATATTTGGAAAGTGATTGCAACAAGTTGCCAGTGAATCCTACAGGACTGTATTCCTTCCCTGCGCCAATACTTGAAGCATTTCCACAGAGTGGCAAAGTTTTTATCCAATTTCACCAATTCTGCTTGCAGCCTGGAGTGTTGAAGAGAAGATCCGGCATCCTGTATAATTCATGAAGAACTCTTCCTCATCTAGAAGTGGCCATAATTTTACACTTTAAAGGATACAGCTGGCGGTATAGGAAACTATACACTTTTTATTTTCAATGGTATTCTTTGCCTTAATGTTATCAGCAAGCATATTTCAAATGAGTTAATGATGATAAATAAAGAATTGTATTTTATAGGTCTTTCTGCAAGCACAGAATATCCTGAAGAGATTTACAAAAAGCACTTTTAAAAAGTGTAGCTCCTATTGTAATATAGAAATATTGGCAACCAATTTGTACAATGTCTTATATCAACAATGAAATGAAAGTCAAATCAGCTATTGCCTATTCTTCAAAATAATGAAGTGGAATCTTTTGGAGATGAGGTCCTGGCTTAGCCTCATGTCTGGAAGACAGCACTGCCAACAGTGTAGTATTTAGTCAGTACTATACAGAAATTGTCAACTTAGATTATGTTCTTTAAAATCTCTGAAGTGAGATTTGTACCCAAAGCCTTCTGACACTGAAACAGAAGTATCATCCATTGAATCACAAGAGCTGATCAATAAAAGACCATCAAATGTATGTGTAACTGCTTGTGTCAGCTGATAATAACTGGAACACAACAAGATTTCGGCTGAAATTTATCCCCCTAAAATGCTGGAGATGCACAAGTCAACCAAGATCTTTAAGGGGACAAAAACATTCCTGAGCATGAGGCTACTTCCCATTACCTAAAGTTGACTGGCGTGTGGATCTATTTTTGCTCTTTTCTACTTGAGTTTTCAAAGCTGGGTTGAAGTTACAAAGTTGTCAACCATGACTCAGTGGTAGCACTCTCTTACCTCTGAATTGGAAGACTGCTCGTTCGAGACTCAATAGTTATCAGAGGGATAATGCTTCAGATAAAAGTTAAACTTAGGCTTGTCTGCCCTTTTCAATGGATGTAAAAGTGTCAGTAATACTGTTTTGAAATAGAGCTAACTCTAAAGTCTGAGCATATTTATCTTTCAATCAATATCACCACACTTCAATGGCTGTGAATCGCTTTAAGGTGTCCTGAGGTCTTGAAATACACCCTGAAAATGTAACTTCTTACTTCGTTATGAAAGCTGGAATTGATTGTCCATGTTGAATGCTTCTCTCCTGAAGAGCTAATAGCTTGGGCCTTTCAAGAACTTTTCTCATTTTATTCAAAGAACTGAGATATTGCTTCCTCTGAACAAATGCTGGCATATTCAATCTGTTGATTGTGTATTTTACTATTATAACTGAATAGATTTAATTAAAGGCTGATTGGCTGTAGTATCATTTGAATAAAATCATTAAGCAGTAAATCAATTGTGTTGCTTAGGAGGAGATTCTCTTTTCAGTGTTGCATTCTTAAATGATTACGATGCTGTACTTGCAAGGAATGCATCTTTGAAGATCATAGCACCCAGTCTTTCTTGAACTATTTGGCACAATGTTTTTGCTACATCTTATCTCATACCCCTGTACCTTCCCCATCTTTGCTATACCTCAAAATGAAAAAGTTTAAAAAAGTGACTAGATCCTGGTGTGCAGGAGTCAGTTTAAAAGTTTCCGGATCTTACAAAAATAAGAAGCACTGAGAACAGTGAGGAGATCAGTGTGGAACTCCATAAGGACAGGAAAAGCTTGATGCAGTGGGTGAATAGGTGGCTCATCAGGTTTAGAACAAAGAACAAAGAACAAAGAAAATTACAGCACAGGAACAGGCCCTTCGGCCCTCCAAGCCTGCGCCGATCCACATCCTCTATCTAAACCTGTCACCTATTTTCCAAGGATCTGTATCCCTCTGCTCCCTGCCCATTCATGTATCTGTCTAGATACATCTTAAATGACGCTATCGTGCCTGCCTCTACCACCTCCACTGGCAATGCATTCCAGGCACCCAACACCCTCTGCGTAAAGAACTTTCCACACATATCTCCCTTAAACGTTTCCCCTCTAACCTTGATACCGTGACCCCTAGTAATTGAGTCCCCCACTCTTGGAAAAAAGCTTCTTGCTGTCCACCCTGTCTATACCTCTCATGATTTTGTAGACCTCAATCAGGTCCCCCCTCAACCTCCGTCTGTCAAATGTAAATAATCCTAATCTACTCAACCTCTCTTCATAGCTAGCGCCCTCCATACCAGGCAACATCCTGGTGAACCTCCTCTGCACCCTCTCCAAAGCATCCACATCCTTTTGGTAATGTGGCGACCGGAACTGTACGCAGTATTCCAAAGAACCAAAGTCCTACACAACTGTAACATGACCCGCCAACTCCTGTACTCAATGCCCCGTCCGATGAACGAATGCATGCCGTATGCCTCCTTGACCACTATCGACCTGCGTTGCCACCTTCAGGATACAATGGACTTGAACACCCAGATCTCTCTGTGCATCAATTTTCCCCAGGGCTTTTCCATTTACCATATAGTTTGCTCTTGATTGGATCTTCCAAAGTGCATCACCTCGCATTTGCCTGGATTGAACTCCATCTGCCATTTCTCCACCCAACTCTCCAATCTATCTATATTCTGTTACATTCTCCGACAGTCCCCTTCACTATCTGCTACTCCACCAATCTTAGTGTCATCTGCAAACTTGCTGATCAGACCATCTATACCTTCCTCCAGATCATTTATGTATATCACAAACAACAGTGGTCCCAACACGGATCCCTATGGAACACCACTGGTCACAGTTCTCCATTTTGAGAAACTCCCTTCCACTACAACTCTCTGTCTCCTGTTGCCCAGCCAGTTCTCTATCCATCTAGCTAGTACACCCTGGACCCCGTGCGACTTCACTTTCTCCATCAGCCTACCATGGGGAACCTTATCAAACGCCTTACTGAAGTCCATGTATATGACATCCACAGCCCTTCCCTCATCTATTAACTTTGTCACTTCCTCAAAGAATTCTATCAAGTTGGTAAGGCATGACCTTCCCTGCACAAAACCATGCTGCCTGTCACTAATAAGCCCATTTTCTTCCAAATGTAAATAGATCCTATCCCTCAGTATCTTCTCCAGCAGCTTCCCTACTACTGACATCAGGCTCACTGGTCTATAATTACCTGGATTATCCTTCTACCCTTCTTAAACAAGGGGACAACATTAGCAATTCTCCAGTCCTCCGGGACCTCACCCGTGCTCAAGGATGCTGCAAAGATATCTGTTAAGGCCCCAGCTATTTCCTCTCTCGCTTCCCTCAGTAACCTGGGATAGATCCCATTCGGATGTTGGGCCTTGTCCACCCTAATGCCTTTTAGAATACCAACACTTACCCCCTCCTTATGCCGACTTGACCTAGAGTAATCAAACATCTATCCGTAAGCTCAGCATCCGTCGTGTCCCTCTCCTCAGTGAATACCGACGCAAAGTACTCATTAAAAATCTCAATCATTTTCTCTGACTCCTCGCATAACTTCCCTCCTTTGTCCTTGAGTGGGCCAACCCTTTCTCTAGTTACCCTCTTCCTCCTTATGTACAAATAAAAGGCTTTGGGATTTTCCTTAACCCTGTTTGCTAAAGATATTTCATGACCCCTTTTAGCCCTCTTAATTCCTTGTTTCAGATTGGTCCTACTTTCCCGATATATCTATATCCTGGGATATATAGTTGCTAATCTTGCCCTTCCCTCAACCAAGTCTCAGTAATAGCAATAACATCATACTCCCAGGTACTAATCCAAGCCCTAAGTTCATCTGCCTTACCTACTACATTTCTCGCATTAAAACAAATGCACCTCAGACCACCTGTCCCTCTGCGTTCATCATCTGCTCTCTGCCTACTCTTCCCCTTAGTCACACTGACTTCATTATCTAGTTCCTTACAGGCTTTAGTTACTACCTCCTTACTGTCCACTTACCTCCTCATTTGGTTCCCATCCCCTGCCACATTAGTTTAAACCCTCCCCAACAGCATTAGCAAAAGCAGCCCCTAGGACATTGGTTCCAGTCCTGCCCAGGTCTAGACCGTCCGATTTGTAATAGTTCCACTTCCCCCAGAACCGGTCCCAATGTCCCAAAAATCTGAACCCCTCCCTCCTGCACCATCTCTCAAGCCATTCATTTATCCTGCCTATTCTTTCATTTCTACTCTGACTAGCACGTGGCACTGGTAGCAATCCTGAGATTACTATCTCTGAGGTCCTACGTTTTAACTTGGCTCCTAATGCAGAGAAATGTGAGGTGATGCATTTTGGTAGGAAGAATGTGAACAGATAGTATAAAGGGTGTAAAAGACAATAAAATTTTGATAAAGTGCATACTTACAGTCAGTAGATATGAACATGTAATGATTCGATACGATAACATACTCATGGACATTTGGATTTGATTGAATTATATAATGGTGTATAAATTTGAATATAATTGTATAATTTGGTCACATGTACTAACTTAGAATGTAAGTTTGAATGAACACTGTCAGAAAGAGACGGGAATATATAATCTTTTATTGGAAAACTGTTGTCTGTAAAAATATTTTAAAACCATTGTTTTGTAGCAAATCAGTTATGTACCATCTTTGATGGGTACACCTCCCACACATGCATGAATAAACATTAAGACAAAGGAACCTAAGTCTTGTTTGGTCTTTAAGGGATCAAAGGGTTGAAAATTTTCTATTTCAGAATATTATATTTAAGGGAGTGGGGGTGCAGGAGCAGAGGAACCTGGGTGCATATGCGTGTAGGTCACTGAAGGTGGTAGGACAAGTGGAACAATCGAAAAGTATACAGTATCCTGAACTTTGTTAACAGTGGCATAAAGTACAGAAGCAAGGGGTTTAAGCTACACTTTACAAGACAATCACTAGGCCTCAGCTGAAACATTGTGTACATTCTAGGTGTCACATAGGAATGATGTAAATGCATTGGAGAGTACAGAAGACATTTGCACAAATATTTCTAGGGATGAAAAATTCCAGTTATGAGGATAGATTGGTGTTGCGAAGCAGATGTTAACACCCCACCCCCTGGTAACTAAAACCGAAACACCCAGAGAAGCTTGCCCTGCGTCATAATCTGTTAAAGGAAGGTGGGGAAAGTGGTATAACCTGCCTTTCATCCCCCACCCAATCTGTTATAAAGGAGTAGTTAAATGAAATAAATCCCTGATACTCACTTTATAATTAACAAGTAACTACTTATCTAATTCTAACAGTAAACAAATTAACAGAACTACTAACAAACCAAACAATTCCCCCTTAACTACTAACTGTTGCCAAATAAACAAAATTCTAATGGTACGCTGTTCCAGTAAATGCAAGTCCCATTTATATAAACCAAAGTAATAAGAAAAATAAATTAAAACTTGGTCTCTCAAAATTACAGCCAGGATAAGTCTTCCAGAATGTTCTTTGCCTTCTCCACTGTTCTCCAGTCAGGAATGCCTTTCTCCGTCAAATTCCTCTCTCAGGAATGCCTTTTTTTGTCAAATTCTTGTGTCAGGAATATTAGCTAAGGGTGCTGTAGTACCTTTATTTAGATGGTGCTTACTCAGAGAGGTTAGAGATTTCTGTAAGAGCCATGACTTTCTCTTTCTTTAGAGCTGATGGCTGTTGACAGCTGCTCTCTTAACAGATGGCAGTTGCTCTCACACCAATTTTCAAATGCCCTCTTCTTTTATACCCTTGATGACCTATTAATTTCTTGCAATTGGATTGTTCCTAGGTTGTCAAAACCATCAGATTTAAACTTAATTTGGTTTTGATACCTAGGGCCTGGTTTAAATTAGCTAGCTAAATTCAAGAACCTGTTGTCTTAGTAAAAATGCTGTTTTACCTGCTTATACTATAGCCTTTTGATATAATGTTTCAGTTTCAATTTCAAGAACTCTCTGTGCATCTGCGGCTGCCTGCAGACACATTTTTAAAAATCTCCAAGCCTAAAAAAAATTATCTTTTAAAGGGACCACACACTCATCCCTGCTATCATTTTACAAGCATCAAATTCTAACATCTTGCCTTCAAATCTGTAAATACTCTACCCAACTTCGCAACATTGGAAAGATTGGGACTCTTCCTCCCTGCAGAGAAGGAGGCTAAGAGAATTTCTCAAAATTATGAGAAATCTGGATAGATAGGGAGAAACTTCCCATTTGTAAAGGGATTGAGAATGAGAAGGCACAGATCTAAAGTGATTTGTAAACCAAGTAAATATGATATGGAAAAAAAAGACTTTTTCACATGAGTGGTTGAGTCTGGAATGCACTGCTTAGAAGTAAAGTGGAGGCAGGTTTAACTGAGGCTTTGAAGAGGGTGTTGATAAATACTTGAATAGAAATAATGTGCTAGGGTATAGGGAAAAGGCAGGAGAATTGCACTAATTCATAATGCTTGTTAGACAGCTGGTGTAGATATGAAGGGCTGAATGGCTTCCTTCTGCACTGTAACAATCCTGAGATCCTGTGAACTGAAAACAATAACAAAGATTGGGAAAAGGACTGAGAAAATTACTAAAACTAAAAGTCAAGTCCACAAGAGTCCTAAAGATATCATCCAAGAGTCTTACAGAAATGGTTATTGACATAATAGGCGCAGTACACCCAATTTTTCAAAATTCCCTAGATCCCTAAGAAAGTTCCATCAAATATTATTTTCCACTATTCAAGAAAGGACAGAGGCAGAAAGTGGGAAATCATTACAGCTTGACATCAGTCACCGGGAAATGCTGGAAGCTAATATTAAGGAGTTTATGTTTGGGCACTTTAGAAAATCGTAATGCATTTGGGTAGAGTTAGTATGATTCTGTAAAGGGGAAAATTGCTTTTGCCAAATTAATTAGAATGTTTTCAAGAATTACTTGTGGATGTGCTGTATGTAGAATTCTAGAAGGCATTTAACAATGTTCTACATCAAATGTTACTGCACAATAAGAGACCTCATGTTATAGATGTTATTGGTACGGTTAGAGGTTAAGTTAGGTAACAGGAAACAGAGTGTGAGAGTCAAGGGGCCTTTCTTTGAGCTGGCAACATGTAACATGGATCGGTGATGGAGCCTCAGCAACTTAGAACTGATATCAATTACTCGCATGAAGGATTGAAACTACAGCTACTAAAATTGCTGATGACACAAGCCTGATTTGTGAAGAGGACATAAGGAGTCTGCAAAGGGATATGGGTAAGTTAAGAGTAGATGGTGTTTAATGTGAAAAAATCTGAAATTATCCACTTTGAGGAAGACTAGAACAGCAGCATTTATCGAAATGGAGAGAGATTACAGAACTGAGGTACAGAGGGACCTGGTACATGAATTGCAAAAAGTTAGTACACAGTTACAGAGGTGATTAAAAAAGCAAATGGAATGCTGTCACTTATTAAAGAGGAATGTGAAATAAAAGTAAGGTTGTTTTGTTCCAGTTGTACAGGGCATTGGTGAAACCACATTCAGAGGGCTGAGTACAGATTCAGTCTTTTTTTTTGAAAATTGCATTTGAAGCAGCTTAAAAAGGTTTAAAAACCAAAAGAACTACGGATGTTGTAAATCAGGAACAAAAACAAAGTTGCTGGAAAAGTTCAGCAAGTCTGTCAGCATCTGTGAAAGAAAAAACAGAGTTAACATTTCAGGTCCGGTGACCCTCAGAACTGATGGTGGCTGGGAAAATGTTAGTTTATATGCAGAATAAAGGGGAATGGGATGGGGTAGGGAGTAAACGATAGGATAGAGTCTAAAGAGAAAGAAGAGCAGTTGGACAGACACAGAGTTGATAACAATTAGGCTGGGAGGGCGAATAGTTGTTATGGGGACTATTAGTGACTAATAATAGGTAGTGTGTAATGGCAGGCTATGTGGTAACAAGGCCTGGTATGTGGGGCCTGCTGGGACGTGGGAGAGTTCAGGCCCTAAAATTATTTAACTCGATATTGAGTCTGGAGGGCCGCCCAAGCGGAAAATGAGGTGTTGTTCTTCCAGCTTGCGTTGAGCTTCGCTAGAACACTGCAGCAAGACAGAGACAGACATGTTAGCCAGGGAACAGGGTGGTGCATTAAAGTGGCAGGCAACGGTTGGTTCAGCGAGCAGAACTTAGATGTTCTTGCAGAGGCTGAGCGCCAACTCTCAGATACCTCCTCCTACCTGGACCATGACACTTCAGGTCATTGTATCTATTATGGTAACTGACCTAGTGATCACCCCCGTTCTGCTTCCAAGCTGGTAGTCCCCTAGCCCCGCACAGCTCGCTTCTACCTCCTCCCAAAAATCCCTAAACAGGACTGTCCAGGCAGACCCATTGTTTCAGCCTGCTCCTGCCCCACAGAACTGATCTCTTCCTACCCTGACTCAGTCTTCTCTCCCCTGGTCCAATCCCTGCCCATGTACATCCGTGATTCCTCTGACGCCTTACACCGATTTCAAAACTTCCCGTTTACCGGTTCCAGCCACCTCCTCTTTACCATGGACATGCAATCCCTTTACACGTCCATTCCCCAACAGGAAGGTCTTAGGGCTCTCCGCTTCTTCCTGGAGCAAAGACCTGAGCCATCCCCACCCACCACCACCCTCCTCTGCTTGGCCAAGCTCATCCTCACCCTCAACAACTTCTCTTTCAACTCCTCTCATTTTCTTCGGGTAAGAGGGGTTGCCATGGCCACCCGCATGGGCCCTAGTTATGCCTGTCTCTTCATAGGGTACATGCAACATTCCTTGTTCCAGTCCTATTCCGGCCCCCACCCACAAATCTTTCTCCGATACATCGATGATATCATCAGTGCTGCTTCCCTCTCTTATCTGGAATTGGAAAACTTCATCAATTTCGCCTCCAATTTCCACCCTGCCCTCACTTTCACCTGGTCCATCTCTAACTCGTCCTTTCTCTTCCTTGACATTTCTGTTTCCATTTCTGGGGATAGACTGGCCACTAATATCCACTACAAACCCACTAACTCCCACAGCTACGTGGACTATTCATCCTCACACCCCACTTCCTGTAAAGACTCCATCCCATTCTTTCAGTTCCTCTGTCTCCATTGTATATGTTCAGATGGGGCCAACTTCGACAAGGGAGACTCCAAAATTTCCACCTTCTTCCTCAACCAAGGGTTCCCCAACTCCATTGTCGACAGGGTCCTCAACCAGGTCCGACCCATCTCCCGCACTTCTGCCCTCACCCATTCTCTTCCCTCCCGCAACAGCGATAGGGTTCCCCTTATCCTCACCTACCATCCCACCAGCATCCACCTCCAGAAGATCATCAGATGCCATTTCCGTCACCTCCAGCAAGATGCCACCACCAGACACATATTCCCCTCCCCTCCCTTGTCCGCCTTCCGCAGGTTCCCTCCAAGACACTTCCTTCACCCTCAATGCACTCCCACAGCCCTACAGCACCTTCCCCTGTAACCGGCAAAGGTGCAACACCTGCCCATTTACCTCCTTCCTCCCCAGTATTGAAGGGCCCAAACATACCTTCAAGGTGAAGCAACACTTCACCTTCACTTCCCAGAATCTAGTCTACTGCATTCGCTGCTCACAATGTGGTCTCCTCTACATTGAGGAAACAAAGTGTAGACTGGATGACTGCTTTGTAGAACATCTACATTCTGCTTGTAAAAAAGACCCTGAACTACCTGTTGCCTGCCACTTTAACACATCACCCTACTCCCTAGCTAACATCTTTGTCTCTGGCTTGCTGCAGTGTTCTAGCAAAGATCAACACAAGCTGGAAGAACAACAGCTCATTTTCCATTTGGGGGCCCTGTAGCCCTCCAGACTCAATATCGAGTTCAATAATTTTAAGGACTAAACTCTCCCATGTCCCAGCCCCCTACCCCACACACACCAGGCCTTGTTACCACATAACCTGCCATTACACACTACCTGTTATTAGTCACTAATAGTCCCCATTAACAACTATTCACCCTCCCAGCCCAATCGTTATCAACTCTTTGTCTGCCCAACTGCTCTTCTCTCTCTTTGGGCTCTATCCTATCATTTACTCCCTACCCTATCCCATTCCCCTTTTTTCTCCATATAAACTGACATTTTCCCAGCCACCATCAGTTCTGAGGAAGGGTCACCGGACCCGAAACGTTAACTCTGTCTTCCTTCACAGATGCTGCCAGACATCCTGAGCTTTTCCAGCAACTTTGCTTTTGTTAAAAAGGTTTAGTTAGCCCCTTTGCCCTTCGAACTGGTTATCTTACAAGGAAAGGTTGGGCCTGTATCCATTACAGTTTAGAAGAATGAAATCCTGAGGAAACTCAATAGGATGGTTGCTGAAAGGATATTGTCCCTTATGGGAGAAAACAAGGGAACGTAGCTTATAAAGAAGGGATCTTCCATTTAAAATAGATGAAAATTTTTGAAACAAAACTAAAACAGAAACTGCTGAAGAAGGGTCAATGGACTGAAACATTAACTCTGATTTGACCCACGGATGCTGCCAGACCTGCTGAGTTTTTCCAGCAATTTCTCTTTGGGTTTTGTTTCTGATTTCCAGCATCTGCCATTGTTTCAGTTTTTTTGGGGGAATAATTTGTCTTTCTCGTGGAATATTGTGGAACTCTCTTCCCCAGAGAACAGTGGAGGCAGGGTCCTTGAATATGTTTAAGATAGAGGTACATTTTTTTTTAATTATCTAGGGAGTATCAGAGTTAGGCAGGAATGTGGAGCACACTTGAAGGGCCAAATGATCTAATCCTATAGCAGAGACAGTAGGAACCGCAGATGCTGGAGAATCCGAGACAACAAGGTGCAGGGCTGGATGAACACAGCAGGCCACTGCTCCTATGATGCTGCTTGGCCTGCTGTGTTCATCTAATCCTATAGCAGTTTATTTTCTGAATGAAGGTGGGCAGCCAGATTTGCAGAGATCAGTTCACTTGTATGTTGCTGTTTAGAAGAATGAGGTGAAAGACAAGATCCTGAGAGTCACGAGAGTGTATACGAGAAGGATGTTTCCCGTGCGGAAAAGATTAAAATAGGGGTCACAGTTTAAAAGCAAGGAGTCTCCTATTTAAGTTGGAAATGTTTCCCCCCACTCCCCCTCAGTGGATTGTATCTTTTTGGAATTATCTTCCTTAAAAAGCAGTGGGAGGCAGAATTATTGAATATTTTTAAGTCGGAGTCAAATGTTATCGGTAGTAGGCAAGTGAAGTTTAGGTCACAATCAGAGCAAAGATGATTTAATCAAATGGCAGAGGAGGTTTGAGGCGTCAAATTTATCTCTGCACCTAATTTGTGTGTACACAAAACTGCTGAGGAGGGATCCCTCTTCCACAGGTCCACATAGAATCCCTACAATGTGGAAACATGCCATTCAACCCAACAAGACTCCAAAAAGCATCCCACCCAGACTCACCCTCCCACCCTATCTATGTGACCTTGCATTTCCCATGGCCAATCCACTTAACCTGCACATCCTTGAACTGTGGGAGAAAACTCACACAGACATGGGGAGAATGTGCAAACTCCACACAGACAGTCACATGAGAGTGGAACTGAATCTGGTCCCTGGCGCTGTGAGGCAGCAGTGCTAACCACTGAGTCACCATGCCGTCCTGAAAAGTGAAAACACATAAATCCCTTGAGAAATGAAATTGTGCTCCAATTCTGTCTTTTTCATTTCACTTAAGTGTCACATCTCTCTAGTATCAAATAACACTGGTACCAGCAAACGGAGAATGGATTACCCATAAATGAATCTAATAGCTTCATTAACATCCTTCAGAAAGGAAGCATGGAATCCTTACCCATTATGTTCAATGTAGGATTGCAGAGGAACATCAACACGAGTTTATTCTTTTTTTAAAGCAGTCTTGAAAGTTCCCAGTGCCCTTCATAATTCCAATGGAATCAGATCACCTCTAAGTTTGTGTCTTTTTAATTTTAAGACCAAGAATAAAGTCTGTCCTAATATTCCAATCCACCTAAACCAGGAACCTTTCTTGTTCTTCTATAGTCAGAATATGCTTCATGAGGCTAGATGCAAAGCAATAAAACTGTACACAATTACTGTGATTGAGGATGCACCAGAATTTAATGGAACCTATTAGGTCTTAGGTTGAAAAGAAATCATTCCGAGGTCATATCTCCTGGGATTTGGAAATGCTCCACAGAAGTTGTCTAATCCACAATAAGGTCTCTCTCCTTTGTTGCGCTTCCTGCAACAGGCCTACTATTTAGAATTGAATGGAGGCATGTAACACAAAAGGGGATGGCAGGTACTGGACTAGTAATCTAAAGACTTGGACTAATCTGCTCAAATCCTACTGCAGCAGCAGGGGAAAAAAACGCTGAAATTTGACTAATTAATTCATTTGGAATTAAATGGTGGCACCACTAATAATAATTACATGGTAATAAAACCCATCCGGTTCATGATGGAGATTCAAGTGGTTTCTTACCTGGTCCGATCATTTGGTTCCAGATCCACAGCAATGAAGTTGATTCTTAACTACCCTCAAATATCCTTGCAAACCACTCATTTCAAGGGAAATTAGAAATGACTAACATGAATAATTCTCATATCTACAAAATAAGTTTAAAAAATGTTCCTATGCCTACATTGCCACTATTATGGTTCACTACAACTTGCTCTTTAAAAACTATTATTTTACCAAATGATCCCACTTATACAACATCTTTCTTTAAAACTAATTATTGGGTATGGGAATCTTGGTAAGGCTATTTATTCTTTGACACTGGCTATCTCAAGAAAAGCAATGTAAATAAGGACGGACAATTAAGAGTCAATCATATTAGTGTTGAACTAGAAACAATTATCTCTTTGCAGGACGTGTTGTGTTCTGCAAAGTTTAACTGGAATTTCCTACATCAGTGACTGCAAGCTGCAAAGCACTTTCAAACATCCTGTGGTCATAAAACATAAATAAAGATCAGATCATTTTTTAGTGATTTTGGACAAGAGATAAAATTGGCTAGGGTATCAGGGAGAATTCCACTGTTTTCTTCCAGGTGTTCTAGATGCGTCATAGCCACCTGATGGTGTAGACAGGTATTAATATTTCACCTGAAAGAAAGTATGCCTGACACTGCAGCAAAGTACTGCTGATGCTGGAAAACTGATACTGGGGATGGAAGGACTGTCCCATAATGGGAGGTAGGCTCAACTGGGCCTGTATTCAAAAAGTTTAGAAGGATGATGGGGGGCTTCTAATTGAAGCATATAAAATTCTACTAGGACTGGACATAATAGTTGCAGAGAGGATGTTTTCATTGGTTCGGGAGTCCAGAACCAGGGTACAGAGTCTCAGAGGGGGTAGACCATTTATGACTCAGATTAGGAAAAGTTTCTTCATTCAAAGGGTAATGAACCTGTGGAATTCCCTACCACAGAAGGCTATGGATGGCAAGTCACTGAATATATTCAAGAAAGAGATAGATTTTAAAGCCAAGGGATAACGGGAAGAAAGTGGAAATATGGCATTAAGATAGAGGTTCAGCCACAATCAGATTGAATGGCAGAATAGGCTAGAAGGGCCAAATGACCTACTCCTGCTCCGAGTTTCTACAATGTCAGCTTTGCTGGCAAGGCCAGTATTTGCTGCTCATCCCTAATTACGCTTAAAGTAAATGGCTTGCTGAACCATTTCAGACAGCATTATGAATCAAAAATATTGCTGTGAGCCTGGAGTCACACATAGGCCAGACCATGCAAGGATAACAGATTTCCTTCCCTAAAAGGCATTGGTGAACCAGATGCAGTTTTACGACAATGGTTATGTGATCACGATTAAACTAGCTTTGAATTCCAGATTTCAAACTTTATTACCTACCATTGAGTTCAAATTTCACTATCTGTCATGGCAGGATTTGAAACCATGTCCTTAGAACATTAACCTGAGGTTCTGGGTTTCCAGTCCGGTGACATTACCACTTTGCCACCACTTCCCCTGTCTCAATTCCTTTAACAATTCCCTCCCCTCTCCATCCCCTCATTTATTCTAACTTATCTCACTGAACTTACAGCACTCCATTCTCTCAGGTCCAGCAGTAATATTCTCAAGACCTGCTGACAAGGATAGTGCTGTTATTTGGCAAACCAACCTCCACAATGCAGAGGTCAACTCCAACATTTCCTTCTAAATGAACTATAATACCACCCCCCACAAAATATCAATCTATTACTTCCAAGATTATCACTTGTCTCCTGTGGAGATCTTTCCTACACGGCCTCCAATCCCATAAGCCCTCAACCCAAATTCTACAAACAGGGCATTGATGGGCAACCCATTGTTTCAGCCTATTACTGTCCTCTCCCTATGTCCATTCTCTTCCTACCTACATTGGAGTGTTCTGATGAATGGTCAGCAGCCTAAAACATTTTACTCTTCTTTATCTCAATGGGTGCTACAAGAACATTTCCAGCCTTCACTGACTGTAGTCTTAGTCAATATTCCTGGAGTATGTACTAGATTATGTACTCAAGTTTATGAAATATGACTTAATGCAACAGCCTTCCAATTCAGAACATGAGTATTATTAAACTATACTTCACACTGAAATGTAAGGGTTGAGAGAAAGTCTGGCACCCCACTAGGTACATCGAGCTGAAAGGGCATTAAAATGACCCATCCATTTCTCCAGAATTTGACTGGAGAAAGGAGGGAAAACTAATTATTTCAGATCTGTTCCAAATGCCCGCTCCTTTACTGAAATTATGTCTTAATGCAACCATAACTGTGAGACTATAATCCTTACATTAGCTGTGTTCCCATTCTTGGCATTCCACAAACAACTAGTGCTGCATCATTAAACAAAAACACAGAAGAATAAGTTTCTCATTTCAGCATGGTCATCTTTTTTAATGAGCAATGTAAAACAAACATGCTGCAGTCTTACAAATCTAGATGCCTAGTCTTAACGACTAGAAGTACAATCCTGCAATGTCCCATCAACAGTCTCGTAAAGACAGGATAAAGAACTCAACTGAAATCATTTAGGGAATGTGTTCAGTCATCTTTTCTCAGTTTCAGGTAATAATTTATACATTTACTGTAACTAAACTTTAAGTTGTGACATGTCTAACCATCTTCAGCACAGGTACTCTGCTGATTTAAAAAAAAACACATTTGGATTCAATTTATAACACAGAAACACATTATTCCATGACTTGTTTACACCTGATCATACAACTGAAAAACATTATCAACTGTTTTCATTCATTCTTCAATTCACATGACTAGTAGTACTGCCTGAGGAAGAGTTTTGGAACAGTGAAGAATTTTTCAAAATCATTTCAAAGATAAGTAGTAACTAGGAATAAGCTATTGTATTTGAACAAAAAAATGGCCAGTCTGATCCATCACTGACTACACCAGCAATAGGTACGACCTCTTGCAAAGTTAAAATATTTCAGCAGCCAACTTGTAGGAACCTGAATATGACAGCTTCTGTTTTGTACCTGTACATCTTTATAAATGAGGTAGCCTTGAATGCTACAATCAAAACAGAACAGAGGCAAATTTTGATAAGGCCCATTCAATCCATCAAATCATTGTAGCATGATGTAAATTCTATCTTAAACATTACCCTCTGATTGCCATTTAAGAAGCATTAAATCTCCTTCAAAACTGTAAGCAATTTCATATGATAGCATCTCAACTGTTTAAAGACAATTGACTGTGAGTGTTATATCTTCATTTGACAGTCTATTCCACATATTTACATTCATGCGGCAGTTGTGGGACTGGGTGGAGAATGAAGGGGAAATATCTCTGCCAAATTTTTAATCTCTGAAACTACATTGTTCAGTAGAGAAAGTACTGAAAGGTTAACAGGCCTAGCTATCTACCAATATCTGCCTATTAATGTTCTAGTCACCATCTGACATGTAAATTATTAAGTTTGTTTGTTTGTTTTTTCACCTGGACAACAATTTCCTGGTGTCATTCTCCAATTAAAAATTACAAATCATGATTCATGATTCGTGTATCCTCCCTAATTGATCGAACTCTAAAGCTAAATTAAACTGAGCCTAAATCTGTCCCGTTAATAAACAGAAGAACTAGAAACACCACAGTTAGAATCAGCATTTTAAACTTTCAGTATATTCCAAAGTCCATAACGTCTGTTACATCACATTACATAAATTCACAAAATTGGTTAATATGATTGCTGTACTTTCGAATGTAGATAGTTATAGGCTTAGTGTAATGTATTAATTTCATGAATTTTTATTAACCTAACTTCAGACAATGAATTGGTTGATAATGAACAAAATTGCAAATTCTTCCTCATTGTCTGGTTTCACAAATCATTGAGGAAACTAGTTGATATTTAAAGGATAAATAAGAAAAATTAAATCTTGAACATTCATGTTTACGATCTTCAAAGCATGGCAACCGTTTGAAATGTATTTTGATTAAATACCAGATGGCAGGATGTTTTAAATTAGCTTTTATAGATTGATCTTCGGCAAAAATCCTTTCATTCTGGGCCAAGCATGTTAAACCTTGTTGAGATTCAGCCGGCAGAGGAAGGGGGAATAATAGGAGCCAAGGTACAGGTAACCATCATGCTCAGCTGCCTCACTAACTGCTGGCACCACCACTCCATGGGGATCATGGAAGCTCCTCCTGATGGATCCATCCTCATTTAGCTCCAATACAAGGCCATACTTGGGCACAAACTTCACGGTCATCTCCTGACTGAACAGCTAAAAGGGGTACAAATCACAAGGTCAAACACAGTAAGGACTGTCAAGCATTTACAAGAGAAAAAGTGGAAGATAACGGTCACTCCTTTCAACCTGGAAGAGCGAACTGTGAATACATTAACATGGGACACAACAACAAAAGAAGAAATATAGAACCAATTTATTTAGAGTTCAAGCATTTAATTCATCCTTGTTAAATATCTCATGAACAAGGATATGAATTAATTCAACATATTTTAGGATAGATATATCTGCCTTGGAAGGAGTGCAGGTCAGACTCATCAAAATTGTGTTGTGCATATAATGTTTAAATATGGCTGTATTCACTTGCGTTTGGAATATTAAGCGCTAATGAATCATCAAAACAAAATAAAACACGTGTAATTATTTCATTTCTAACCCTAAAATTCCCCTACAATAGAGTAACTCCTCCAATGACTCCTTAGGCATGGCTTCCCAAAGTGGAGACAGGAACTCCAAGTAGGGTTGCAAGCTCTGAGGCAGCAGAAGCCACCTTGGAGCTCTGACCGAGTTATGACAGTTATGATCCTTCACCAACAAGGCCACTCTCACAGCTTTCCCCAGCCCCACAACCTACCCTTCTCACAATACTCACAAATGCTGTGACAACATTCAAGCCTTGAAATGCCTGAATGGGGAAAAAGCTTTGGAAGCACTGTCCTGAGGATCAGCAGATAGCTAACTGTAAGCAGTCCAAGCTCTGTAACTGCATCAAGTGAATATATTGTAGGCAAATTTGCAGAAAAGCAAAAATAGGTGGAAAGGCCGGTTGTGAGGGAGATACAAACAATTTGCAGAGAGATATTGATACAATCCCTACAGTGTGGAAGCATGCCATTCTACCCATCAGATCCGTACCAACCCTCTGAACAGCATCCCACCCAGACCCAGAAAGTGGACATGAGGAATGTTGAATTAGCTTTGATCCCACTGAACAATGGAGCAACCTTGAGGACTGAACAGACTACTCCTGTTCCTGTTTCTTTATCATTTCATGGGAGACAGTTCAGAGAAGGTTCACTAGGATCATCCCCTGTATGGAAGGACTGTTTTATGAGTGAAGGCTAAATAGGTTGGGACTTTACTCTCTGGAGTTTAGAAGAATGAGACCATCTTCACAGGCTCAAGCTTGTAATTCAAGCTGAAATTCTCACAGCAGTACTGATAAGGTGCTGCACTGAGGGGGGGCGTGCTGCTTTTCAGGTAAAGCATTAAACTGAGACCCCATCTCAGGTAAATGTAATACAATTCAAAGAACAATTCAAAGAACAGGGAGATATTGGTCAATATTTAGCCCCCAAACAAGGTCACTAAGATAGACTACCTGGTCATTACCAGCTTATAATGTGTGGGACATTTATTCACATTGAATACTACTACATCAGAAAAAACGAAGTGCTTAATCGGCTGAAAATCTCTTTGGAACATTGTGGCATTATATAACTACAAGTTTGCTTTCTTTCTTTTATTTATAACTTTGCACTATATCAGAATGTACATTTATTCACTGAATGATTCGGGATGTAAATGTACTGCCCCATACAGCTCACCTCAGCCATAACACTGCTAAATTGCAGTACCACTCCCTCTAGAAACAACATCTCCTCCCTTCACCCAAAGGATTAAATTCTGAGTTGGCCAGTTTGCTTTCCTAATACTTGTTCAGGAATACTTACTGGATAGTGCAGCAAGTTGCAAAGGACACTGATATAATAAGTCAGTGGACAAAACAGTAGTATAACAGGAGTATAACTGGGAAATTGTGAGGTCATCCACTTTGGAAACAAGGAAGATAGATTACTTCTGAAATGGCAAGAAGCTGGCAATCGTGGTCGTACAAAGATTTATGGGCCTCTGTACAGAAGTCATTAACAGCTGACAAACTGGGGGAAAATATGATGAAGGTAATCAACGTTGACCTTTGTTTCAATGGGTTTAGCATACAAAGGGATTGGCACTAAGTTACATTTATACAAAGCTCTGATATGATCCTATTCAGCTTTCAGTTCTGGGCAACGTATTTTAGGATGGATATATCTGCTTTGGAAGGAGTATAGCTCAGACGTGTCGAAATGATGCTGTGGCTATAATGTTTAAATTATTCTACATAGACAACGTTTCTTCTTGCAATCGGAATATTGAAGGGTGCGTTCAGAATTTCCACAGAAATGTTCTGACATTTAAAATACTTATGGATGTTGTATTCCTGTAAGGAAACAAAGACAAGTTAGGAACCAAAATTGAAAAACTGCTCAGTTGAAAGGTTCCATAACATTGCACAAATTTCACAAAAACAGCTAAACTAGGAAATAACATTTGGATTTCCTGTTCCTTTCTCATATTATAGAGTTTTTGGTCCAATGCTGGCTTGCAATGCAGAAAAGTTACAATGAAACATTTCCTACCTTGCAAATCAAATTCTTAAGCCAAGGCCTTGGAGCAAGGAAATCCATCACAGAAAAGCCAGGATTTGGGCGTAGTACTGCCATGCCAACCCAATAGCCTCCTGAACTACTTGGTCTTATATTGTCGGGAGACCCAGGAAGATTGTCGAAGAATATATCATGTCCTCCTTTTCTTAATCCAGAGATGTGGTATCTAGCAAGGACACAGAATTTGAGTGATAAATCATTATGTCTGCATCCAATTTACATTACTTTTCACTTCGTGCTTGTCCATGCTCAACTGGTGCTAATATCACCTGAGAAAAATACCTAAATAACTGTGGATTCTAGAAATCAAAAACAAAAACAGAAATTGCTGGAAAAACTCAGCAGGTCTTGCAGCATCTATGTAGAGAAAGCAGTATTAATGTTTCAGGTCCAGTGACCTTTCTTCAGCATGTTCTCAGGAGAACGAACTGTTGGTGTCAAATACCAAAAAAACCTCAAAAATTCTCAAGTTGATGTTAAGACATCATTAGAGAAGAGTTAAAATAGTTCTCCATATGGTTTTGTGCTGTACTTGACCTAGAAATACTTTGAAGTCGATGCAAATTTGTTTTCAACAAGTAAGTTAATGATGCATTGAGATTGAACTTACAGCACAGAGACAGGCCAATGCATGTACTGAAATGTGCGTATGTTTCAAAGTACTGACACATCTTAGGTATCCAAATTAAAGCATAATGGAATTAAACTAACACACTGAATGGTTCCTATAAATTATAAGAATAACATGGAAACACATCAAACCAATTAATGTCTAATTATTCCTGTGGTTAAGATGACTGGCAGTCTTGTCAGAGAGCAGCAAACTGCAGCACTTAGTGCTTGCCCCAGTTTAGGGTGTCACCTTGTATCTGGTACATGTCAATTATAAGCAATTAAAAGCTTTTCATCTCATTATACCTGAAGTAATTGGCAGGAAATTACTGATATTACAGATTTTGTATGCTGAACAGCAATATCAGTTTTTAAACAAAAAAATCAATTTCCTTCGCAAGGAAAAGAATAGGACATCACACAGCATTGTGCTCTGTTACAAGAATGACAGACAACAGAAAATGTGCATACTGCACTCTACTGGAAAGAGTCAATACTTGTTTTAAGCAGTAGCTGTACATGATAAGTTCCACTTAATGAACAAACAAATAGTCAATGTATCTTTGTCACAGGTTGTAGTGCAGAGATTAGCTATGGAATGTATGTTAATTAGAAATGGAAAATATAATCAATTTTGGCAATGTGATGTGTCACAAAGCTATTAAGCCCATCTACTTAAACACTTTACAGGGTAAACCTTTAACGTTGCTTCCTTTTCTTTCTTCCCCTGCTCTCAATATCCTGTTAATTCCAAATATTGTATTTTGGCAGGAAGATTAGATCTGTACTTTTTAAATCTACAATGAGGTAAATGTTGGCATAGATAACAAATACTCAATCTTATATATGGTTTGGATAGCCTGAAAGTGGTGAGAGGGTAACTTTCCGAAGCATTTTGCTCCACGTCAGCCTGAGAACTTTCTCCAGAGACTTTTACTTTACCTAGGAGATTACGTAGCCATACCGGGGTTGAAGAAGTTGGAAACGTGAAATCATCAGGCTTCAGCCAACCTACAGTAGGGTGGGCTTGATGAGCTGGCTGTTCTTTACTTCCTTACCAGTTTCAAATTTAACAAAACAGCACTGCCGGTGTCCCTAATTTCTAAGACTGCAGCAATTTAAGAGGTTAGCTCTCCACCAGCTTCTCCATGGCAGTTAGGAGTAGGCAAGAAGAAAACAACAACAAAAACAGAAGTTGCTGGAAAAGCTCAGCAGGTCTGGCAGCATCTGTGAAGAAAAAAAATCAGAGTTAACGTTTCAGATCCAGTGACCCTTTTCTCAGTGGGCAAGAAGTACTGGCTTAGCCAGTGATGGCCACCTCACATGAAGGAATAAAACAAAACCAAGGACTAGGAACTAAATTAAAGGACAAGACCTCAAGAGTTATGATCACTGGATCATTAATGAAATCATTGCAAATCGGTCTGTGGATAAACAGATAAGGGACATGAACACATGGCCGAAAGTATGAAGTGGAGAAAGGATGTCCATTTAGTCAGATACTGTTACCTGCACTGGGACAGAACTGAACTGTACAGTTGAAATGAGTTCAACTTGAACCATGCCAACCTGATGACAAGAACAAATAAGGCTGCAGTGGATGCTCTAGACTTGCAAATGGGTGAAGTGTTCATGGAGTAAAGTTAGTATAAATGATCATTCAAAACGTAACAAAAGGGAAAAGAGTGGAGTAACAGTCGGAAATTGTGGTTTAGGTATTTTGAGCAAAATGCAATCAAAAGATATTAAACAATTAATCAAGCAGAGAGAAGTAAGAAAGATGTCAGTAAAACATTAGAGCAAAAGGACAGGTTAATGTTTGTCTTAAAAGTGCTCTTTGTACAAGTGCATAAGGAACAAATTGAATTTCAGGTGAAAATTCAGTTTTGAGGGTCTAATATGGTAGCCATTACTGATTCATGGCTGAAACAGTCAGGTTGGGGGAAATTTATAAAAAGAGGTTGAGTAACCTCTACCATTAAGAAAGATAACAAAGGACAGGAGAGGCAACCAGTAAGGGAAGATTTGATGGGTAGAATCAATGAATACAAAAGTATACAAATACTCACTTGGTAGTAAAGCACTCCACTGTTGCTGAGAAAGAGTACATTTGTCAAAGCTTTTTATATCACATTCGTCATGACAATTCAAAAGAAATATGAAGAATGGATAATGACGACAGTCAGTTAACTGCTAAACTGCTTCGCAATCATTAACTGATATATTCTCCATAGAAACCTCTCTTCGAATTAGAGTCTACTTGTCAACCAATCAGAACTCTCCTCGTGCAGTAAAAATGTCCTAAATTACTTTATTATTTTCTGCTAGTTGCCATGATGGTGCAAGACTAAAAAGCTTCAGCTATCTTTCGTAACAGCAATATTGAACACAGTAATATTTAAGACTGTATCAGCAGTTGCGTATGGGTTCTTGAAGCAACTATTAAGTGGTAACTTGCTTACATTAAATGAGTTTGCTCTTGTGGCACAGTGTTAGTTTCCCTATCGCTAAGCCAGGAGACCTGGGTTCAAATCCCACCTGCTCCAGAGATGTGCAATAATGTTTCTGAACAGGTTGTTTAAAAAGTATTTGCAGCAATGGCTGCATGGTTTTAATAGGGAATTTTAACTTTATTATTAGTTAGTGATAAGCAGATTAGCATATGTCAGAAAAGTAGTGAATTTCTGGAATGCATTCACAATATTAGCCTGTAACAATATGGCCTAAAATGAACAAAAGGGTATGCCATATAGATTTAGTAAAAAGCCTAATGGTGCATAAATATTTATCGAATAGTGATTACAACATCAAGCTCAAGTGTGGAAGGGTAAAATGCTCAATAGCTAATACATTCTACATTTATGGAAGACTGAATTCAATGCAATGATAGAGGAACTGGATGCAGTGAAATGTAATCTGGTAACAGATAAAACAACGGAAAATCAGTGGGAGAGGTTCAAGAAAGAATTTAATGTGATTTAATGAATTTGTACTCTTAAGGCAGTTTACCTGACAAAATTATCAACAATGGGTTATCAACAATGAAGAGGCAAGAGTCAACATAAATCCAATAAATTAAAATTACAGATCCTGATTAATAGGAAAGATGCAGAGAATGACAAAGGGGGATAAAACAGTAAAAACGACGAAAAGGAATGCGCAAGGCACATCAGAATAAATAGCATTTTTTTTAAAAAAAATCATTTCAACTCAAATCCAAAAGTAATTGAAAACGTTTCAAGTTGGAAAGAATTAAAGCAAAATATTACAAAAAAAAATCCAATTCTGAAGTTCTTAAAATGCATCAAGTAAGGGTTAATGGAATTGCAGGAAGCTCATACACTTGTAATAATGTCAACTATTTTCATTGTGCAACAGTAATTTATGCAAGGTCACAGTTTGGTACAATCAGTACAAATTCTGGAAAGATCAACAATTCAACAAAATTAAACATAAAACAGAAATACACATTAAATATTTAAAATAGCATTGACTTGGTACGGGGGGGTGGGGTGGAGGGGGTGGAGAACAGATAGGTCCCATATTATCCAAAATTAGTGGTGATAAGATAGTTATGCCACAACTGCGTTCCTAATCAAAGAGGAGCCAGAACTGAATAAAATAGCACACATACTTATTCTGTACTACCAGAATATTAATGAAAAGAAACAGATAGGATAAAAGGAGGGAATGGCCTAGTGAGCATTATCACCGGACTATTAAATTCAGAGATGCAAGTAATGTTCTGTGATCCTGGGTTTGAATCCTGTCACAGTAGATGGTGAAATTTGAATACAATAATAAAAAAAAACCTGGAATTAAGAGTCTGATGTTGACCACGAAACCATTCTTGATTGTCAGTAAAACTGGTTTCCTAATGTCCTTTAGGGCAGGAAATCTGGCATCCTTACCTGGTCTGACCTACACATGACTCCAGACCCATAGCAATGTGGTTGATTCTTAACAGGCCCTTGGGGAATTAGGCAGTAAATGCTGGGCTAGCCAGTGGCACCCACATCCCGTGAATGAATAAAAGAAAGAGCCACAAAAACCCCTCAAAAACTCAACATTGATGTTATCAATAAAGAATAGTGGACATGTTGAATGATTTATTTGTATCAGTATGTACAGCAGAGAAGATTAGCTTGGTAGGCATACAAAGGAAACTAATATTGAAATCAGGAACAGCGATCAAAAGAAACATGCTAAATAACAGTAACAAAATACTGGCAATGAAGAGTGAAATAACCCAGGACCAAGTGATTTCTCACCATAGGGATTATAGAAAGTCAGTGAGAATAATGTCAATGCATTGGCTATAATCTTCCAAAATTCTATTCAAAAGCATTCCTTCAGAACATAAGAATAATGCACATCACACTGCTATTTAATAAACAGAGGAAAACCAACTAGGATAACATCTACTGTCAAATTATTACTGGAGTGAATAATTAAGAAGGGGTTACCGAAGATTGTGAAATCGTTCAGCTGACCAGCAGAAGCCAAAATGAGTTCGTAAACATTCCACAAGATTTATATTGAGGACTCAACTGTTCATTCTATGTTTCAACTTGAGGATGGGATAAAAAAAGTTATTTATTCAAAATTAGCCAATAACACAAAGGTAGGTCGCACTGCAAACTGTGCAGGTGGAAGAGTAAAATTACTGTAATGTGTGAGTTTCAATGTAGATCAAAGTTTTCAAAATATTAAGGGTAACAGATAAGAGAGACAGAGAGGAAATATTTCTACTGTTGGAGAGTCTAGGGCCAGGGCACAATGAAAACGTTGGAGGTGGAACTTTCAGGAAAAAGTTAAGAAACATTTATACATACAAAAAAGGTAAAATCTGCAGCTCTTCTACAAACAGCAGTTGATGCCAGATGGATTGTTAATTTTAATTTGAGTCAGTTTTGTTTTTGTTAGCCAGAGGTAATAATAAATATGGATGAGATTACAGATCAGCGATGATCTGTAGTGAAACAGGTTCAAGGAGCTAAATAGCCTGCTCCTATGTTCCACACAGATTACCATCCATTCAGTAGCCAATATTCTGGTTCCATAAATTTTATAGAACATTTTCTTTACTAGTTCAATAAACCAATCTTGGGACACATACAATAGATTAGGTATTGAAATTGGTTCTTTACAAGACAGAGCATGTTTTATTTAGAGGAATATATTTTATGTGATGCACAGAAATATGCAGAGAACATTTTAAGGGAATATGACAGATTTGCTTTTAATAGCACTATGTTGCAAATGTACCCTCAATCTAGTAATGGTCTTGTTCACACATATTATTTACATGCAGCATTTTATTCTCACCTTCTAATTCTAGCCATGGTCGTCTCAGAAACTAGTACATAGTCCTCAGCCGGAGAGAGCTGAACTCCGTTTGCAAACCTTAGGTCATCCATTAATACCTCCAATTGTTTTGTTACTGTGTCATATTCCATTAATCTGCAATAAGTATCCATTAGACATAGGAATTAACAAATAGGCAAGGACATTTCAAGAGATTAAAAATGGTGCTTCTGGACATTGTTGTTTTCCTCACATCAAAACCAAAAGATAAACGAGGGCGGAAAGATTTGCAAATGATGTCAACTAAAACGCAATAAATCACTGTTCATATCCATTAAATTCAATTTCACAGTTGGCAGGTGCAGCACCTCAAGTGCTCAGTTTATTTCAGGCAGAAACAGTAGTGCCTACTCATCAGATCATAATTCGATAAGGTGTGCTGAATGAAAGAGGAAGCTTTAGCAAAACATTTGGTTAATGTTTAGCAATCTTTTGACTTCACAAACCCTTTGTCAAGCCTTGAGGTTACTTTTGCACTAAACATGGAGTGCATAAGTAAAATTACTGGTCAGAGAGGGCCTGGAAATAATTGAGCAAAATGGCCAGTACACAGTCGGAACATATTTATTACATATAATATTGTAATAGTGGAGGCTGGTTAGTTCAGTTGGCTGGATGGTTTACGATAAAGAATGATTCAATTCCCGCGCTGGCTGGGCTGACCATGAAGGTGCCACCTTTCCAACCTTGTCCTTCACCTGAGGTGTGGTAACCCTCAGGTTAAACCACCACCTGTCATCTGATTCCAATGAGAGTGTAGCCCTGTGGTCCTGTAGGACTATGGCAAAGTTACCCTTAGTAATAGTGCTACCTTTTGTTGGAAGGTGACCATTTGTGACGGGCAAAATGTAGTCAAATACATCGCAATTCAGGACAATCATAATTCACTGTCCAAGTATCCTGGAAACTATATTTCTGTCGTTTACACCTTCCCCCTTTTATTGGTATGGGTTTTGAATCCTTGATAAATTTAAACAAAGAAAGAATATTTTGAAGTTAGCTAAATTAGATTCTGGATAGATTAATAAGATATTGATGGAATGGAAAATCAAGTCCAGGAAGCCTGTCAGGAAGAAGGCATGAGAAAACTCTTAGGACATAACTACAATCAAGATAATGGTAAAGGATGATTAGAAGGGCAATAGGTTTTAAAATGAGAATAGCCTGAGAAGGAGAGATGTCAGACTTTGTTCAATAGAGTGCTCCAGAGAGGAGTAATGGGTCCTCTGTTTAAGATCTAAACAAATTACATGGATTTAGAACAATGTTAACTGGCCAATATCACAGATAATAGCCAAGTGGGAGAAGGCAGCTATTGTATATATGGTGGACAGACGAACCAAACAAATTGTTATAGAAGGCCATTGACAGTACTAGCACGTGGAAAAGACTCAACAGAATTTCAATGCAGGTAAGTGAAAAGATTTATAAACTGGAAGATGCATGGGAACATTTTTAACATTGAAGTAGACGGTAGGAGAAACTCGAGTATGATCAAATTAGCTGATCAGCGAAGCATTTTGTATGGCACGGAATCATATTGACCAAGGCAGTTTCAAGTTCAATCACTGGTCTGGGTATTTCAACCAAATCTTATTATTCTAAAAAGAGACAGTGGGGAGAAATGAACTATCTTGGCTACTCAACAATCGCTAATAGAAAGGGCACGTGAGTGTAGGTCACATTTGGCTATGATGCCTCTTTAACAAATTAATTTAGAAGATTCGTGCAAGTAAATTCAGGCTGGATAGAGGACAGCCAACAGCTGCTGATATGGAACAGCATAAGTCAGTGTATCCAGAAGAAAGAACTAAGAGGAAAAGATGTTACATAAAAATAAAATTTGTCATCTGTTAATTACACAACCACAAACTAACAACAAAAACGATGATAGAAATCCAAAATACTCACCTCCCATCAGCAGTGCCCTCCATCACGAGGTATCGGTTATCTCTTCTCTGCCACTTGCTGCTGGAATCAGTGAAGTAGATCTTTCTGCCATCCTGTGTGATGCTGAGGTCATTCACAAAGGCCATTCTCCTGCCTTGAATAATCTTCTGAGCAGAGACCAGCATCTCCACTTCACCTGAAATTATTTATGACAGAAAAGGTAAGTGCTGTCCATGATTGGAACCATGAAGTATATATAAGGAGCCTGTTTTGTTAAAGATTTCAGACAAGAATTTATCCTCCAATGTCTGGGTGCTTAGACTGTAAACATCAAGAATTCAGCAGAGACTTTCAGCAACTGCTACAATGAACCAAGATTCCATGTTAACATTTGATAATACTGTAAAATTCGCAACAGTTCAAATTCCTGGAGATGCACCCAGAAATTTGTGTTAAATGCAGCTTCAAGATAGCAGAGGAGGGGCTTGCACAATCTGATTTTCCCAAAAGCACACATATCAAAACAAAATTCCAAATAAAAACACAGTAAAGCAAAGTTGGGAGTCAGCGCCAGAAAAACTTAGTGATTTTTTTTGCTTAGCATGCTGCCTCTGTGATTCAGTCCACCATATTGTCAATGTAGTCAAATATGTTTCCACTGTTCTCGTGCTACAGTGCAAAATCCTGAATCATCTCTACGGCTTCTGCACCTTCAGCTAGAAAAATGGGCAATTGACTGGGTGGTCATTCATGGAACTCTTCAGGGTCATCAGCCTCAGATACATTGATTAAAGAACGTACTGCATCGATCATTGCCTCTTCTATCAGTTCTGTTGTGCAGCATGTGTTGCGCTTGCCACACAGCGTGTTTAACTCATATATCCCACGTAAGGACTGTGAGTCAACTCTTACTAGTAATAGAAAATGATCTTTATTGATAATTAATATGATAATAATGATTATGCTGCAACTAACACTAAATCTGACAATTAACACAGCAAATCTAAGTCAGTATCTTGTACTTTAACTTAACTTGAAATGATCAAACATCATCCCCCACACTAGATCTTGGCCTTGATCCACATGGTGATGGTCGTCTGGTCTTCCTCTACCGATGGTCCCAGGAGCGCCTCTCCTTACATTGGTTGGTCTTGAGTCACTGCTCCCGAGGGTGCTGTTGCGGCGATTCTTATCCTTGGAAGCTAACGCACCCCTTTGGGAGGATCTTTGATTGCCACTAATGGATCGATCAGGAATTGATACCTTGATTGGGTCCAGTCAATCAGACAGTGTCATGCGGATGGTGGGGTGGTCTTTGGTTCTCCACTTCTGAAAGTGTCAGGGACACGTAAGACAGGGAGTCTTCCCAGATAAGAGTGGGAGGTGTCCCTTTGTCCTGGTAACAGCTTGATGTTTCCTTTTGTCCTGGTAAATAGGCTTAGTCAATCGTGCATTGTGCTGTCTGCAGCTGCAGCTGTAGCTTGCCTGTCTGGGTCTGCAGTATGTTTATTTCAGTGTCTTTTGTCTGGATATTTTAGCCAATGCTTGGCTCAATTTCCCAGCATGCTTTATTATCCAATTCTGCCATTTTGAGTGGCCCGTCTGGCTACACGTGTGGCGCTGTCCATTTTAGCATACGTTTTATTGATTTCTCTGGTAGAATTTCCATGGTGGCTACCTGCAAGTATAAGGAACCTCATAATTGGGTTGGTTGGCTTCACCCTACTCCTTTTCATTCTAAGCATCTTGTTCAGTAAAAGCCTATTTCAACCCAGCATAGCGGAAGCAATTGGTAATTGCGGCTTACATCACCATCTTCCTGCCTTCATGAACATTCCTTTAGAACAGCAGGATTGCATGACTGCATACCTACAGCCTGGATAAGCTGAAAGATCAACTGTTGTCAGTACTGGGTTTTCAGTTTCATCCCATGATCCATTGGCAAGAGCTTGGAGTTGGAAGGCACCACTAGATTTAACACTAGATGTTAATGATAATCCTTTTCTTCTGTTAACATATTTTGTCCACTTTCCTGATCCATTCCTCAAATTCCTGAAGGTAATTCAGGCAGTATTGTTGGAGCTACACTCATCCAGACAACTTAGGCATACTCTTGACTTGTTCCTTGTAGATGGTGGACACATTTTGCAAAGTCTGTAGATGGATTACTTGCTGCAGCAATCCCAATCTCTGATCTAGACTTGCAGTCACAGTATTTACACAACTAATCCAATTCAGTTTCTGTCAATGATAACCCCAAGGATGTTAATAGCAGGAGATTCAGTGATGAATTTACCATTAAATGTCAACGGGCAATCGTATTTAAGATAGTCCTTATCTGGCACTTGTGTGGCATGACTGCTACTTACTCATTGTCAGCCCAAGCCTGGATATTTTCCAAATCTTGTTGTGTTTAGAAATGGACTGCTTCAGTTGAGGTGATATAAATAGTGCTGAACTATGTGAAATCATCAGCTCACATCCCGATTTCTGACCTTATGATGGAGGAAACTTCATTGCTGAAGCAGCTGAATATGGTTGGGCCTAGGATCTTTCTGAGATGTGTTGGAGCTAAAATGACTGACATCCAACAACCACAACCATCTTCCACTGTGTAAAGCATGACTCCAAACAGCAGAGTTTTCTCTGTTTCCCACTGATTCCAGTTTCAAGAGGATTCCTCAATGCCAATGCAGAATCTGCAAATCTGTATTGGATTACAGTGCAAGTCGAGTCAAATCTGGATCCAAATATCAGGTGGTGGAAATGTATTTTTCTTTAATCCATTCCAAAGCCTCATCCCCAAATTCCTCTATCCCACACCTGACAAACAAGGTTAAACATTTTGACATGCACTAAACTATTTCATTGCTTATTTTGCTTATATCAAACTTATATCAACTTCAGTCTTGCCCACCAAAAACTGACTTCTTAATCGTTATCATCCTCACAACTGCAAACTGTTGTTTTCATTTGATCTGTAAGATTTCAATCCATTACAGTTGCTATAATCCCCTCTGATGGCAGAAATCCCAGAATAAAATCTGGTTTGATGGACCAGTTTTAAAATTTTAAGAAATATGGTAGCCATTCACTGACACAGCCACATATGGCTTCAGATTTTTTTTTAAACAACAGAATAGAAATTTATTACACAAAGGAAAGAAAAGTAAAACAAAGTAGGTTATCTAGATATTGAACACACTTAGAAAGATCTTAAAATACACAACAAAACAAAATCTCACATTCTGGCACTATCCGTTACAGAGACTCCAATCCAGAGAAATTAACCCCCTATTATCAGATCGTTAAATTTGAAGTAACTGATTCTTCCCAGGTCTTTCCTGAGACCTGTGAAGTCTTCTAACATGAATATTCACAAAACTGAGAGCTTTGATTTGATCACCTTTTAATAACCTGTAGATTTGGAGGTATCATAAATTAAACTTTTACACAGACATAACTTATTCCCTTAACAGTCCCACACTCCTTTCTAGATGAGAAATTACATTTGCTTCCGATTCCAGTCAGATCTAAACTGACCTAAAAACTTCCAATCTCTGAGCTTCCAAAGTTAATATCAATCTTTCATTATCCTAAACTTAAAACAAACTAATGGTTTTCAATGTTTACCCCACATGGCATAAACCAGTAGAGTAAATACAACCTTCCCTTAAACCTTAGGTCACCCCTATGTTCTGACACAAAACTAACCTATCTATGCGTCACTATTTTAAAACACAAACTTTGAAAATCATATCTACACACCACTCACCACACAATTTAGACTCTCATATCTGTGGAGCTCTTGCTAAAACTTCTAATTTCCTTTTCTGTTTCATGATATTTTGCCTGGGCCGTACAACAATTGTGCACCTGATTGTGTGCTGCTTAAATGGGGGACATGAATCAGATCCAGAAAGGCAGATTCATATCAGTTCTGATGAAAAATTACCAGACTCAAAAGTGTTAACTCTGTTTTCTCCCCATAAATGCTGCCAGAGCGGTCGAGTTTCTCAAGAAATTTCTGTTCATTAGTAGATTCACAACTTGCCAAATTCTGTGGTCAGCAGGACCTCTACTCCATTTCAGGTAGCATAGACTCAGAGTAATGCAGCATGGAAACAGGCCCTTCAGACCAAACTGGTCCATGCTGACCATAGTGCCCATTCAGCTAGTTTCAATTGCTTGCATTTGGTCTACGTCCCTTTAAACCCTTCTCATCCATGAACCTATCCAAATGTTTTTTTAAATGTTGCTAATGTACCTGTCTCAACCATTTTCTCCGGCAGCCAATTCCATACACACACCACTCTGTGAAGAAGCTGCCCCTCAGGTCCTTCTTAAATCTCTCCCCTCTCACCTTAAACCTATGCTCTCTAGTTTTCAATTCCCCATCCCTGGAAGAAGACTATATGCATTCATCTTGTCTATGCGCCTAATGATTTTATACACCTCAGCAAGGTCATCCCTCATTCTCCTATGTTCCAAGGAATAAAGTTTTATCCTGGCCAACCTCCCCCTATAACTCAGGCCTACTAGTCCTGGCAACATCCTTGTAAATCTTCTTTGCACATTTTCCTGTTTAACTATGTCTTTCCTATAACAGAGTGACCAAAACTGTACACAATACTCCAAGTGCGGTCTCATCAATGACTTACAGAACTGTAACGTAACATCCCAACTCCTATACTCAATGCCTCGACCGATGAAGGCCAAAATGCTAAATGCCTTCTTCACCCCCTTGTCCACCTGTGATGCTGCTTGCAATGAACTATATACTTATAGGCCTAGGTCGCTCTGTTCCACAACATTCCTCAAGACCTTATCATTTACTGTATAAGTCCTACCTTTCCAAAATTCAACACCTCACACTTATCTGTATTGAACTGCATTTGCCAGTCTTCAGCCCACTTCCCCATCTGATCAAGATCCCTCAGTAATTTGATAACCTTCTTCGCTATCAACGATACCTCCTAATTTTGTATCATCCACAAACTTACTAATCACGCCTTGTACATTCACATCCAGATCATTTATGTAAATAACAAATAACAGAAGTCTGAGCACCGACCCCTGTGGCACACCACTAGTCACAGGCCTCCAGTCCGAGAAATAATCTTCAACCATCACCCTCTGCTTCCTAACATTGATCCAATTTTGCAGTTCAATTAGCTAGCTTTCCCTAGATCCCATGCTTTCATGACTAGCCTGTCATGCGAGACCTTGTCAAAGGCCTTACTAAAGTCCATACAGACAACATCCACTGCCCTACCCTCATCCATCCTCTTAGTTACCTCTTCAAAAAACTCAAAGATTTGTCAGATATGACTTCCCATGCACAAATCCATGCTGACTACCCCTAATCAGATCTTCACTATCCAAATGTTGGTTGATCCTATCCCTCAGTATCCTGTCCAATATCTTGCCTACCACTGATGTCAGGCTCACTGGCCTACAGTTCCCTGGCTGATCTTTGCTACCTTTCTTAAACAATGAAACAACATTAGCCACCTTCCAGTCTTCGCCAGTGGCTAAAGATGAAGCAAAAATCTCTGCAAGGGCCTCTGTAATTTCTTCTCCAGCGTTCCACAATGTCCAAGGATGGACTTGATCACGCCCAGCAGATTTATCCACCTTAATGCGCTTTAAGGCTACAAACACCTCCTCTCTGGTAATGTATGTGCGGTCCAAAACATCCCACTTGTTTTCCTTATTTCCTTAGCATCCATGATTCGCTCCTCAATAAACAGAGGAGAAATATTCATTAGAAATCTCCCCCATCTCCTGTGACCCCACACAGAGGGCCATGCTGATCTCTAAGGGGGCCTATTCTCTCTCTAGCCACCTTTTTACTCCTAATATAGCTACAGAACCTCTTTGGATTATCTCTAATCTTATCTGGCAGATCAATCTTATACCTTCTTTTTGCTCTTCTGATTTCCCTCAAGCATGCTCCTACACATTTTATAGTCATCTAGGGATTCACTTGAGCCCGATAGCTTAAACCCAATGTTCTTTTTCCTGACCAGAGCCTCAATATCCCTCATCAGCCAGGGATCTCTAAACCTGCCAGCTTTTCCCTTCACCCTAACAGGGACATACACTTTTAAAAGCCTCCCATTTGCCAGTCATTCCTTTTCCTTCAAACAGACTAGATCCTGCCTAACGCCCCAAAATTGGCCCTGCTCCAGTTTAGCACCTTAACCTGTGGACCTGTCCTATCTTTTTCCATAACTATGTTAAAACTGAAAGAATTATGGTCACTGGACCCAAAGTGTTCTCCGACTGACACTTCAGTCGCTTGACTAACCTCATTTACGAAGAGGAGGTCCTGTGTTACACCCTCCCGAGTAGGGCCCTCTACATATTGATTTAGGAAACTTTCTTGGACACATTTGACAAATTCCACCCTGTCCAGGCCTTTCACACCCTGGGTGGCCCAGTCAATATGGGGGAAATTAAAATCTCCAACCAATACTACTCGATTATTCCTACAGGTATCTGCAATCTCTGTACACATCTGCTCCTCTAGTACCCGCTGGCTATTTGGGGTCTATAATACAGTTCCAACAGAGTGACCATCCCCTTCTTGTTTCTAAGTTCTAACCATATGGCCTCATTTGAAGACCCCTTAAGAATATCCTCTCCAAGCACTGTTGTTATGCACTCCCTTACCAGAAGGGGAAGTCCCCCTCCTCACTGACTTGCACTTCTGTCACGCCTGTACCTTCTGTATCCCAGAATGTTGAGCTGCCAGTCCTGCCCTTCTCTGAGCCATGTTTCTGTAATGGTTATAATATCACAGTCCCCAGAGCCAATTCATGCTCTGAGCTCATCTGCCTTACCAGTCAGGCCTTGTGCGTTGAAATAAATGCACTTTAAACCAGAAATCTTTGCCCTCCTTCTACTGTCCCCCTGGCTATCCTGAATAGTAAACTTGCTCTTGATGGCTAATGTATTTTCTAAGGTTTTAGAGTAGATTTGTAGCTCGGGTTGTGGACATTGTGGCTGGTTGGCTTGCCAAGCTGGTTCGTTATTCCACAGACATTTCATTACCCTGCAGGGTAACATCATCAGTGCAGCCTCCGATGAAGTGCTGTTGTGTTTTCCCGCCTGTTATTTAAACTCTGGCGTCTGTTGAGCTGCATTACCTCCCTTCTGGTTTTCCTTTGCAATGCAGTATATATGGGGTCGAGCTCAATGTGTTCATTGATGGCTTTCTTAGTGGAGAACCAGGTAATCCAGCTCAACGGACACCAGAGTTTAAATAACAGGCGGGAAAACACAACAGCGCTTCATCGGAGGCTGCACTGATGATGTTACCTGCAGGGTAATGAAACGTCTGCGGAACAATGAACCAGCTCAACGAGCCAACCAACCACAATGTACTTTCCCCTGAATCCTCAATAGCCCCTCTCTTATTCAGAGTCCCACCCCCCTGCCAAAGTAGTTTAAACCCTCCCAGGTAACACTAGCAAATCTCCTCACGAGGATATTGGACTCTCTCCAATTCAAGTGCAACCTGTCCCTCTTGTACAGGTCGCCTCTACCCCAGAAGAGATCCCAATGATCCAAAAACTGAAAACCAGCTTCTCAGACACGCATTCATCTGGCCTATCTTTCTACTTCTATCCTCACTGGCATGTGGCACTGGGAGTAATCTAGAAATCATGACCCTTGAGGTCCTGCCTTTTACCTTCTTACCTAACTCCCAATACTTATTTCGCAGGACCCATCCCTTCTGAGGAAGGGTCACTGGACCCGAAACGTTAACTCGGTTTTTTCCTTCACAGATGCTGCCAGACCCGCTGAGCTTTTCTAGCAACATTGTTTTTGTCCCATCCCTTTGTCTACCAATGTCATTTATAGCATTGTGCACAATGACCTCTGGCTGTTCACCCTCCCCCTTCAGAATGTTCTGCAACCACTCAGAGACATCCTTGACCCTGGCACCTGGAAGACAACACACTATCCTAGCGTATCTTCTGCGGCTACAGAATCTCCTGTCTCTCCCCCTCACAACCGAGTCTCCTATCAGTATCGCTCTGTCTGACTGCACCCTTTACTTCTGAGCCTTAGAGCCAGTCATATTACCACTGACCTGATTGCTGCTGCTAGCCCCTAAAAAGTCATCCCCACGCCCCAACAGTATTGAGGGGAATGGCCAGAAGGGAACTCTGCATTATGTGCCACACTTTAACACCAGGTTCTCTCTGACCTGCTGTACAGTCGTGATGACTGTGGCAATGTCTCCCAGAATTCTACTGTGATGTCTCTCATCCACCCCCGATTCTGCTAAATTATGCTAAAAAGACAGCAATTAAATAGTAATAACAAGCGTACCGTTTTCCTTCATTGAAGTCTCACAAGCACTGATTCCTTTTGATTCCTGTATAAAATCATCCTCACTGTTACTTGATTTCATGATGAAAGCAGAAGTCAGTTCAAAAGGAGCTTATACAAATTACACATGCTATTAAAGTAGGTGAAAGTTTTCAGGGGTTTATTTTTGCTGTTACCTACTTTTCCATCCCTTTTCTCCTATTTGCCAAGGGGCTACTGACTGCCACTTCTCTCACCCCCTTTAAACATCGTACATTAGTGGCAGATTGTTAAATCGCTCGTTCTGTGCTTCTTCAAAGGAGAAGACAGAACAGTGGGTAATTAGAATTAGACTAGGCTGCTGTGCAAGCACAGAATATCCAGCTAGTTGCATCATAAAGCACGCTGACAGTGATCCTCCTAAGTGGCACTGCTTCAGAATGAAACTCAGTTGCTTACACTTGCACCACAACATCACAGGTTCAAGTCCCACTCCAGAAACTTCAGCACAAAAGCTTGGATGTCATTCCCATGCAGTCTAAAGGAATACTGCACTGTTGAAGACTTCGCATTTTTTATATAGTACTGAAGTCCTGTCTGCTCTCTCAAGCAGGTAAAACATTTTCAAACTCAATTTTCAAAACAAGGAAACATTTTCTTCCACACCCTGGCCTATATTTAGACGTCAACTAACGAAGCATACTAGTTATTTGTCATTGTTGTTTGTGGGACAATACTGTATGAATACTGGGCTTTGGCATTTCCCAAAATGCAATATTGACAAATATAACGTATGTAATCAGCTCCAAAATATTTGGGCCATTCTAGGTTGTAACAATTCAAGATTTTGGTCAAGATTCTCCATGACACCAGCTCTGAATACTAACACGTTTCAGGAACGCAACATAACCGAACAAGCAAATCGTGGTGATACTACACTCCCACACTTAAACGTGAAGACTACACAAGATTACTTTTTTAAAATCTGTTCATGGGATGTGGATGCCTGTCCAGGTGAGCATTTATTGCCCATCCCTAGTTGCACAGAGCACAGTTAGGAGTCAGCTACCTTGATGTGAGTCTTGAGTCACATACAAATCAGACAAGATAAGGATGGCACATTTGCTTCCCTAAGGGTTAGTGGACCAAATAGGTTTTTACAACAATTGACAAAGGTTACATGATCACCATCATTTTCTTTTCCGACTTTTTTAGATTAAATTCAAATTTTACTGTCTGCCACAGTGCGATTCAAATCCATGTCCTCAGAACATGAGACTGGGGTTCTGGATTATGATCCAGTGATATTACCATTATGCGGCCTCCCTCTCTTGACTGAGATTCAAATATTAGAAAAGCACAAGGTGGACTGTTGCCAATTCAAAATACCCTATTCTGCTGAGATTCCAATTTCAACTCTCAACATGCCAATATAGAAACACAGAAAATATGAGCAAGAGTAGGGCATTTGGCTCTTTGAGCACGCTCCAACTTTTACTATGATCACGGCTGATCATTCAACTCAACAGACTATTCCCACTTTCCTCCCATATCCTTTAATCTCTTTGGCCCCAAGTGCTTTAGCCAGCTCCTTCCTCAAATCATTCAATGTTTTGACCTCGCCTGCTTTCTGTGGTAGCAAATTCCACCACACGGTGGGTGAAGGAATTTCTCCTAATCTGAGTCCTAACTGGTTTACCCCATATCTTAGACTGTGGCCCGAGTTATGGACTCCACCATCATTGGGAACTTTCCTCGTGCATCCAACCTGCTAGATTGTTTTAGGTTTCTCAATCTTCTGAACTCCAACAAACTTAATGTTAACCGATTAAAAACCTCACCTTATATGCCAGCCCTGCTATCTCAGAGATCAGTCTGGTAAACATTTGCTGCACTCCCACTAATAGCAAGAATATTTTCCTCAGATAAGGACACCAAAACTGCATACAATATTCCAGGTGTGGTGTCACCAAGGCCCTGCATAATTGCAGCAAGACATCCCTGCTTCTCTATTCAAATAATCTCATTATGAAGCCCAACATACCATTTGCCTTCTTGACCGCCAGCAGAACCTGCATGCTTACATTTAGTAACTGGTGTACGAGGACACGCGGTCTCATTGTACATTCTTCTCTCTCAATTTATAGCCAGATAATAATCTGCCTTCCTGTTTTTGCTGCTGAAATGGATAACCTCACATTTATCCACATTGCGATGTATTTGCCTTGCATTTGCCCATTAACTCAGGTTCTTCAGATCCCACTGAAACATCTCCACATCCTCTTCACTTTCCCATCCAGCCAAGCAATAATCTGTAGTACGATGGAAACTGGGGATGACATAAAAGTTGTACAGTCTGTGGTCTATGAACAGATAGCTCATTTCATTCTCCTGGATATCAACTTGTGCAGCTGGAGAGGGAGGACAGCGCATTCACTCTCATTACAAAGAAATGAACTCCAGAAACATTATAAATCTTACACACCCTTAGTGATCAATAATCCTCAAAGTAACTAAAATACTCTACCTGTGACTGGATTAACTTCAAATAGCCCATAGTAAGCATCAGCCACAAACAGAGTCCCATTAGGGCCTACGCGGATTCCCAAAGGTCTTCCACAAGTTGGTTCATCTTCTCTTGTTCCTGGATGCAAAATAAAGTTTCAGTACAGTTGGAAGAATATCATGGGAGAAAAAAATACAAAAAAATAGACAGCAAGATGATAAAGCAAGACACAAAAGGAATGAAATAGTCTCACAAAAACACAAGAATTAGGAGAAGGAATAGACCACACAGCCCTTCAAGCCTTAAACCCCATTTGATAAGATCACAGCTGATTTGATTATGGCTTCAAATCCTGTCCAGTCCCAAATCCCTCAACTCCCTTGTCATTCAAAAATCCAACTTACTCAGGCTTGAATCTATTCAATGGCCAAGCATTCACAGCATTCTGGAGAAGAGAATTCTAGACAACGGTCCTCAAAGTAGAGATTTCTCCTAATCTGTCTTAATTGGACTCCTTAGCTTTAAACTGTGGTCCCTAGTTCATACTCGTCCACAAAAAGAAAGATCCTTCCTGCATTTACCCTGTCAAGTCCCTTTAGGATCCTATGTTTTAATAAGATGAGCTCCTGTTCCTCTAAACCACCATGAGAAAAGGCTCAATCTGCTAAACCCCTGCCCTGCAAAACGTATTGTTGCAGTGCAGCCAAAGTGAAAACAGGATTAGCATGAAGGTTTTTTTTTTAAATTTTAGACATGAACTTTTATTGATTTTATTCTCACCATCAAGCCAACTTTCACAAAGTAGCAAGTTTGTTGCTAAATTTAACACAGAAATTAAAGCTAAAGAGAACAGAAAATAAAGCCATTTGCAAAAGTGACTATTACTGCAGGACTACTTAACTAAGTACAGCTTGAGGTAAAAACTACTCCTAAACCGTATCAAGGAAAACAGTCAATTTTGCCCGTGACTTACCACAAGGAAGTTTGCCTATCCTTGCTAGGGTATGTATTTGTCCATCACTTATTTTCAGAATCTGTCCATCAGCCGTACCAGTGAATATCACCTCTGCAGAGATCCCACATATAGAATTCAGTTACAAACAAGCTTCACTCAGCAACTTCCTAGAAAAAAGCAAAACTAGAGATCCGGTCACTCATATCCTCAGCTGCAAGTTTAATCAGAAGTAAAAAGAAAGACTTGGATTTGAGATTCACGACCTCAAGACGTCCTAACATTCTTTGTTGACAATAATGAAAAGTCACCGTTGTAGGAAAAGACAGTCGCTAATTTATGCACAGATATAGCAATAAACAATGCAATAGTGTCATGGCAATGTACTTTTTCTAACAATGGTCGAGAGATGAATAACAGATCAAGCCCAAGACTACTAGGAAACATCTCTTACTCTTCTTTGAATAGACTGTATCTGATCAGGACTGCACTGAAATGTCAGCTTGGATTTTGTGCTCAAGTCCTTAGAGTGGGATTGGAGTCTTTTGCCTCAGAGGCAAGAGTGCTGCCAACTGATCTGAGTGGAATGAATATTCCTTTCCTCAACATCAGCTAAAAAGATTCAACTCAAAACGAATATTGTTAATGCTATTTTAGCTCCTGTTAAGACAATCACGAAACTGACCCTAAACCAACATTAATAATTAATGTCATGTAAAGGGTTATCATAACTGTGTTTGTTATATCAGGAATTAAAAGAAACGCTGCTAATAAAGTTGGAAAGTATTAAGATACAGTGCTTGAGCACAGAGACCTCCTCCTTCCTTGTATCTGTCATGGATCAGGTGTTAGTGACCATGTCATGAGGACAGAAGATTCCTGTACAAAATCAGTTCAGTACTGTACTAAGAGTGTGCTGCACTAACAGATGCTGCTTTTTGGATGGGATATTTAACCATGGCCATGTCTGCCCCTTATGTGAATATAAAAGATTCCAAATGATTCTCACAAAGGTAGAAGGGTTCTCCATACCATCCTGGTCAATATTCACTCCTCACTAACATAATGAAAAGAGATTACCTGGTCATTATTACATTACTACTTCTCGGGACTTGCTGCTTTTTTTATCAGGGGACATAAATCAAAATAGTAAAATCTGTACCGGGGCATTAATTAATAAAGGAAAGTCAGGCCGATTTTTCTACTTCTTCAGGGGATGCAGGTGCCATTCATTTGACCAGCATTTAGTACCAACCCCTGTCTGCCTTTGAGAATGTGATGCTGAGTGATCTTCTTGATCTACTGCAGTCCTTGTACTGGACATACATCAACAGCGCTGTCAGGGAGGGACGTTCAGGATTTTGACTAGGCCACATTGAAATAACTGTAATGAAGTTCCATGTCACAGCACTATATGGCTTGAAGAGGAACTTGCAGGTGGTGGTGTTCCCATGCAACTGCTGCCCTCATCCTGCCAGGCAGTATGGGTCACGGATTTGGCACATGGTGCCGAAGTACTCACAATGAGTTAATGTTTAACATGATGAATAGGGTGATAATCAAGTGTTCTGCTTTGTCCTGGATCATGCTGAGCTTCTTGAATGCTACTGGACCTGTGCAAATCCAGGCAAGTGAAGCATATCCCATCACATGCCTGACTTGTGCCTTGTACACAGTGGACTGACTTTGGAAGTGAGTTACTCACCACAGAATACCTAGACTCTGCCATGTGCTTGTAGCCACAGAATTTATATAGCTGGTGTATTCAGCTTCTGTTCAATTCAGTGATTGTAATTCTGTTGATCAAAGGGAGATGGTTAAAATCTTGCTTATTGGAAATGGTAAATGGCTAGCAGTTGAGTGGCAGAAATGCCACTTACCACTTATCAGTCCAAGCCTAGATATTGTGTTGTTCTTGCTGCATAAGGAGACAGACTACTTCACTGTCAGAGGAGACACAATAGGAGTTGAATATTGTGTAATAATCAGCGAACAACCCCATTTCTGACCTTACGATGGAGGGAAGGTCGATGATGAAGTAACTGAAGATGGACTGGGCCACAGACACTACTGATGCTGAGATGGCTGACTTCCAACACCACACCTAGAGTTTAACTCTTTTGTCTACATTTGGTCCAAGGCTATAACGAGGTCAGGAGTCAAAGGCTCTAGTGGAACCCAAACTAAGATTATTACTGAGCAAGTCCTACCTAATAACACTGCCAACTGCCCATGCTATCATTGCCTGAAAATGAAGAATAGACCAAAGACAGTCCCCAGGCCACAAATGAGCTGTGTTCTGGAGTCCATTTGCAAATCAATTTGTAAGAAGTTGGAATACAATATGGGACAATGTAAAGCAGCCATTCATAAGTACAGGAAATGTTCATATGTCTGGTCTTGAAACTTACTCTCCTGTACAGGACCACATTCATCAGTTTAAATATTTGTAAGTCAGACATTTGTAAATCAGGGACTTCCTGTAATGGGGCAGTTATCGCTAGGATTGTATTTTCACTGCTTTTTTGTAAACAGTGCACTCCTGGGCTATTTTCCACATTCTACATTGTGCAACTATTTCTGGAGCAAAAGTCTTCAATAGTATGGCCAAAATATTTTGCACTCATAGCCTTTACAGTATCCAATGCTTTCAGCTACTTTTTGGTATCAAATGGGCAGAATTAAGTTGGCTGAAAACCGGCATCTATGATGATGGGAATCTCAGAGGAGCTTGAGATCGATCATACAGTTGACACTTCTGACTAAAAATGGCATCACATACGTCAGCCTTGTCCTTTCACTGACGTATTGCTCCCTCCCATCACTGAAGATGGGAACATTTGTAGAACTTTCTCCTCCAGCAAGTTGCTTAATTGTCAATCACCATACACTGGATTCATAGTTTGTGCAATCAGTTAGCTCTGTCTACTGTATGCAGCTTCCACTGTTTGGCATGTAAGTAGTCCTGCATTGTAGCTTCAGTGGGTTGACACTCCTTGCTTGACTCCCCATCACCACATTAAATATGCACTCCTTCCACCATCAATACACAGTGGCATGAGTTTGTACCGTCTGCAAGAGGCACTGCAGTAATTCACCAAGGCTCCCTTTGGCAATATTTTACAAATTTGTGTCCTCTACCAGCCAGGACGAAGGCAGTAGATATTCATCCCAGTCAACATCCTAGTAAATCTCCTCTGCACCCTCTCCAGTGCCATCAAAATTACATGACTGCACTGGACAGGGTGCAGAGAAGGTTCACTAGGATGTTGATTGGGATGAAAAGTCTCAGTCATAAGGAGAGACTGGATAGGCTGGATTTGTTTTTCTTGGAGCAGAGGAGGCTTTTGCGGGGGCGGGGGGAGAGAGAGAGAGAGGGGGGGGGGCCACATGACTGAGGCTTACAAAACGAAGAGGTATAGGCAAAGTAGCTCATGAGAATCTCCCATGGCAGACATGTCTAAGACCTGAAGGCATAAGTATAAGTTGAGAAGCAAGTGGTTTAGAGAAGACCTGATAAAGAATTTTTCCACCCAGAGGGTGATGGAAACGTGAAACATGGTGCTTGAGGGGATGGCGGAAGCAGATACTGCCACAACATTTAAGCAGCACCTGGATGAGCACTACCATGGCATAGTACGCTATGGACCAAGTGCAAATAAATGGAATTAGTGCATTTTGGTGTTTGTTGGTTGGCAAGCACATGGTAGGCCAAAGAGCCTGCTTCAATGCTGTATGCCTCTATGAGAACACCACTATCTGCAGGTTCCCCTCCAAACCATACACCATCCTGACTTGGAACTGAATCATTATTCCTTCATTTTGCTAGGTCAAAATCCTTAATCCCCCTTCCTAACAGCACTGTGGGTGTACGGATAGTTAGAAACTCACTCCAAAACTGTAATGCTCAGACTGACCTACAGTGGGCACATGTAAGTATAGTGTAAAATTTAAGAGAGTTTCATCAACTATGTCCAAAAATTATTCACAAAACATTTCCCTACAGTTCTTCATTTGGAATTCCTGTGGTCATTACACTCTCAAAAACAATTACTATGGTGTAATATGCTACTCTAAATTACCTAGTTCTGTCTTGTCCAACACAACTTGGAGGCAGTACAGAAATTTACTGAAATGGTACCAGCAATGAGAGACTTCAATTATTTGGCGAGGCCTAGGAAATAAGAATCTCCTCCTTGGAAAAAACAGTTTTAAGGGAGATTTATTAAGGTGGGTTCAAAATTATTAAGGTGGTTTTGGTAGAGATAAACTGTCTTAGCAGGGTTATGTTGTGTATTGCACTGCTTGAAAGAATAGTGGAAGCAGAACCAAAAGTAATGCTCAAAAGGAATTGGATATCCTTGAAAAAGATAAAAATTGTACGGCTACAAGGAAAGAGGAGAGTGGGATGAACTGGATGATTCTTGTAAGGACTGACCCAAGCATGAAGAACTGAATGGCTTCCTTCTGCAGTCCGAATCCTGATTCTATAGTAAATAGGGTTGCACTGACCAGAAGAATATTAACGGAGAGACTTCGTTTCTTGAATTTTACAAGTTTTTTTTCCTACTGTAAAACCATGTTTAATATAAAAGTAGTCAAGGTGAATCCATACCTCCAAGGTGTGCAATAGATTCTGGTCCAATCAACTCGCCCTCAAACAAGCGTTCAGCTTGCCTCAGTTTAAGGTTGGGCTCTAAGGGACCTGTTAGAAGAGGAGGTTCCTTGTAACTGCAGATGAGAAAAAAAACTATTATAAAGGTTAAAAGCCTGAAGTTAGGGATACTTTAAAGACAAACAAACTTGATTTAATAAACGAATCAACTAAAAATATTGCGACTTTATTTGAAAGAACTGTTTAAAAAATAGAGAAAAGGTTGGAATTAGCAATGTATAACTAGCAAACACTCCTGAATATGAATCGTATTTGTAGAATTGCCAAAATTGATATGGTTTGTAATTGCAACAGCAATGACCAGAAACACCGCATATCTTCGCAAATTCAGGTTTCCAGTGCAGGTGACATCACATTTCCGCAGATTACTAGTATCCTCCAATATGATGTGCTTGCAGACATCACCTTTGAATGTTCTAGTATCAACTTTAAGGTTCAAACTTTTTGATCTGGAATCCTGCCCAGGGGTAATTGTTTCACTCTATTTATCCTATCAAATTCAATCATTTTCAATATAGTGAAAACATATTTGAAGCAAAGTAATTGCTTCCTCTGTTGGTTGACAAGCATGAGTGTAGCTGTAAGCAGTGACATTTTAACATTTATAATTTTATTAAGTTCTAAACAGTGCTGTTTATTCTCCTATACTGGTTTAGTGCAAAACAATGCTCAAAATTGAAAATTCTAAACTTAAAATGTTAGATGATACTTAATCACCCCGCATTTTCTGTTTTCTATTAATAAAACTATTCCACACAGATTGCACTTTAAAAAAAAATCTCTCCCTATTCTCACTACCTCTCCGTAAGCAGACTGTAATTTAATTTTTCTCCTTTATGAAAGAAACGAGGCATACGCCCTCCGCTCACTGCTTGCGAGTTCTGACTTTGTTAAGAACCACACCAACACTGGTAAAGGTAAACCTGAAGCAGTGTTTATTTCACATACTCTTAAGATGCCAGCTAACTTTACAACACAAGCACACTTAAACATAAATATGTACCGAATCAAAAAGGATGAAGAGATTATTTACTTAAATACAAAACTATCAAGAGATATCAGTTCATTAATGCCCCGGCTTTTAAGATGGAGTCCAGAAGTTCAAATTGGAGTTAGCAGTCTGGAATTTCATTGAGTTGGCGTGGGTTGATTGTCTAGCTGCCAGTTGAGGAGTTGCCTTTTGCCAAGGATGTGTTTATAGGATGTAACTATATTGAAACAATCACTGTTTAGTATTAAAATAATCTATTTTTCAGTTAAGTTTTCCAATAGTGTTAAGTTATTCCAATTCTACTTTCATTTGTTGTATTTTAAATGCAGTGGATGAATAAAGTGTGTTTTGCTTTAAATCTGGTAGTTTGATCAATCGAATTGTATCCAGAACACAACACCTCACATTTACCTTTAAAATAAGAAAAAGTTAGGGTCTAGACTATCTTCTGAATATTTTGAGGGGGTTTGGTTTATTTCATAACTTGATGTCTTTATTTGCAGAGTGCACAAATATAGGTTGGTGGTCACTTTTTACAGGCAAGAAGCATTTCTTTTGTAGCCTGGAGTTAGCAGTGTTGATCATTGTCAATAGATGTTGCATGGCATTGTAATGGCCCCTCAACCATTTGCTATATTAAAATTGAAAGGTAGTTCAATACTGTGGGAGTTGCGGCTAAACCACCTACTTACAGCAGCCTTCTTTGTTGGTTTTAGGCTATTCACAGTGTTATAAAACAAAATCAATAAATGTATAGATAAGTATCTACAATTGGTTTTAACTCTGTTCATGTCAAAATATATGCTTTTTTAAGAAAAGCAAAATCACTTTCACTGTGTCTCAACTGATTTCCTAAGTCAAATGTGTTTTGCAAGCAGGTTTAACACACATGATCCCAATCATATTCTTATAAACCTACACTCCACAGATCTATTCCTATATATTAACAGGTTGCTTTTGCAACTATTGCTTATGCTAGTTCATAACTACCGATCTTTGCCTTGACCTTATTTTACAAAATACCAAATATTATGCTATTCTAGCTCCCAGTTCTTTTCTATTCTATATGCTAAATTGGAACTTATTTTTAAGCTAATATCCTGTAAATTCATATTTAACATTTTCCTTCATGCATCCTGCTTCCTCACTCAACTTGAGTTTTCCTCCAGGTGCAACTTTTTCTTTTATTCCTTCTTCTTGATCCTACACTCCTGAAGTAGCTGCATCATTCTGATAATGGATCAACTGACCAGCAGCCTTCCAGTAACATTTCCATACAGCTATTTTCCATACCCAAGTTTAAATAACAAGAGTTGGTCAGCTGTTCTACCATTCCTTCCAGCTGATGATATACAATTGGAGATTACTGGCTACAATATTAACATTTGATCCAGAACAAACGAACTCCTACCTGAAAGGCTCAGGATTTATTGGTGACTGCAGCAGCAGTGTTGCCACCAAAAATGGGGCCAGAAGAGTCACAATGAGTGTTGTCAAGGTTATCCGGAAAACCTTCCCACTGTATGCACTAAATGAGAAACATATTCAGGAACTTATTATGTTATCGTAGAAAGAGAACATTTTACATTAACTTTGTAACTTTTCAATTATTATTTTAGGAGGAATGTGTGCCTCACAAATATTTCAGAAAAATATTTAAAGTACAGGAAAGTGCAGTCAAACTTTACAGAGTAAGGCAAAAAATTCTGCACAGAAGAATCTATCGCCCTAACAAGGTGCTTTTTTAATTAAATGTATGGCTAAGAGGGGTGAAAGTATATCTTAACACAGAGTCTAACAATTTTAAAGAGAATAACTCCCTTTTTGTAGGCAGCATGTACTGGTAATAATTCTGTTGTTATTTGCAATTCCTCTAGATCCAATTTTTGTTTCTTCACTTGTCTCATTACCACTTCCTTCTGACCCTTGTTGAGTGAAATGGCCTCTCGGGGAATATTGTAACAGCCAAATTTGTGGTACCATAGTTGGTTCTGTTGCACAGGGGAGGAGCAAAATGTGTGGAAATGCAATAGTCATAGGGGATTCAATTATTAGGGGAACAGATAGATGATTCTGCGGCCACAAACGAGACTCCAGGATAGCCTGTTGCCTCCCTGGTGCCAGGGTCAAGGATGTCTCAGAGCAGCTACACGACATCCTGGACGGGGAGGGTGAACGCCCAGTCGTTACCCACAAGGTACAAAGACATACATAAAAAAGGATGAGGTCCTAAAAGCAGAACATAGCAAATTAGGAAGCAAGCTAAAAAGCAGGACCTCAAAGGTAGCGATCTCAGAATTACTACCAGTGCCACATTCTGGTCAGCATATAAACATCAGGATACGTTGGATAAAAGTGTGGCTACAAAAATGGTGCAAGGGGGAGGCTTTCAGATTCCTAGAGCATTGGTACTGGTTCTCAAGAAGGCATTACCAGTACAAACTGGACAGACTGCACCTGGGCTGGACTGGGTCTGATGCCCTAGGGGAGTATTTGCTAGAGTGGTGGAGGGTTTGAACTAAATGGGCAGGAGAATGGGGACCTTTGCAAGGATTCACAGGAAGGGTAAATCAAGGACAAGAACAAAAGACAGAAAGGGAAATCAGAGAAGTGACAGGCAGAGGAATCAATGGCCAGATTCAAACAAGGCAACGTCAAACTATGAGTGAGAATGGACAAGGAATGTTAAAAAAAAGACAAGCCTTAAGGCTTTGCCTGAATGCACAGACTGTCCAACATAAAATGGATGAATTAATCAAGCAAGTAGATGGGAACCAGTTATGATATAGTTGGGATTATGGAGACATAGCTGCAAGGTGATAGACAGAATAGGAAGTGAACATCCGAGGTGTTCAGTATTTTAGGAGGACAGACGGAAAGGAAGATTTGTATTACTGGTTAAAGAAGATAGGAACACAATAATGAGGAAAGATGTTAGCTTAGACAATGTAAAATTCGTGTGGGTAGAATTGAGAAATACAAAAAAAAATTGGTACAGGTGGTATATAGACCACCAGCTATAGTGATGTTAGGAATGGCAATAAACAGGAAATCAGAGATACATGTGATAAAGGAATATCCATAACCATGGATGTCTTTAGTCTGCATATAGATTGGCAAATAAATTAGTGACAATACCATAGAGTAGGAATTCATAGCGTGTACATGGGATAGTTTCTTGATCCGATCAGTTGAGGAACCAACTGGAAAATAGACCATCTGACACTGGGTATTATGCAATGAGAAAGGAATAATTGGTAATGTAATTATGAGAGACCCTGTGAGTTGAACAACCATAATATGATACAATTCTTCATCAAGATGGAGAGTGATGTAGTTGATTTTGAGACTTAGGTTTGTGTACCTTAATAAGGAAAACTACAATGGTATGAGCTGGCTATGATGGATTGGGAAATGTTAATGAAAGGAATGTCATTGGACAGGCAATGGCAAACATTCAAAGAGCAAATGGGTGAACTATAAAAATTGTTTATTACTGTCTGTGCAAGAGTGCAAAGAAAACAATGAGAAGTTAGAGACAGTATTAGATGCAAAAATGAGGCATACAAATTAACAAGAATAAAAGCAATAGACCTGAACATTGGGAACAGCTTAAATGTCAGCAAAGGAGGGCCAAGGGAATGATTAAGAAGGGGAAAATAGAGTATGATAGTAAGCTTGCAGGGAACATAAGAACTGACCGTAAAATCTTCTGTAGATACGTAAATAGAAAAGGGCTGGTGAAAATTAATGAAGATCCCTTACAGTCAGAAACAGGGGGATTTATAATGGGGAATAAAAGTACGGTGACCAACTAAATTCATTCTTCCCTCTGTCTTCGCAAAGGAGGATACGCATAACATATACCACAAATGATGGGGAAACTGAGGCAAATTTGTATTAGTACAGAAGTGGTATTGGAGAAATTGATGGGATTGAAGGCTGATAAATCCCCAGGGTCTGACAGTCTACATTTTAGAGTAATTAAGTGGCCCTAGAAATAACGGTGGTCATCTTCCAAGATTCTTGAGACTCTGGAACAGTTCCTACAGATTGGAAGGTAGCTAATGTTTTAAAAGGAAGGTACAGAAAATGGAACAATAGGCCAGTGAGTCGGACATCAGAAATAGGGAAAATACTAGAGTCTATTTCCAAGGATTTTATAGCAGAGCAGTTAGAAAACAGTGGGAGAATCAGTCACAATCAGCATGGATTTCCAAACGGAAAATCATATTTGACAAACCTACTGGAATTCTTAAAGGATGTAACTAGTAGAGTTGATCCAGACAACAAGTAGATGTGGTTTACTTGGATTTTCAGAAGGCTTTCAATAAAGTCCCACATAAGAAAATTAGCGTGTAAAATTAAAGCATATGGGATTGGAGATGGTTAGAAAATTGGTGAGCAAACAGGAAACAAAGAGTAGGAATAAATGTTCTTTCTTCCTGAATAGCAAGTAGTGACTAGTTGGGTACTGCAGGGTTGGCATAAGGACCCCAGTTATTCACGAAATATGTTACTAATTTAGATGAGGAAACTAAATGCGTTATCTCAAAATTTGCAGATGATACAAAAACTGGGTGGAAGCGTGAGCTGAGGAGGATGCAGAGATTAAGTGTGATGTGGACAGGCTGAATGAGAGGCCAAATGTATGGCTGATACAGTATAATGTGGATAAATACGGGGTTATCCACTTTGGTTGCAAAGAGTACAATGCAGATTAATATTTGAATGCCTGCAAATTGAAAAGGTGAAATGCCCAAAAAGACCCGAGTGTCCTTGTGCACCAGTCACTGAAAGTGTATGTGCAGGAGCAGCGGGTAGTAAAGAAGGCAAACCATTTGATGACCTTCCCAGCAAGAAGATTTGAGTACAGGAACAAGGATGTCTACTACAAGTATAGAGGGCAGTGATGAAGCCACACCTGGAATAATAAAATCCCAAACAGCATGAACCATCTTAACTATTAGCATTCCAAGAGGTTATCATTGACCAGAACAGCTGTACAAATAACACTAAAAGAGCAGATTAAATTTTCTGTTGACATTTAGGGGTCCTCTTCAATCTGTGTTAACTCAGCGTTCCATATTCAATACTTCCTGTGTAGCATGACACCTCATCTGACTGTCACATTCATTACTAGCCTTCTGCAAACATGAATAAATCTTGATATGAAAACAGAGATGATACCAGAAGAATCAAAGTTCTGACTCGAATCAAAGATATATTAGTGCCACCCTACTCTTATTAATACAGTGTATCAAAGTTAAGGTTTTGATCTTAGAAAGAATGAAAACTCTCCTTCAGGTAGAGTTGGGCAAAAGAAGAACTGTCATCTGACACTGGAGGGAGATGTTTCATGTCCATGGGCCAACAGGGTTTAGACACCAATTGATGTAACATTGATGGCCAGTCCCCAAAATAAGGTATATCAACAGGGACAGTGGGGAGGAAAAGGCAAGATAATTCAAGGACATGAACCATGCCATCAATTTGGCAGAAGACCAAGAGATGCCCCAGATCAACCCACGGAAAGAACAAAGACTGTTGGTACTGAAACTCCAAAGGCTACCAGTGACCACCACAACAGGACATAGAACGACTGAAACGTGGGAGTACGCTGCCTGTACTTCTCTGCTCTCAGAATGGCTCCAGGGTCAGTAAAGCATTCTCATCTGTCAGAGGTCACATATTTCCTTTCTTTGCCTAAATGTCTAATGCACCAGATCTAAACTGCAGCTTCTCAATAAATTATCCGAAAATTGCAATAAATCGCTGACTGCTTATACAAGGTAACTGCAATAACAAATCTCCTAAAATCAATAAATTCTACCTCAACAAATCCTGTTCACCATCTACAAAGCACAAGTCAGAAGTGTGACACAATGCTCTTTACTTGCTTCAATTAAACAACTCCAAAAACACCAAGAAGCTCAACACAATCCAGGCCAAAACAGCATGCATAACTGGCACTTGATTCAAACAAATGCTGGAGGCAAAAGTATGCATCTTATAGAAGATGCACTACAGGAACTCACCAAGGTTCCTTCCACAGCACCTGTAAACCTGTAATCGTACATCCTAGAATGACAATGGCTCAAGATGCAAGAAAACATCACCAAGCCACACGCAACCCAGTTTGATACTATATTGATGGTCCTTTACTGCCACCAAGTCAAAACCCTGAAACTTATTTTCTAACAACACTCTGGGTATATATACATAGACAAGATAAACTGCATTAGTTCAAAAGACAGTTTACCATCACCTTTTCAAGAAGAATTAGGAACAAGCAACAAATCTGGCCTAAGACAGTCATAATCCATAAAATAAAAAAAAATTTCCCTACCTCCCCCACCCAACATGTTTCAGTGGCTAGAACCGCTCAACATACCATAAGCACACAACATACTTATCTTTCCATAGCTTTCCACTAACAATCAAATAATGTAAGTTTCCAGTGCAGGAAACCTATTAAACACATACTACCCTGTAACTGTGTGAAACACTGCAGAAAATTCACTTTCAGTTTCTAGGGGAGAAGTGTGGGTCTAAGACAAGTGTTCTAAACCCAAATAAGGGTACAAAGGCAGAGTTAGCTAAACTGAAGATCTAGGTTGAAAGATAAGACAGAGATGTGGTGGTAAATATTAAATAATTGTTGGCAAAGGTTTATCTCAATGAAAATAAAAGACTCTGTGAAGGATGCATCATCTTTGGTTAAATAAAGAAATTAAAGATGCTATCAAATTGAAAGACACACTACAAATTTGCAAAGATCAATGATAGGTCAGAATATTGGTCAAATTTCAAAAGGCAAATAATGACTTAAAAAGGAAAGATAACTTTAATATAAAAGTAGATACAATAATTTCTACAAATATTTAAATAGGAAAAGAGTAACTAAAGGTAATGTCGGTCCTTTAGAGTGTGAGCTTGGGGAATTGATAATGAAAAAGAAGGAAATGGCAGAGGTGTTGAACAGAGATAGTAGGAACTGCAGATGCTGGAAAATCTGAGATAACGAGGTGTATAGCTGGATGAACACAGCAGGCCAAGCAGCATCATAGGAGCAGGAAGGCTGACGTTTCGGGCCTAGACCCTTCATCAGAAAATGTTGAACAGGTACTTTATGTTTTTCTTTGCTGTAGAAGTTTAGAAAACCTCCCAAAGATAAGGTGAGTAGGAGGGAGCCACTTAAACCAACCACTATCACCAGGGAAAAGCTGCTGAGAAAATTATTGAATCTATAAACAAAATCTCCAGAATTGGATGACCTTCATCCTAAAACCTTGAAAGAGGTGACTGCAGAGAAGACATTAGTTACAATTTTCCAAAATGCTTTGCTTCTGGAAAGGTGCCAAAAATTATAAAGTAGCAAATGCAACACAACGAATAAAGAAAGGACAAAGAAAATTACAGCACAGGAACAGGCCCTTCGGCCCTCCAAGCCTGCGCCGATCCATATCCTCTATCTAAACCTGTCGCCTATTTTCCAAGGATCTGTATCCCTCTGCTCCCTGCCCATTCATGTATCTGTCTAGATACATCTTAAATGACACTATCGTGCCGGCCTCTACCACCTCCGTTGGCAACGTGTTCCAGTCACCCAACACCCTCTGCGTAAAGAACTTTCCACGCATATCTCCCTTAAACTTTTCCCCTCTAACCTTGATACCGTGACCCCTAGTAATTGAGTCCCCCACTCTGGCAAAAAGCTTCCTGCTATCCACCCTGTCTATACCTCTCATGATTTTGTAGACCTCAATCAGGTCCCCCCTCAACCTCCGTCTTTCTAATGTAAACAATCCTAATCTACTCAACCTCTCTTCATAGCTAGCGCCCTCCATACCAGGCAACATCCTGGTGAACCTCCTCTGCACCCTCTCCAAAGCATCCACATCCTCTTGGTAATGTGGCGACCAGAACTGTACGCGGTATTCCAAATGTGGTCAAACCAAAGTCCTATACAACTGTAACATGACCCGCCAACTCTTGTACTCAATACCCCGTCCGATGAACGAATGCATGCCGTATGCCTCCTTGACCACTATCGACCTGCGTTGCCACCTTCAGGATACAATGGACTTGAACACCCAGATCTCTCTGTGCATCAATTTTCCCCAGGGCTTTTCCATTTACCATATAGTTTGCTCTTGATTGGATCTTCCAAAGTGCATCACCTCGCATTTGCCTGGATTGAACTCCATCTGCCATTTCTCCACCCAACTCTCCAATCTATCTATATTCTGTTACATTCTCCGACAGTCCCCTTCACTATCTGCTACTCCACCAATCTTAGTGTCATCTGCAAACTTGCTAATCAGACCATCTATACCTTCCTCCAGATCATTTATGTATATCACAAACAACAGTGGCCCCAACATGGATCCCTGTGGAACACCATTGGTCACAATTCTCCATTTTGAGAAACTCCCTTCCACTACAATTATGTGTCTCCTGTTGCCCAGCCAGTTCTCTATCCATCTAGCTAGTACACCCTGGACCCCGTGCAACTTCACTTGCTGCATCAGCCTACCAGGGGGAGCCTTATCAAACGCCTTACTGAAGTCCATGTATATGACATCCACAGCCCTTCCCTCATCTATCAACTTTGTCACTTCCTCAAAGAATTCTATCAAGTTGGTAAGATGTGACCTTCCCTGCACAAAACCATGCTGCCTATCACTAATAAGCCCATTTTCTTCCAAATGTAAATAGATCCTATCCCTCAGTATCTTCTCCAGCAGCTTCCCTACCACTGACATCAGGCTCACCGGTCTATAATTACCTGGATTATCCTTCTACCCTTCTTAAACAACGGGACAACATTAGCAATTCTCCAGTCGTCCAGGACCTCACCAGTGCTCAAGGATGCTACAAACACCATTATTCAAGGACAGAGTCAGAAAACAGAAACGAGAGGCTAACTGGCCTTACAACTGTCCTAGGGAAATAGCTCGAATCCATTATTGAGGTTGTAGCAGGAAAATCGTAATGTTGACTCTGCTTGATCACATGGCTTTATGAAAGAGAAATGGCATTTAATTAAACTACAAGAGATTTTTTTGAGGAAGTAACAAGCAAGGTGGAAAATCTGTATTTAAAGCTCCAAAACGCATTTGATAGAGTGCAGCATCAAAAGTTACTTCAGAAGATAACAGCACGAATAAAAAATTGATTCCCTAACAGGAAATACAGAGTAGGGATAAATAGGTTGTCCTCAGCATGACAACCTAAAACTTTCCTCAGCATGACGACCTAAAACTAGAAGACTGCCTCAGGGATTAGTGCTGCCAAATGAATGGTAGCTAAATGTGCCAATGACACCAAGATAAAGAAGTAAGTTGGTTGTCAATAAGAAGGATAGGGAGTCTGCAGGGATATAAACAGGCTTAATGAGTTGGAAAAACAAAGTAAAATCTCAGAACGTGAAATGGTCCATTTTGGGAGAAGTGATGGAAAAGCAGCATATTATCTATCTGACGTACAAAGAATTCTGGGTGCCCAGTTCATAAATGTTCACAAAATGTCAATGTAGAAACAGAAAGCAATAAGGTAGGCAAATAGACTGCTGTAATTTATTTCAAGGGGAATGGACCATAAAATAGCAATGGTTTCTTACTGTTCTACAGAGCTGTGGCGAAACTACATCTGAAGTACCACATACAGATTTGGTTAGTAAAAAATTATATAAAATTGGATTAGAAACAATTCAGAGAATGTTTACTTGACTGATATCTCGATGAGGGAATGATCTTATGAGGAACAGGTTGGACAGTATACAGTTTTGGCAAAGATCTGTAGCTTGGGTTGTGGATGAGGTTGTTGACTTGTTCATCGAGCTGGCTTGTTTTTGTTCAGACATTTTGTCACCATGCTAGGTGACATCAGTGGACCCTCCGATGAAGCGACGTTATTCTACTCTGCTTGGAATTTATACTGTCCAGTCCGTTATGGTGAGTACTGTCATTTCCGGTTTTGATCTGTATGGGTTTGTATATGGGGTCCAATTCTATATGTTTGTTGATTGAAGTATGGGTGGAGAACCATGCCTTTAGGAATTTCCGTGCGTGTCTGTGTTTGGCTTGGGCTACTATAATTACTTTGTCCCAGTTAAACTGATGGCCTTCATTGTCTGAATGTACCGATATTAAGGAGAGTTCATCATGCGGTTTTGCTGCTAGCTGATGTTCATGTATTCTGATGGCTAGTTTCCTTCCTGTCTGTCCAATGTAATGTTTGTGGCAGTCATTGCATGGTATTTTGTAAACCACGTTGGTTCTGCATGTTGTGGGAATGGGGTCTTTAATCCTTGTAATTATTTCTCGTCGAGTGGCTGTGGACCACCATGATCCCTAGTGGTCTTAGGAGTCTTGTCAGTTCCAATATGTTCTTGATGTATGTCAGTGTGGCCAGTGTGTTAGGTCGTACAGTGTCCTCCTGTTGTTGTCTGTTTTGTAGGCATCTGTGGATGAAATTGTGGGGATATCCATTTAAAGCGAGGATCTTGTATAAGTGTTCTTCCTCTTCCTGGCATAAGTCTGGAGTGTTGCAGTGTGTCCTAGCCCATTTAAATAGCATCCTAATGCAGCTTTGTTTGTGGACGTTGGGGTGGTTGCTGTGGAAGTTGAGGATTTGATCTGTATGGGTTGCTTTTCTGCAACTGAAGTTTGGAACTCCCCATTTGTCAATCGCTCTATTTTAACATTCAGAAACAGAAGCTGTTTCCCTACCAGGCACACCGTCACACAAACTGGCCAAGGACCTACAACAGAGACTGAAACACCTAGTAGACGGATCACTCCATTCTATCCACTCAACCCAAGATTTCATCGATACCCTCAAGAAAATAAAAATCAGCAAAGAGATTATGATATCTTTTGACGCCACAGCTTTATTCACATCAATTGACATCCCGCTTGCCAAAGAAAGTGGCCACATTACTATAGGAAACAGCAACACAGACCAGAAGCTCCATCAGCAAGGACAACATACTTACATTACTAGACCTCAGCCTCACCACACACTTCGTCTCTAATGGTCAAATACACAAACAGATCAACGGTACACCAATGGGGTCACCCATCTCAGCACTCATCGCAGATGTAGTCATGCAAAGACTAGAACACACCACCCTCCCTCACATTCAACCTAAACTGTGGATCCGGTACGTAGACTACACATATGTCATTATTAAATGTAATAAATTAGAAGAGACCACCACCTCATCAACAGCGTATTCACAGGAATTAAATTCACAAGGGAAGAAGAAAACAACAATCAACATCTGTTTCTGGATGTTAAAGTAGTGCAATTGACAAACGGGGAGTTCCAAACTTCAGTAGACTGAAAAGCAACCCATACAGATCAAATCCTCAATGTCCACAGCAATCACCCCAACATCCACAAACAATTAGGACACTACTTAAATGGGCCAGGGCACACTGCAACACTCCAGAATGACGCAGGAAAGAGGAATAACACTTATGTAAGATCCTCGCTTTAAATGGATAGCCCCACAACATCATCCACACATGCCTACAAAACAGACAACAGGAGGACATAGTACAACCTAACACACTGGCCACACTGTACAGACCAAGAACATATCAGATCTGACAACAAGATTCCTAAGACCATTAGGAATCGTGGTGGCACACAAGTGCACAGCCGGTCTACGACAAACACTTACAAGGATTAAAGACCCCATTCCCACAACATGCAGAACCAACGTGGTTTACAAAATACCATGCAACAACTGCCACAAATATTACATCGGACAGACAGGAAGGAAACTAGCCATCAGAATACATGAACATCAGCTAGCAGCAAAACCGCATGATGAACTCTCCTTAATATCGGTACATTCAGACAATGAAGGCCATCAGTTTAACTGGGACAAAGTAACTATAGTACCTCAAGCCAAACATAGACACGCACGGAAATTCCTAAAGGCATGGTTCTCCACCCATACTTCAATCAACAAGCATATAGAATTGGACCCCATATACAAACCCATACAGATCAAAACTGGAAATAACAGTACTCACCATAATGGGACGGACAGTATAAATCCCAAACGGAATAGAATAACGTCGCTTCATCGGAGGGTCCACTGATGATGTCACCTAGCATGGTGATGAAAGGTCTGAACAAAAACAAGCCAGCTCGGCAAGCACGTCAACAACCTGGACAGTATACAATTTGCATGGAGAGAAACTTCAGAACTCAGTATCACAAAAGAGTCTTGGTATCCTGGTACATGATCCTTAAAAATTTGAAGAGATTATGAAGCTAATGGAATGTTGGTGTTTAATGTATGGGAAATGAAATGTATATAAGGAGCTCTACTTGGCCTTGGTGAAACCACATCTAGAACACTGTGTACAGTTTTATTTCCTTATTTGAAAAAACAACATAATTGCATTTGAAGCAGCTCAAAGAAGGCTCATTCAGCTCACTCCTGGGATGAAAGTATTTATCTTACGAAAGAAGAGTGAATAGAGTCATACCACATTAGAACAGGCTCTTCAGCCCACCATGTCTATGCCAACCAACAAACACCAAACTACTAATCCAATTTACCTGCACTTGGTCCATAGCCTACTACGCCCTGGTGTTTTAAGTGCTCGTCCAAATGCTTCTTAAATGCTGTGAGAGTACCTGCCTCCACCACCTTCTCAGGCAGGTATTTCTATCATTCTCTGGGTGAGAATATTTTTTCTCAGATCTCCTCTAAACTACTGACTCCTCAACTTAAACTTATGCCCTCTGTTCTTAGACAAAGGGAAAAGATTTTCATGATCTGCCCTGACTATGCTTCTTTAGTGTACCTCAATCAGATCCTGCATCAGCTCCTCTGCTCCAAGGAAAACAATCCAAGTGAACATCGGGATGAATTTGTTTGCATCATCGTGAGTGCAATCACGTCCTTCTAACGGTGTAACAACCAGAACTGCACACAGCATTACATCTGACGGCTAACCAATAATGTCGTAACAAGACTTCCTTACTCCTATATTCTACACTCCTGCTAATGAAGGTAAGCATGCTTTTTCAACACCCTGTTTAGCTGCGTTGACATCTTCAAAGATCCATGGACTTGTACACCAAAGTCCCTTTGTTCCGTAGTACTCCTTAGGGAGCTAAGATTAATTTTGTATTCTGTTCCCTTATCAGACCTCCCAAACTGCATCACTTCAAATTTATCCAGATTAAATTCCAACTGCCATTGCTCAACCCAATTTACCAGCTGATCAATATCAGACTGCAGCCTCAGACAATCCTCCTCACAATTAACACCACTATCAATTTTCATGTCAGCTCCAAAACCTAATTATACCTTCTACATGAACATGCAAGTTGTTAACGTACATAAAGAGCAAGGGTCCCAGCACCAATCTCTGTGGTACACCACTGCTCACAGGCTTCCAATCACAGAAGTAACCCTCCACCATCAGCCTTTACTACCTAGTTGCAAGCCAACTTAGGATCTAATTTGCCAATTTGCTTTGGATGCTATGGGTTCTCTTACCTTTTGAATCTGCCTTCCATGGGTAACTTTGTGAAAGACCTTATTGAGGTCCACATAAATCACATTAACCACACTACCCTCATTAATAAATTTAGTCACATTTCTCTCTCCACTTTATAAAACCAGTAGTAAAGCTCCATCTCCCATAAGCAGAACATCACAAACTATACTTTATCCAATCAAACTGATACAGCACAGGACCAAATAAAGTAAAAGCTCCAACTACGCTATCCCCGTCAAACACTCCCAGGTCAGGGATAGAGATTGTGCCTTTACCTATTGGAGTTTAAAAGAAAATGATAGGTGATCTCACTGAAACATAAAATCCTGAGGAGACTTTATTGGGGAAGGTACCACAACCATGTTATATATTGTGTGAGATAGAGAGGGAGAAATAGGGGTCACAGTTTAACAAGAGGTCTTTCTTTAGAGACAGATGATTTCTGCCTATCAAGGCCTTGGTATTAGGTCATGCTATCTTTCCCAGAAAGCTTTGAAGTCTGTATTAATTAAACTCAATGCAGATAGTGGAGGGCAGACAGCAAAGTGAGGGATAGAACAAAACCAAATCAGCCATGATCTTGCAGAATGGTGGAACCGCCGACTAATTTCAATCTTCCACTCTGCTAACATTGGCCCCAAAAAAATTGGACTCGGGAAAACCCAACCTATGAGGTTAAGGAGCCCGGTAAACGTGGTTACTGCCAAAGGGCCGTTATATGACCGTCACCCTCGGACCCCTTGCTCAGCCGATACCTCACATGCTTGGTCTCGGCGTCCCGCGATTCATCCGAGACGACCTGCGGCTGCTGTGGCCGGCGCTGCCGCAGACCTTCCGCCTCTTTCATTGTCCTAGGTTCCGGGCTGGGCTCCGCTCGACACCGCCGCCTGAGGCCAACGGCCCAAACTGGGAGCAGCGACGCGCGCTATCTGCAACGTCACCGCGGCGCAAGTCACAACGGGACGTCGAAGGGCGCGCGCACGGCAGGAGGCAACCGCCAAACGGAAAAGGGCGGGTTTTCCTCTCACTGTCCAACTCATGGCAAGTTTACCTGTAACTGTCCAACTGATTCAGAGATAGTAGAAACTGCAGATGCTGGAGAATCCGAGACAACAAGCTGCAGAGCTGGATGAACACAGCAGGCCAAGCAACATCATAGGAGCAGAAAGGCTGACGTTTCGGGCCTAGACCTTTCATCAGAAATGCGGGAGGGGAAGGGGGTTCTGAAATTAATCGGGAGAGAGGGGGAGGCGGATAGAAGATAGGTGGAGATGTCTAGGCCCGAAATGTCAGCCTTTCTGCTCCTATAATGCTGCTTGTGTTCATCCAGCTCTGCACACTGTCCAACTGATGGCGACTTTACCTGTAACTGCCCAACTGATGGCAAGTTTACCTGTAACTGACCCCTTGATGATCAGTTTACCTGAAACTGCCTAACTGATGACGAGTTTACCTGTAACTGACCCCCTGATAGTGAGTTTACCTATAATAGTACAACTCATGGAAGTTTGCCTGTAATTGTTCCAATGATGGGAGTTTATGTGTAACTGCCCTTTTGATGGTGAGTTAACCTGTAAATGTCCATCTGATGGGGACTTATCTGTAATTGCCCCACTGATGGGTGTTTACTTACAACTGCCCTACTGATAGTGAGTTTATGTGTGACTGTCCACCTGATGGCGAGTTTACCTGTAACTGTTCCACTGGAAGTTCTGTAACTGTCCCACTGACGGGAGTTTACCTGCAACTGTCCAACCTATGGTGAGTTCACCTATAATTGGCCCACTAATGGGACTTTACCTGTAATGTCCAACTGATAGGAGTTTACCTAAACTGTCCCACTTGTGGGAAGTTCAACTCTGACTGTCCATCTGATGGGGAGTTTAGCTGAAACTGTCCCTGTGATGGGAGTTTACCTGTAACTGTCCAACTGATGGGGAGTTCACTTGTAACTGACCAACTGATGAAGGTTCACTTATAACTGTACCACTGTTGGGTAGTTCACTGTAACTGACCTAATGGGAGTTCACCTGCCTACTGATGATGAGTTCACTTTTAAAGTTTTCAAGAAGATTTGTAGCTCGGGTTGTGAATGAGGTTGTAGACTTGCTCGCCAAGCCGGTGGGTTTGTTTGCAGACGCTTCGTCACCCTGCTAGGTAACATTGTTAACACGCCTCTGGTGAAGCGTTGGTGTTCTGTCCCACTTGTTATTTATATGCCTCAGTTTGTTGGGGTGTTTGGTACCACTTCCAGTTCTGTTTCTCAGTGGTTTGTACACGGGGTCTAATTCAATGTGTTTATTGATGGAGTTCCAGTTAGAATGTCAGGCCTCCAGGAATTCCCTGGTGTGCCTTTGTTTGGCTTGTGCGATTATGGATGTGTTGTCCGAGTCAAAGTTGTTTCCCTTGTTATCTGTGTGTAGTGAGACAAGTAAAAATTGGTCATGTCTCTTGATGGCTAGTTGGTGTTCGTGTATCCGTATTGTCAGTTTTCTTCCGGTATGGCAATGTAGTGTTTCTCACAGTCCTTTTGAATACCACAGGTATTTTGAATATTACACTGGTTTTGCTGGTTTTGGGTATGGGATCCTTTATGTTCGTCAGTAGCTGTTGTAGGGTGGTTTTGTAATTTCTTTGGGGTCATTGTAATCCGGTTCCCTAACTGTGGTGTTGGGTCTATCACCATCTGTTGGTAGGTGTTGGTATCTGCAATTATGCATCAGCTTTCTCTATATAGCAGATACCAACACCTACCAACAGATGGTGATAGACCCAACACCACAGTTAGGGAACCGGATTACAACGACCCTGAAGAAAGTGCACAACGCAGGAGACATCAGCAAGATAGACTACCAAAAAATGACGCCAGAGGGATCCAACACACCCTGTTTCTACAACTGCCCCTGGTACACAAACCAGGGGTCACTCTCAGACCCATTGTCTCACTACCAGGCACACCAACATATAGACTTTCCAAAGAACCACAACAGAAATTGAAATACTTAGTTGACAAAGCTACCCACACCATCCACTCATCCCAAGAATTCCTCAACATCATCAAGGACACCAGGAAAGAAGAGGATTAGGATTAGATAATGATTCCTTCGACGTAACAGCACAGTTTACATACATAAACATTGACCTAGCCAAAGAGAATTGCCACACTACTGGACGAATCAAGTAGGTAGGCACCCCAGGACACCAACAACATCAATAAGGACACCAACATGAAACTACTAGATCTGTGCCTCACAACTCACTTCACCTTCAACAGCATATATAAATAAATCAACGGGACACCAATGGGATCCCCAATTTCAGGACTGATTGCAGAAGCAGTAACGCAAAGGTTAGAACGGACAGCGCTCCCTACTATACAACCCAAACTTTGGGTCTGATATGTAGTTGACACCTTCGTGATTATCAAACGCACAAAACCAGAAGAAACTCACCAACATATAAACAAGATCCTCACCAGGATAAAATTCATAAAAGAAAAAGAGAACAACAACCAACTACTTTCCTTGTCATAATGGTAGAACATAAAAACAATGGGGTACTCCAGACTAGCGTATATAGAAAGACCACACATATGGACCAGATACTCAATTACAGTAGCAATCACCCCAACACCCACAAACGGAGCTGCATCAGGACACTACTTAAACAAGGCACAACACATTGCAGCAACACGGAACTATGCAAAGCAGAACAGGAGCACCTATACGGAGTCTTCGAAAGGAATGGATACCCGAAAAGCACAATCTGTGGTTACCTCTGAGACAGACCACAACAGGAAGACACAACACAACCAGACTCACTGATTACCCTACCATACATCAAGGAATTTCAGAGATAACCACAAGACTACTCAGACCTCTAGGTATCAGGGTAGCTCACAAACCAACAACCACCCAGCAACAGTTACTGACGAACATAAAGGATCCCTAACCCAAAACCAGCAATACCAGTGTTTCCTGCCCATGAGCCAATTGTCTATCCATACCAATATACTACTTCCAATACCATGCATTCTTATATATTACTTAACCTTTTGTCAGGTACCTTTTCAAATGCCTGTGGAAGTCCAAATATAACACATCTACTGGTTCCCCTCTATCCATGGGGAGGTGATGGCCTAGTGGTATTATCGCTAAATTATTAGTCCAGAGACCCAGATAGTATTGTGGGGATCCGAGTTTGAATCCTGCCACTGCAGATGGTGGAATTTGAATTCAATAAAATATCTGGAATTAAGAATCTAACAATCACCACGAATCCATTGTTGATTGTCAGGAAAAACCCATCTGGTTCACTAATGTCCTTTAGGGAGGGAAACAGCCATCCTTACTGGGTCTGGACTACATATGACTCCAGACCCACAGCAATGTGGTTGACTCTCAGCTGCCCTCTGGGCAATTAGGGATAAGCGATAAATGCTGCGTAGCCAGCGACACCCTCATCCCATTAACGAATAAAGCACTCTGGATGAGACTTACTGAAAAAATGTAATAAATTACTAAGACATGATTTCCCTTTCTCAGTACTGCTGATGAGATTACAACAAGGAAAAGACAGGCTTTTCTGACTATTATTTTGACATAACTTTTCCATTTTATAATTGTGTATCAACTCTGTACAAAAGCAATGTAAAACAATACATGTTCAACAGCATATCTCCTATTAATGAGGATTTCATCTCTAATTGAGTCACTAATTGATTTTATCACTGTGCTTAGCTGGTGCATAGAATTATGAATTCCAATTTGCAGGTCCTAAGTCATGAAGGATTGTTTGTATTGAGGTATAGATGCTACTTAATGGAGTTTAAGTTTGAGAACAATGTCATTTATTTTGTATATTCAGTATGTTATTTACTTTAATGAATAATATAAGAAAAAATTGATTTATATTGACACCTTTCACTGCATTAGTCATTCCAAACCACTTTACAACCAATGTAGTATTTCTGAAGTGTATTCACTTATTGGTGAAGGGAAACGGTAATTTACCAAAACAAACACAAAGATCTAAATTAAATAAATTAAACTCTCTTTATGCACAGCAAGCTCCCTGAATCAGCAAAGCAGGACATGGTCAGCTAATTTGTTTCAAATCTTGGTGAAAAGTCATTGACCTGAAATATAACTCTCTCTCTGCAGGTGCTGCCTGGCCTGCAGAGTGTTTCCATCACTTCTTGCTTTATTATTTTAGTTGTTAATTTTGGTGTGTTTGACCACTGGCCCTATTAACTGTCTTTTCTGGCAGGTGAGCTAAGTGGCAGCTTATCTGACTGGTAAAACAGGGCAGCCACCCTGCCAGGTGGATGTTGTTTTGATCTGCTCCTGTCTTATTGATGGGTGTATATTGATAGGGTTACCTGTTAGTGTTCCATTGATGGGTAATTTCCTGCAGACTTAATTTTTAATATTCTATTGATAGGGACTTTGCTTGTCAGTTCATCCGTTATTATCCTGTTGAAGTAAGTTTACATGTCACTGTTCTATTGATGTTGAAGTTAGCCGTCAGATTATATGTTACTGTCCTACTTTTAGACTCTGTGTGTCAGTTTACATGTTATGGTTTTATTGACAATTACTTTAACTGTTAATTTACTTCTGACTCATATTGTTCAGGTGTTTATCTATTATCCTATTGATAAAGAGTTTATCCATATTTGTCTCATTAATAGAGAGTTTCACTGGATAATTGCTTCCTCATCCTGTTAATACATTAATATATTTAGTAATCACTTTTAGGGGGCAGTATCAGATTTCCCCAATCCGGGAATGTTTGAGGGTACAAATGGGGGAGCAGGGAGTTGATCGTTGAAAGCCATCCTCTGCCAAATCTTCTGACCCCTCACTGTGATTCCCAAACTGCAATTTTCCCTCACTTTTTCCTGCTGTTCCTGGTCTTCAGTGCTGCTGTGCAGCCAGCAGCCTGGACCATCTGAAATGACGCTACTCCTCACACTGGCTGCTGACCTCTGATTGGCTCACAGTTTCAGGCACAGCTTCTCAGGATGTGTTGGACTGAGAATTCCTCCCTGGACATGACCACCTTGGTGCTTGATTGGCACTTGATCTGGCAGGCTTTGTTGGTGGTGACAGTTATTGTGGTGCTAGTGGTGGTGCTGGTGAGGGGATAGGGTATCTCACTCTTAAAGGGTGCCCATCTCCATACTTAATGAAAAATTGGAAAATCCCAGCCACAGAATTACCTTACAACTGATGTTCTGCTTACTCATCAATCATTCTCTGGTTTCGCTTTTTAACTTTTTTTAGGAAAAAACACAGTAAAAGGACAGTTCCTGAATCATGAGAACTTTGAAAGATTATAGTTAGGATGTTTACAATGCTCTTACCTCCTTCCCTTAAGCCCTTGGATGCAACTCAACTGCTTCTTCTGATTTCTACTACTTTTAGTGTCCTCAATAGCTATCTGGCTTAATTTGGCAGATATCTGTCTCTGATTCAGTTGTAGTTTCCTTGCCATATCTGGCATGGTAGCCTTTTCTCTCTACTGTAAATACAGATGCAAAAAATTATTCAACGTGTCCACAATTTCTTCATTGTAGTTGGTGGTGTCAGTTTTCAAGGCTCTCATTTCTCCCAATCATCTCTATTCACTAATGTTAAGTGTTGATATTCTTTTAAAGTTTATTTTCATAATCCGTTTTATTGCTCTTACTAAGGGAATCTGCTTTATTTCGTATTTTTGTTCAGTTTTATGTTGTCTTTTATCTCATTAGTTGTCCTGTTAATTTTTGGGAAATAGAGCTCTTGTCTCTTAGAATTGTAACTGCTTCCATATTACATTAAATTAGGTTTTGTACATCTTTTACTGATCTTTTGTCACTTTACCCATTCACAAATTTGTCAAGTTTACTCTGATTGAGGGATGACCTTATAGAGATTTATAAAATCATGAGGTGTATTTTCCCTAGGGTGGAGGAGTTTAAGACTAGGAGGCATATTTTTAAGGTGAGAGGAGAAAGATTTAAAAAAAAACAAGGGGCAATTTTTTTACACAGAGCGATTTGTATGTGGAATAAATAAACTTCCAGGGGAAGTGGTGGATGTGGGTAGTTACAACACATAAAAGATACTTTGATAAGTACATGAATAAGAAATATTTGGAGGGATATGGGCCAAATGCAGGCAGGTGGGACTAGTTTTGTTTGGGAATGTGGAGAACACGGACTGGTTGGACTGGAAGATGTGTTTGCATGCTCTATGACTCTATGACTCTTATGTTTGTGTGTTTCTGACTTTTTCATGGGCCATCAATACTACACCAACAAATTCTGAAAAGAAGCAATAAATTCAATAAACATTTTGAACTGAAAAATCAATAAATGTTAAAAAAGAGTTACTACTGTTAAAAACAGTGAGTGCCCTTCTCTCCATCACCCTTAGCTTGACATGAAGATAGTGTGCTAAACTACTGGACCACCCAGTCCTAATCATATCCAATAAGTTCAATATCCCTACAAACTCACAGGCAAGTCGTTTTCTTCTTTTTAAAAACAACCTCCTTACTTACTGTCATTTGTTGAGAAATTTTGCTGACTGTATTCTAACAGACCATATGTCAGCACTGATAACTATCACTCCACTTAGTGAGTGTGAAATAAATAGAATCAAAAATGAGGAAACTAAACTGCAAACAGTTCAATTTTTTTTTAAGCCAAGTAAACTACAAGCTGTTGCAAGCTAGTAAACTTAAGCTGGTGTGGAATAACACGGGTTTTAGTTGGAATTAATAAAATTTATAACATAGAAACAAGACTTTGGCTCACTGGGTCCTTGCCCATACTTATAAAACCACACAAACCTCCTCCTTACTTCATCTCACCCTATCAGCATATGCGTCAATTTGTTTCTTTCTTCTAAACTTATCTTTCTCCCCTTGGAATGCTTTTCTGCTAATCGTCTCAAACATTCCGTGAGGTAATGTATTCTACATATTCACTATTCTTTGAGTTTTTTCCTGAATTCCTTATTGGATTTACTAATAACTCTCTTTTTTATGGTTCCTACTTTCAGATCCCCACAAGTAGATATGTCTTCTCAATGCCAATCGTATTAAAACTCTCCTCTATGCAATGAACTCATTAGCCTTTTCCTGACTGTTGTAGCCTTTGATACCATCTGTTAATGGCTATTGAACCACCTCCATTGCCTATGTATTCTTTAATGAGGAAGGCAGTTGCTATTGAGGTTGCAACTCTAGGGTAGGCATTTCCGACCCATCCCGTTAATTCCTCATTCTCTTGCAAGCAAACACACTGACAAAGCAAAAATACATTATATCCCCCTGCAATGAGACAAAAACGCTGTGCAGGCAATCAAATCCTTTTCTGATTCCAAAATTCTCTCAAGCTGTCACTCAAACAGATGGCTGGGTAACCTTGAAGAGGGCTCCCACAAGCCTGAACTTTCAGGCTTACAGAGAGGTTCTCCAACTCAGCCAAAATAGCATCGGAACTTCAATTCCAAAAATTCTGTCCCTAGATCTGACACCTGACATCTTCACTGGGGGATGAGAGAGAATGGGGGTGGGTCCCTCATAGGCCTAGTTAGAAACAAAAAAGCATATAGAATAAGAGATAATGGATTCGTGATTGACTAACATACTGAAAATAGAGAGTAGGAATAAATGCATCATTTTTGCATTGACAGGCTGTGACAAGCCGGGTACAGGATCAGTAGTTGGGTGGTAGCTGTTCAAAATATATATTAAAGATTTGGAACTGGGACCAAATGTAATATTTTGAAATTTGCAGATAATACAAAGCTAAGTGAGAATGGGTATTATGAGGGAGATGTAAAATGCTGTGAAGAGAATTTGGGCTGACTCAGTGAAACGGCCAGAACATGGCAGATAGAATATAATGTGGAAAAACATGAAGTCATCCACTTTGAGAGGAGGAAAAGATGTGCAGTGTATTTCCTAAATGGTAAGAGGTTGCAAAGTGTAGATGTACAAAGGCACCTAGATGTTCTTGTCGATAAGTCCCTGAAGGCTAACATGCAGCTACAGCTCACTATTAGGAAAGATAATGAAATGTTAGCCTTAATTGCAAGAGGATTTGAGTACAAGAGTAATGATGTTTTGCTTCACTTGCATAGTGTCCAGGTTGGATTATACATGGAGTTTTGGGCTCTTTACCAAACTTGTCCCTGAGATGGCGTGACTGTCCTATAAAGACAGATTGGACAAACCCGGCCTGTGTTCTCCAGAGTTTCAAAGAATGAGAGGTGATCAGTAAGGGAATCAAGGGTTATGGGGAAAAGGCAGGAAGAATGAAATTGAGAGTTATGAGATCAGCTATGCTGTCATTGATTCATGGAGTCATACAGCACAGAAACAGACCCTTCAGTCCAATATGTCCATGCAGACCAAGTTTCACAAACTAAACCAGTTCCATTTGTATGCTTCTGGCCCATATCCCTCTAAACCTTTCCTGTTCATGTACCTGTTCAAATGTCTTTTAAATGTTGTAACTTCACCTGCATCTACCACTTCCTCTAGCAATTCATTCCACATACAAAAGTTGTGTGAAAAAGTTGCCCCTCAGATCCCTTTTAAATCTTTCTCCTCTCACCTTAAAATTATGCCCTGTAGTTTTGAACTCCCCTACATGTGGGAAAAGACCTTTGATGTTCATCTTATCGACGCCTGTCTCAATTTTATAAAGCTCTATAAGGTCACCCCTTAACCTCTTATGCTCCGGTGAAAGAATTCCCAACTTATCCCTCTCCTTATAACTCAAACCCTCCAGTCCTGGTAATATCCTTGTAAATATTTTCTGCACCCGCTTCAATATAGTAATATTCTTCTTATAGCGGGGTGACCAGAACTGTACACAGTACCCCAAAAATGGCCTCACCACAGCAATGTGGTTGACTCTTAACTGCCCTCTGGGCAATTAGGGATGGGCAATAAATGCTACTTGGTCAGTGACACCCTCATCCCATTAATGAATAAAGGACTAACATCCTGTAGAATCAAAACATGACATCCCAACTCCTATACTCAGTGGCCTGATCAGTGAAGGCAAGTGTACCAAATGCCTTATTTACCACCCTGTCTACCTGTGATGCAACTTTCAAAGAACTACACCTGAACCCCTAGGTCTGTCTGTTCAATAACACTCCCCAGGGCCCTACCATTAACTATATAAGTCCTGCCCTTGTTCGTTTTACCAAAATGCAATACCTCGCATTTATGCAGATTAAACTTCATCTGCCACTCCTTGGCCCATTGGCCCAATCGATCAAGATCCCTTTGAAATCTTAGGTAATCTTTTCACTGTCCACTATACCACCAATTTTGGTGTCATCCACGAACTTACTAACCATGCTTCCTAAATTCTCATCCAACTCATTTATATAAATGAGAAACAACAGTGGACCCACCACTGATCCCTGCAGAACACTGCTGGTCACAGACCTCCAATATGAACAACAACCCTCCACAACCACCCACTAACTCCTACCGTCAAGCCAATTTTATATCCAACTGGCAAGCTCTCCCTGAATCCCATGTGATGCAACTTTACTAACCCGTCTACAATGCGGAACCTTGTCAAAGTTTTTACTAAAATCCATGTAGACAACATCTACTGCTCTGCCTTTATCTATCTTCTTGGTCACGTGCTTAAAAAATTCAATAAAGTTTGTAAATTTCCCACGCACAAAGCCATGCTGACTATCGCTAATCAGTCCTTGCCTCTCCAAATGCATGTAAATCCCCTCCAACAACTTATCATTGATGTCAGACTCACCACCTGTATCCTTTCTTAAATAAATAAATAAAACATTAGCTTCCAGCACCTCACCCATGGCTGTAGATGAAAGAAATATCTCTACTAGAAGCCCCTCATCATTTCTTCCCTAACTTCCAACTCATTGAATAGCGGAGCAGCCTCAATAGATTGAATGGCCTGATTCTTCTCCTACATTTTATGGTTTTATGATCTCATTGAAACTTACAAAAAACCTAAAGGGAGAGACAGGGAAGATGCACGTAAGATCTTTCCCCCTAGCTGAGGAGTCGAGAACTGCAGATGCCACTTAGTATCAGATGAGAATTTTCTACCACAGAAGGTTGTGGAAGTTCAATCTTTGAGTACGTTTAATGTAAAAATTGATAGATTTCTAATTACCAGTAGCGTATAGGTTATGGGGATGGAATAGATAAAAGAACATAAGAACTAGGAGCAGGAGTATGTAATTCAGCCCCTCAAGCCTGCTCCACCATTCAATACGATCATGTCTGATCTCATCTCGGCCTAAACTCCACTTTCCTGTCCATGCCCCATAACCCTTCAGCCTGCTACTAATTAAAAATCTGTTTCCTCCTTAAAGTTACTCAATATCTCAATATCCACCACACTCTGAGGTAGTGAATTCCACAGATTCATGACCCTTTGAGAGAGGTAATGTTTCCTTTGTCTGCATCTTATATACATCAATTAGATCTCCTCTTATTCTTCAAAGTTCTGAGAATATAGGCCCAAACTGCTCAATCTCTCTTCATCAGACAAACCCCTCATCTCTGGAATCAAACTAGGAACATAGGAACAGGAGTAGGCCATTCAGCCCCTTGAGCTTGCTCCGCCATTCAATTATAGATTGATCTGTGGCCTAACTCCACAAGCCTGCCTTGGGCCAATATCCTGTGATAGCCTTGCTTAATAAAATTGTTTATCTTAGATTTAAATTTAAGAGAATTAACATTGACTGCCATTTGAGGAAGAAAGTTCTAAGTCTCCACTACTCTCTGCATGTAGAAGTGCTTTTTAACCTCTCTCCTGAATGGCCTGGTCATAATTCTTAGAGTACACACCATGGTTCTAGAATCTTCAACCAGTGGAAATAGTTGATCTTTATCTACCCCTAGTAAATCTAGTTAATCTTCTGTGAACTGCTCCCAATGCAACTATATCCCTCCTCAAGAGGACCATGTATGCAGTACTCCAGGTGCAATCTCACTAATGCTTTGTATAGTTGCAGCAGCACTTCCCTATTTTTATACTCTTATTCTTTTAGCCATAAATACCAAAATTCCATTTGCGTTCCTTATTATCTGCTGTACCTGCATACTAGTTTTTTATGCCCTACGACACTCAGATCCCTCTGCACCGAAACACTCTGAAGTTTCTCTCCATGTAGACAATGAGCTGCTTTTCTATTCTTCTGACCAAAATGGATCACCTCACACTTATCTACTCCATCTTCCAAATTTTGGCCCATTCACCTAACCTACATATCCATGTGTTTTTTTTTTCATTTCTTTACTACAACACACTTTTCCATCTATTTTAGTGTCATCTGAGCTTAAAGACATATGGGCCAGGAGCAGGCAGGCGGGACTAGTTGAGTTTGGGATTATGTTCGGCATGGACTAGTGGACCGAAGGGTCTGTTTCCATGCTGTATGACTATGACTCTATGACTATCTGCAAATATAGCTTTGGTACCTTCTATCCCTGCATCCAAGTCATTAATACAGTTTGTAAATAGATGGAGCCCAGGGACCAAACTCTGTGGCACCCCACTAGCTACATCTTGCCACCCTGAAAAAGGCACATTTATCCCGACTCTGCTTTTTATTAGTTAGCTAATGCTCTAATCAAGCTAATACATTAACCTTATTAGAATATTTTGCAGCACCTTATCAACTGTCTTCCAGATGTACATCTATAGGATTTCCCATTATCAACTACTTTTTATATCTTTGAAGAACCCTAGCAAATTAGTCAAACGTGATTTAGCTTTCATAAAACCATGCTGGCAATGAAGTATTCAATCAGCCATAATTGTATTGAATGGCAAGCAAGTTTGACAGGCTGAATCGTCTACTCCTGTTCCCATATTGCACGTCTGTGATTTACAGAGACAGCTGCATGTGCTCTGTTCGAACAGATCCAATTCTTGTTCATGGGATGTCCAAATCACAACTTGTGGGCATTACACATTCAGGAGAAGATCCAAACATACCAGAGTTCTTTGGAGAGGTAGAATATCCTTTCAAAGAGCGAAGGCGATATTTTGGATAGATCCACGGACACCTTTGGGAGAGGTTAGATGCCCTTTGGAAGAGGTAAAGTGCCATTTGGGATTGTTAAAATAAATGTTATTCTGCATAAAAAAGTGGATAAATTCATTAAATTGTCAAGCTGTTAAGGCATCATTATGCAATTTATGCCACACAATTCACTTATAAATTATGCAGAGGGGTAAATTCACTGTTTGATTAACAGTTCCAAACGGTTGTATAGACTTTAATGTGGGGCAAATAATAAAATGCTTGGTTTTACAAGGGATTAAGTGGTTGAAGGAATTTAAATGTGGTGAATAGGTTTTCGTCAATGAGACTATTTTTAATCAAAATAGTGAAGAAATTAATAGAAACTTAAAACTTCATTTTATTTCAAAATTGGAGAGTGTAAGGGCAACACACGGTGGGTGGGGTGTATGATTTGGCTTGAATTATCACTAAGTTAACATAAGGACTATCAAGGGCCAAGTGCGAAAGGTGGGCATAGGTTGGTATGGAAGGTATGAGAGGAAATGGGTGGGGTACAGAGCTTAGGTTGGCCTGGCCCAACTGGTTCATTAGTGTCTTTTAGAGAAGGAAACTGCTATCCTTAGCTGATCTGGCCTACATGTAACTCCAGACCAACAGCAATGTGGTGACTCTTAACTGCCCTATGGGCAATTAAAGATGAGTTATAAATGCTGGTCTAGCCTGTGATGCCCACATCCCATGAATGAATAAAAGAAAATGGAATGCGGCCAAGAGGTGAGTACAGGAGTAGCAGTGGCATGGAAGGTATGAAAAATCTTAGTGAGTTAGGTAGCATAAGTTAGCATATGGAGGTAACGAAGACAGCGTGGAACATGGGGAGGTGGGAGAGATAAGAGTTTTCAGGCTGGTGTGGTTTTATATTCTTCATTGCAAGTCCCGGATTACCAAAGCCGGCTCTGAAGAATCATACTTGACTCGAAATGTTGACTCTGGTTCTCTTTCTACAGATGCTGCTTGACCTGTTGAGTTTCTCTAGCATTTATTGTTTTTATTTCAAATTTCCAACATCAGAAGTGCTTTTGTTTTGCATTTATTTCAGCCTTTCAGACATTCTGCCTCACATGCAGCTGCCCCTGAATTATTTCCAGGGTTAGCTGGCAAACTCTCATCATCACTCATCTCGCTGGAACAAAAACCTAAACATCTGTTGCACTTTCTCCTGAGTCGAATTACAGTTGAGAATTTTCCAGACCTTACGCTCCTGACTAAGGAGTGAAAATTCAGGCCATGTTGTCCACTGCCACACCAGCTGCCTTCAGACATTGATAGTATTCAGATTTAGTTGGCAAGACTTCCTTTGGTTTTGTTGGAACTCTGTGACTTATTTGGGTATGTTTTAATTTGGTTCCATCATTTGTTTCTCCATTATATGTATAATTGTGACACAGATTTTAATGATTCCAGTTTTGATGACAAAACAGTTTTCCTTTGCTGCCTGCACGGTTGATGCAGATAGTAATAAGACTTCGCATAATGATAGGCAGACCAGTGTTTTTAATATGGAGATCAGAACAGGGCCCAGTAGTTTAAATATTGCTGAAGACAGATATACACTGTCATCTTGCAATGCCAAAGTTCTGTATTCCGAAGCAATGACATTAATCAAAGCAAAGTCTGATCATGAAAATTTAAGTTGAACATCGTTCTCAGCTTTTGCATTCTATTTCTTTAGAATGGGCTCCAGCATCCTCCTGTAGCCTAACTAAGCTACTTACAGGGCCAATTTTCCCACTTCCGTCCATCATGTGGGAAGACTGCTGGATAAACCCTACTGATTTCCGAGTAGGCTCCAGGACAGGGGCCCTCATTTTTCGATAGTGCTTTCCTGTCACAATCAACAATTTGGTAATGGACAAATCAATTCTGATGGTCAATTTGAGGCTGCTGATCCAAAAAGACAACAGCCAAAAGTAGGTACTAAAGTCAAATATTTACTATAAAAGATGTAAATGGAGAAATGCGACTATTATAAGTACAGCAGGAAGGCTGCTGGAAGATATAAAAGATGGATGAATGTACGTACATGATGAAGGGCAGAGGGTTTAGCCCATAGATTGAAAGCATAAAGCACAATGATGCAAGGCAAGAAAATGTAGTGTAAGCACAAACAGTGCCAACCAGAAAGAGATCACAAACTATTAAAAGGAATTCTAATAATAGGAGGAGATGTCAAACTGCAGCACACTAGAAAGAGTTAGAACACAAGATAGAGGGTACAGTTTCACAAGGTCAAGCATATAGTACAATGCAGGAATACTACGAGCAGCAGAAGCCCACATGATCAAGAAATCATAGTTGCCACAAGCAAACTAGAAGACAAGTTAATAAAATTAATAATACCAGTCTTATTAGGAAAATGATAACCCCATTGCTCTCGTCAAAGATGCAAAAAGATGCAGTACCTTCCAAAACTGAAAAAAGGAATTTTGAAATTTATTTGGACAGCTGAATTGAGTGGGCAGCCAAACAAGGCCAGATGCCAATTTTGAAGTATTAGTATTAAGTACAACGTGAAAAATCCCAAGGTGGAACATAATATTCAGGCAAACAAAACATTGAAATAATTTTAAATGGATAATTGTGTTTTGAAATTTCCATTATTGGGAGATGCCAGGAACATGACACTTGTTTTTAGTGATGTTTCTTGTGAAAATCTCTTAGATGGGGAATGTACAACTTTTCTCATGGGAAATGGAGATAAATGTTGTCCTTTAGCTGGGGAAGCTAAAAGGATTAGAAGAGTAGTAAACTGTAACTTAGTGGCAGAAAATTTGGTGAGGTGATACATATGACATTTTTCTTTGCAAAATATCAAGTAATTCAACAGCAATACCATTGAGTGCAATGTTGATAATAAGTCACTGTGGGATAATGTGCATTCAATGAAATGTGTAAATGAAAAATATCTAAGGATAAATGTTGCAGTTTTAAAACATGCTGGAGAATGGGGAAATTTCCAAATTGAAATGGATGGATAGCAGCACTCAGCTTTCTTGTTGTTTTACAAAGAAAAGAGCAAGCACTGAGAAACCATTGTACATGCTGGAAAAAGGACGCATGTAGTTTTTAATGCCCAAAGAAAAAGAATGGAACATGATATGCTGGTTTTTTTGTGTATTTTGTTAGTTTTCTTTTTAATTATATGAATAGATTTATTTAAAAAGAAAAAAACAGAATTTTATCATCTAATAAGTTTCGAAGGATGCCCAAGACACAATAGGATGACAGAACAGGTTAATTAACCCTTAAATATTAATTTTGGTTTAATTGAGTGTCAATTGGTTGTGTAAACAAGGGGAGCTTGCTGTTGGCTGTGGTTTAATGGAATATGAGTAACTGAAATAAAGCTCCCACTGAAAGTATGGATTTAGGCTCTGTTCAAAAACATTTATCTTCTAGAGTATAATAGTTATCACATCCACATTTCTCTACACATCAGAAACTGCTGTTACATGTTCTTTTCTGAAGAAAGGTCATTGGATCTGAAATGTTAACTCTGCTTTCTATCCACAGTTGCTACCAGACCTGCTGAGTTTTGCCAGCATTTTCTGTTTTTGTTTCAGATTTCCAGCATCTGCAGTTCTTTCTTTTATTTTGCTGTTTTCATTACTTGGTTTTACTGGGTTAGAACGTGCATGTATTTATACAGCATTGCATTCTGGTGTACTGTGGTTCTGGTGTCGAGTCCAGGCAGCAAGAAATGGGAGAAGAACAGCCATTTCAGAGTAAGGAATAGACTTAACAGATCAGCTACCTCAACTGTATAAATGGACTGAATACTGTCGATCAGAATCTGGGACAGTACAGGCACTTGTACCAATGTAATTGCAATTTTCTCCGGAAGGGTCAAGGGGGAAATTAGGGATGAGAAGGAGTGACTTCCGCATTTAGGACCAATTCAGAAATACTGTTAATTAAAGTCATCATTATTAATTTTTTTAAGTGCAACATAGAAACCATAACCCTGAACAGTATACAACCAGTTGGTGTTACGTGTGTCAAAATTGTGGGATGATTTATGATTTAAGGAGTCCTGACTGTTTATTTTCTGGTCATGTGATCGTTTTTATACTTCTTGTAGGCTGCAATGATCTCTGAGATGATTTGAGGGTCGTCTAGTGTACTCAGGTCTCCCAGATTAGAAGTATCATCCGTGGCTATTTTCTTCAACACCCGCCTCATGATTTTCCCAGATCGGGTTTTGGGAAGTCGCTTCACAACCTGAAAATAGGAAACAATAATTAAATGAAATCCAAACTCATAGAAGAGTCAGAGAAAGTGGGTAAGCCTTTGGTAGCAAATACTTGCTTGTTCCGACTAGGTGCATGTGAAAAGATTTAACATCAGTCGGCATTCCAAATGCAGGCAGTAGTTAGTTCATTATCCTTTAGAAAGTTACTGTGTTATCGGCTCCCTTTGAAGGATGCGAGGTGGTAACAACTCACTATGCAAGGAATTTACACCTCAAGGCCAACTTTGCGGCAGGATTTTCCCTACTTGGAACTTTGAGATTGCTCTCAAGGTTCACTGAGTCAGACGCCTGCACTATGGGCTGGTATACAAGCATACTGCTTGAACTCAACCCACCACCTCCAAAATAAAAGATGGTATCATTGGACTTACTATGGACTTTTACAAAGCTTGCCCACAGAACACACGGAGGGTTCAACTTTCAGCCCTTGACGAACAGGAGGTCCCACACAACTAAACTCAATAGTGTGTGCTTCTAACACTGCAAGACCAGATGGAGATCATCGATGGCATCTGGACCCAGCTAAACATCTGGCTTTTAGGGTGGGAACAGATTGGGCAACCTAGGGAGCAGTCTGTGCTTTGGAGGCCAAGCAGGGAGGCACAAAGTGAGGGGAGAGGTGACATCTTATTGGAGAGGGATCTGCCCCTAGTGCACACAGGTCACTCCCATCCACCTTCTCTGCTTCTGCTTCCACTTCCTACCTGCTTTTCAAGAAATTAGATTTTAAAAAGGCCTTTGTACACTAGCCAAGCATACCATGGCAGTGGAGGCAGATTGAGGCCTTTATTTGTCATTTTGTCAGGGAGTTAATTGCCTCAATAGGCCAAAGGACAAACAGCTGCAAGGGTGATTTACCCATTCCTCCCTATTATGGAAAATAGGTCAGTGTGGGGAGCAGGAAGGGAGAACAATCACAACTGATTTTTCTCAAATTGACCAATGAATGGCCAAAGGGTAGACACACTATTTAATTAAGTAATCCAGGTGGGTTCTCCAAACTGAAGAGCCAGTAAGAGGCCCTCCTTTACCGAAGCAGTTAAAGGCTTTTTTTTTCAGTTAAGAAAGAGAGAACCACAAGATAGCAATACCCTTACTACAACCTTTCTAACTTTATAATAAATAATGGCCTCAGCAGCTGGGTCACCATTGTGGAAGGGAATTTTCTAAGCCTACCTGGAGAACTAGCTCCTGATCTGTCTTCAGGCATGTATGCTGTTCCCTGACAATTCTGGGGGCCTTAACAGGCCTTTAATGAGGTTTATTGTCTATAAGTGGCTATCTTTTGACAACTCCCTCTCAAGCCCTTTCCCATATCATTTAACTCTTTGAAAATAGCTCATAACCGGTCCTAAAAATCCAGTCCTTTATCTTTGACCATTAACTTAAATCTGTATTCTCAATCACAATGGTCTCAACAGTGGAAACAGTTTCTTCTTATTTGCTTCATTAAAAACCCTCAATTTTGAAACAAAATTTGTAAGGAATGATGGATTGGATCAACTAGTTTCAGCTATTCCTGTACTCTCCGGTGAGGTTCAGGGTGATCAACTGAAAATTTCTCCACTGGACAAGGGTAGGTTATATTAAGGAAGAGAAGAAGGAAGATATTAAACTATACACTGTTGATATCTTTACTAGCAATTAAGAATCAGTGGGGATTGGTAGGAGGAAAATATTTGAGAAGGTTGGAATATGCTGTTGGGCTTTCAAGCTATGGTGAACTACCTTGATCTTTTAAATTGTGCACCATTGTTACAAAGCTTGCTTTTTTCTGGTTAATATAAGTTATATGTTTTATTGTACAAAGAATAATGGTTGTGCAAATATTGTTTTTGATGGAGTGACAATAGTTTTATGTATAACAAACGCAAAACCAGAAAGAAACATCATGTTAACACACATGTTAAATAAAGAATTTTTGTGTTGTCAGATGAAATGCTATTAAGAAAAGGAGTATCAGGTTGAGGTAAGTGAAGGTATTACCGGCAAAGGAAGCTGACCTATAGCAAGCATACTCTATCAATAACCTCACATAGCCACATTTATGGCATGAATCTCCTGTTGCTCCCATGAATTTTTCCAACCTTTCAATCTCTTATGCATTGCTTCCACATTGGCACAGTGAAGAAGCAAGCTTCTAACTCAGTTGTAATATTCTTGCCCAACTCAGAACAGATAGGATTTGAAACTTTCTCTAAATAACCCTGGCTGGTAAAGACTTCATTAAATTTATTAAACCTCCTGCCACAGAAAAATCATCGCCTATTCAGCTGGGAAAATATAGTTAAGGTCATGGAAGGAGTTTTTATATTGCAACCTGTCAGATTATTAATTAGCCTGTGAATTCATACAGTACTTCGAACAGTTCTTCCCAAAGGAATAATGTGAAGGTATGAAAATACTGACAACTCCATCCTGTCAGACTGTTTATCAGCCGCAACACTTCCAATACTCCACAGGAATCTTTACAAGGGAAGAGTTAAAAGATCATGTTTGATAAATATATCTTTTTGAAGATGTTACTGGTATGACACAAAAGGGGAACTAGGTTTAGTATGCAAGATAAAGGGTCATGGATTTGAGGATTATTTAACAGACAAGAAGCAAAGTGTAGGCACTTTAAAATTGGGGCCCTTTAAAATTGACAGGCTTTGACTAGTGGAGTATTGTAGGGATCATTGCAGGGGATTTAGCTACTTCCAATCTATATTAATGACTTAGATGAAGAAACCAAGAGTAACGCATCCAAATTTGCTGACAATACAGATTTAGATGGGAATGTAAACTGTAAGGAGACTACTAAGGAGCTAAAAGGAGATACAAGGGTGATATTTAATATATGTGGTGGGAGTCCTGCCCTCTGACTGAAGAGCTGGCCAGAGCCCTGTATCTCCTTCTCCTCTTTTAGTGCCACACAGGCACTTAACTGTGGGCATTCCCAGGGACCAAGGACTGATCAGAGGTTAGCAGCTCTCTACAGAAGCAACCCACTGGGGAGGCAGTGGCAGTCATAACATCTACCAAGGTCAAGTACTGTTGCTCAATCCCATGTCCACTTTTGAGTGATAGAAGGTGTCACGGAGTGATTGCCATAGAGGAGGGAGAGGAGTGTTGGCAGTAAGGGAGTTGTGCTCTCAGCAGATCCACCCTTCCCAATGTTGAGTTCTTTGACTGAGGACCCCTCCTGCTGACCCAGATTTGACAAGGAACCCTGAAAATTGTGTTCCCTGCACATCAAGCCCCCCATCAACCATGGGTTAATGATGTCTCAACCGGTCATAGGATAAAAAGGCTGTCCACGGGCTGTGCCACCAATGACTTATTCGGATTAGAAGCAAGAAGGTGGCAGCATTGCCACCCACTGCCTCCTGTCCAGCTAAATGCTCCCTGACCACCATACATATGCTTACAGAGGTCATAGAAGTCATACAGTCCCTATAGTGCAGAAAGAGGCCTTTTGCCCTCTCAAGTCTGCACCGACCCTCCAAAGAGCATCCCATCCAGACCCAGCTCCCCCCACCCCAATTATTTACCTTGATAGTAAAAGTAATAAAACATCTATTTTAAATGACACGGAATTTGTAAATATCGATGCTCAGAGGGACTTAAATGTACTCATAAGGAATACCGAGTGTTTTCATTCAGATATAGCAAGCAATTACAAAGATAAATTGCACTTTGTCCTTAATTGAAAGGAGATTGAGATACAAGAATAAAGAAATCTTACAAAAATTGTACAAGGCTTTGGTGAGACCATTCCTGAAATACTGTGTGTAATTTTTGTCTTTATAGAAGGATATATTTGTATAGGGAATGGTACAGTGAAATTTCACAATATTTGTCCAAGTGAGGAGAGCATTGTCCCATGACAAGAGATTGAGTAAATTTGGCCTATATTCCCTGGAGGTTGGAAGAATGAGAAGGGACCTCAGTTGAAGTACACAAGGTTCTGAAGAGGATTGATATCGGGTTAGTACTAAGGCCTAAGTTTTCTTGGGTACAGCAAGGGTTTCTGGATTAGTCAAAATGGCCGCAGTCCAAATTTGAGAAGCCCTGCCCCTCAGCATGGCACCTACTCTTCTTTTCACGGTTGGGAGGAGATGGCACAAGGGCTGCTTGTATTGTGCATTTGTGGTTCATGGAGCGGACTCGATGCATTAAACTGCAGCTGCCTTCAACCAAATCCGGTTTTCATGGGTGCAGTGTACAAAATGGAACTTGTGAACTTTACATTTTCAGAGGTAGGGTACCCATTTAGAAAATTCCAGGGACATCTTTGGTAGGGATAATGTGCCCTCTTGAATTATTAAGTGACATAAATGTGTGTTAAAAGTGGATACATTTATTGAATGTTTCAAACAGTTAGAGGGAACCTACGAGTTGTAAATGCATTTATATCTCCTGGTCTTTAAAGATTTTTTTTGAAAAAGCTTTCTAGCTTATTCTACATGTTGACATAAGACTTACAGCTATCATTATAGGATTGTATTACATGACTGATTTCACCATGAGGTGTATGTTGGTTCACAGTTTGATTGACATTTCCAAATGGTTAAAAGGTCTGTGAATCTGGAGCTTTGATTGTAAATGCTTGTTTTTAAAAGGGATTAAGTTGCTGAAGGAATTCAAGTATAGGGTGTTTTTTTAAATCAGTGTTTTTGATAACATATTGAACACATCCATAAGCACTTAGAACTTTACTTCATCTCAGCATTTATCCTGAGGTCTTCCCATAGTGGATACTGGGTGAGCATGCAAGACAGGTATAAGTATGATGGGTTGGGTGACGAGTTGACACGATGTTTGCACTGAGTTGGCATGGGGCTACTGAGAGTGGATAGAGAGCCATAACTTGGCATGAGGTTTTTGAGGAGCCATAAGAAATAAGTGAGGGTCATGAGTCATCATAAATATGGTATGAGTGAGCATGAATGAGAATTGAAGACTGTGCACGAGTGATGAGAGGATGTGAGAACGTCGGAAGGCTGACCTTTTGTTTTTTGTTGGTAGCTGGTCCTAAGTCCCAGGTTATTGAGGTCAGCCTTTCAGACAGCTTACCCTTATAGTTGTCTCTTAAGTTTGCATGAGAGTGGGAATTTATCTCTTGCATTGAAAGTTAGACACACAGGGCACTTTCTACCAAGTTCTGTTTGCCAAATTGGGAATCTTCAAGAACTCTAGACTTCCACATCAGGAGCAAAGATTCATGCCTGAGACATTATTTCTCCTGATTGGGGACTCTAGGCACTGTCTCAAAATATGGAAGCAATAATTTTGTACTGACATGAAGAGAAACCTCTTCATTCAAAAGGTTGCAAATCTTTGGAAGCCACTATCCCAGAGGATGTGGATCCTCCATAATTTTTAAACACATTTCAGACTATGATAGACAGAGTTTTGTCTCTCAGTGTCTAGGGATATGGCATGAGAGGGGTAGGTGGTAAAGTGGAATTGAAACAGAACATTAGCTAATTTTGTATTGAATGATTGAGTACACTTAAAAGACCGTACGGTCTACTCCAATTTCTTATGTTCTTAAGTTCTTAGCTAAGAATAAAAACTGGCCCTGCGATGTAGCTCAAAGTACTGCACTCCTCATTCGATTTCAACATTCCATCACATACAAGGGTTAATGCATATATTGAGTGTGGTTGATGTTCATTGACCCTTAACCGTAAACATGGAGAAGCAAGGGGAGTCACTCACCAGGATGTGATCAGGAATAGCATATTTAGCTATCTTAGATGCAACATTTGTTTTCAGATCTTTAATGATCAGTTCAGAAATGGAGCAGGTATCTTTCAAAACAACAAAGGCAAATGCAGCTGAAACAAAGCACAAGTATATTTTTTAAAGATCAGGAAATGCCTGAGTACCCTATGAATAAAATGCAAGTCATGTGCCAGAATGCAAACTTAATTGAAACAAGTCGTCAATAACATCCTCAACTCAATCATCAAGAAGCTTTGGCTAGGAGTGTACAATCAGCAATGAAGCAAGGCTGCACACCACTGAGCTCAAAATAAGCCTCAAGGAACAATTAAAAGATCTCTCTGGCAAAAACTTCAAGGTCATCATTACATAGTTATACTGCATCTGCTTGCAGTGCTATTCGCTGGGGATTTCTCAGCTTTTCAGATAGCCAATTACATGAAAGGTTTTCATAGAAACAAACATGAAACTAAAAGAAATAAAATTTTATAGAGCTAATTAAAGATTAGGCCATACACATGGGATGAAAGTGGAAGCTTAGAAGCTAAGGAGCTGATGTTTCTGAGAAAACATTTTCAAAATGTTTAAAGTGCTTAAAATTCTACTAATTAACCTTTTACCAGCACCCATTCCATTGTAATTTTATATTTTTTGGGCCAGTTCTGTTGTTCATCAAATTTCATGGATGGTATTGTTGTTAAAAACCTAATTACACCTGATTGAAGAAAGTGATCCACAGGGATACAGCCCTGGAATGACAGTCTGCAGTTTCAAGATTTCCATGCTTACCTGCACACCAGGGCTCAAAATGTGTGGAAGTAGTGGGTGAATGCACCTCCAAAAGTCACCAAATCACCTCAGAAAATTGAATTACAGGGGTGACCAATGGGAGAAATTCACCCCACAAGTACATAGGATCGAATATGTGAAGAACTACTCCTCCAATCACAGGCTATTTCTTTCCCGCGCTTGTTGCTGATAGATTCATTGGGGAAACTAATCATCAAAACACATGTGAGAGAACCAGCCTGTGTTTGGAAGAGCAGAGAGCAGTTGGGAAAATAATGAACAGCAGTTGCCTGGGTGCCAGAACAACTTTTCATCAGGGAGCTAGCTTTTGGCTTGGCTGGGGAGGGCATCTGCCCAGAGAAGGAGGCTGCAGGATGGAATTGGAGGAAGGAAGATGCTTCTGAGGGGTCGATGAGGCTAGGTGGGCAGTGAAGGAGAAAAGTGCAAAAAAGTTGTTAGAAGACAGCTACTTAGAGGGTAAAGGGAACTATCGGGAGAGGAGAAAGTTGCAAGGTTAGGGTGGGGAGGAGGAAGAGAAGGCCAAAAGGATGCGGTGGCATGGAGAAGGCTACAAGAGGGATGGGTGGAGGAGAAGGAGGCTGCAAAGGGCTGGGGAAGGAGGTGACTACAAAAAGTGTGGGGAAGGATGAGGAGAAAAAGAGGTTGCAAGAGAGATGGGAGATGGAGATTGCAAAGATTGTGGGGGGAGGGGTGAGGAGAGGGACTGTATAACAAGAGGAGAGAAAAAACGACAAACGGTGAGAAAATAGTTTTAAACCTGTCAACAAAGAAATATTCCGTGAACTGGGAGCCACAAAAACTTGAAATCACTGAAATAATTCCTTGCAACTGAATGTGAAATCTCTAGTTTAAGGCTACATAAGTTCTCGTGGGCTACATTTTGGATTTTTCCAGCTATGTTTGGTTTTCAGAAGCTTCTTTTCAATTCTTACTAACTTATTTATGAGATGATGCAATGAAGATGTAACTTTACCTTCTGTATTTGTGTTTACATTGGGTATTTGAACTCACACAAAAGCAGAAATAGAAGAATTCATCTACATCCTCAATAATCAATGACCTCTCCATAAACATAATGCCACAACACACAAGGAAAAATATTAATTTCCCTGACAGCACAGCTTTTAAATTGGTACAACAGGCATAAGTTAATAACAAAAGCTATTTCAAAATAACTGATACACACACACACTTGTGGAACCTATAACTGAGAGTGTCCACTGTCCTTATTGTGGCTTTATCTTAGAAATTATGCCACACAGTCTAGCTTTTTTGGTCAATCAAAGAATGGTTCAATACATAATTTGTTTGAGAACAACTATTTCACTTGTAAAAGATCTTTAAGTTATATATGATTATTGTAAGCTGTATTTTGTCATGAGTATAGTCCATGTACAATTGACCTTTATCTGGTTTCTAGGTAAGACTTTGTTTAAAGAGGTTAACATTATTGTTTAGCTGTTTAACATTAGTTGAAGCTACTGAAGGTGACAAGAGAGGGCAAATGATCTGTTTAATGTCAAGAACATGGAAAAAATAAAAAAATCAACATCATGCCAGCTTTCATAAATGGATGGAAAGCTCCCCTGAAATACACTGAAATATAATAGTGTAGTGATAATTCTTCCCAATAACATCTCTGGCAATTATTGTTCTTCAAGCTGTTTCTCTTTGTGCAGCAAACAGCTTGTATATAAATTACACAGAAATGGGTCTTAGTATTCAGTACCTTATTGTTGTGTATGTTAGGGAATAGGATACCGGTGTTGGAAATGGAACAATTCCATATGTTGTTTCAACCACAGTATTAAATGGTCAGCTACAGCATTGATGCGCAATTACAGTAACATTCCCTACTTTGCTGCAATATCACGTGGCAAAACTGTCCTCAGAATTCATACCAGGTACTCTTGCCATGAAAATTCAAGTGGAGGGATGGACATCAGGTGTAGAAAGTGCCAACTGTTTGGAATTAAAGGACCAATAAAAATATTCAACGATTATTTTTCATCTTATTCTTCCTATTAATCATACCTATATTGTCAGGTCAACCTTAGGTATTTTTCTCATGCTCAATACCAAAGGTCACTTTTGCACAGTAATCCTCATTCTCAATGATTCGACAATGTTTTAATGTCCATTATATCTTGTTATGTGACAATTACGTGCAAATATTATCAGAAAGTCAATATCACAAATTTCACACGATTATAGAATTCAAGTTTTTAGAGACCAGGAAGCTTTATAATTAGCTGTCTTAGGTTCTGAAATCTGAACCAATATCTAATAGATAAAACATACATCTGAGGTTTACACAATCGTGTTCAATACTGTGAGAGATAATAACATAGGTACAATGATAACATTTAAAAAGCATATTTATGGGTATATGAGTGGAACAGGTTTTGAAGGATATGGGCCAAATGCTGGTCAGATTGGGATATCTGGTCAGCACTGACGAGTTGAAGTGAAGGGTCTGTTGCCATGCTGTATGACTCTATGTCCCTAAAACATCACAGTGTAGAGCAATATTTTATTGACATAAACGTTAATTCATGAAATAGGATCAGGGGATCACAAAGCAGATAGTATTGAGTCATTCAAATGCAAATGAGGCAATTTTTTTCAGAAAATATCAGTTTGGGATACCATAAATGAGTAATTTAAGACATGATACCCTAAAGTAACAGGCTCAGGAGCATCAGATGATTTTGGACCAATAATTCCTGAAATTTTCCATTTGAGGATTTCTTCTCCTTGTGTCCGGATCTGTTACAGCTTATTGATAGAGATTCAATATAGTGATTAGTCAACAACTATGAGCCACGTTTTTATTCTCGAGACAAGTAGCAGGAGTCAGGAAAACTCCCAGTTTTGTGCAACTGCCTCGAAAATGACACCTATAAAGGCAGGAGCTTCACTGGCGGGGCAGATACTGGCTGAGGTTAAGTTGGCCGATCCCAGCCAAAGTTCAAATGCAGCACGTGCCAACTGTGGATTCAGGCTGTTTAACAGAGCCACCTCAAAACTGTTGGAATTTGTCCCCAGCTGTTGTAAAAAAACTTGCCCTCACACTCTTTATTCCCCACCCACTCCCATATCCTATCCAATCTACTTAATGTTCCCCAAACACCACCAATAGCCCATCAATAACCCCTTTGCTAAGATATGCCCAAACTCCCACCCCTCTTCCCCCATGGCCCCTCATTCTTCCATGCCCTGGTCCTACAATATCTGCAAATCACAGATTACATGTAGAACATACTTATTTCTGTTAGGTGACATAATAACAAATATTCTGCACTCTACAAATCTCATATTTTCCAAGTTCTTAATAAATAGTCACAGTTAGCAATGCTTTCACTTTGTATATTAAGGAGATGAGCACCATACCAACAGGTTTTAATGATGTTCCAATAGAGGGTTCATTAGAACTTAAAGTTCATATAATTTTACTTGAATGATTCACGAATGAGAAATTCATTCACAGAGACAACCAGACAGAAGTCTCTCTCTATGAGTAGAATGGTAGGAAATGGTGAGGAGCTGTTTTCCTTCAATGTCAGCTTGGCATCCCCCTTCTGCTTGCTGTTGATTAGTTCACTAGTGTATCTATTAGCAGGAAACAGGAGAGAAACTACCTAAGATTGGAAAGAACTAAGACAAGGCCCCAGGGCACTTGGGGCCAGCAGCCATGGCGATATCGGGCAGAGCCAATTTGGGTGGAGAAGGGTCTGAGCTTGAGCTTGTAGAGAAGGAGGAAGCAAGCAGGTTGGAGAGAAAGGGAGGCATCAAGGGAGACCGGAAGCAAGAGTCGGGTGCCTTAGTCTTGGCAGAGGGGTAGTAGGAGAGAGAGAGACAGGGAGGCCACAAGCACAAGTGAGACAGAGAGAAGCAATAAAGTGGGGTTTGGTGGGAGAGGGAGGCAGCAGCAGGCATTGTAGGAGAAAGGAGGAGACAGCAAGCAAAGTTGAGAGAGAAAGAAACTGCAAATAAGAGTGAAAGAGAGGAAGGCAACAAACAGGTTTGGGGAGGGGGAGAGAGAGCAGGTAGGAGAAGTGGAGACTGTAAGGAGGTCAGGGAGAGAGACAAAGGCCGTAAACAATAAAGATCAGTTTCAAATTTGTCAACAAAGGAACTCACCTAACTTGTAGCTGGGAAAGGTTGTTGACTTGCTCAATGAACTGGCTTGTTTTCATTCAGACATTTCGTCACCATGCTAGGTAACATCATCAGTGAGGTCTCCGATGAAGCAATGTTGTTCTACTCCGCTTGGAATTTATACTGTCCAGTCTATTTTGGTGAGTACTGTCATTTCCAGTTTTGTTCTCACATAGAATCCCTACAGTGTGGAAACAGGCCTTTCAGCCCAACAAGTCTACACTGACCCTTGGAGCATCCCACCCAGATCCATTCCCTTATAACCCACCTAAGCTATACATCCCTGAACACTACGGGCAATTTAGCACAGCCAATCCACCTAACCTGCACATCTTTGGACTGTGGGAGGAAACCAGAGCACCCGGAGGGAACCCACACAGACACAGGGAGAATGTGTAAACTCCACACAGACAGTTGCCCAAGGGTGGAATTGAACCCAGATCCCTGATGCTGTGAGGCAGCAGTGCTAACCACTGAGCCATTGTACCTCCTTGTTCTGTATGGGTTTGTTTATGGGGTCCAATTCTATATGTTTGTTGATTGCATTATGGGTTGACAACCTTGGGCCCAAGCCAAACATAGACACGCACAGGAATTCCTAGAGGCATGCTTCTCAACTCATATGCAATCAACAAACATAGAACTGGACCCCATATTCAAACCCATATGGAATAAAACTGGAAATGACACAATAACGGACCGGACAGTATAAATTTCAAGCAGAGTAGAACAACATCGCTTCATCGGAGGCCTCACTGATGATGCTACCTAGCATGGTGACAAAACGTCTGAACGAAAACAAGCCAGCTCGGCGAGCAAGTCAACAACCTTACCCACAATCCGAGCTATAAATCTTTGCTAAAACTTTAAGTAGCTGGGAAAACTTGAAATCACTTAAGTAACAAGTTACTTACAAACGAACGTGGAATCTCTAATGCATATGTTCAGGAGCTGGTATATTAGAAAAGTGGAGTGGGTGCTGTTGTAATGAATGAACACTGTGTCAGCTGTTAAATTTACAAATGAGATCGAGATCTGAAATGCAGTAAAAGGAAAGTATGTCCATGTCCAAGCCTCCTTGACCTGACATAACCTGTCCATCTTCTCTCCCACCTATCTGCCCCTCTCTTCCCACTGACCAATCCCCACCACTCCCTACCTGCACTCACCTATCACAATCCCACCTACCTTCCTCAGCCCCACACCTCCTCTCTCTGTTGATTTCCCAGCTCTCTTTCCCCTCCCCAAATCTGAAGAAACATCAACCTTCCTGCTCCTCTGATGCTGCCTGGCCCGCTGTGTTCCTCCAGTTCCATACTGTGTTATCTCTGACTCCTGCGTCTGTAGTTCTTGCTATCTCAAAAGGAAAGTAACTGCTTGGTTTAAATATTTCAGATTTATGAATATGGAATACCATTGCATTGGCTGTGACCTTACCATTCTAGAAGGTGTGTTGAATTGTGTCAGTTATTTAGAAAAGAAACTTCTGTTGCAAACTTATACCTGTTATTTTATGCTAATTTAAATACTATTGTGTCTAAGAAAATAATACTTTCTGTCTGTGTTGTGGCTTTAAATTTCATGGCAGGCTGATAGTTACTCACAATCTTGATGTACTCTTTTAATTCTGCTCTGTGCGAGTACAAATGCACCAAATATCAAGACAAATAGCATTATATTTTTTAAATCTATTTTTCGATTCAACCTGTTCAGAGATGTTATTCCACACTTCTACAACAGGTAGGACTTGAACCCAGGCCTCTGTGGTCCAGAGGCAAGGACACTATGACTGCACTACAAGATGGAAAGTAGTGTTACAATGTGACTGTATCATCTAATAAGGGAGTTACGGAGACTGAAAACTAAAAAGTTGTCTTCATGAGGACCCCCTCAGGAGAAAACAATATTTTGTGCCGTAACCCATTGTCCTGATCTAATTAGCAGATATTTTTCTTCGAATGAAAGGTAAATTCTTCAGACATTGTTTATGAAATTAGCCTCTTTATTTTTGAGAGACTATTTCCCATTTTCTCCACCAGCTTTCGTGTGTCATAAAAGATACTTGGTTAATGTAGGATATTAATATTGGAAGGGGGGAAGCATCTGTTTAATGGGTACGACATAAAAAAAATTTATTATACTGCACTGCGTGTGCTGGGAAATAAGGTTTGTTGTTTTATGCTGAGTGGAAAGGCAGAAGTCATCTTTCAGGTTTGATTGGATAAAAATTTCAGGGTTATGTCTGTACACAGACCACACCCTTAATAGACATTTTTAGAAAAGATGACAAAGAGAAGGACAAAGAACAATTTTGTAAACACTTTCTGCAAATTCTATTGCAATTTGGCAAGAAATATAGTGAACAAGAAATACTATTTTAACTTAATTCAAATAGAAAACATATGCATAATGTCAGCTGCAATCTTCAGAGTATAGGTACAACATTGTCATGCTGTAGGCAGATCTGAAGAATGTCATTCACCAGAGTATCAAACATTAATACTGTAACTTGAAACAGGAAGAGGAAATTAATGACCAGTTCTTTGGGCCCTATGATTATATATGTATCACTTGAGAATTCAACTGTTTGATTTAACAGTAGGGTACGTGGAAAATCTGTAGAAAAGTATTGCAGAGACAGCACTCTCATTTTTGAGTCAGAAGATTGTGGATTCAAGTTCCACTCCAGTGGGGCTCTTTACATAATGAAAACTGACACTTCAGTGCAGTACTGTAACAATGGAGGGCTGTATCATCAGAAGTGCTGACTTTGATTTTAAACTGAATTCCTTCTGCCATTTCAGGTGGATGTAAAAAAACTTATAATATTGGAAGAACGGCAAGGGAAGATCTACTTGTGGCCTGGTCATCATTTGTCCCTCAACCCACACAACTAAAAACAAAAACAGAAACTGCTCCAGAAATTCAGCAGGTCTGGCAGTTTCTGCAGAGAGAGAGAGAGACAAACCGAGTTGACATTCTGTAGAAGTGTCACTGGACTCAAAATATTGACTCTACTTTCTCTCACAGATGTTGCCAGATCTTCTGAGTTTTTCCAGCCATTTCTGTTTTTGTCTCCGTACCCGCATTTCTTCATTTTATTACTAAAAACATCTCTCTAGTCATTATCTTAATGCTGGTTGTAGGATTTTATTATGCACAAATTAGATGTTGTGTTTTTCATTTGACAACAGTCACTATGTTTCAAGAATATTTATTTGGCTTTGCAATTTCCTACAGTTGTGAAGTGTTCTGAAAAAGCAAGGTTTTTGTTTCTCTTTCTTAACATGTGGGCACAGGATCACACTGTCAATACACATTCCTCATGTTGCTATAAGGTTTATTGTAAGCCATTAAATGTTTCCTAATAGTTATGGAACTGTTTATCCGCAAATAATTCCAGGGTACTTGAACATCAGAATTCTGGAGGGGTATCAGACAGTCAATGGCTTAAGAAGCAAAAGCGCTACTATTCTGTGCTGGAACAAACATGGTATATTTTTCTTTTTGACCCAAAACAAACTGACTAAAAATTTCATCAATTTGACATGGAGGCTGTAGTACCTAAGGGGCTCAATTTAGCAACCTGAAAACTCCACATCACATTAAAACAAATACATACCATTACAATTTGAGAATTTTGTAGGTTGCATTTGTGTATCAGAGTCTACCTACATTTATTGGGTTGATCACAAGAACACTTTCTCTCACCTACCTTCCCCTTTCATGTCATGAGGATAGCCAATCACTGCCGTCTCTGGCACATCAGGGTGTTCAGCCTAAAGACCATTTGAACAGAGAAAGACCATCTCAATCAATTAACAGATTCCTTTTTACCTCCAGTTATTTCTTCTCACAAAGGAATACTGTAATAAAGGGGTACTGTTATACAAGTGGAGGCCTTGTGATGCAGTGGAAGCATTCTTGCCTTTGAACCAGAAGGTCTAGACTTGAGTTCCACTTAAGGACCTGATGACCAAGGAAGGTGCGTTAACACAGCCAAACAGAATAAATATCAACCTGCAAATCCCTCCAAATGGCTGGATATCAGGAAGATGCACTAAAATAGGAGCAGGAGTAGGCCATTCAGCCCCGCGAGCTGGTTCCACAGGAGGAGAGGAAGGAATTCAAGAAAATTATAGCCACCAGAAAAATGGCACTGAGGAAAGAAAGTTGGAACTGCAAGCTAACAAGTTCCCAGATCTTAATGGACTTCATCCTAAATTCTTGAAAGAAGTGGCTAGTGAGATTGTTGATGTGTTAGTTCTAATTTTCCAAAATTCCCTAGGTTAGAGGGAGGGTTCTATCAGATTGTAAATAGCAAAGGTAACTCCTTTATTCAAAAAGAAGACAGGAAGCAGTACACTCTATCGAGCACTTAGCTGAACATATGTTATAGGGAGTATGCTAAAAGACATCATAGTAGAGCCCTTAGTAAATTCAAGGTAATTAGGCAACAATCAGAATCAATATGGTTTTGTGAACAGGAAATCATGTTTAATCAATTTTTTGGAGTTCTTTTGGGAAGCAATGTGCTGTGGATAAAGGGGAATTGGTGGATGTACTGTACTTAAATTTCCAGAGGTGTTTGATAATATGCCACATCAAAGATTATTGCCAAAAATAAAACTGTGTTAGCAGGGTCACATATTGGCATGAATAGAAAATTGCTTAGCGAGAAAGAAACGGGGAGTAGGTATAAATGAGTATTTGGTTAGTAAGGTGAAATGAGTGGTGTACTACAGGAATCAGTGCTGTGCTGTCATCTTTTTACAATTTATATAAATGACTCCGAGGAAGAGACAAAAGGTACAGTCGCTTAATTTGCTGATGACTCAAAGATAAATAGGAGAGGAAATTGTAAAGAAGACATAAGGAGGAAATAAAAGGGTAAAGAGAGGTTAAGGGAGAGGACAAAGATCTGATAAATAGAGTTGAATTTGAGAAAATATAAAATTGTCCACTTTGGTGTTAAGAATAAAAAAGAAGTATATCTGAATGGTGAGATATTGTAAGGCTCAAAGATGCGGTAGCATCCAGGTGTCCTAATCCATGGACCTCTAAAGGTTAATATGTAGGTACAGCAAATATTACAAAAGCTAATAGAACATTGATTGGAACTTGGTTGAAGTATCTAACATCCTGAGGGACTTCATAGAGTGCATGTGGAATGGATGTTTCATCTTCTGGGAGAAAGCAGAACTAGAAATCACTGTTTAAAAATTCAAGACAGAGATGAGGATTTATTTTCTCATAGAGCGCCATGAGACTTCGGAACTCTTTCTCAAAAATAGTGGAAATCAACCCTTTGAATATTCTAAGGCAGAGCTAGATAGATTCAGGCTCTCTGAGTGATCCATAACATATCACCGCCACTTTGCCCATCCTATCCAATTCAGCAGGCTTCACACATGATCCTGTGTATAAATCTAGACAGTGAGTGTTATGTGTCCATACAAGAACAAGCCACTCGGTCTAACTGATCCATATTTCTCACAAAGTCCCTTCCTTCTAACCCTGCCATTAAACCTGTCTCTTCTTCCTCATATACAATTCAAGGTTATCTGTTTCAACCAATTCTTCTGATACATTTTCATTACTCTGCTTGCAAAGAAATTCCTCAAATATTTTACGTGGCCGTTAACAGTTAATTTACATTTATACTCCCTTGTCCTAGACTCATTCAGATATGGAAACAATTTTTCCATAGATGTCTTAATTAGGTTTGTACAGAGTGCTGTTTTCATCTGTACTACACATCTCTGTTATTTTTCTTTCCATCCAGATGCTGGAGAAAAGTTCCACATTACCTGGAACATAACAGTGCTTTGTAACATCCAGGAGCACAGCTGATCCAATACAGGATCTAGGTAAGTACAGGATCCATAGGGACAGTTGATCCACAGTCCAGTACCAGGCCTGTGGGGACAGCTGGTCTAGCACTGTTTTCATGGTCCAGCTGATTCAGTATGGGGTCCACAGGTCAACAGATCCAGTTGATCAGTTCAGTATGGGGTCTATAGGTCAGTTATAGATTCATAGTCACACAGCCCAGAAACAGACCCTTCAGTCCAACTTATCCATGCTGACCAGATATCCTAAACTGATCTTGTCCCATTTGCCTGCATTTATGTTGATCCAACACTGGGTCCATGGAGACACCTGATCCAATATCAGTTCCATGGAGATAGGTCAGCTATTCGGTGGACTCAGTAGTTAATCAGTTAGTCTGTGTGGATCAAATGTTCAATCTTCTTGGCCCATAAACTCAGCACTGATTAGCAACACCATGGATGTGGATCACAGCTACACTAAATATCAAATTTATTCAGCCATCTTCACTCTATATTCCTTGATAATCTTGCCTTAGAAAAGTTTTTGGTGTCATCAAGGCCTGCCTACAATGCTACTGGTGCCCTGAACAAGAAAGGAGGCTGGCTTCATTCCGATTCATTTGTGCTGTACCGCTTCCAAGGCTATTGCATCTTTCCAGAGGTACAACTCCCAAAAACTGAATGTTCAACTCTCTATTCCTTCTTCCAAGTCATTGATATATAAAAAAAGCTAATAATAAATTCCTGAGGAACACCAATCATCACATATGGCTGTTCAATATCCAGTCTCTCAACTTATTACCAAGCTATGTTTCAAAGAAGCCTCAAATTCTTTACATTATATATGTGGAATCCTTACCAGAGCATCCTCTATTTCAGCTGTACCCAACCTGTGGCCACTGATGTTAATTATGTCATCCAAACGGCCAGTAATCTTGTAATAGCCTTCCTCTGACCTGTGTGCACCATCACCAGTTAAGTAATATCCTGAAAAGAAATGGGAAATGAATGCAAAACTGTACATTCGTGCAGTAATCTGCTTCTTTCCAACTTGCCTCAATGCTGTGGCTGTCTCCCTGGAAGATAAATGTAGAAGATGCACTGCGATAGTGCTTTTTAAAGGAGTAGCATTTTACAGTCAGTTCTGCTATAGTGTGTGTTCCATCAACACGAATTGTCTGTAATGCGATTGACAAATAAGGGAGTGCTATTTCTAAAATACGAACTTGTGTTGGCCAATATGCGATTCCATCAGTGCGTAGAGGAGTACGTGTCGACATCACATGATTGTTTCACAGGCTTTGACGTGAATACATACAATGTTAGCGCCGAAAGAGTCTCCACGCCGGTGTCACATCATCATTTCACAGGCTTTTTCGTGAAGTGCTTTCTGTGAGAGGTACGCAGTACAACATCCTCCCCCATCATGTCATCTTGATGTTTTTTCAAGCTAAAGTGTTAAATTTACTTTTATTACATTTATTCAAATTGTGCTATCCTTTTTGTTAGGCTTTTGAGTGATTTTTTTTTTTTTGGTGGTCTGCCCCAACGCCATTTTCTATAACATGATGTTGCACAGGAATGCAACTATCCTGTTATAGCAGAACCAACTGTATATCAGAGATAACAAAGTGTAGAGCTGGATGAACACAGCAAGCCAAGCAGCATCAGAGGAGCTTGGCCTGCTGTGTTCATCCAGCTCTATACCTTGTTATCTCAGATTCTCCAGCATCTGCAGTTCCTGCTATCTCTCCAACTGTATATCATATTTTTTTCACGATAACATTGTGTTCGAAGTACTAACTTAATAGCAGGATCTGCTGATATTTAGAAAGTACCAGTATTTTACTCATGATTTATTGCTTTGCTAGAGATTTACAACAGCAGAAGGAGTGGCAAGTTCAAAAGAAGACAGTTTTGTCTTCTGATCCTGTATTGTTCAAAGGTCAAGAACAGAACTATTCACTTCTCCCAATAGTTTATTAACTTATCTTGTCCCAACATTTGATACTTATTTATCTTTATTGAAAACCAACAAGGCTAACCATCTATTTTAGTGCTCATTTACAATTTTCCAACAGATTTTGGATTTTGGAAAGAAGGTATAAATTATTCAGTTAGCCATTGGATGAAAAGAGAATACAATTTGATATTTGCTGAAAAGAATGTATCTGGCACCAGTGTACGTGACCGCGGGATGTAAGGATGAAACTTTCTCAGCTGCAAGACTGAGAGTTCTTTCATATTGTAAGTGTAAACTAGATGACTTTTCCTTCCCTGCCTCTGATATCTTCTCCAGCCTTTCAATACTCGAGAACTTTGCATTTTTGCATCTTTTGCTGCTTGCATATTGCAAACTTCCTTCAACTTTGCTTTAACAACCACATCTTTACCTTACCAGGTCAAATTCTGGTATTCTCTTGTTAAACCTCTTTATTTCTTTACTTTGTCCTCCTTTATGTTCCTTCTTAAACTTTTTTCGTCAAGCTTTGGTTGCTTTTTTTCCTTCATGGGATAAGGGCGTGGCTGTCTAGCCCAGCATTTATTACCTGTCCCTAATTGCCCAGAGGGCTGTTAAAAGTCAACCACCATTGCTGTGCTCTGGAGTCACATGTAGGCCAGACCAGGTGAGGATGGCAAATTTAACCTTCCATAAAAGACGTTAATGAACAAGTTGGGTTTTTAGCGACAGTCAACAGCAATTACATGGTTGCCTTTTATTCCAGACTTACATTGAATACAGATTTGTCTATCTTCTGTAATGGGATTCAAATCCATGTCTCTAGAACATTAGATTGGGGTTCTGGATTACAAATCCAATGACATTACCATCATTCCACTGCTCCTTCCCCTAGCACTGCCTACCTACTTGTTCTAATATATAGCTCTGCTTCAATTTTTGCCAGATAACCCTCCTATAAAGTGCCTTGAGACATTTTCTTAATACATTAATTACACTATATAAATGCAAAGTGTTCTTTTGTACTCTAGTTCTTTTGATAAACACCTTCATTCTGTGAACTCCAGTTACTGATTCTCCCACCAGTAGAAACACTTTTTCCTTCTTTATTCTTTCCACACATCAAAAGGTGCTGAATGCTTGTCCTAAATCTCCTTTCCCTAAGGAGAAAATCCCACATTGTTTAGTCTCTCTACATAACTGAATTCCCTCAGCTATAATGTCATTCTGGTATATTTCCTCTGCACCTGCTTGATATTATACTTTCCCACCAGAATATTTCATGGAAAGTAAAACTGGAAGAGTTAAAGGTAAAAATCCAAATCCAATAATGTTGAAAGGGAGATCAGCAATTTATGTTTAGTGCCATAAACTACCTTAGTTGCAAACAACTGAGAAATGTATGTCTGTAAAAGCATAAAAGGTCGATTTTCTCTGAATACATTGATGTCTTACCTGGATATTTTTTGAAATATGAATTCAGGAATCTGGGATGATCCCCATAGATACTTCTGGCAATGCCTGGCCAAGGCTTTGTAATGCAGAGAGCACCAGTAACATCATCTCCCTCCATCTGATTACCCTATACATAGATACATGCGTATTCATTATTAATCAAGAATGATACCATAACTGAGAGAGCACAGCAATCAGGAAAGATGACACAGACTTGAGATCTTTCCCAAAGAAAATAAGTTTGAGAGGTGACCTGATAGAGGTCTTTAAAAATATGACAGAATTACACGGAATTTTACAACACAGTAACAGGCTATTCAACCCAATTGCTCTATCCTGTTTCTTTCTCCACAGGAGCATGATCCCATCATAATTAATCTAACTGTATCAACATATCATTCTATTGTTTTCTCCCTCGAATACTAACTTTTAACAAGTTATTTAATACATGTATGCTATTCTCTTAACTAAGGCTGCAGGTTCCACACACACAACACTTTCTGGAAAAAGTGGTTTCTTCTGAATTCCGAATAAGGCTTATTAGTGACTATCTGACATTTCCAGCCCCCATTTCTGGATTTCCCCACAAGTGAAAGCAGTTGTCTATATCTATTCTATTAAGCCTCCTTTAGAATTTAAAAGACCGCTGTTTGTTAATTCCTCAGTTTATTGTTTTCTACTGAAATGTGCCACACTTGTTCAACCTTTCCTGGACAATTTCAAAACTACAGGCTATGAATGTATGATAGTCACTGATAAATCCAATAAAATATTAAGCAGAAACAATGAATCTGAGTGATGAAAATGTAGATCTCACTACCAAAAAAAGTGGTTGAAATGAATAGCATATAACATGGATTTGAGGCAGAGCTAGGAGTAAGAACTTGACGGACAAAGCAATAGAATGATGAGCTCATAGAGTTTGATGCTTATGGTGGGAGAGAGCTTCTTGAAAAGCATAAATATCAGGATAGACCAGTTGGAGAAACAAGTAATGGGCAGGAAATGTTGCCCAACAATAGATTTCCACATTCTGAGTGCAGGTCTTTTGGAGTTGCTTGACTGAAGGTCATGATGTCAACAAGTATTTTCAGTTTAGTAACTTTGGCCAGGAAGCTAGACCTAGTTTATACATACATGGTTGTTGGGGCTTGAATATTCAACCATTATGCCTTCTAAAGTAACCTTCATAATGTTGAGGAATAGACATTCTCCTTCACAAACTTAGTAACAGTTTACTGAAGTAGAGCTCCCACCCACTGTAAAACAGACCCAACTTTCATTCCATTAAAACTAACACATGTTGTCATAGTCCTAATAGAAATATAATTGATAAAATGACAATATGATAAAACATGGAGTACTTGATTGAACTTATTTCAGACATGCATGGGATCCACACAACTCCCTTAGTCGCACAATAGGTCTGAATGGGAAAAAACTACTTCTTCTAATAAACATTTGTGATCTTTGTGATTTATTTTAGTGACTTATGATTGTACTATTAAGTTATATGCATTTCTGACATGCTTTCCATAGACAGAACGCTTTTCTGCACATCTTTTTATGTTAGTAGTCCATTCACTCCATGCTCACATTGTCCTTCTCATAAAATATATAGGTTGACATTAGAAATAAGAAAGGAATGATCACCTTGATGGGATTGTACTATAGGACCCACCCCCTCCCAATAGTCAGAGGGATATTGAGGAACATAGATGTACAGAAATCTCAGATATATGTAAGAATAATAAGGTTATAGTAGTAGGTGATTTTAACTTTCCAAATATTGACTGGCGCTACCATAGCATTAAAGGTTTGGATGGTGTAGAATTTGTTGAATGAGTTCAAGAAAATTTTCTTTATCAATGTGTAAATGTTCTGAATGGAGAAGGAGCAAAACTTGACCTTCTCTTGGGTAACACGGCAGGCAAGTGACTGAAGTGATAGTAGTAGAACAGTTTGGGTCTAGTGATCATAATTCTATTTGTTTTAAAACAGTTATGGGAAATGATAAGCTTCCATGAAAGTTAAAGCTTTTAATCAGAGTAAGGCAAATTCTAATGAATGAGACAAGAACATTCAAAAGTTGACTGGAGAAGACTGTTCATAAGTAAAGGTATGTATGATAAATGGGAGGCTTTCAAAAGTGTGATAATGAGAGTTCAGAGTCATTATGTTCCTGTTAGAATGAAAGGTAATGCTGGTAGGATTAGCAAGCAATGGATGAATAAAGATATTGAGTTCTAGTCAAGAATAAAAAAAATCATATATTAGATATAGACAACTGGATTCAAATGAATCTCTTGAACAGTATAAACAGTGTAGGGGCATTCTTAACAGGGAAATTAGAAAGGCAAGGAGGAGATATGAAATATCCTTGGCCATTAAGGTTAAGGATAATCCAAAGAGATTCTACAAGTAAATTAAGAGCAAGACAGCATCTAGAGAGAGAGTAGGGCCCCTTAAAGATGAAAGAGGTCATCTTTGTGTTGAACCTCAGGAGATGGGAGAGCTACTAAATTAATATTTTGTGTGAGAATTTACTGTGGAGAAGGAACTGGAGGCTAGAGAACTCAAGGAAATAAATATTGGTGTTTTTGAAAACAGTCCACATTACAGATGAGGAAGTGCTGGAGATCTTAGAAAATATAAAAGTGGATAAATCTCCAGGACCTGATTTAGTGTATTCGAGGACGTTGTGGGAAATTAGGGAGGAAATTGCAGAGGATCCTGAAAAATATTTGTATCATTTATAACTACAGGTGACTTGCCGGGTGAATGGAGAGTGGCTAATGTTGTGCCTTTGTTTGAGAAGGGTGTAAGGAGAAGCCTAAGAACTTAGACCTGTAAGTCTGACTTTGGTAGTGGGAAACTTGTTGGAGGTGATTCTGAAAGATAGAATTTTTATGCATTTGGAGAGGCAAGGAATAATCAGGGATAGCATGGATTTGTGTGAGGAAAATCGTGTGTCGCAAATCTGAGTTTTTTTGAGGAAGTGACTAAGGAAATTGAGGGCAGTGCAGTAGACATTGTTTACTTGGACTTTAGTAAAGCCTTTGACAAGATTCCACACGATAAACAAATTAAGTTAGGTCACTTGGGGTTCAGGATGAGCTTGCCAAGTGACTACAAAATTGGCTTAATAGCAGCAGACAGAGAGTGATGGTGGAGGGTTGTTTTTCAGACTGGAGGCCTGTTATGAGCAGTGTTCCACAGGGATCAGTGCTGGATTGACTTTTGTTTGTCATTTCTATAAATCATTTGAATGATAATATAGTAGGCATGGTTAACAAGTTTGCAGATGATGCCAAAATTAGTGAAGCCAGTGAAGAAGGTCATCTAAGATTACAGAGATCTTGATCAATTAGGACAATGGGCTGAGGAGTGGCAGATCGAGTTTATTTTGGATAAATGTGAGGTATTGCATTTTGGTAAAACAAACAAGGGCAGGACATATACAATTAAAAGTAGGGTTTTGTGTCGTGTTTTAGAACAGAGAGACCAAGGGGTTCACGTACATTATTCTTTGAAGTTTGCATCACATGCAAATTGGATCATTAAGAAGGCATTTAGCAGGATTGCCTTCGTTGCTCAGATCTTTGAATATAGGAGTTGGGACATTATGTTGAGGTTGTACAGGATGCTGGTGAGACACCTTCTGCAGACTGTGTGCAGTTCTGGTCGCCCTATTATAGGAAGGATATCATTAAGCTGAAGAGGGTTCAGAAATGATTTACCAGGATGTTGCTGGGAATGGAGGGTTTGAGTGATGAGGGGAGGCTGGATAGACTGGGACTTTTTCACTGGAGCAAGGGAGGCTGAGGGTTGACCATACAGAGGTTTATAAAATTATGAAGGGTACAGATAAGGTGAATGGCAGGTGTTTTTTTTTTTCCGTAGGGTGGAGGATTTCAAGAATGGGGAGCATATTCTTCAGGTGAGAGCGAAAGATTTTAAAAAAGACATGAGGGGCAATTTTTTTTTTTATACAGAGTGGTTCATGTGTGGAAAAAACTTCCAGAGAAAGTGGTGAATACAGGTGCAATGACAATGTTTAAAAGACATGAATAAGAAATGTTTGTAAGGATTTGGGCCAAGCACAGGCAGCTGGGACTAGTTTAGTTTGGGATTATGGTCAGCGTGGACTGGTTGGACTGAAGGTTCTGCTATCGTGCTGTATGACTATCTAAGAGGAGGCTTTTTAACTGCCACTATTAGTGATACTTTTAATTGATTTCCAATGGTTGCTCTTTTCTCATACAGAATGGAATTTTGCACAGTCATCTCACCCTGGTCCAACCAAGAGTTGTTGAAATTTCTATAGGAGGAAGCTTGCAGGCACTGGGTATTGTATTTATGCGTTCCACCAGAATTACTTCTTTATTATTAAGTCTCAACCAAACACTTACTTTCTCATCCATTATAGCAAGCTGTATCCCAAAGAATGGTCTCATAGCCATAGAAGGCAAAATCTTTGCTCCTTCCTCTGAAGGCCGTGGAGAGATGCATACACCGCCTGTTTCTGCTCACAAATGTATGGAAGTAAAGGGAGGTTCATATTGAAATGATGTCAATATACTGGATCGGTGAAGCATGATAAAATATAATTAGGACATTCATTCTCCTTTGCAAGAGCTGTCAGCTTTATGGAAGAGATTTTACTATAAAATTTAATTTACTTAGCTTGCCTTTAAATGGCTAATAAAAATATTGAATCATCCCTTAGTCTTCTGCTTTTCTTAAAATAATCATAATATCTCAAGATTCTTCATGATTAAAGCATGAAATCTCAATCTGACTTATTGTCTTATTTTTAATTATCTAGGAAATTCTGGAATGCTGCTAGCTGCCTCAACACCTGTAGGTTACAGAAAGGAAGTTCTCACTCCTGTTTGTTATCCCTGCTCATTGTGCAGAAACAGAAAATCAAAGAATAGTGTAGCACAAAATGAGGCCCTCCAGTCTGTGCCAGCTCTAAAAGTGAACCAGTTGATCTTATTCACTACAATTTTCCCTGCAAGTTTTCCTCCTTGAAGTAATTATCGAATGCACTTCTGAAAGCTTCTATTGTACCTGGAACCACCGATCTATTAAGTAACGAATTCTAATTCTTAACCATTTATAGTCATAGAGTCAAACAACATGGAAACAGACCGTTTGGCCCAACTCGTATATGCTGACCACATTTCGTAAACTGAACTCGTCCCGTTTGCCTGTATTTGGCCCACATCCCTCTAAATCTTTCCTATCCCTGTACCAGGCCAAATGTCTTTTAAATGCTGTTTTTGTATTCACCTCTACCATTTCCTCTGGCAGCCTGTTCCATTTATGCACCACCCTGTGTGAAACATTTGCCCCTCAAGTCCATCTTAAATCTTTCCCTTTTCACCTTAAACCTATGCCCTCTAGTTTTTGACTCCCCTACCCTGGGGAAAAAACCCTGGCTATTCACCTCCACTATGCCCTTCATGATTTCGTGCCCCCAGCTTCTTACGTTCCAAAGAAAAAAAAAATTCCAGCATATCCAGCCTCGCTATAACTCAAATCCTCCAATCTCGGTAACATTCTTTTAAATTTTTGCTGCGCCCTTTCTAGTTTAATAACATCTTTCCTATAGCAGGGCAGCCAGAATTGTATGCTATATTCCAAATGTGGCCTTACCAATGTCTTGTACAGCTGTAACATGACGTGCCAACCCCTGTACTCATTGCTCTGACCAGTGAAGGCAGCGTGCCAAACACCTTCTTTACCACTATATCTACCTGTGACGCCACTTTCAAGGAATTAAGTATCTGCATCCCAGGTCTCTGACGGAAACACATCCCCAGGGCGCTACCATTAACTGTGTAAGTCCTACCTTGGTTTGTCTTACCAAAATGCAAATCTTTACATTTATCTAAATTAAACTCCATCTGCCATTCCTCATCCCACTGGCCCAGTTGAACAAGATACCATTGTACTCTTAGATAACTTTTTCACTGTCCATTATACCACCAATTTTGGTGTCATCCGCAAACTTACTAACCATGCCTCCTACATTCTTATCAAAATCATTTAATTAAATAACAAACAACCGTAGACCCTTGCGGCACACAGTTTGTCGCAGGCTCCACTCTGAAAAACAACCCTCTACCACCACTCGCTGTCTCCTAACGTCAAGCAAATTTTGAATACAGTTGGCTAGTTCTCCCTGCATCCCGTGTGATCTAACCTTACTATTCAGTCAACGATGTGAAACCTTATCAAAGGTCTTGCTAAAGTACATTTGACAACATCTACTGCTCTGTCTTCTTGGTCACCACTTCAAAAAAACTCAATCAAGTTTGACAGACAAGATTTCCGACAGACAAGATTTCCAACACACAAAGCCATGCAAACTATCCCTAATAAACCTTGCTTTTCCAAATACATATAGATCCTGTCTCTCAGAAGCCCCTCCAACAACTTACCCGCCACTGAAATTAAGCACACTGGTCTGTACTTTCCTAGCCTCTCCTTTCAGCCTTTTTAAATAATGGCATAACATTACCATCCTCCAGTCTTTCAGCACCTCACCCATGGCTGTCGATGATACAAACATCTTGGCTAGAGCCCAGCAACTTCTTCCCTAGCTTCCCACAATGTCCTGGGATACACTTGATCAGCTCCCAGTGATTTACCTATCTTTATGGATTTTAAGACCTCCAGCATCTCCTCTTATGTAATGTGGACTCTTTTCAAGATGTCACTATTTAGTTTTCCGAGTTCTCTGGCTTCTATGTCTTTCTTTGTAGTAAATACTGACAAGAAATATTCGTTAAGGATCTCACCCATCTCCTGTGGTTCCACACATAGAAGGCCTCGTTGATCTTTAACGGTCCTATTCTTTCCCTAGCTAGTCTTAATATACTTGTAGAATCTCTTTGGATTCCCCTTAACCTTAAATAAAACCACTGAGATAGCAAGAACTGCGGATGTTGGATTCAGAGATAACACAGTGTGGTGCTGGAGGAACACAGCAAGCCAGGCAGCATCAGAGGAACAGGAAAGCTGACGTTTCAGGTCGGGACTCTTCTTCAGATTTTTCTGCTTTCCTGTACCTTTGATGCTGCCTGGCCTGCTGAGTTCCTCCAGCTCCACACTTTGTTATCTCCTAAATAAAACCATCTCATTTCACCTTTATGCCTTCCTGATTTCCCTCTTAAGTGTAGTCCTACACTCCCTATATTCCTCAAGGGTTTAACTTGATCCCAGCTGTCTATACCTGGCATATGCCTCCTTTTTCTTGACCAGAACCTCAATATGTTTAGTCATTCAATGTTCCCTACTCCTGCCATCCTTGCCCTTCACACTAACAGGAACATGCTGTCCCTGAACTCTTGTTATCTCACTTCTGAAAGCCTCCCACTTGTCAGATGACCCTTTATGTGCAAACAGCCTCCCCCAAACAACATTTGAAAATTCCTGTCTAATACCATTTGTTACATAAATAAGGCTTTTCCTCAAATCACCCTCCAGTTCTTTTGCCAATCACTTTAAAACTATGTCCTCTGACAATTGACCCTCTGGCTGTTAGAAATTGCTTATTTAAACCCTTTATGATGCAGCCCTCCTCTATAAATCTTCTCTTGTCCTTTTCTGTTCTAAGTAGGAGAATCTAACTTTTCTAGTCTATCCCAATAATGCAGCCATCCAGATAAAATGCCACAGAAGAGATTTACTTGAATGTTTCCAAGGATGAGGGATCACAGTTTTGAGGACTTTAAAAACCCATACATATATAGACAAAACCTCAACTGCATTCCCCTCATCCAAAAAAAATTTATCAATTTTACCCTTAACAAATCTGTGTTGTCTCCAATTTATTAGTCCATGCTTGTCCAAGTGGATGTTAATTTTCTCCAGAATTAATGTTTTAAAAAGGTTTCCCAACACTAGTGTTAAACAATCTGTGTGTAACTGTTAGTTTATCCTTCTCCTCCATTTCTTGAACAAGGTGTAACATTACAATCTGCCAGTTCTTCAGCGTTACCCCGGTTGCTAAGGAGAATTAAGAAGATTGTTGCCAGCCCCTTGACAATCTGTACCATTTCGTCATCAACTTAGGGATGCATTCAATCTGAACCTTTAAATACTTTAAATACAGCAGGTCTTCCTTATATCAAGTATCCTGGCAACTTCCTCATTTGGTAAACACTCTTGCAAAACACTCATTCAGTAGTACCCCAACTATGCCTTCTACTGCCACAAAGAAGTCTTCATTTTGGTCCATAATCAGTCCACAATTTCTGTTATAGTCCTTTCCACTATTAATTTGTCTATTGAAGGCTTTTGGGTTCCCTTTCACGTTATCCGGCATTCCCATTTCGTTTCTTTACACTTCTTCTTTCCCTTTCACTTATCCTCTGTACACCTTACATTCCACCAGATCCTCCCTTGTATTCCATGGACAGAATCAGAATCAATTATTCTGGCTGGTGACAAATAATGACCCATCAAAGTCCAGACAGTGACTGACATCTGTAGAATAATATACTTGGCAAAGTATCACATTTTTAGAGGAGAGATGGATAAGAACAGCAAAGAAAAAAACTAATTAATTTATATTAGAATGCAGCAATTATTTAATAACCAAGAATAGAAATTAAAGCCCACGTTACATGACAGTATCAGAGTTGAAAAGAATAGAACTGATAGGCAAATCAAGAAACAGCGATAAGATACTACCAAGCTTATCTTTCAAAGGCCAGTAGCAGAGAGAGAGAGTTAAGTGAGATAAGAGTTCCACAGTTCCATGGTCCTAGGAATGAAAGAGCTAAAGTTAAATGAGGTTACTCATTTTGTACTATCAATACCAGCACAATGACATTTGTCATAACTATATTATTTAGGAAATAAACAGAATCTACTACCCTCAGATTAAAAGGAACTATAAAGTGTTCTGTCAGCTTAGCCCTATCAGTATTAATCTCTGAATCAGACAATGTGCTTCATACTTGAGATCAGCAGCCCTGTTTGTTAGCGTGTAATTGAGGTTGTGTGCAGTGCAAGAACTTTTAAATGATCCTGATTTCCATATACAATTGTCTTTTAGCTTGAATCAGGTGGGTGCTTTAGACATGCAAGCAATAGGACCCTCTTCTGGTGCAGTGATAGTGTCCCTCCCTCTGTCCAAGTCTCACTTGCTCCAGAGGTGTGTTGTAACATGTCTGAACAGATTGATTAAAAATATGTATGCCCCTTACACTGACTGCTTCAGCAGTATTATCTTAAGGACATTACTGTTCCCTCAATACCAGGTGAAGGCATTCAAAGTTGAGACTCTTCTTAGTTTGAGAGTGTTCAGCAACCATAATAACCAATTCAGATTTGAAATCCTCTTACAACAACATTGTACATTCATAAAATATAGGATGGCAGTACTCCACAGGATATAATCTGACAAATATTGATACCAAGATGAGAAAGAAATATTACATTAGGTGACCAAAGACTTGGTCAAAAATGTATATATTGAGGAATGCATTAAAGGCAGAGAGGTGGAAGGGAATTCTAGAGTTTAGAGCTTGAATAACTGACACACAGCGACCAATGATGAATTGTGGGGTGCACAAGAAGCGAAGGAATGCTTAAATGCACTTTCAGTGCAAAAAGCACAAAAAATTCTAAATTGTCTGAATATTTACGCATATCCAAACTTTCCTCACCTGTCTGCCACCAGGTATCCACAAGTGTACATCGGCCATCTCCCACAACCTTCCAAAACCACTCCCAGGCCTCGTGGTTAATAGGTTCCCCTACTATAAGAGAAACATTAGCAGCTAAACTATGCAGAGTAGATTGAGGAAGTAGTTTGAGAATTGCAATTGGGGTTAAATCACAGTACAGAATTATCCTAGAATTCATGAACCAAATGCATAAATACACATGGCTGATTTAGTCAGTCCTGAATATTTTTTCCCATTCCACTCTTAAAATATTACCCCAGCCCCACACCTGATCCCCACATATCTGGGCTATTATGCTGAGTTATAAGGAAGAGAACATTTTCTTTCTATTCATTCATGGTATGAATTGCTGGCTAAGCCAAAAGTTGTTACTCATCCCTATATGTCTTCAAGAAGGTGTTGGTGAACTGTCATTTTGTATCACTGCAGATTCACTAACGTCCTTTAGGAAACACAATCTGCCATCCTTATTTGATCTGGCCTGCATGTTACTCCAGACCCACAGCAATAACGGTTGACTCTTAACTAGCCTCTGAGCAATTACAAATGCTCTACTAGCCAACAGCACCCACATCCCATCAATGAATATTAATGAAATTCCTGGTGGGTAGATACTGCACAGTACTGTTATGCTCAAGAACTACTTAAGCACTGGAGCTGCAGTCATCCAGGAAAGTGGGGAGTATTCCATTGCAGATCTGAGTTGTGCCATATAAATGGTAGACAGACTATGGGGAGTCAGGAGGTGAGTCACTCACTGCAGAATTCCTAGTCTCTGACCTGTTCTTGTAGCCACACTTTTTATACAATTAGTCCACTTCATATTCTGGTCAATAATCTCGTTCAAGACCAATTGGAATCTTCTATGTTTTAGCAGGTATTTATATAGGTGTTTTGAGAGGATAGCTCAGGTGGCTGGATGACTGGTTTGCAATGCAGAGTGATGCTACAGCATGGATTCAATTCCTGTGATCAATATGAACATCCTGCCTTGTCAACCTCGCATGAGGTGTGGTGACCGTCAGGGTAAACCACCACCAGTCATCTCTCTCTAATGGGAGTATAGCGCTATAGTCCTCTGGGACTATGGCAACTTTACCCTTGAGAAGATGCTTTCTTTGTTAGGGAATAATCTCTCAATAAGTGCTCACCTGTTAAGAGTTTCACTTGTTCATTATTACATGAGCTATTACTGATCAGAGATAATAATAACTACCACTCCAGACAACTGAACTTCCAATTCCAAGTTTCAAGGTTATATTAGACTTGACTGACATTTGCAGTCCATTATAGAAATCACTTTTGACTAATTACTCAGGGCAGGGAGGGAAATTTCTAGGGAATGTGGAGTAGATTGGCAATTTTCAAGTCACTTCTGCCTCATAGGTTGAAAGAAATATATTGATGAGCTCGGGATAGAACCTTTGTGCCACACAAGGCAAGGTATTGCCCATCTCTAAAAAGAGAGAACCCAGCAATCAATGGGATTACCATTGTGAATCCCCTCCTATCAATATCCCACAATTACCATTTATCAGAAACTGAACTGGACCAACTATATAAGTACTGCGGCTACAAGAGTAAGTTAACGGCTAGGAATTCTGAAGCGAGTAACACACCCCCGTACTTCAAGTCTACAAGGCACAAGTCAAGAGTGTGGAGGAATGCTTTCCACTTGCTTGGATGGGTGCAGCTTCAACAACACTCAAGAAGCTTAGCACCACCTGGAACAATGCAACATGCTTGGCTGGCACCCTATCAACCACCTTCTACGTTCACTCCCTTCACCCAGATGCACAGTGGCAGCAGTATGTGCAATCTACGTGGTGCACTGAAGTAATCACCAAGAATCTTCCAACTTACCTTCCATACCAGACACCTTTACCACCGAGAAGGATAAGGGCAGCAAATGCATAGGAACACCAGTACCTGCAAGTTCCCCTCCAAGCCACCTACTATTCTGATGTGGATCTATATTATTGTTCCTCCATTGTTGCTGGGTCAAAAACCTGGCATTGTGGGTGTACCTACGCTAAACAGAGTGTAGCAATCCAAGAAGACAGCTCACCACCATCTTCTCAGCAGCAGCTAAGGATGGGCTATAAATGCTGACCCAGCCAGCATCAACCCTATCCCCTGGGTGAATAAAAAAAATTACCATAAGGAATTGAGGCACTGTGGCACTATCAGGGAACTCACATGTTAATTCTACTTACAGTAGTTTATTAAGTTAAATAGACCCTAGCATGTAATAAAAGCAGATCATTTTGGAACTACCCAGCAATCAGCCAACATACATGGACAGAGAAGTGATTACCTACAATTCCCTGGCTTATCTTGGTCTTCTTCATTGAATTGGAGAATGACAAGTTGGCCTGTCTACAAAGTGAATTATTAATCCGGAAATCACTGGCATTTACCCGTGCCTAGTGTTTTCAAGGATGATCGATCATACTTGGACACCCAGCTGTCTCCATATTTCAGTAGCAGACGAATGGCTGTTGGAGCCCCATAAAACTGATTGATTTGTAACCGCTGCACAGTTTCCCAGTATCTACCTAATAAACAAATGTAATGAAAATTAATAATTGCACACTTCATCTTTCATGAATTCAATCAAAACGCATCTAAACTAATCCAGTTGTTTAACTGAGGTCAATTGGTGTCAATAGATTGGAAAAATAGGTGTTTCTTAGTTAATTAATTCAGTTTAATAGTATACAGTAGTTTCAGACTTACTTACATCAGTCTTTCCCATTGAGATCGAAAGTGAAATAATTAAAGTATTCAACTTAAATAAAGAAATAAAAACTCCATGGAAAGATGATACATTGGCTAAGTAACGAGGGTAAGAGTTGTGTTAATTTGAAGAAACAGTTTTACAACTTTGCTTGACCTTTCTTAAGTCATTAAAGTTTTTCACTGTACCAACTTCCACAGTTGAGTTTCTGCATTACAGAACTTCCTTTATTTTTATCCCCTTTGTTCATCCTTCATCAAACACTCAGTTTCCGGCCGACCCTCATGTGATGATGGCTGTTTCCTCACTTTATGTCAGTGGTCCATCCACAAACGTAAATTTGAGATATGGTATGGTTATCTTGGTATAAATAGTCTCCTTATGTCATGGTCTGCTCCACTGAATGTTGCACTCTGTGTCTCACTTTATTTTATTTATAGCTTAAAAACTGATAGAAAATTTCTATCAGAATGAAAAGCTTTGATTATGTGGAGAAATTACAGGATCTCTGAGATTGTTCTCCTTACAGCAGAAAAGGTGAATATTTCATGCTGGTATTCAAAGTTATGAAGTGTTTGAGTAGAGACTATAGAGGTGAGAACTTATTGCTGCAAATTGTGAATTAGAATGCGACAGTTGAGATATAGCTACAGAATATCTACAGAATATTAGAAAAAAATTCTACAGAATTATGAGTATAACATCAAACAGAGGTCCTATTTGAATAGTTCATTCAAAAAGCCAGACATGATGGGCTGATGTACTGATACACATGATGCCTCCTTATGTATTGTATTATTCTTCGAAACTGTTCCCTCTGGCAAATGGACAATAACCAAAGGATATATTTAAGATAAATGGCAAAGGAACCAGAGAGGAACAGATGAGGAACATTTATTTTTACACAGTGAGTTTTTATGATGTGAAATGCACTGCCTAAAAGAATGGTAGTAGCAGATTCAATAGTAACTTTCAAAAGAGATCCAGATATATATTTGAAAATAAAAGAAAATGCATAGATGTGGGGTAAGAGGCAACAGAATGCAGCTAATTTACTGTCTCTTTTAAAAGCTGACCCAGGCATGATGGGCGAAATGGCCTCTCTTTGTGCTGTAATATGCTAAGATTTGATTGTGCAGTTTTGTAGTGGTTATATTCCCAATAAGGTCAGAGCAAATTAATTCATCAAGGCATTTGAGAATTTGAATTCAGTTCAAACTAATTTGTATAATTTGCAAATAAAAAGCTGATTTAGTTCCCACCACTCACAGCGGGTACGTGAGTGCTGATGAAATTTACTTGCTATACAAGACAGATAGTCTATCTCCTCTATCTGTGATATTTGTGACGTTCAGTGGAAATTGCTGAAGAACCACTGAAATATCAACAGTTAAGTGCAAAAATTTACTCAAATTTCAGCTATTACACTGTAATGCTTTTGGATATTTTAAATCATCCCTTATGCAGAAAGGTATAGTCAGAAAACTGAAAACCAAACAATGTTAAGGGAAATTCAATTGTAATAACGCAGTTTTAAAAACATTTATTGCTGGATTGTTGGTCCTACCAGCTGAGCTAGCAATTATTGCCACTTGAACTGACTGACTTACTAGGGCCATTTCAAAAGTCACTTAAGGCCCAACCACATGCTGTTGTTCTGGCATCATACGTAGGCCAGACCAGGCAAGGTAAACAGATTTCCTCCCCTCAAAGATATTAGTGAACCAGATGGGTTTTTAAGACAATTGAGAATGGTTACATGATCACTATGAGACTAAATTTTAATTCCAGATTTTCATTGATTCAAATTTCACCATCTACCCTGACGGGATTCAAGCCCATGTCCCCAGAGCATTAACTCTGGATTACTCATCCAGCGACAATACCACTACACCACCACCTTCCCATTAGCAGTCGAACCATTACAAAGAAAATAAGAAAGCACTTGTCTTAGTATGGCTCTTGTCATGACCTCAGGACACCCTGAAGCACCTTCCAGCCAATTTAAGTACTTACTAAAGGGTCAACGCTGTAGTGGTTGAAGAAATGTGGCAATTAACTTATGATCAGAAAGGCCCCACCAATAGCAGTAAGAAAAGAACCAGATCATCCGTTTTAAGTGATCTTGTACAAGGGTCAAATATTGGACTGGACATTAGAGGGAATATCCTAACACTCCTTCAACATTATGCCATGAAATCTTTTATGTTCATCTGAGATGGAAGGCGTGTTAATGCCTCCTGTAGAAGATGGCAATTCTGACAAAGAAGTGATCCTTCAGTATTGCACCAGGGCACACATTGAAAGTTTTTGCTGAATCTCTGAAGTGGGGCTCAAATCCACAACATCTAGGTAAGAGGCAAGAGTGCTGCTACCACTAAGTATTCTAGGGCGTTATATCTTACATATATATCTTATATCTAATTAGATATAATAATATCTAATTATTAGGCTGGAGAACTATGCCTTAATGAAGTATACACTAAATTAACTAGCTGAACATCTGTCTCGGTCCTAAATTGGCACCATGTTTATCATTTTGCAAATAGCAACTTTGTAATTTACTTTGCACTGTTTGATGAATGGATTCTTGATCTCTGCTAAGGCTTGTTAGCTGTACAGACTTTATCAGTAGATGCGACCATAAAGCTGTCAGACTGTCAGCAAAATCCCAACTGATTTGCTAATATCCATACAGCGATTCACGATGAAAGCCCATCACCATCATCTCAGGGCAACTAGAGAACAGTTATAATTGATTGGAAGGTAGCAAACCACTGTTCAAGAAAGGAGGGAGGGAGAGAGAGAGCAAACAGGAAAATACAGGCCAGTTGGCTTCACGTCAGTTCATGGGCAACACCGGGATCTATTATTAAGAAAGTGGTAACAGGCACCTAGAATATCCTATGATTTAGCAAAGTAAATATGATTTTATGAAAGGGAAATTTAACAAATCTAATCATTTTCTAGGGATGCAACAAACAGAACAAATAAAGGGGAGCTAGTGGCAATAAATGGCAACTTTTACAATAATGCTCACTTCCCGAGCATAAATTTTAGAAAATGTGAAAATGTAGAAAATACAGAGCAAAAGCAAAAGAATGCAAATATTCAAACAGACCTTTAAGAAAATCATAACTGCAGATCCAAACAGTTCCCATTTTGTATTGGTCTCCAAGACAAATGGAGTGATATGATTAAAGAAACATTGAAACAGAATCAGAGGTAGGCTATTTGATCCTTTGAGCTTGATCACAGCTATTCACTCAACTCAGAACTGCTTTCATCCCATACCCTTTGATCCCTTAAGCTTTAATAACAATATTTAACTCCTTGAACACATTCAAGATTTTGGCCTCAATTGCATTCTGTGGCAGAGAATTCCACAGGCTCACCACTGTCTGAGTGAAGAAATTTCTCCTCATTTGAGTCCTCAGTGGCTTACCCAATACCCATAGACTGTGACCCCTGGTTCTGAACTCTCCAATCATCAGGAACATCCTTCCTGCATTTACCCTGTCTAGTGCTCTTATAACTTTATAGGTTTCTACTCATTCTTCTCAAGTGCACTGAATAAAATCCTAACCAATCTAGTCTCTCTTTATGTGTTAGTCCTGCCATCCCAAGAATCAGTCTGGTAAATTTTATTTGCACTTCTTCCATAGGCAGAACATCCTTCCTCAGATAAGGAGACTAAAAGTACACTTAATATTCTAGGTATGGTTTTGACCAGGCCCTGTACAATTGCAGCAAGACATCCCTGCCCCTGACGCAAATCCTCTCACTACAAAAGCAACATACCATTTGCCTTCTTTACACCTGCTGCATCTGCATACTTACTTTCAGTGACTGATGTACAAGGATACCCAAGTTTCATTGCACCTCCCCCTTTCCCAACCTATCGCAATTCAGTAATAACCTACCTTCCTGTGGATAACCACACATTTATCAACATTATACTTCATCTGCTACGCATTTGCTGACTCACTCGACTTGTCCAAATTGCACTGAAGCATCTCTTGTACCCTCCTCACAGCTCTCCATCCCACCCAGCTTTTTTGTCTGTGAACTTGGAGATTTTAAATTTAGTGTCCATATCTATAAATCATTAATCAACAAAGAGTATTTCACATGGCACTAATTTTTGTGGTTTGGCTAAATCCTACTAAGGTCACTTGAAAGCTGGAAAAAAAAAATGCTCTCACAAATGCAATGCCTTGCTAGTTGACTGCCAAGGCCTAGTTGAGTAAGTCACGCTCCCAAAGTATGTATGGGTATGTGTATTGGTGTTCAACTGTTTCTTGTAGCTATTTATGCAAGTATATTTGATAAAGGATAACTAACCCCCAATCATGCTTTCATATCTATGGACCACAGTAAACTTTGACCTTCAGGACATAAGTAGTTCCACCAGGCAATTAAAATAGTAGTAGATATACAACTAACTTGCTAACTGATAGATCAGAAAGTGAAATCTGCTTCCTTTTCAGTCAGATGTTGGAAGAAAGAAGATAATGATCAGCTAATTACTCTTTTTGTGTTTCCTGTGAGGTAAATATCTTGGACCCTGGAAGATGTTAAGAAATCACAAGCACAAGCACAAGCCCATCTTTGATTGAACTATGTCTAGACCACTACTAATATGCATAGAAACGTAGAATATAGGAGCAGGAGGAGGCCATTTGGCCCTTCAAGCCTGCTCTGCCATTCTTCACGATCATGACTGATTGTCCAACTCAATAGCCTAATCCTGCTTTCTCCCCATAACCTTTGATCCCATTCACCCCAAGTGCTATATCTAGTCGCCGCTTGAATACATTCTGTGTTTTGGCATCAACTACTTCCTGTGGTAATGAATTCCACAGGCTCACCACTCTTTGGGTGAAGAAATATCTCCTCATCTCCGTCCTAAATCATCCAACCCGAATCCTCATACTGTGACCCCTGGTTCTCGACACACCCACCATTGGGAACATCCTCCCTGCATCTAACCTGTCCAGTCCCATTATAATTTTATAAGTCTGTATGAGATTCCCCCTCATTCGTCTGAACTCTAGCGAAAACAGTCCCAACCTAGTCAATCTCTCCTCACACGTCAGATCCACCATCCTTGGAGTCAGCCTGGTAAACCTTCGCTGCACTCCCTCAAGGGTAAGAGCATCCTTCTTCAGAAAAAGATACCAAGATTGCACACAATATTCCTGGTGTGATCTCACTAAGGCCCTGTACAACTGCGACAACACATCCCTGCTCCTGTACTCGAAACCTCTTGCAATAAAGGCCAACATACCATTTGCCTTCTATACCGCCTGCTGCACCTGCATGCTTACCTTCAGCGTCTGGTGCACAAGGATGCCCAGGTCCCACTGCACAGTCCCCTCTCCCAATTTACAGCCATTCAGGTAGTAATCTGCCTTAAACTTCAGACTGCACTGTGGATAGAACCCTTGGTTTATTCCCAACACGTACACTTTGCATTTCTTATTTCATTTCCATACATACCAGAAAGTATTCCTTGATCTTAGATGATAAGTAACATCGATGATCAGTGTTTAGGGAAATAACTTCTTGACTTATGGTTCTTTCAATCAATTAAAACAATTTGCATTTCTTATGTAATTGTGTATTTTGTCTATCTCTTTTGCTCATAGGTTTGCTCTGTAAAGGTATCTTTATGAGTACAAAGTTGTACCTTAAATATCTGTTAATTTGAGAACAAGCTATTAGCTTTTCATGGTTAATGTATGGTTTCAAGTACTGTAAACTTCAACAACGCATGGATCTTAATGCTCCTCTTCCTCCTCTTTTACTTTTCTCTGATCCTAACTCTTCTTACAAACTTACTCTTGCAGTGAATTTACAAAGCCTCAGATTTTCAGTACCCGCAGTATTCTGCATTTTACATAATTGTGTGCTTTCACACATGGAAAATTTGTGTCCGCTTCCATGTATAGAGACACTGCACTGCTTGAATTACAAGCCTTAGGAAGATTGTCATCTTGGATTTTTTAGAATCCACTGAAATTGAGACATGCACAGAACCTCATTCTGGCTCCTGGTTGTGGAATCATATTTATTGCAACAGGAAGGCCCAGTCTATAGGTTTCACAGTAGCATTTACCTCAATTTTCCTCAAAGTCTATTAGTGTCAGGTCTCATCTAGGAGGAGGTAAAACAGGGAGCAGAGGACAGGGACACTGCCAGTGAACTGGGATGGAATGTGGAAGAAATGCCAGCATAGTGAGCAAAGAAAGCCAGGATGAATAGGTATCGGGGTAACAAGAATCACTAACAAACTGGAGATTGGGAAATGGTAGCAGTGTGAACTGGGAGATACATATAAAACAATCCAGTAAGACTGAAGGACAAGTAGTTTAGAAATAACATGAAACAATTTAACAGTTAGATCTAGCTCCCAATTTTACTGAAGAAAAATCTCTTGCACTTATTGACAAAGTCTTTCTCAGTTTTCACATATTCCTATATCTGCTAAATGGATCCCAGACATTGAACAGTCACTCCCTGGAAATACAAAACTGTGCCCTAATCTCACAGCTATGAGCATTTCTAACATTTTAGACGTGGATACATAGCGATGGTGTCAAGAAGTACCACAGGGTTGAGTTTAACTCAATCTGCCCAGTGGAAACCACAGTACCAGGTTGAGCATGTGAATCAATTGAATGACTTGTCTGTCAATGTTTGCCCTCAATTCTGCCATCTGCATTTTACATTGCTGTTCGAATCAGACAGCAAAGCAACCCACACAAAGTGAGTTGGGTCCTACATTAAATAATCAGATCAGGATATTGTGAGGTTATCACAGCCTAACTTAACTGAAACGTGCAATTTCCTGGTAAACACCAACTGGCAGTTAAAAACACCCCAACCCTGGTACCCAAGTTAACATTTACTTCCCTTCAGTGTACCAACAATCGTAGGGATTGCAAACAGGTATATACATTTTTTTTTGATAATAGTCCTTATCGTGTTTACCTGGATTCGGATAGATAGGAGTGCTCTCAAATAGCACAGTGGTGCCTCCATTGCAAAGTGGGCCATAGACCACATAACTGTGCCCCGTAATCCAGCCAATATCTGCCATACAGCCAAAAATATCACCTTTTTGATAATCAAAGACATACTGAAAGATAAAATTTGTATGTTAAATATTATGAATTAGTACCTGGAACAGAAAAAGCATTACACTACTTAAAGATTCACATTACAGGTAACAAATAAAACTAGCACTTGAAGACAGACCCTGCAATACCAATTTACAAGCAAGTAATTCAAGTAGTCAAATGAGTCAGCCCTATTAAAATAACTGAATAAGGAAGTTAAATGAATGAGGCCAAGTGTGTGGGTTTAGTTTGCAGATGGGGATGAAGTCCTGGAAAAATACAAGTGTATCAGGAATCCCGTTCCAACCCGCCAACTTCCACATTTAACTGCAGTATGTCACATGAGATCACGTCCCTCAGGAGAGGCGGGTTGTCAATTTTCTTATGTAAAAGATCAACTCCTGTGATAATAACACACAGGTTGAAGCAAAAGTTTGGCTCCACAGGTTTCCCATGCTTCCTAGAACTTGCAAGGTGAATGCAAGATAAGACAAAAGTGGCAACTAAAGGGGTGAAAGCCATGAGAAGGAAATCTGGTTGTAGAAAATGGTATATTCGCAGTACTTTTACTGAGATATTGCACAGGAGGTTATTTTACATGCAGTGAAGATGCCATCAACACAGAGCCTGATTTGCACTTTGGAGCTCTGAACTATCACATTTTCTGAGTGTTGTTTATACAGGGTTACTTTGAACTTCAGATGATATCCAAAATAAATCACCAGCAGCAGCAGATCCAAAAGCAGCAACAGGCAAAGCACTAGGTGGCAAAAGGACCTCCAATAGCAACAGCCCACTTCTTACAGACCTGCAGCTCATTACTATCACACTATCAGAGCATCAGTGTCTCAGGACGCTCAAGGTGTCACGTCAGGTTTTGGTAGACATTAAAAGCATTCTGGACCAGACCTGCAACAGGCTGAACCTGATGGGTGTACTGTGTCTATGCCTGTCAAAATGACCACTGTCCTCGACATCTATGCTTCTAAATCCTTCCAGGGGTCACCTGGAATTATTTGCAGGATCTCACATAATGCATAAGAGAGATTGCTGACTGTTTATTTGCCAAAAGTTTCAACTTCATCTGTAATGACACCAGTCCTAATGGGGAAGCATTCAGATTTGTGACTCTGACAGGTTTGCCATAGTGCAGTGCTGCCTATGTGTGAGAACGAAAGCAACTGCCCTTCACCTAGGAATGTGAGTAAAGGGCTTGCACTCCATCAATATTAAAGAGGTGGGCAACCAACCATCTTAATACCTGGATGCAGAGCTATTTAGAAGATCATCAATGATATCCCTCAAATTCCTGAGGAAAACGGCCTAGAAACAATACAATTAATGTCATATAACCATCGTGTGCCATTAAATAAATTGTTGGGAATACTGAGGGTGCAGTTCAAATGCCTTGATAGATCTGGAAGTGCCCTTTAGCCCACAGCAACCAGGGTATACTAAGCAATTTTGGTGTCTGCTCTCTATATAGCACTGCACTACAGCAAGGTCGGACCTGCAGGAGGAACAAAGGGAAGAACACCTATACAGATGATTCCAAGGAGGAGGAAGATAAGGCAGAAGGTGATGCTGGCAATGTACTACCTGCTGCCCAAGGTGCCCTTATAATTGAGTTTTACTTAGTTTCCACCAATCCACCTATCCAATAAGCAAATACAAAAGGTGTTGTTGCGATTGCTGCTTCACAGTGCTCTGCCACAACCCCACATCTTCCAAGAAACAACCCATAAAGCAATCCTTTAAACAATGAAGCCTCCCCTTCACAGCCCCCATTACTTTGTGTCAGTTACATGAGGTATGTGAAAAATGTGGGGTTGAGTTTTACACAAGAATGACACAAATACTTCCATTATCTTGACTAAAAATATTGTTTTTAAATGTTATGTCCATCCAAAGACAGTACTATATCTAATTAATTACAATGTTGGTCACACTGGCAAAACTAGTAATAGTGGAATATACAAGTCATAACTGAAAAATACTAATCAAAACAAGAAATTATTAATAATTGGAATATACAATAATAAATCATATTCATATAGTGACATTAATATAGGAGACTGTGTCAAGGCATTTATAGATACATTACCAAGCAAGATTCGACACTAAGCCAGATAAGGAGATATTAGGGAAGACAACTACCATTAACTCTATCTATACCTGTCATTATTTTATAAATTTTTATTGGGTTGCCTCGCAATCTCCTACACTCCAGTGAAAAAAGTCCCAGCCTATCCAGCCTTTAGAACTCAAACCTTTCATCCCAGCAACATCCTGGTAAATCTCTTCTGGACCCTGTCCAGCTTAATAATATCCTTCCTATAACTGGGCGACCAGAACCGGATACAGTATTCCAGAAGAGACCTCACCAATGTCCTGTACAATCTCAACATGACTTCCCAACTCCTATACTCAAAAGGACCGAGCAATGAAGGCAAGCGTGCCAAATGCCTTTTTAACTACCCTTGAGCTATCCAGCAACCAATCATATGGTCGTTGTCAGGCTGACAGGGTTTGGCATCCAAAGCTGGTCACAACTCCTCAAGCCAATCGGTAATCTATTGCCGACCCATCTACTAACAGCTTCCCCTACTTTCTCAATAAAGTTACAGTGTAAACATGACTCACACTTCGTTTCAGTAACTTGTTTTTTAAAAGTGCAGCAGTTCTTCCCATAATCATTGGTTTTAAAATGGTCCTTTTCCCAATGCAGTCCACAATGAAAAATACAGTAAAATAAAAAGATGCAGGCTTCATGATGCAAATGGGAGTCAGAGAGATTTACTGTAAGGAAACCCCTCCTCTTATTCATTCACAAGAAGTATACCAGCACCAAAGACAGTCAGGCACTTGTGCCCAGCCTCGGGTGATCCCACAAACTGCAGTGGGAGGCATGCAATTACTGGAAGCCAATAAAAGCAGTAATTCCCTTAACCACTGAGTCAGAAACCCAATGAATTTCAAGGACATTGTTTGCAACTTAGTCCAGGTGTTTTGTACTGATAATTTTACAGTCACAGGCTGTTTGTTCATAGATGCAATATAATCTGAACTGGTTTTATTGACATGAACTTTCACAGTAGTCAGCTCAATATTCTGGATAGATAATACTGCCAAGGTACAAGAAACTTTTTTTCATCAATTTGTGGATGATTCTACTAGAAAAGGAGCAAAACTAGACCTTCTTTTGGGCCATAAGGCAGAGCAGGTGACTGAAATAAAAGTGGGGGAACACTTTGGTCTAGCGATCAAAGTTCTATTTGTTTCAAAATGGTTATGGAAAAAAATTAGCCTTCCATAAAAGTTAAAAGGTTTTAATTGGAGTCAGGCAAATTTTAATGGTTTAAGATAAGAACTTTCAAAAGTCGATCGGAGTAGACTGTTCACAGGTAAAAGGACGCCTGACAAGTGAAGGCGTTGAAGAGTGTGATGACGAGAGTTCAGAGGCAATTTGTTCCTTTTACAATGACGGGTAAGGCTGGTAAGATTAAGCTACAGTAGATGAATAAAGATATTGAGGTTCTAGTCAAGAATAAAAGAAAATCTTATTTTAGATAACTTGGTTCAATTGAATCCCTTAATCAATATGAAGAGTGTAGGGGCATCCTTAAGAGAGAAGTCAGGAAGGCAAAGAGGGATATGAGGTAGCATTGGCAGATTAGGTTAAGGATAATCCAAAGAGACTCTACAAATACATTAAAAGCAAGAAGGTAACTACAGAGAGCGTAGGGCCTCTTAAAGATCAAGGAAGTTGTCTATGTGTTGAACACCAGGAAGTGGGAAAAATACTAAATGAATATTTCACATCAGTTTTTACTGTGGAGGAAGAAATAGAGTCTAGAGAATACAGAGGAATAAACTTTCATGTTTTAAGAACAGTTCACAATACAGAAGAGGAAGTTCAGAGATCTTAGAGAACATTAAGGTGGATAAATCTCCAGGACCTGATCTAATGTATCCCAGAACATTGTGGGAAGTAAGGGAGAAAATTACAAGACCCCTTGCAGAAATATTTGCATCATCTAAAACTACGGGTGAGGTACCTGACGACTGGACGGTGGCTAATATTGTACCTTTGTTTAAGAAAGGTTGCAAGGAGAAACCAGTGAACAACAGAACTATGAGCCTGACTTCAGTTGTGGGTAAATTTTTGGAGGTGATTATAAAAGATAGGATTTTTGGATATTTAGAGAGGCAAAAACTGATTTCAGCATGGTTTTGTGCGAGGAAAATCATATCTCACAAACTTGATTGAGTTTTTTGAAGAAGTTACCAAAAAGATTGATGATGGCAGAGCAGTAGACGTTTATTTGGATTTTAGTAAGGCCTTTGACAAGGTTCCGCATGGTAGTCTAATTAGTAAAGTTATGTCACAAGGGATTCAGGGTAAACTTGCCATTGGATACATAATTGGATTAACAACAGGAAACAGTCAGTAATGCTGAGGGTTGCTTTTCAGACCGGAGGCCTGTGACCAGTGGTGTCCCACAGGGACTTGGTTCTGGGTCCTCTTTTGTTTGCCATTTATATAAATGACTTAGATGAGAGTATACAAGGCATGGTTAGTAAGTTTGCGGATAACACCAAAATTGGTGGCTTAGTAGACAGTGAAGAAGGTTTTCTAAGATTATGAACGGATCTTGATCAAATGGGTTAATGGGCTGAAAAACGGCAGATGGCGTTCAATCTGGATAAATGCAAAGTATTGCATTTTAGTACAACAAACAAGTAGGGCTTATACAATTAATGGTAGGGCCTTGGGTAGTGTTGTAGAACAGAGGAACCGTGGGGTGCAGGTACATAATTCTTTAACATTTATGTCACATACAGACATTTTTTGATTAAAAAAGGTTTGGTGTGCTTGCCTTCATTGCTCAGTTCTTTGAGTATAGGAGTTGGGAAGTCTTGTTGAGGTTGTACAGGACATCGGTGAGGCCTCTTCTGGAATACTGTGTCCAGTTCTGGTCGCCCAGTTATAGGAAGGATATTATCAAGCTGGACAGGGTTCAGAAGAGATTTACCAGGATGTTGCTGGGTATGGAAGGTTTGAGTTATAAAGAAAGGCTGGGTAGGCTGGGACTTTTTTCACTGGAGCACAAGAGGTTGAGAGGCGACCTTATAGAAGTTTATAAAATAATGGGAGGTATAGATAGAGTTAATGTAGTTGTCTTTTCCCTAGGAAGTGGAATTTCAAGACAAGGGAGCACATTTTTAAGGTGAGAGGAGAGAGATTTAAAAAAGACATAAGAGGCAAAATTTTTACACAGAGGATGGTTCACATGTAGAATGAACTTCCTGAGGAAGTAGTGGACGTGGGTACAATTACAATGTTTAAAAGACATTTAGGTAAGTACATGAATAGGAAAGGTTTGGAGGGATATGGGCCAGGAGCAGGCAGGTGGGACTAGTTTAGTTTGGGATTATGTTCAGCATGAACTGGTTCGACCGAAGGGTCTGTTTCTGTGCCGTATGACTCTATGACTCTACATGTCTACATCATCTGCTTTTACAAATAGTAGGAAGTAAAATCACACAAAACATAACATCAAATTATCTGAAAAACACATATACGAGATACTCCTGCAATGTATCTTAACGTAACTCAGAGACTAGCATATATATGTAAAACTTGAATTGAGTTAAGTAATTTAAAATTAGGAACTTTACAGATAAATATTATCTGTGAGGTTGGCCTTTGTACATTAATGTTAACTTAAAGTAAAAGAAATTTCTGTAATCAGTATTAGATACTAGAAGGAAAACATTGAGGCTCACCATACTATTCTACTGATACCTTGTGGGTAATAGATGTATACAGCAGATAACCAGCTTGTGTATGGACCAGACCCTTGGGTTTTCCCGTGCTTCCAGAAGTATACAGCAAGAAGAGAATGTCCTCACTGTCCATGGACTCAGGTTCACATACTGGCTCTTCTTTCTCCATCTCCTGAAGGAGAAAAAAGGCAGATCCTCCCACTGAGCTGATGTTTTATTCCAGGAAAATATGTTTAATAACTGTTCTGTATAATTTAGACATGACAAATGTATGAAAGACACTCTAATGGTAGATTCCATCTACAAAAAACTCTTACTTTGTGTCTGCCCCTTTCTGCATTTTCACCAGAATGACAATGATTAGTGGGGAGGATGATTTAATTAATGTGTGTGTGTTACTGACCTTTCTTGGCAGTTGGATTTACCAGCCTCAGAAAGAGTGTAGACACAGCCATAGGGGTTGCTGAGTACAGAGACAACTTTCTAAAGGCTTTCCTTTGTCCTCTGTACATTGTCCCAGCTACAAAGAAACAAGTAAATGAAACACAGCCCTCAGCCTTCACCCACCAGACAGTCCTCACGCCCATCCATTCTACTCTATTTTCCCAACCAACTACACTCTGCCTCATGTCTTCCATGTCAATGAATATCCATCTACGCACCCCTCCTAGCCCTTCTCACATCCAGTGTGACAACCTATGCCCTTACACCTTCCATGCCAACTCACCCAGGATCCACCACGGGCAGACTTCAGGACCCATGCTGAGTTGAAATAAAATAAAGTTTTTTGTCGTTTGATTATGTCACTAATTAAGAAAAAGTGCTATAATTGATTTTAAAAACTCCCTCATTGCATTTAAGTTCCTTCAATATCTCATCTCTTATAAAAACAAAATTTGTATTCATAGCCTCACGCCAAAATCTTTGTAACTACACAGAGCTGTCAAATAAGTTGTGAATTGACAGGCATCTCACTGTGATAATTATAGTTGTAAAATGAGTCAACCAACACAAGCTGAATAATAATAGCCATCAGGCTTAGGTCAACAGACACTGAAATGGAAGTAGATTTAAATGCAGATTTTTTTTTTAATTTAAAAGTCAAGAGATTTAAATGCCATGACAGCTTGGCAGTTCCAAGGGGGTTTAAATAACTTGGCGGCTTTACAGTTTCAATGAATGTATCCACATTTTACATACATTCACATCTACGTTAAACAATCCTAAATGGCACATAACCCATCCTAACAGTATTCTTGGATCTATCCAAAAGGTTATTTTACCAAAAAGACACTTCAGTGAGTTTAGACCCTCCCTTGAAAAGTATAAAGTCTATAAGTCATGTTTTGGGTGTCTCATTAACGATAATTGGATCTGTTTGAAAGCAACTGCATTTTTACATTTGTAAACAAAAAGGGTATATTTTGGTTTATTTCTTATTTTGGGGTCATCCAGTAAATTTAGTTAAATCCTATGGGAATTGTAACACTTATTTAATCATACTTATAATGTTGGTCATGGAAATGATGGATAAGCATTAAGGAGTCAGGGCTGGAGTTATTCACTGCAGAAATCCTAGGCTTTAGCTGGTTCTTGGAGCCATAGTATTATGTATCTGGTTCAGTTGAGTTTCTAGTTAATGGTAAACTCCAGGATGCTGAAGATGGGGGTATTTAGCATTGGTAATGCCATTGAGGGTCAAGGGGAGATTCACTTGTTGGAGATGGTCAACGCCTAGCACTTGTATGGTGCACCTATTAATTGCCGCTTAGCACCTCAAGCCTGAATATTGTCCAGGTCTTGCTGCTTGCAGACACAGTTTACCTCTTTGCCTGAGAAGTTGTGAATGGAACTGAACATTGGGCAATCATCTGCAAACATCCCCACTCTGACTTTTATGATGGAGAACAGGTTGTGATGAAGCAGTTGAGGATGTCTGGGTCTGGGAGACACTTCCCTTAGGACTTCCTGGAGCTCAGTCCTACTGATGAGATGATGTGCCTCCAGCAACTACAACAGTTTTCGTTTGGGTTAGCTGTGGCTCCAGCCAGTGGAGAGTTTTCCCCTAGCTTCCATTTACTTTAGTTTTGATGTCAGCTTCAGTAAAATGCATATTAAGAGCAAAAACTTTCATCCTGCTTCTGGAATTCAGCTCCTTTGCCTAAGGCTCTTTTGCGGTCTGGAGCTAAATGCCTCCTCATGGAACTCAAATTAAATATAACTGAGCATGTTACTGTTGCTATCACTGTCAATAATGGCATCAATCAAATTGGGCTTTACTAACACTAATGCTTTACTAAGGGAGCACTGCACCCTCAAACGTGCCTTTTTATGGATTCGGTGTTAATCTGAGGTCACATCTACCCTCATGTGGATGTAAAATATGCACTCTGTGAAGATTAGGAACGTTCTTCCCAGAGTCCTGCTCAGTATTTATCATTGAAAGCACATCAATAAATCAGATCAGTTGGTCATTATCACATTGTGTTTGTGGCACTTTGCCATGAGCAGACTGGCTGCATGAGTTACCAGCAAAAATGACAACTTCTCACTTCGAAGTGCTTACTTCAAAAGTACTTGATTGTATATAAAGCACTTTTTGGGATGACCTGAGGTCATGAAAGGTGATGCACAAATGCAAGAATTTCTTTCTTTCTCGAAAGCCCTGTGACTTTCCTACTTTGATTATATCTAATTGTCAACATCTACGTGTTCCACTGTTAACAATGGATACTACACAATAACATTAAGTAACAAACTTTGCAAAGTTACAGCTTTTAATAATTTCAAATTTTAAAAATATAAAGCTACCAAGCACAAAAAAGCTTCTTTAAGTTCAGAGATATTACTTTAATGAAGACTTACTTCTTCGAGCGGTATGTCGATATTGCTCATAGGAACCTTGCTGTCTGTTCTCTGTGCCACAAAGATGCATTTTACTGTGGGACATGACTTTACAGCCTCATCCACCACCTTCTTTAGCTCAATAACACGACCACCACGTACTCCTTGATTGCAGGTGATAACAGCCTTGCATTGGGCTAGTTAGTCAAAGACAAACACTGTTATAATACACTGCGTTTTTAAAAGAATTGCAAAAGATTTGTAATTCTACAGCTAGGAAACTAGATCAAAATAAAAGAAAAGGTCACAGAGCTATGTGACATGTTTCAAGTCAGCTGTAAAAAGGCTGACATCCAGTGGTCTTGAATAACATTCAGTATCCAGGCAGCTGCCTGAACCAGGTGTTAGGCCCTGTGTGTATGTTAACACTCCTTCCAGACATTAAGCAAAACTCTGTGGAGTCAGTGCTTTCCTCGGGCTTTCTAGAGTTTGATATAGCCTCTAGCATATGCTGGCTCTGAACAGGCTGGCTATTCTACGTTCTAAATTAATTTTAATCCAAATATTGTCATCATAATGTGGTTCTTAAATTGTCCAGTAATCTGTGAGACTTCTTGTGACACTGTTGCATGATTTAGAATATAAATGTTTGTCAGTGGGTTCAGCAGTACCCTTGCTCATTGTGCTGTTAACCACATCCTGGTTACACAAATATACTGCCTGCCACTGTGAACCCAGTCTCACCATCCCCTCATAGCAGCAGCCCAGCCTGTGAAGTGGCAGGATGTGGAGGCTCCATTTAGAATACATATCTTGTTGCCTCAAACTCAAATGAGGCCAGGACATCCAAATCATGAAGATTTTTTTTTGCCATCTCAAACAGTCACTGATCAATATGTCTGTTAACTTGACCACATTGCATTTCAAAGAATAATCTGTCCAGTTACATTAGAACCTTGGCTCATTATTTTCTGAAAAGAGACTATTGCTTGAATAGTGAAAGCTAAGTGATCCATTGGAAACAGAAATGAATTTGAACAGTTTTGCGTATGATCTACTTCCCCAACACAAAAATAATCCAAAGCTGATATGTAATTCAAGATGACTATCTAATGTAATACAAGTAAAATTACAGAACTGTTCCTTACTTTTCCTGTGTAAACTCTATTTTCATCACACAAGTAACTGATGAATGGACTCTCTAACTTCAAATAATGTTGATCCTGTTAATGTTGATCTTGCTTCGTGCACCTCCTGTGCAGTATAACCTGTATGTCTCACACTGTCTAAGCACCCTAAGTTCTGTATGTCCTTGCTTGCTATGATCTGCCTGTGCTGTTTTGCAAACAAAGCTTTTCACTACACTTAGGTACATGTGACTATAATCAATCAAGTCAAATCAAATTAAAACAGCATATATATTTTCTTAAATATAAACAGAAAATGCTGGAAATTGTAATGATCGTGACCTGAAAGATTAACTCTGCTTCTCTCTCCCCAGATACTGTCAGACCTGCTGAGCATTTATGTTTTTATTTTAGATTTCCAGCAACTACAGTGCTTTGTTTTCAGATATATATTTCTTTAATGGGATTGCAGATTTTCTCCATTTCTTTGATTATCCATTAAACTGTAGACAGAATGGGACATTGCAGATTAATTAAAAGTCCTGAAGAAGGGTAATATCCGAAACTTTGACTGCTGCTTTCCTCCAGATTCTGCCTGGTCTGCTGTGTTCTTCCAGCCTCCTATTTGTCTACTTTGGATTCCAGCATCTGCAGGTTTTTTTTGTCTCCAATCAAAACTGTTGATTGGTAAAGTGATATCAGTTAAACAAATGCACCTTGCAGACCGATGAGTAGGGAATAAGCCAGATCAATATTCCCTCTAAGTATTTTTTGGGGTGCAGACTTCTGCAGCCACAACTTCCAAAACTGTAAGTCAATGCATCAGCAAACTGGCATACATGGGAACTTGTGTAGCTGTGTGACTGCACAACTTAGAGGGAACGTTGGTCCAGATACAAGATTTTTACATTCTTTCAAATGCAGCATTTGTTGCCTGTCCATAAATGTCCTTAACAACTCAGTGTTTGCTAATTTATTTTAGATGGCCATTGCTGTGGGTCTGGAGTCACATGTAGGCTAGGCCAGCAAATTTCCATCCTTAAAGTATGTTAGTTAATCATTGTTACAATCAATGATCGTTTCATGGTCACCATTATTAAAACAAGCTTTTAATACCAGGTAGTTATGAATTTCTTGAATTTAGATTTGAATCCATGCCTCCAGAGCAGTAGACCAGGCCTGTGGATTACGAGGTAGTGGCGTTACCTATGCCACCATCTGCCTGCTTCAATCGAAAATGGACGTTTATTTTAAAACAAATTAATCAGAAAAGAAAGTGAAAGATTTTCGTTGACCTACCATCAGAGATCCTTTCACTCAGCGCACGGCTGCTGAAACCTGCAAACACCACTGTGTGCACAGCACCAATCCTAGCACAAGCCAACATTGCAGCTATACCTATGGGAGATACTGGGAGATAGATAGCAACTCTGTCCCCTTTCTGCACCCCATGACGCTTCAAAGTGTTGGCCAGTCGACATGTGGTCTCCAAAAGTTCCCTGTAACACAAAACATCCAGTTACTAATCACTGGGGAGAGGGCGGGCACATGTAGTTGTGGGCAAATCCTCAGTGTCCATCAGGTACCAGGACAGCAGTTAAAAATGGAGCAGGTTAAAATTCGAAAATGGCTGATTTTACAGAGGAGTGAGGAGGCTGCCTGAATTGACAGGAGCCTCGTAAATGTATGCACAATGGGGGTCTTTTCTTTGTCGGCATCCTGTCACTAAGTCACGTGCACAGTACACAGACTTAACCAGCTAGCTCACAGCCAGTTTCTCGAATAAGAAGACTCTCTAATACTCCTGTTTCTTTTTATATTGCCCCACACTACCACTGCACTGAAAGGGGGCTAGCAGTAGTGCTTACATTTTCCACAAATCACCTGTGGCTGCAGTGTTTTCCACCAAGGAAGCACCCACGTGGCTAACAAAACATTTACAAGCAAAGCCTGATAAGGGCAATGCTTGCATGAAAAAAGTGTAGGGGGAGGGGGTAGGGAGAACACAATGGGGTTCTATTAAGTAATTGGCATTCAACCCCAATTTAACCCATCAGAAGTTGCTCTAACAGCTATATACAGGATTAGAGTTTGAAGAGGCTTTTCCAAATGATTTAAAACTTTGCTTTGTTTTACACTTCCCCAGCAGTAAGTATACTTCCAGACATCATAAGTGAATTGCAGCATGCCTCTGACCTGGAATTGAATTGAATTGAATCATTTATTGTCACGTGCATTCAATGTCAAAATATAGTGAAAAGCGTGTACCTTTGCCATACAGACATGGCACCATTCACATTAACATCTAGAATAAGGTAAGAAGTTTCTATCTTCCCTCCCATTGAGAGTAAGAAGCAATTATTTTTATTTCTTGTGACAATTCCATATTCATGTCAAAATATGAGGCTCACACTCTGAACCAGATAGTTATTATCAGTTCACATTTTATTTGTTTGTGGAATGTGGGAAACACTGGCAAGGTCATATTTATTATTCATCTGTCCTTGCCCTGAGAGTGTAAAGAGGAGTTTCAGATTGGAGTCATGTGTAGGCTGGATATGGTATTCCAAGGAAGGATACTAGCTTTAATCATGATAAACCAGTGGTCTTAGATTAATCAAATTAATTAATTTATTCAATTGCACATCTTTCACATATTTGATTGAATTTAAGGTTATTTACTAAACTGCTTTCAAGTCCCACCTGCTCCAGAGGTGTATAATTACATCTCTAAACAGGTTGATTAGAGAAAAATAGTTTAAAAGGCTAGTGTGTACTAAAGGTTGTACCTGTATGTAACCCTTATTTCGGTGCCTGGTTCATCCCTCTCCCAGATCAAAGCCACTCGGTCAGGATACTGGTTGACATGACGATCTAAGCAATTCACTGAGAAAAAAAGGTTATTACAAAAGGTTAAATAATAACTGTTAGAGGTGACAGTGGATGCAAAAAAATCTACAAACAGCTTGCATTTTTCGTGCATTTAACAACAACTGTCAACATCGTAAAATATCCCAAGATGCTTCACAAGATTGTTACCAAACAAAATGTGACAACTAGCCAGGTAGGGAGATAACAGGCCAGGTGGCAAAAAGCTTGGTAAAAGAAATAGGTTTTAAGGTGGGTCTTAAAAGAGGCAAGACAGGCAAAGGTGTTTAGGGTTATACTGCTGTGTGCTACATTATATATACTAACTGCATCTCCATGGAGGTTTGTAGGAACAATAAATATGTCATCATATAAAATAAACATAGAGAGGGGCTTACACAAATGGCATGAAAATTCTTTTCTAGAAATCCACTCCAGACAACGAACATGTTAATACATTTACTTCACGCAGATAATGCCTGTGCTTATCTTAGAATCTCACAATACAGAATTAGGCTATTTGACTCATCATTCACGTGTTGATTCTTTGAAGGAGGTATTCAGTTAGTTCTAGTGCTTCATTCTTTCTAATACTGCCGTGAAAATCTTTCCATTTCAGGTATATATCTGTCTCCCTTTTGAAATTTACTACTGCATCTAATTTCACCATCCTTTCAGGCACTTTAATCCAGATCACAATAAACAGCTCTGCCAAAGACATTCTCCTCACTTTTTCCCTGGTTCTTTTAGTCAATTACTTTAAATTGCTGTCCTCCAGTTAACAACCTATTTCTTTCTGTGCATTTAACAGAGTATATTGACCTAAATGTGCTTTATAGAAGTGTAATTGTACTAAAGTTGACAATATGCCAAAGACAGAGATATCAGAAGGGATGATAAAAAGCTCAAAAGTGGATTTTATGATGTGTCTTTAAAGAGAGGGAGGGAAGAAATAACAGGGTTTACATTCCCAATGAGGAATTTCAGGGCTTAGGGTCCAGATGACCAAAGGCAGATGACCAGCAATTTTGTGGTGAAGTAATTGGGAGATATGCAAGTAATCAGAATTGAAGACCACATCTTTCAGTGATTAAAGGGCTAGTCAAGGTTACACAGATATGGAGACGCAAGGCCATGGAGAGATTTAAATACAAGAATAAGAAGAGGTCCAGGCTCTGGGGGCTAATGTAAATCAGCATGCACAGTGGTAATGGGTGAAAAAAACTTAGCACAAATTATGAAATGGGCAGCAGAGCTTTGGATGAGTTGATGTGTAATGAAAAATGGGTCACTAGTTGGACAGCACTGGAATAGTCAAATGTATTGATAACCAAAGGAAAACCCTCCACAATTAAGTCGCAAGCAGCAAGGTCCCAAGTGGGAAACTGAGCCACTTGTGGCAGGATATCAATTAGGCGTATTGAGCAAATTGACATAAATTAACCTTCAGCCCACCAGAATTTAGGGATTGAGTTAAAGTTACATGGCTTACCCAAGGTTTCTGAAAAGCATCCAGCTAACTGTTCTGGGTTTCCAACAGTCTACAAGGGTGGTCTTTCATTGCCGTCACGCTGTGTCCAATTAACGAATGTGGCATGGGGAATGATGGCTGCCTCCGAAAGGCACCACAAGCCATTGCCTCTAGTCTCCTGCCCGCACTCTAGGGTCTCCTCCCTGTGATGACTAACATACATCCAACTCAACCAAGTCCAGGGATCTAATGGCAATCCCTGGTGAAGTTCCTGAAACAAAACTAACAGCATCCTCACTTGAGCTGACACTGGCAGCAATGCAGAGCTGCCATTCTTTCAAAAGGTGAAATTTCTGCCACTGGAGTCCTAAATCCTGGCGAAGGCTTGACACTGGCCAATTAAATGCCTGACGGGCAATTAGTTTGGCTAGGCCTTCCCCACAGAATCAACGTGCGTTACCCACTAGTTTTCCAAACTGTTGTGGGGGACCCATGTCAGGAACGTTAAATCCTGCTGAAAGTTAGAGTTGGGGAGGGGCTAGAAGTGATAGTCTTGGTGATGGAGAGGATATGGGCGATTTTCTGTCTTAGGTTGTATTTTCAGTATTTCGAAGTTTATTTCTTAGTTTTAACTGTAGGTGAAAAACTATCAATGGGAGAAAAGCTATGATGGATAAATTATAAATGCACTTTAAATTCAACAGAAATTAAATCTCTTTTGAATGTATAATTTATGCAGTCAGAAAACTTGTTAAGAATTAGTAGAGCTTTATATTACTCATTCGTGCCTACAACGACCTTCATAACCTATGATCTAATTACATTACTTTGACCTCCTCCCCACGTCCTGTTTCTGGTTGTTTAGTTGTGTACTAAACACGTGACCATAATCCAGAAGGAAAATATGCTTTATTTATCATGACAGACTTTGAACAAATGTCATTTGGCTATGATCCACAGAATACTTCAACATTCATCACTGGGAAGAAAAGGCAATAAAAGCTCACTTTCAGGAATGAGTTATATTCCAAATGGCATTGTTGCACTATGGTGACACTACAGTGTAAAGTAATCGGTAAACCTAAAATTGTCTCACACTCAAGTTACTGATTTCTTTTCCAAAGCAGTTCTTTCTTATAGTAGTCAGCTGCTGTAAAACTGGTTTTACCCTGTGGTCTGACTGTAACTGGATTAATCAGTATAATCTGACTGTTCAAAGCCATGGCCACACTCCATCAGGATTGCTACATTCAGATTTGGGTATGGCACCTTAGAAAGAATATATTAGCCATGGTTGAAGGACTATTTATTCACCAGAATGATACCAATTTTAAAGGATTGGTTTATGAGAGCAGGTTGCATAAACTTGGCTTGTATTCCCTTAACTTTAGCAAATTTTTAAAATGATCAGAGTTTAGCAGGATAGATATGGAGAAACTGTTTCCTTTACTAGAGGAATCGTGAACAATATCTTAACATTCAAGCAAGGTAATTTGGGAGTGAAATCAGGTACAGTTTTTCACACACAGTATAAAATGAAATTTTACATCTGGTTTGAAAGGGAGAAGAGTGGATCTAAGACTAGTTTTTTAAACTTAAATAAGGACAACTATGTGGGCATGAATGCTGACCTAGCTGAAGTGAACTGAATACAAGACTAGGGATAAATTCATAGAGAAGCTGTGGCAGACTTTTAAGGGGATATTTTAGAATACTTAGAATAAGTATGTTCCTACTAGCAAGAAAAATTCTAGGCGAGGATCCACATGTATGGTGAACTGAAGAAATTAAGGAAAGCATACAACTTAAAAAGCACGTAATTGCACAAAGAAGAGTGACAAATCAGATGACTGGACAGAATATAGAGATCAGCAGAAAATGACTAAAAGATTAATCAAGAAAAAGAAATTAGAGTATAAGAAGAAGCTAGCTCGAAATACAAAAATGGATTGCATGAGTTTCTATTGGTAATTTAAAAAATAGAGTGTAAGTAAAATGAGTGTTGGATCTCTAGTCAGTAGCAGTGTGGAGAAGTAGATAATAACGATATGGCAGATGAAACAAGCAAATATTTGCTTCAGACTTCATTCTAAAGGAGACAAAAATATTCAAGCAATAGCTATAAATCAGGAGGAGAGAGGGACTTAGTGAAATTACAATCGTTAGGGAAATGTTAATGAGCAAATTGAGGGAGCTGTGGGTTGTCAGTCTTTGGGTCCTGATGGACTTAATCCTCATGTTTTAAGAGAGGTAGCTAGTGAAGTAGTGGATGAGTTGGTCTTAATTTTCCAAAGTTTGCCTGACCCTGGAAAGGTTCCATCCGAATGGAAAGTAGCAAATATAACTGCTCAATTTAAGAAGGACAGAGGCAAAAGACAGGAAGCTATCAGCCAGTTAGTTTGTTGTGTGTCATGAGAAGGTGTTGGTATTAATCCTTTACGAATTTATACCTGGGACTCAGAAAACCAAAAGGTAATTAGGAAGGGTCAGCAAGGTTTGGTGAAAGAAAATCATGTTTACTGGAATTATTTGAAGGAATACTATGTGGAGGTCAAAGGAAAGCCTGCAGGTGATTTCACAAGGTGTCATGTTAGCAGTTATTGTGAAAACGAGGAACTCAAGTTGTTTGGGTGAAATAACTACACAGAGGCCAGTATCCCGTCACCAAGCCACACTTTATTTACTTGTGTACAGTACATTGGCTGTAGCCCAGCCGGCTCAAAGTCAGTCCCCTCTACTGAGGAGATTCTAATCTCCTGGTGATATTGGTCAGCCAGGGCTTTCCTGACTGGCCCAGGTTAACAACACTAATCAAGGATCTTGTAGTCAACAAGATCTAGCTGGTTCCAATCACTATCGTGCGTAATACTTTAGCATGGATACAAGATTTGCTGGCTGGCAGAAAACAATAAGTATGCATAAGTGGGTATTTTCTGATTGGCAATATGTGATGAGTGGTTCCCATTGGGGTCTGTGCTGGGGCCTCATCTTTCACAATTTAAGTTAATGACATAGATGTGGGGAGTGTAGACATCATAGCTAAATTTCCAGAGAACACAGAAATAGGTAGAAAAGAAAATATGTTGTAAAGAAGACATAAGAGAGTTGCAAACGGATATAAATGTATTGAGTGGGGGGAAAAAAAGTCTGGCATATGAAATAGTCTAAGAGAAAATGTGAATTTGTTCACCATGGCAGGAGAAATAAAGATGCAGAGCATTATTGAAATGGAGAACAACTGCAGAATTCCAAGTTGCATTATAGTGTACAAAGCACAAAAAAAAATGGAGGTACAGCAATAATTATGAAGGCTAATGGAATTACTATCCTTTACTACAAGAGGAAGTGAACATAAATAAAGATGTTATGCTTCAATTATACAGAGCATTAGGGAGACCACATTTTGATGTCTGTATGCATGGCTCAGTCTTCTAATTTGAGGAAGGATGTAAATGCATTGCAGGCAGGTCAGAGAACATTTTCTTGATTGTCAGTTGTAATGAGAAAGTTGTCTTATGAGAAGAATTTGGCTGGGTTTGTTTCCATTGGAGTTTCAGGAGTGAGGAATGTCTTGACAGAAGAATAAAAGATGGTCTTGCGAAGGTGGACATGGAAAGGTGTTTCCTCTCATGAGTGTATCCAAAACTAGGAGTTACAGCTTAAAAATTAGGGAATTCCCTTTTAGGACAAAGATTTTTCTCTCTCTCAGAGGGTTGTGCAGCTTTGAAATTCTCTGCCTCAGAAGATGGAGAAGGCGGAGTCTTGAATAGTTTTAAGGTAGAGATAGATAGTTGTGAGGGAAGAGATTGGGAGATTATCAGAGGTAAAGGCAAATATGGAATTCAAAACACGAAGAGATCAGCAGTGATCTTGTGAATAATGGTGCAGACTCGAAGGGATGAGTTGCCTACTTATTCTCCTAAATCATATGTCCATGTAATGGAAATTTTAAACATTCTCCTGGAAAGGTTGTGTGGGCATTAGCACAATTTAAATTTTCAAGATTGAGATTAATAGATTGTTTTAGTTAAGACATCACTAATCACAAAGGAATCTTTCACAATGTTAGGATATCCCAAAGCAAATTACAGTCAATTAAGTAATTTAGAAGTGTAGTCATTGTTTTAGGCAGGAGATTCATCAGGCAATTTTGCACCACAGGATTTCCACAAACAGCCGTTTAAGTGCCTAATTTGGATCAATCTGTTTTCTAGTGCTGACTGAGCAATAAAGGTTGGTCTTTTAACACAATGGCGTCTTTTTTACTGTGTTACTATACACACCCAGGCCAGCTGATTTGGTTAAAATATAAGCACTATTGCTGGGCCTCCTTTGGGTGCAGAGGTAGTATTGGGGAATTATATATAAAAAAAAGAAAAACAGGGAAAATTCAGAGAGTCTCCTCACAATAAGAAAAAGTAAAGGTTTGTCCAGAGAGCAAAAATAAGGATAAAAGAACAAAGGTTGGTCTTCCCCCCTCAGTTTTGAGGTTTGCAATGCCCATAATAGGTTTTGTTTGTAAATATTTAATTGGTTCCACAGGGGGATTAATGATGGTGGTTAAAAAAAACAAAAAAAATGACATGTCAAAAGCTGATCACAATTCAAATGGACACATAGTTTCACAGGTGCTTGAGCAGAAAATGCCCAGAATTATAATATTTAAGTTATTTTTCTCTGGGGACTTGAGAACATGCACAATGGTAGCACTCCTCAGGGCTCACACATACAATATGGGCTGCTGCTACCCTGGGCACTACCTTCTACTCAATGATCACCACCATTCCCCGCCTTGGACCTGTGACTTACCCACTATCCACCACTGCATTGACTGACATTTGTTGAAGGGACCTTTCAAGTTCCTTGAAAGTGGCATTGCATGTAGACAGCGTCGTGAAGAGGGGTTTGGCATGCTTGCCTTCATTGGTCAGAGCATTGAGTATAGAAGTTGGGACATCATGTTGTGGCTCTACAAGACATTGGTGTTACCACTTTTAGAATATCCTGGTCATCCTGCTGTAGGAAGGATGTTGTTAAACTGGAAAGAGTGCAGAAAAAATTCACAAGGATGTTGCTGGGACTAGAGCTTTTGAGTTATAAGGAAAGGCTGGATAGGTTAGGACTTTTTTCCCTGGAGTGCCTAAGGCTGAGGGGTGATCTTGTAGAGGTTTATAAAATCACAAGGGGCATAGATAAGGTGAATAGCCAAGGTCTTTTTCCAAGGGTAGGGCAGTCCAAAACTAGAGGGAATAGTTTTAAGATGAGAGGGGAAAGATTTGAAAGGGACCTGAGGGGTAAATTTTCACTGAGAGGGTAGTGCATGTATGGAATAAGCTGTCGGAGGAAGTGGGAGACCTGGGGACAATTACAGCATTTAAAAGACATTTGGACAGATACACAAATACGAACGGTTTTGAGGAATATGGGCTAAAGGCAGGCAAATAGCACTAGTTCATTTTGGGATATCTGGTTGGCATGGAAGAGAAGGAGCCAAGGGACTGTTTCCGTGCTGTATGACTCTATGACTCTATTGATGCAAGCTTGTGGCACAGAAATGAAGCCTAGCCTGTGAAACAGAACAGGCCTCGCGAAAAGGACATCCCTTATCTGTTAGTATTGAATGCAATTGAATGCTGGCTTGTGTTTGCAGCACACTTTTTTGTCATAGGTCATGACAAATTGATACAATGTTAAAGGAAAAAGCATATAAATTCTGGGCTTTCACAATAGATGCACCGGCGTGACTTAAACCCCAAAGTGTCATGACAGGAGAAGGGGTTGTTAAAAATTTTAAAAATACGAAAATTAAAGCCCACCTACTCAAGAGTACCATTTCCATTTTTCAGGGAAGCTGCTGGAGAAAGTGATGCAAGTCCAGTCATTTAAATGTGCCTCAAATTTAAGTAAAGTTTTATTGTTAATATCCAGGGCTCCAGAAGCCCAGCAGCTGCAGAAAGGTGAGAAGGATTGGATTCATTAGATAAGTGTCTTTACAGTCTTGCTTGTAGGGAGGGGGAGAAAAATGTGCTATCCCCAGCTCTCAAGCATACTTACAATAGTTCCCTTATGCTAACAATCCACCTGCAATGTCCTCTCCAGCATGTTCCCTCCGCCCCCCTCCGCGCCACAACAATCTCATCATGACCCACCCACTCACTCCCAGAACGACATGACCTGTATTTGTCAACAAACATTTTTCCGGAAGAAAGCAGCTAAAAACATCCAACATCTGGAAATCAACAGTGTTCCAATATTTCCTCCACTTTCTTTACAATTGATGCTTTTCGTTTGTTGTTTAATATTTGTTTGTCTCATTTGCATTCAGTCAGTTTTGCGTTTTAAATTGGGCATTAACTCAGGGTTTTATAATGGAAAAGATAAATGCTCTGCAATATTCATTGGAACCAGTTATTTTGAAACTGTATGTGGTACAGTTGCCAATCAATTTTGTTGAAAGCTGCACTGCTCTGGAGTCTCAGTTTAGATTTCACTGTACCTAATTTGCCTGCCACGTTTCCAATATTACAACAATGACTGTTTTTCAATTATGCTTTCAGTGTAAAACATTTCAGAGTCCTGATATCGTGGAAGGTGCTAACTGCAGGTCCTTCTTACCGTTCATAATTTTAACTGTATGGCAGACTGAACCTGAAGTTCTGTACGTAAAAAGTTGACAGTTTCAACGTTGTAAACTAAACAGTGGTAACAACAGGTTTGTTTTAAAAATATAACGAATCATCTCGACATCTCTTAGCAAACAGAGAAGTGTTAAAATTCACCTTCATTTTCATTGTCATGATTCCCTAATCTGCAAAATATTTCCACTTTCTGCATCAAAAGGGATTTGTTTTTCTTTATCTTAGACACAACATTCATAGATCAGTATTTCATCATTGCGATCGCCATTTTTGGCGGAATATTTCGTAAAAAAAGTATATTAACGACTCTAAGAAATGCAATCATTTTTATAAGCCAACGTTTATTTGGGATGGAGACTATCGGTCTGGGATGTTTTTGCCCACTATTTTTCAGGTGTTTATCAGAAAATGAAATGTTCAGAAAGTACAGACCACAATTTAAAAAGATATGGGTGGTTGTTTTGTTTTTGTACCTGACACGTTGAGTTGTCCTCCCCGGAACCAGGCGATGGAGCCTTTGCTGAAGTCACAATCGTGAACCCGCTGAAAGAGCCGGTTCCACAAGAGTCTCTTCTTGGCCAGGGTCCCCCAGAAAGTTTCGGGATCTTTAATGGCGAAGTCCAACAGATCGGCGTAAGATTTTACCCCAGAGAAGGAGCTGGATTCTGGCAGGAATGAGCTGATGTTAGGGGCTGGAGAAGTCGCGTGAAACGTTCGGATCTTGTTCGGGTCCAAGCCCTGGGCACAACCCCTCGCCCTGACTGCAGTCCTCTTGTTGACACATGCAGAGGGTAGTGGGCAGCGTCGGAAGGGAATCCGTAGCAGGCGGCTGCCCCCCACGATCGCTGCCATGACCCAGACTCTGTCACGAGAGTTTGCCGAAACACTGTCTTGTTGGGAGGGAGCAATGTGCAAGTCAGCGCTGGGCGGAGATTCCTGGGGAAGATTCCTTGTAAAGTGAAGCTGCCTTCCACGCAGATTGGGTCAGAGTCCTGCCCAAAAGAGGAAGCTGTGCAACATGAAGAAGGTTGAGCTGAAAGAGGCCCTCTGGAGGTAAGGATCGCGAGGGATCTGCAAGACATACTGCAGAAAGAAGAATGGTGTGAGGGGAGCTGAAATGCATGGATTATCGACACGCCTGAAGTCACAAGAGCAAGTTGACATCACAAAGCAACTTTGTTTCGGGGGAGGAGATGGCCCAAAGCTATTATCGCTAGATTATCAATCCACAGACCCAGGGAATGTTCTGGGGACCATGAAACCAGTGTCGACTGTTGGGAAAACCCATGTGGTTTCACCAATGTTCTTCCAGGAAGGAAATCTGCAATTCTCACCCACAGCAACGTGGTTGACTCTCAACTGCCCTCTGAAATGGCCTAGCAAGCCACTCAGTTGTAAGTTCTCCACAAAGAAATGAAACTAGACAGACCACCTGGCATCAACCTAGACCTGGGAAACGACAAGAGCATAAATAGCCCTGTTGACCCTGCAACTTCCTCCTTACTAACATTCGAGGTAGTGTCAGTTAGCTCAGTTGGCTGGTTTGTGATGTAGATTGATGCCAACAGCATGGGTTAAATTCCTGCACCGGTTGACATCACCGTGAAGGATTCTACTTCTCAATCTCTCCTCTCTCCTGAGGCAATGGTGACCCTCAGGTTAAACCACCACCAGTCATTTCTCTCGAATGGGAAAGCAGCTGTATATCTGGTAGGGCTATGGTGATTTGATCATTACGTTTTTACTATCATCTAGGGGCTAGTGCCAAAATTGGGAGAGCTGTCTCACACACTTGGTGAAGCAACACCCTGACATAGTCATATTCATAGAATTATATCTTACAGACAATGTCTCAGACACCGCCATCACCATGCTTAGATATGTACTGGTCCCACCGGCAGGACAGGCTCAGCAGAGATGGTGGCACAGTTGTTTACAGTCAGGAGGGAGTTGGCTTGGGATTCCACAACATTGACTGTGGACAATGAAGTCTCGTGGCATCAGATCAAGCATGGGAAAGGAAACCTTCTATTGATTACCAAGTTCCGACTTCCCTCACTACCCTGCCTGACACAGATATAGGATAGTATCGGTAAGAGTGATCATCATGCAGTCCTCTTGAGTCCTCCTGTGTTTACATTGAGAATACTCTTCATTGTGTTCTGTGGTGCTATCCATGCTCAATTGGATAGATCTAGTAACTCAGGGTTGGACATCTATGAGGCACTGTGGCCAATCAACAGCAGAATCATACTCCAACACAATCTGTAACCTCACAGCCTGGCATATCCCAAAATCTACCATTAGCATCAAACTAGGGCATCACCCCTGATTCAATAAAAAGTGCAGGAGGGCATGCCAGGAGCAGCACCAAGCATGCCTGAAAATGAACCAAACAGGATTACTTGCATGCCAAACAGCATAAGCAGCAAGTGATAGACAGAGCTAAGTGATCCCATAATCAACAGTTCAGACCCAAACTCTGCAATCCTGCCACATCTTGTCTTGAATTGTAATGAACAATTAAACAACTCACTGGAGGAGGAAACTCCACAAATATCCCTATCTTCTATGATGGAAGAACTTAGCACATCAATATAAAGCCAAGGCTGAAATATTTGCTACAATCTTCTGCCAGAAGTGCCAAGTGGGTGATCAGTCTTGGCCTCCTCTGGTTGTCCCCAGCATCACAGATGCCAATTTTCAGCCAATTCAATTCACTCCATGTGAGATCAAGCAACAACAGTTGGAAGCACTGGCTACTGCAAAGACTATAGGCCCTGACAATATTCCAGCAATAGTACTGAAGACTTGTGCTCCAGAACTTGTCACCCTAGCCAAGTTGTTCCAGTGCGGCTACAACACTGGCATCTACCCAACAATGTGGAAAATTGCCCAGTTATGCCCTGTACATAAAAAGCAGGACAAAACCAATCCAGCCAATTTATTGTCCCATCAGTCTACGCTCAATACTGGTAAAATGCTATCAAGTAGAACATGCTCAGCAATAACCTGCTGATTGATGTCCAGTTTGAATTCTGCCAGGGCCACTCAGCTCCTGACCTCATTAGGGTATTGATTTAAACATGGAGAAAAGAGCTGAATTCCAAAGGTGAGGTGAGAGTGATAGCACTTGACATCAACGTCATATTTGACTGAGTGTGGCATCGAGGAGCCCTACCAAAACTGGAGTCAGTGGAAATCAGGAAAATTCCTTGCTAATTGGAGTCATACCTGACACATAGGAAGATGAATTTGGTGATTGGAGGTCAGTCATCTCAGCTCCTGGTTTCTGCAGGAGTTCTTCAGGGTAGTGTCCTAGGCCCAACCATCTTCAACTTCTTGAACAATGACCTTGCTTTCATCAAAAGGTCAGAAGTGGGCATGTTTGTGAATGATTGCACAATGTGCAGCACTATTCATGACTCCTCAGATACTGATGCAGTTCATATCTAAATGCACAAGACCTGGACAATATTCAGGCTTGGACTGAAAAGTGGCAAGTAAAGTTTACACCACACAAATGCCAAGCAATGACCAATAAGAGACAAATCTGCCTACTGCCCCTTGACATTCAAGGCACTATTACATCCTGGGGGTTACCATTGACCAGAAACTCAACTGGATTTGTTATATAAATACAGTGTGGAAGAATTGTGCATTTGTTTATATCAAGCATTGTAACTCATTTATAATGGAACAAACTTGCAAAAAAATGCTGTGAAAGCTGAAGCTTATTTAAAACAGACACAGTGAATCAGGTGTGATAATGTGGACTATTGATCAGCTGAATTTGTGATTGTATGTAAATATCATAGGGTTGATTGGATGACGTAAAGCTATTGCTTAGGTCAATGTTCTTAAAAGCAAGAGATAAGTCTCCTTCTCAGGAACACAATCAAGTCCTAATAAAGTAATTGATAAAACCAAGGTAGAAAACATATCACATTTGTAATATTTGCCAGTGGTCAAACTGATATTTCATGCACACTAGTTAGTGTCAAAGTTTGAATGTACAGCATCTTTGTATGGACAAAATATATATATTTTTAAATTCCTCACAGCAGGGAAGAGGTCATCTGTTCAATGGTTAGAAGTTGTGTCAGGGCAGGCTGATCTCCAGACAAGTCCACTTGAACAGACAAGTCCAGGTAAACAGGTTCACTTGTGATTACAAGTAATGTATGGATAGGATTTTTGCAGTTTTGCTGTAGTCTCCTTTGCTTGAACGTCGGGTATATTTTGGGTATATTTTGTTGTTAGAGCTGTCTTAGGTTATTAATATCCAGGGTAAATCCAAAGCACAAGAAAGGTGGGAATAAAAGCATACACTATTTACATTCTCACTGTCCACACAGATACCCTGAAACTGTCCATATTCTTACTGTCCACACTGACACCCCAGAAACCGTACCCATTCTCACTGTCCACACTGATACCCTGAAACTGTACACATTCTCACTGTACACACTGACACCCCAGAAACTGTACCCATTCTCACTGTCCACACAGA
>NC_063340.1:18459454-18467222 GCF_021869965.1 Rhincodon typus
TGTCCACACTGACACCCCAGAAACTGTACCCATTCTCACTGTCCACAGTGACACCCTGAAACTGTCCACATTCTCACTGTCCACACTGACACCCTGAAACTGTACCCGTTCTCACTGTCCACACTGACTCCCTGAAACTGTCCACGTTCTCACTGTCCACACTGACACCCTGAAACTGTCCACGTTCTCACTGTCCACACTGACACAGCAGAAACTGTTCCCATTCTCACTGTCCACACTGACACAGCAGAAACTGTTCCCATTCTCACTGTCCACACTGACACAGCAGAAACTGTTCCCATTCTCACTGTCCACACTGACACCCTGAAACTGTCCCCATTCTCATGTCCACATTGACATTACCCACAACTTTGTGTTTGCATGTTACACTGAAGCCATCCACATTGATATTGTCCACACATATATTCTCCAACTGACACTCTACAACAGCATACTGTCCACAATTCTCTCTACAAATTGTCTCTCCACACTGACACTCCCCATGCTGATACTAACTACAACTTAGTGTTTGCACCCACAATGTCTATGCTACAATGTGCACGCTCACATTGTCCACACTGACACTGTCCATGCTGACACACTGCAATGATAATGTCCACATTGACCATGTCCACAACTTATATTTTCCACACTGATAATGCCCAAATTGACACTTTCCACGACCCTGGCACTATGCATGCTGATACTATCCATACTGACACTGCCCATACTTACTCTGCTGCACTGATACTCTCCCCACTCTTACAGGTCGGAACTTTTACTGTCCACACTGATCTTGTCCATGCTGATACTGTCCCACTGACATGTTCATACTTATTCTGTCCACATTCGCACCGTTTATAATCACGTTTTCAACGGTGACTCATGTCCAATCTATCCTCTTGGCATATCTGCTCCCTGACTCATCCATTCATTACTTTTCCCTCCTGATCTTGTGTTCCTGTTCAAGATCTAGAATGAATCCAAGTATAAGAGTTTGGAAGTGCAGACCTGAATGCAGAAATTAATCTGTGCATAATAAAAACTGAAAATGCTGCTAAAACTCAGAAGATCTGGCAGCATCTGTGAATCTGAGTTAATATTTCGAGTTCGATAGAACTCCTCTTTGAGTTCCAAAGAAGTTGTGTCAGACTCAAAACATGAGCTCTATTTCTGTCTCCATAGAGGACTCTTCTTTGAGTCAGCCTTTGAAGGATTTGCCTGGACCCCTCCAAAAGTCTCTTTTTAAACTGGAAAATTCTGATGAAACTAAGTAAATAGTCAGTTGGGAAAAGTTAAAGTATTGAATATAGCCTGACTCCAGAGTAATCCTTAACGAACTACATACTTATGTCACACACTTCCCTTAGACCTCTCACACCCCCAGTCCCTCACCCTATGCCCTACCTTGTAAGCTGATACCCTGAACCACTCTGCACCCAAACCCCCATCAGACCCGACACCCACCCTCCCCACCCTGCATGAGATTATCACCCCTCAGAAAATCCAGCCAAAGAACTTTGTTTCCCTCTCCACAGATACTACCAGACCTTTTGAATCCTTCCAACAGATTCTGTTTTCATTTTGGATTTTCAGCATCCACAGTGATTTTAACTTTTTCATTCACTGCCACTTCTGTTCTAGGAATGCCCACCTTGGAGATGTTCTACTAGCCTTTCCAATCAGGGTTTGTTTTACTTTGTTCAGCTCCAGTGCTTTCTGTATTATTTACACAGAAACGTAGTAAATAGGAGCAGGAGTAGGCCATTTGGCCCTTTGAGTCTGCTCTGCCATTCAGTATGATCATGGCTGATCATCCAACTCTGTACCTGTCCGCACTTTCTCCCCATATGCTTTGATCCCTTTACACTAATAATTTCTGCTTCCTTCTCATGTTTGATCAGATATCAATCAAAATTCACTTCCACACCAGATCACTTTCCTCAGCAAATGTCTCCAGCTCTGACCTATTCCACATGAATGCAACTGAAATTCCAACCTTTATGCACCACACCTACTCTCTCTACCTTCTTTTCGACAGCAATAACTCACTGTATCTCAGAGCTGTTATCCTTGATCTCATCTGATGCTTTAACAAAAAAAACTCTTCCTTCTACCTTTCAGCTTTCAAGGATCACAAGCTTCAACAATTGTGGACCCTTCCCCCATTTCACTTTCATCTGACCCCATCTCCCCTTTCATTCTCACTCTTTACTGTGTTTTCACAATCCCCTATAACTTTCCCTTTGCTGATCTGAAACGATCAGTCCTCAGTTTCATCTCCTTACACAAACTGTTCCCAGGTGCTGCACCCACAGTTGGAGTCACAGAGACAGCAAATGGTGTTCATAAAATCATAGCAAGTTTATGGCATGGACAAAGGACACATGGCTTATCATATCTGCACCAGCTGAAAAATTAGCCACCCAGTTTAATCCTAATTTTTGGCATTTGGTCCATAGCCCTGCGGGTCAAATTGAAGTGCACGCCTTCCTCCTCTGAGACTGCACCCTGCACCAGCATCAAGGCTCAGGAATCACATAATCCTTAAATTGCTCTTGTTGCCTGTCGGTCCTGGGTCTGGATACCTGGCCCTGACCATAAACCTGGCAACAATCCATCTGCCTGAACTCTGCCTTGTCACCTTGGCACTGAAAAGCAGCTTGGGCACTAACATCAGCCACCTCAAGACCCTTAAGCTGCAGTTCTGTTGCTTTCTGGCCACGCTTCATGAGCAGGACTGATCAATACAGAACACAGTACCATTTTTAGAAAGTACTTTAAAAGACACAGATTTTTATATTGATATGGAGTGCTAAGAGAAACTTTTTTACAGAGCAAGTGGTTAAGATCTGGCGTGTACAGCCTGAGAATGAGTGGAGACATGTTCAATCTAAGCATTCAAAAGGGAGACAAGACCATAAGTCATAGGAACAGAAGTAGGTCTTTCAGCACATCGCGTCTTCTGCACAATTCAATGAGATCATGGTTGATCTGATAATCCTCAACTTCACTTTCCTACCTTTTTCCTATAAACCTCGATTCCCTTACTGACTAAAAATCTATCTCAACCTTAAATAATATTAATGACCTAGCCCTTCCCTTAAGGGGAAACAACCTTTTCTCATCTACCTTGTTAAGTCCTCTAAGAATTGTGTATGTTTTGCCTTTCATTCTTCTATATTCCAATGAGTACAGGCCCAATCAATTCAATTTCTCTTCATAAGGCAGACCGTCCATACTTGGCATCAGCCTGGTGACCTTTCTCTGGACTGCCTCCAAGGCCAGTATGTCTTTCTTTAGATAATGGAACCAAAACCGTTCATCGTATTCCAACTGTGGTCTGATTAATGCCTTAGATAGTTTTAGCAAACCTTCCCTATTTTTATATTCCATCCCCTTTGAAATAAAGGCCGCATTCTGTATTACCTGCTGAACTTGGATGAGTCCCATTATACTCTTCCTGACTTAGCATCATACATCATCCTTCTGTTATTTAACTTCTGCTTTCTAGCCAATCACACAGTTTTTTTTGTTCTCTCGCACTTCCTCATGCAGTCCATGTATTAGCTTAATGAGTTACATCTCTAACTTTTTACAGTTCTAATGTATGATCATGTACCTGAGAAGTGTTTCTCTCACCAGATATTGCCTTATCTAATTCCTAGCATTTCTCATTATTATTTTGGAATTGTAGAGAGCTGCCCGAAGCCAATGATTCAATGTGTATTCACAGAAATTCAATGCAGCGAAAAAGAAATGAGGAAACTCTGTAGTGATAGTATCAAGTTTTTTGAAATTTAGTTAATTATTACTCATTAATTCATATGCAACGCATTTTTTAAAATTGACTAATACAGTGATGACTGGGTTGGAGTCATCAAGTGAACTTAGAGAGAACTAACCCACATTAAGAGCAGATAGACACACTCCTGTGTAATTTCTGTTTGTGTGTTTGGCAGCATAGGACGGATCAGTTCAAAATTACTGAGACATTTCGTAAGGAGACAAATTTGGCACCCTCTGGTGTACTACTTCAGTACAACAGGTTTGGAAAAAAGGCTCCTATAACAATCTACTTTATTATTTCAGCAAATCATTAAAGTTTCAACTATATTATTTAATAAAACATTTTATAAACTTAGAGGTAATTTATTTATACTTAATATCCTTTAAAACAAAACCAGGATAATGGTATGTTCAAAGGAATTCCAAAATACACACTTTTTGTGTTTAAATGATTTAGAAAATGGATCGATGATTTACCCAAGCTTCTAAACTATTATTACTGCAGACTTTTGTCTTCTTATCCTTATTTCAATAAGGTTATTCTTGCAATCAGTTTCCTTTCATCCAGTTTCCCACTCTTGGATTTATCATGCTGTAACTACAGACAGTGATTTTACTCTTGCTTCTATGAAATGATTATGCAGCCAGAGCTTCATACACCATTTTCCATCAGATTATTAATGCAGTAATGGTTTTGTACTCCTACACTTATACGCTTAATATTGCAGCCCAAGATCATTCCCCTGATTCTATAGAGTATGACTCTAGTCAGAGGTTCATAAATTTGTTTCATATGATAATTTCTTCAGACATAGATTCATGCTGCTGTTTATTACATTATCACTGTACTCATAGGTTCATGCTGTTGTTTCTTTAGGATTATTACCTCTATCAGATTCTTATTCCTATTTCACTGGGATAATAGCTACACTCTTAAATTCTTATATTTATAAATTATTGCTACATTTAGAGGGTTTTTTTTAAATTCACTCATGGGATGTGGACATCATTGGTCAGGCTAGTTAAGATTATTATGGCAGTCAGACTTTCTGATACTTCACTCTATAGGTTTGTTACTGCAGCCAAAAATTCTAATCACTGTTTCTTTGGTGTTATTACTGCCATCTGAAATCTTAATGCTGTGCCTGCTTTTGCAAATGGAGATTCTTACTCTTCTCTCTTTCGTATTATTGCTGAAATTAGCATACCATTTTTTTGGTCAATTCAGCAGTCAGAGATTCTACTCTCCTTTTTCATAGTTATTAGTTCTTAGCTCTATTTTGAAGAAATACACCGCAGTCAAAGGTACTAACAGTCATTTCTCTCTGGTCCTTTCTGCAGAGATTCTTACTTCTATATTTTGAACAGACTATTACTACAGTCAGGAATTTCTGTTCTGCTTCTACAAGGAAATTACCGCAGTTAGAAATTCTTCCTGCTGTTTCGATGCCATGGTTCCGTAAAATCACAGAACAGTTACAGTACAAAAGGAGATCATTCATGGTGTTCATGTCAGTTCTCTGCAAGAGCAATTTATTTAATCCCATTCCTATCCACCTTATGGTCCAGTGAATTTATTGGGTCTATCTGTTCCTGTAACTTTTTTCAAACACACAAACACAGTCAAAGTAAGTAATGTTGAAGAGAATAGTGCAGGCATACAAGTTATAAACAAAAGGAACAGTTCACAATATGTGTTCTGGAAAACATGCTTTGCAAGCTTGAGGAAAAGACATTTTCACTCCTGAAGTGTAGTTTGGGTGAATTCAACAGCCAAGTCTTAAGCCACAGTCCTTTTCAGGATTCTCAAATAGGCAAACTTTCTGTTGGTTGCACAGTTGGTTGCTTGTAGTCTTTGATTACTTTTCTGTCATGCTAGCCCGAGACCTCATGATGTTTCAGCCTTCAGTTTCTAAGACAATATGGTATTGCTCATTCCGTTACTGTGCTGTCTGCGTCTCTGCATTCAACAGTTAAAGGTTACAAAGGGGCAAACACGGTTACCTTACATGACTCCAAACATGACTCCTTATGGTTGCAGTACCTTTTCCAAATAGGGTGGTGGCCTTGCGTTAATTAATCACATGTTGGTTTATAGTTTGAAGACATTCATCATGAGGGAGTTAAGGAAATCACCTCCCTTATTTCAGAAAAAATGAGTTCAATTCAGGAGTCTCTTTTCATGATTTCAAGATGGGTGGGATTGACACCTCTTAGTCTTGAGTGTATCTTTTTGTCCTTTTGAGACATGAGGCAGTGTTTTGAATACATAAGCTAGGTCATCTGACTTTCAGCAGCCATCTTTGCAGCATGTTGGCCATTTTTAAATGGAGTATGTGTTTCCAATTGGGAATTAGATTTGCCACCATTAGACATGGCTGCTGTGATCCACACACACATGCACAGCTGCAAACATAACATCATTCCATTTGTGTAAATAAAAGCTCTTGATGTACTTTCAAAAGGTCCCAAGTTTCAAGTGATATTTGCTATATCTTTTGGTCATTTTCTCCAAAAAGCTAATAGACTTTAATCATAGAATCCCTACAGGGTGGAAACAGGCCATTTGGCCCATTGAATTCACACCAACCCTCCAAAGAGCATCCCACCCCAACCCAACCCAACCTTATCCCTGAAACCCTGCATTTCCAATGGCTAATCCACCTAGGCCTGCACATCATGAACAACTTTAGCATGGCCAATCCATCTAACCTGCACATCTTTGGACTGTGGAAGAAACCAGAGCACCTGGAGGGGACCTGCACAGAAATGGGGGCATGTGTAAACTCCACTCAGATAGTCACCCAAGGGTGAAATGAAACCAAGGTCCCTGGCATTGTGAGGTAACACTGCTAACCACTGAGCCACTGTGCCGTCAATTGACATTAATGTCAATGATTCACTGTAAAGTATGGTCAGATTGGTTTCAACATAAATAAAAATGTCCTTCTGTGAGAAAATCACATAGGAATACTGGAGTAGGTCCAAAGGGATGTGCTGAGATTGGATATATGCAAGATTAAATGGACTGGTCCAGAAGGGGAATTGAGAACTGAACAAATGACAAAGTATCATTGGATCTCTCAAAACACAGGGAAAAAGAATCATATTTGTATTTATTTGGCCCTAGTGACCTTGTGTTTATATATACTATGTGGTGCTCTGGTGCTAGATGCAAATTTAAAAGCAGCTGATTGATTGCCACGTACGTGTACGGTCTTCCACCTGGTGATAACTTTGTGAACGTTGCGTAAAGCTCATGTCTTGGAGGTTGGACAAGGTCAGAAATCACACGACACCAGGATATAGTCCAACAGGTTTATTTGAAAACACAAACTTTCGGAGTCTCTGTCCTTCTTCAGGTTTTTGTGAGGTGGTATCAGACACAGAATTTATGAGTAAAAGATCAAAGGGTCACACCACTGATGAGGATGTATTAAACAAACCTAAGATGTTGTTAAATCTTTCATCAGTGAGAAGGTTTTAATTGACTAATATGTATATGCAAATCCCCAAATTCCTTTCAAGTCACTGCCCTGAGAGAACTAAAGGTTTTATCAGTGTAATGAACAGGTCAGACAATGCATGTTAGGTGTGAGGGCTTGTTTAGAATCTGTCTGTGTTTTGGTTTGGAATCAGACTGGTTTTATTTCTAAAGTAGGAATTTATAAAACACCCCACATTGACTAACTGTCTATGAATTGTGTGCTTTTTGAACAAAATAGGATGTATCTGCAAATACAAATTAATCTCATAGATTTACGTGTGTGTGTGTGTGTGCGCGCGCGCGTGTGTGTGTGTGTGTGTGTGTGTGGGAGAGAGAGTGAGTGTGTGTGTGTGTGTGTGTATGGGAGAGAGTGTGTGTGTGTGTGGGAGAGAGAGTGTGTGTGTGTGTGTGGGAGAGAGAGAGTGTGTGTGTTTGGGAGAGAGAGAGTGTGTGTGTTTGGGAGAGAGAGTGTGTGTGTATGTGTGTGTGGGG
>NC_063340.1:18467322-18499201 GCF_021869965.1 Rhincodon typus
GAGAGAGAGAGAGACTGTGTGTGTGTGAGAGAGAGACTCTGTGTGTGTGGCGGGGGGGGGGGGAGGGTGGTGGGGGGAGACAGTGAGTGATTGTATGTGTAGAAGTGAAAGAGAGAGTGAGAGTGTGTATGTATGTGTGTGTGAGAGAGAGAGACAGACAGAAAGAGTGTGTGTGCATGTATGTGGGAGTGAGAGTGTGTGTGTGTGTGTGTGTGTGAAAGAGAGAGACAGACAGACAGAAAGAGTGTGTGTGCGTGTAATTGGGAGAGAGTAAGAATCAACAATTTTTACTAGTGTTTCTGTGAGGTTGATAATGCAGTAGGAGATTTTCACTTCATATTCATAAGGCTGCAGTCAGAGGTTTCTTAATTCTGTTTTTTTTTAAGGCTATTACTACATTCAGTCATTTGTAGTTATGAGCAGAATTTCATGGTCTCCGGAACGGGTTCACAGACGTTCAGAGGTGGGTAACATTAGGTATGTTGTCATGGGCACTTCCCTGCCCACTCCTGACTGTACTTCAATTTTAAACATGGCAGGGGAGATGGCAGGAAACCCACCCACCTTTAGGCCAGTTGAGGCCCTTAATTGTCAAGCTTGATGCCTGCCAGATCCCACTACTAGAGTAAAAGGAGATGCGGGCGGGAGGGGGGCGCGGGGTTGTACTCCCTTTACCAACCACTTGGGAACATCAGAAATTTATCCCAAGTTTTGAACGTCTCCATATTTTCTATTCTTCCTTGTCCTGTACACTAGGGCCTCCAACACCCTCACCTCCCCAATCCCAAGACCTTCTAACTTGGCCTTGCCAAACTGTCCCCCACCCCTCCCCCAAACTGCACCTTCAACCTACCTCATTCCCCAGCTCCAGCAATGTTCTCTGCCAAGAAAGAGGTGTTTCTGCTGCTGAGACCAGTGAGAGGCCATCCATTATTCAGCAGCTCAGGCAGAATTTGTGGAAAAAGAAACAGAATTAATGAGCTGAATGTTACAAGGGAAATCATCTCCCCAATGCCAGATAAAAGCATGTCCTGAACTGGCATTTGCTCATAGCTTGGCAATTTTACCCCACGCAGTCATTTAATAGACCTCCTGAATACCCAGCCACAGACGTCTCAAACAACGTTTCAGCTAATATCATTCTATCACCCTTTCCCCAGAGCCATGTGATTTTTTTTCTCTCATTTTGAAAGCTGTGATTGAACTGCCTCAGCAGCTTTCTTAGGCAATGCGTTCCAGATCCTAACTACTTGTTGCTCCATAAATAAATTTCTATCTGCATCACTGGTTCTTTTGCCTATCACCTTAAGTCAGTGTCCTCTGGTTCTTAACTCTTCCACCTCTGGTAACAGTTTCTCCCTGTCAACTCTGTCCAGACCCTGCATGATTTTGATTTTCTCTAGGGAGAACAGTTTCTCTTGTTCCAACGTTATGTGTAATAGGTGATTTCTGTTCTGTTTTCTAAATTAATTTTTAGTTGCATGACTTCGAGAAGCTCAGTGTTGTACTTTTCTTTTATCTATAAACTAGTTTATTCCTTATGAATCTTAACATTTCTCAAGTATTCACTCATACTGTTCTTGATTGATGTCAAGTTGTCCTAATCTAAGACATACACAGCTCCAAATCCACTCTCCCCTCCTGAAGGTAGTAACTCCTTTAGTAATTTTTTTTTGCCAACAGTTGCTGCGGAATCCCTCTCTCAAATAAGCATTCTTTACAGGTGAGGCAAGATCAATTATTTCAAGTGTTGGAGGAAGATGTCAAAAGCACAAGTGACATTCCCATAATACTCTGTGAGATATTGTATTATGATTCTCTTTACCAACTCACTCACAAGTGCTCTATATTTACTATTCCGCGTTTGCATTCATTCGTTCATATAACCGCGTTTTCATAGTACATTTTACTCTTACTAGATAAACTAAATTAAACATCCCTTCCTAGGCTGCCAACCCATGACTATTTCTTTATACTTTTCAATTCTTATCAGACCCATTCTGCAAGCAGTGTTTAGACCTGTTTCTGTATCAAAGGCTACCCCTGAATAAGTGTTAATTCCATAACCTGCTCAGAACAATGCCAACCCCGCCATCGTGTCTCCATAACTCACTTGAAACTATTGAAAGATTATAATATTAATTGGCCCTTAGTAACCATCTCTCGGAACCTGAATAGGCCACAGGACGTCAAACAGTTTCCTTCACCAGCATGTGCCTACAGTCTGCTGCTTTATATCTCTTTGAAATTTCCTTATATGCTACCTGTTTCTATAACACTGTACTACCTATTTCTAATTTTTATTTAGGACTACCATCTTGTACTACCATAGGGATTTATACTTTTTAATTATGTATTAAATAGGGCTGCTATCCCCTTTAAGAAACTTACTATCAAAACAGTGCTTCCGTGAAACTGCATGAGTGCATGTGTAGGAACTGTCAAAACCCAGCAAGAGTAAATGGAATCTCACCTGTAAATCCCAGCTGCAGGAGATCAGTTTAATATCCTGAGATAGTGGGAACTGCCGATGCTGGAGAATCTGAGATAACAATGTATAGAGCTGGATGAACACAGCAGGCCAAGCAGCATCGGAGGAGCAGGAAAGCTGACTTTTCGGGTCTAGACCCCTCTTCAGAAAGTTTAATATCCTCTATACTTTTATTTAGTACACGTATAATTTCTCACTTATTTAGATCATATAGGTCTAGTATTTTTACTAACATTACTACATTAAAGACAAAAGGACTAACACCTCTTAATTATGCAAGCTCAGACCGGACAGACAATCAAATACCATCAGGAGTAATAGCTAGTTAGCAAGTGCTTAAACTATCTCCTGCTTCCCCAGGACAGATGTCATGCCAACTTGTGTACAATAGATACAACTATGTGACACCATAGTGGTAAAATTTTAATGTATGTAAAAACTGTGTATAAAAGAGGCTGCTGTAAAACTGTACTTTGGATTCCATCGCCGCCTCAGACTGTGCTACTGTGGATGCTTAATAAAGAGGTTATTTTCACTACTCACTCATCTCCATCGCTATTGAACGCGATCACAAACTCTTCGATTAGAGGCTATTGGATCGTGATAATGAGTCAAAACCATGGCAGTTTTGCCCCTCGATCCAATTCAAAACATTGAGATCTACCATTGTTCTCTTAGTAGCATCTCAGCTGAGATCATTTAAGGTGAAATTGACAGCCCTTGACTTCAAGGCTGCACTCAACCGAGTGTGGCATCAAGGAGCCCTGGCAAAACTGGAATCAATGGGTATCAGGGGACAAACTCTCCACTAGTTGGAGTCATACATGGCATATAGAAAGATGGTTGTGATTGTTGGAGGTCAGTTATCTGAACTCCAGGACATCTCTACAGCATTTCCTCAGGGAAGTGTCCTAGGCCCAATCATCTTCAGCTGCTTCATCAATGACCTTCCCTCCATCATAAAGTCAGAAGTAGGGATGTTCACACAATGTTCAGCACCATTTGTGACTCCTCAGATACTGAAGCAGACTATGTTTAAGTGTGGCACAATCTGGATAATATCCAGGCTTGGGCTGACAAGTGGCAAGTAACATTCACGCCACACAAATGCCAGGCTATGACCATCACTAATAAGAGACAATCTAACCACCACCTTTTGACATTCAATGGTGTTGCCATCATTGAATCCCACACTATTGACATTCTGGGGGTTACCGTTGACTAGAAACTCAATTGCATTTGCCACAGAAACGCAGTAGCTACAAAAGCAGGTCAGAAGCTAGGAATACTGAGGTGAGTAACTCACCACCACCTTCTCATGAGTAACTAGGGATGGGCAATAAATGCTGGCCAGACAGCATTGCTGACATCCCACAAAAATGAATAAATGTACTTGGTACACACTAGAGAACCAAACCAGGATCTTCTAAGGGAATCAACTTTATTTCTTAGAGTTCATTGAATGAAGAAGTAGGATTTCCTACTATGATGCCTATTATATCTTGTTAATTTGGAGAGGGTGCAAAGGAGATTTACTAAAATGGCACCAGAGTTATGGAACTTCAGTTGTGTGGAGAAACACAAGGCATGGAAAAGGTTTTCTTTATAACTTAGCAAATTAAGGGGAACTTTAATAGAGATATTCCAAATTACATGGGTTTTGATCAGGGTAACTAAAAAGAGATTCTCTCCACAAGCAGGTAAATTGGTAATCAATAGTTGGCAAAACAACTAAAGAAAAGAGCAGAACGAATTATTGTGCAAAATGCATTATGATCTGGGAAGCAATGCTTCAGAACATGTACAAGCAGATTTAATAGTAACTTGCGATAGGGAATCGAATGTATATTTAAAGTGGAAATATTTGCAGGACCACAGGGTAAGTGGACTAGGGTAAATTGAATTGCCATTTTAAAGAGCCAGCACCAATACAATAGGGTGAATGCCTCTTTGTATGTTGTAAGATCCTAATGTTATTTTTAATTCCTGCATTCCTTATAGCATTATTATCTTCACAAATACAATCAATGGCATTCTATAAACTCATCCACAATTACGATCTAAAAACATTGCTATGTTGTAATGAAAAAGCAAAGCACATTTACTCTGAATTGAAAGTTTATTCTGCATCACACATCTAAAACATCTGAATAATTACAGGTGGAAAAGAGATAATATATAAAGTTTTATATAGCTATACAGCAAAAGTGCTTTCTGACAAAGATGACAGGGCTAAGACTATTAGTGGAAAACAGTACCAGTTCCACAGAATTCTTTCTATTTGCTAAAGAATAATTTGTACTTTCTAGTCTTAAGAATGTTCATACTGTAGCCAGAGTCATTTCCACAATCATACACTATGTTAGAGAAATCTTTTTGGCTTATTGAGCATATTGTGTTTCACTTACATACAATTCAAGCTATGTTTTGGGCACCAATAAACAATTAGGCCTAAAGTGGACACAGCTGTACAAAAGAAGCACAAGAAATGCTGAATTTGTTTCAGATTTTCAGCATCCACAATACTTTGCCTTTATTCAATTATACAAAATGCTAACTAGAAAGGAAAGTCTAGATTTCAGCTGTTCGTGTGCTGCTGGTGTATTGTAAATCCAAAGATAGTCACATCCTAATCCAAGCCAGTCCAAGGTTTATGATGCTTACTTCAGGTATTTTATACTAGGTAGTTCTGGATGCAACCAATATAATCAAAGGCCTCCATGAAGGATATGTGCTGTGATTATACCTATTCGTACCATTTGAACCTGAGCAAAATTCTCCAATTTCTTCTAGATATGTTCTTGACCAACAGGATTCAGTCTGTCATGCCTCTGCTGCCTCTTTGGAAGAGCTATCCAATTAGATTCACTATCTCCGTACTTTCCTATAGACCCTGTAGAAAGATATTGCATATCAGTCCCTTGCAGCATCTTAAAGGGATACTTTCCGGATTTATAATACTGATTACCATATCGAGACCAGTGCTAACCCTTCAGCTGTCAACTTCAACCAGCATTCACACCATTCTGTCCCTGAGGGTTTTTTTTCCATGGTCACCAGATTGTGGGATATCAGCCTGACATAAAGCCACATCAACTCTCCAGCCATGAGAGGGTAAGAATTTCTCATGCTTCCGTACAATTAAAACACCTCATCAGGATTTGAATGTCACTGGCCAGGCTAGCATTTATTGTCCATGCTATCCTGGACAATAATGGTGGTGGTGGTGAGACACCTTCCTAAACTAAAACGATGCATTTGTTATAGGTATATCTACTATCCTGTTAGTTCCAGAATTTTGAGCCAGCAACAGTAAACAAATGGTGATGTAGCTCCAAGTCAGGATGGTGAGTGGTTTGGAGGGAAACTTGCAGACATTGTTTCCATACACTTGCTGCCTTTGTCCTTTTCGCTGGAGGACAGACTTTGGGGAATCATAGGAGAGTTACTCGTTACTGAATTCCCAGCTTCTGACCTGCTCTTGTAACTGCAATATTTGTATGGCTAGTCCATTTCAGTTTGTAATTAATGATAATTCCCCAGGAATATGCTAGTGGAGAATTCTGCAATGGTAAGGACATTGAATTTCAAGGAGAAATTGTTTTATCTTGCTTGTTGGATGTGGGCATCAGCTGGATATTTTGTAGCATGAATGTTGTGCAGGTCTTGTTGAATGTGCTGACAATTGCACAATCATCAGCATTGTGCAACATCCCCATTCTTGACGTTACAACCAGTACAGGTGATATAGACAAGTTGCCATCTCACTTAAAGGTTTGCCAACTGTAGTTGGGTGTATTTCTGGAGGCTTTGTCACATGATCTCCCACAATCAACCTTGATGCTGCAACATTCCTGTTGTCATTGTCGTCCAACATCTCCAGACCAATTAGAAAGTGAACAATGTTTTCACTACCTATTTGAATAATTTTTGACTGTCAGTAAAACAGTCTTTTTTCTTTAAAAACCGTAGACGCTGCAGATCAGAAACAAAAACAGAAATTGCTAGAAAAGCTCAGCAGGTCTGGCAGAACTTCTGAGGAAGAGTCACTCAACCAGAAACATTAACTCTGATTTCTCTCCACAGATGCCAGACCTGCTGAGTTTTTCCAGCAATTTCTGTTTTTGTTTCAGTCTTTTTTTCTTCATTTGTTTATACAATATGATAGGCATTGGCAAGACCAGAGTTTGTTGTCCATCTGTAATTGGCTTTGAGAAGCTGTTGTCTCGACCTCCTGCAGCCCATATACTGTAGCTATACTTACAGGGAAGGCATTCTAGAATTTTGATCTATCAGAAGTGAAGGAACAGTGATGTGGTTTCAAGTCAGGATGGAGAGTGACTTGGAAGGGAACTTATTGGTAGTGAAGTTTCCATTCATCAGCTGCCCCTATCCTTCTACGTGGTAGGGGTTGTGGCTTTAGAAGTTGCTACCAAAGAAAATCTGGTGAGTTGCGGCAGTGCAACTTGAGATGGTACACACTGATGGTGGGGAGAGTGAATGCTTAAAGTGGCGGATCAGGGGCAAATCAAGTGGATTGCTTTGTCCTGGATGATGATGATGTTCTTGAAAGTTATTGGAGCTATATTCATCCAGTAAATGGAGACTATTTCATCAGACTCCTGGCGTGTACCATGTGGTGGATGAACAGGCTTTGGGGAGTCAAATGATGACATAATTGCTACAGAATTGGTAGCCTCTGGCCTCCCTCCAATATATTTATAACTGAAGCATACTCTTCAAAGGAAAATTCCCTTTATTTGAATGACACTATGTTATTTCTCCTTGGTGGAGCCATATTGAGAAGATTAATCTTCAATTCCTGGTAACTCCAGGATAATTCTGAAAGATTATTCAACCTTTTCACTTAAATTTATGAGATTATCAATGGCTACCTGTACCCTATTTAAAAACACAATAAATTTACAAAAGTTTGCATTTGCTTGTGAATTTTTATCCTTTTTCTTCTCAAGGTGACAGAGCGCTCTTTTGCAAAGATAGGCATATTGCCACATTTTTGTATGGTGAATGTTTCACCTGTCCAAAGACTGGTAGCTGCCGCTATCAGTCATTGGATGCAGTGGACCACTTAAAACTGGGCTATTGATGTAATGATATTAACACTTCTTTCCACATCTTAGACTGGCCAGGATGCACTGTGGCAAACTGTCAAGGCTTCTTCAATAATGTTTCCCACGCCTGTGAAATTCACCATCAAACAGGGCAATCAGTGTATAGAAACACAGTCATCTCCATCCTTTCTCACAAGTTATACGCTTTCCTGATGAAAGTAACATATTGTCAATGCTGGAAATTTGAAACAGATACAGATAATGCTGGAGAAACTCACCAGGTGTGGTTGCATCTATGGAGAGAGAAACAGAGTTAATGTTTCAAGTCCGATATGACTCTTCTTCAGAACTGAAAGAGCGGAGGTTACCATGAAGCAGTCGCCCAGTCTGAATTTGATCTCACCAATGTAAAGGCGACTGCATTGTGAGCAGCGAATACAGTGGACTAGTTTAAACTATGTACAAGTAAAACACAGCTTCACTCTGATGGTGTGTTTGTGGGCCTTGGACACTGAGAAGGGAGGAGGTGAATGGGCAAGTGTTACACCTTCTGCAATTGCATGTAGTGATGCTGTGTAGGAGTGAGAAAGTGTTAGGTGTGATGGAGGAATTGACCAGGGTGTGAAAGGTTCCTGGAGAATACTAATAATGGGGGGGAGGGGAAGATGTGTTTGGTGATAGCATTCTGTTAGAAGTGGCAAAAATAGGGGAGGATGATCCTTTGAATATGGAGATTAGTGGAGTGGGAAATGAGGACAAGGGGAACCCTATCTGGGAAGGAGGGGATGGGTCAGAGCAGACATGAGAGAAATGGGTCAGGCGTGGCTGAGGGCCATGTCAACTACAATGGTGGGAAGTTTGTTGATGATAAAGGAGGATATGTTGGAGGCAGTCTGGTGGAAGGTAGCATCATCAGAACTGACGCGATGCAGACAGAGAAACTGGGAGAAAGGATTGGAATCCTTGCAGACATGCATCCGATCCAACCTTAAGAATGACCCTGAACTTCCAGCTGCTTGCTATTTGAATAAAATCCCCTTGCTGTCATGCTAACATTTAGTCTTGGGCCTGCTGCAATTTTCCATCGAAGCACAACTCAAGTTCGAGGAGCAAGACCTCATTTTCTGCTTAGGCACTTTACACCCTCTAGTTCTCAATATTGAATTCCACAACTTTGGAGCCTGACTGCACATGACTGTTCTCCATTTATTTTACATGCTTCACCACAACTACTCTCAGGTCTGAAGAAGTCATATTGGACTTAAAACATTAACTGTGTGTCTCTCTCCACAGATGTTGCCAAATATACCTTCTGTACTTGGACATAATGTGTCATTCCTCGTTGCCACTGTTTCAAAATCCTTGAATGCTTTGTCATCAGCACAGTTGGTGCTGTTAGTGCTTCATCACAGAGATTATAATGGTTCAAAAAGGAGATGCTCCACCATCTTCTAAAGGACAAGTAGTGATGGATAATAAATGCAGGCCTTGTCAATGTTCCCCTACATCTTCAGAATTCATTAAAAGAAATACTGTGACCAATGGGATATCCTGGGAAAGTCAGAAGCTGACCATGTGATAGAGGTCTCAATCAAACCTGTTTATTGTCCATCCATCTCTCCACTTCTTGAAAATGCCTCAGTGGGCAGAACAATCTTTAGGATTATGACTTTCAGCAAAACTTTAGTAGGACGCCACTTATAGGAATGACATACAATAATGTGGATATCCATTTTTTGTCAAAACAAAGACAAAGTAGCAAAATTATTAAAATAGATTGAATTTATCAAGTCTTGAGTACCACACAAGTATTCAACACATAACCAAATCTAAAAGTCATTTATAATTGTATAAAAAAATCTTTAAAGAGACATAGCAATATGTAATTTTCAACACTTTTTAGGTTAGTTGCTTGTAGGTTAGTTTGCAAATTGGACTAATGGTATTGATGTTTGAAACAGGAATTGCTGCAAAAGATTTTAGGATTGGATATGGTTTTGAGCTGTCTCTACAACTGAAGTAAATTGAATCTTATTCAGCATATTTAAACTACTGACTGGTTGGAAGTATGCTACAAGGCTGTAAAATAATCCTGGTTTAAATGTATTCAAAATCTTGTTTATTCTTTGTGAGGTGTCAAAACCCAGAAATTGTATTACACCCCAGCACTCTTGTATTTCCCACTGCATAACACAAACCAGTCATTTATAACTGCTGCATACTGTATTACATCAGCCATGTATTATCCATTGAATAACACATTAAAGAATCCATATATTACATAGGTACAACTTTCAAACCTGATTGACCATTCAGTTAAACCATGGCTGATCTGTATCTTAAATACTATCTATTCACCTTTTATGTGTAACTCTCAATATTTCTGCCTAACAAAAATCTATTTCGGTCAGTTTTGAATTCTGTAATTAGCTGATCCCAACAGCTTTTTGAGGGAAAAAGCTCCAGATTTTCATTACCCATTGTTGAAAGTGCTTTCTGACATTAAGATGGCCTAACACTGATTTTAAGGATATGCCATATGTTCTGAACTCTCCCACGGAGGAAATGGTTTCTCTCCAAATCCTCTTTCAAATCATTTAATAATCTAAAACATCTTTAAATGCATTACCCATGATCTAATACACTCCAGCATCTGTGCATTGCCCTCTACAATCATCCCTGCTCCCATGCAATACAATTTCATAACTCACTCCAGCCATATAATTTTCTTTGCATGACACACAATATACTGTGCATTAACTTCTGTCTGACACAGCCCAACGTACGTACTACCATTTGTATACAATTCTCAACTCTATGCCCCAGCCCATATGATACCCTCTGCTAAACATATCATAGCCTGTGCACTCCATTTGGTGTAACACATACCAGTCTACTATTGCTTTCCTGGTAATACACCACAGACTATACACAGCACACTGTGCCTGTTACATTTGAGTTGAAAATTCACTCTACTTTTTACCCTTATTGTAACACAATTAAAGGAATTCTTTTTCCAATGCCTTTTCTTTTGCAATCTTTTCTCTTTCTCCTACCCTTTCTTTCTCCAGAAGCCATTCTCCAACAAAGTCAATAGAGAGATAACATGCTTTCAGTATTCTGCTATCACAACTCCTAGCTCAACAGCATGGAGATACCCAAGATAAACTTAAGGTGATGCTGTCTTCCTGAGGAAGGACTTGAGTTTAACTTTACTTCATTATTGCTCCTATCCATCAGAGATTGAGACCTTTTTTACATAGGTAACTGGCTACACCTCTTACCATTGTAATGGACAATTCACTCATGCACTCGTGTGTGTCCTCTTTGTGGAGCCTAGGCTATTACTCTTTTAATATGTATAATTTTTCATTTGAGTTTACTGTGAATTTGCAGCTGCCAGTTACCATTCACATTACATTTTCCATGTTGAAAGTCATGTATTTCCATATGGACTGGGATCACCCCTTTCCATTCACAGGGGGTAAAGTTATCAGTAAGAGGAGGTTTAGCCATGATATTTTCAATCCTGTGTACATTTCCATTGGAATACCCTGCTTTACTTCTTACATTTATTAGGAACAAACTATGATGCTATTTGTTGGTCATTATTTTAATAACCAACAAACTAATAGCAGCTCAATAAGGGAGGTAAATTAGTAATCATCCTCTTTTGTTGTGGCCATCCATGCATCTTCGTTGCCGTAGGAACCAGTTTTAAAATGGGATGAGTGCAGCTTCTCAATAGGAAGACTGTTCCCCATCCTGAACCTCATTTGTTCACACAACAGCTTTCTGATTATTTTAATTTTTCTTCAGTCTTCTGTGTCTGACTTCCACATTGGACCACCCTGAAATGCATTGTTTTGAACCATTGTCCTTGGTCAGTGGTTTTTCTGTGCTGGAAAGGTCTAACGCCATGTCGTCATCTTCAGATGTAGTGTCACAGTTTGTTGCAGGCATCCGGTCTGTGCCACCCTCAGTCTGTGATGCCCGTGCACTGCTCGCCACACAATCATCTCCTACAGTTGCTTCACTTTTAGTTTTCAGTGTTGAGTCAACAGATTTTTTATGCATTCCTAGATTTTAATTAAAGGTTGGTTAGTGATGCCCAACTTGTTTGTTCTTTATTTTACTCTCTTTTCCTGCATATTTCTGTTTTTTATTCTAATTAATTTTGGTGGATAGTAGAACAACTCAAACAGTAGGCCTCTTACTTACTGACTGTAGAATTTATGCAGTACATAGTGTTTGGCCTTTGTAAAAGCTTTCTATAAAAATGCTATCCACTTATTCCAATTCCCCTCCTCTTTCTCCAAAGCACTGGAAATGTTTATTTTCAAGTCTATATTCAGTTAAATCCTGAAAACCACACAGAAGAAGTTGACAGGTAACAGCTTAATGATCATATTAAGTTTCCACAAATGTTTAAAATTAGTACACAATGATAAGAAGCTTGCAATTGTGTTTCATCACTGTACTGATTAATATAATTCAGGAGCTTCCTTATTTACCAAATTGCAAGTGTTCAGGACAAAGAAATGGGATTGCACAATCTTAAGTATGTAAACCGCAATGCAAATTTTAAATATAAAATACAAATATAAATATAGTTTATCTGGGTTGGTGGTCTGGTACGGGTCCGCTGAAATTATCATCCTTCATGCATTAATGACAATAAACTAAGAAACATAGGACCAGCATTGTCAAATTGAGAAACGTGGGGTGCAGGCACATAGTTCCTCAAAAATGGCATCACGGGTAAAAGGCGTAGAAAGAGTTTGGTACACTTGCCTTCCTTGGTCAGAGCATTGAGTACCAGAGTTGGGACATCATGTTACGGCTGTACAAGAGAAAGGTTAAGGCCAGATTTTGAGTACAGCGTACGATTCTGGTTGGCCTGCGTGAAGGATGTTATTAAACTGGAAAGGGTGCAAAAAGATTTACAAGGATGTTACCGAGACTTGAGAGTTTGAGTTATAAGGAGAAGCTGGATAGGCTGAGAACTTTTCTCAGAAGCATCAGAGGCTGAAAGGGTGACCTTATAGGGGTTTATAAAATCATGAGGGGCATAGATAAGGTGAATAGCAAAGGTCTTTTCCCTGGTGTGGGGAAGTCCAAAACTAGAGGGCATAGGTTTAAGGTGAGAGGGGAAAGATTTAAAAGGGACCTGAGGGGCAACTTTTTCGCACAGAGGGTGGTGCACATACAGAGTGAACTGCCAGAGGAAGTGGTAGAGGTGAGTACAATTACAACATTTAAAAGACATTTGGCCAGGTATATGAATCGGAAAGGTTTAGAGGGATATAGGCCAAATGCAGACAAATGGGACTGGTTCAGTTTAGGAAACCTGTTGGGCATGAACAAGTTGGGCCAAAGGGTCTGTTTCTGTACTGTATGATTCTATGGGTAAGACTAATCCCTTCAGCCCTTCAAGCCTATTTCACCATTCAATAAGATCATGATTGCTCTGGTTGTGGACTTTACTCCACTTTCCTATTTACCCCATTGCCCTTGACTCCCTTGTCATTCAAAACTCCTTCTAATGCTGCCTCGAATCATGCCTTCACTGCCTTCTGGGTCAGTAAGAGGTGCATGTTGAAAAGACTATGCTTGGATGACCAGTTAGTAGTGAATTAAACTCACTTGAGAATGTGATGCAAAAGAGACAGATGCTTTAAATAAGTGTTTTTACAACTAGTAAAGTGTGTTAAGCATTAATCAGTTTTATTAGTACTAGTAAGGTTTATCAATAGCTGTAATGTTTATGAAGGTCAGGTAAAGTAAAGTAAAGTTAATATAAGTAAACCAAAGTAAAATATAGTGTAAGTGAAATAAAATTAGGGTGTGACATGATAGCTTGATCATGGGAAATGCATGCCCTGTAGTCTGTGGGAAAATAGGTATACTATTGCTGACCGAGATGATACATGTATAGGAAGTGTCACCAGCTGCAGAATTTTGATGTCTGGTTTTTGGAGCTAGAGCAGCAGCTAGAGTCACTGTGGAGCTTCCACAAGGCTGACAGCTATATTGGTAGCACATTCAGAGAGTTAGTCACACCATTTGCCAGGAGCATGGCATCAAGAGGAGAACGAATCACTGCCAGGCAGTCCAAGAGAACCAGGCAGGTTCTGACGTCCCGCTTGCTAATTGTTTTTTTTTGGGTGATCCTCTGAGGGGATGATTCCTCAGTGAAATGCAGTCAGAGCCATGTACATACAGCTTGGATGCTTTAGCTGTACAGGAAGAGAGGAAGAAGAGAGAAAGAGCTGATAACACCGAACCAGGCAGGAACACAATCGTGAAGAAGATACAAGGAGGGTGCAAAAGGATTTTGACAGGCTAAGGTGAGTGGGCTATAACTTGGCAGATGAAATATAATGTTAAGTAATTCACTTTTGTAGAAAATAAACAGAAAGACAAAATATTTCTTAAAGGGTGAGAGGTTAGAAACAGTGGGAGTCCAAAAGGACCAGAGTGTCATGTTTATGAGTCACATGTTAGCACGAAGCAATTGAGAAACCAAATGGTATGTTGACCCTAATTGCAAGGGGATTTAAAGATGTCTTATTGCAGTTGTATACAGCCTTGATGAGACCTCACTTGGCACATTGAGTACAGTTTTGGTTGCTTTATCTAACGAAGGATATCCTTGATATGGAGGGACTGATGCAATATAGATTCACCAAATTAATCCCTGGAATGGCAGAATTGCCTTAAGAGGAGAGTGACTTAAAATGGGATGCAAAAGTTGGGCGCTTCAGGGAGTTAAACGGAGAAAGAGAAAAAAGTGATCTGTAGCTTTTGCCAAAACTTTTTCAGCTTCCAGGAATTGAATCTTGCTGTGCCACAGGAGAAGAAGTCAGTTAATTGGTGAGTATCTAACATGTGATTAATGTTTTTTCCTATTCCTAAGACTCAAAAAAATATATTTTGAACCAGAGGTGAATGAGAGAGGATAAAAGGCACCTGCAGTAACACCAGCAGTAGAGTAAAATCGTGTATCACAGCATGACATGAGTGCAGGGAAAGCAACTGATTCGTGAGCAGAATTGGTGAACATTTCTAGTTTTTAAAGTTAAAGTAAGTTCTTTAGTGTATGTTTGGGTCTCTGGGCTTCTTTCACTTTTTTCTTGAAAATAGCTTGTTATGTATAAGATTGTAACTAGTGCAAAAAAAATTACAATAAACTGTAAAGAGCAGGCATTCTCCAAGTGAGGCAGGACGAGTGGCATGTTGCTGCAGCAGCATGTGGGAGGTGCCGGACGCCTAGATGATCCAGAGCAAACACATCTGTGTTAAGCGTTTGAAGCTCAAGGAACTTCGGATCCAGTTTGAACTGGAGTCCAAGTTGCAGACATTGCAGCACATCAGGGAGAAAGAAAATTATCAAGATAACTTATTCCAGGATGCAGTCACACCCCTCAGATTATGTTATTCAAATTTGATCTGTGATCAGAGACAGCAGGATGTTATGTATTAAGGGGAATTCGAGAAGGCTTGTCCCCTGGAATTGTCCAACAATTATGAGATCCTTGTAAACTATGTGGAAGAGAGCAGGTCTGCAAGGAGGATGACTGATAATGTGAGTATGGCACTGTGGAACATGGTGGGGGAGGAAATAGAAAAGTAGTTGTGGTAAGAAACAGTATAATTAGGGGGATAAACACTGTTCTGTGTAGCTATGAGCTTAAGTCCCAAAAACTATGTTGCATGTCTGGTGCTAGGGTTAAAGACATCTCAGGCTGGAGAGAAATTTGGAGTGGGAGGGAAGAAGTTGTAGTTGTCCACTCCATGTTGGTGTCAATGGCATTGATATGAAAGGAGGTTCTACTGAAGGAATTTGAATAGTTATGAGCTAAATTGAAAAGCAGAACATTCAAGGTAACAAACTTGGGATTGCTACCTGAGCAAACGGGCATAAGGTAAATAAAGTCAAGGAGTTAAGTGCATGGTTCAAAGATTGCTCTGGGAGAAGTGGGTTCAGTCACTAGGGCTCTGACACTAGGATTGGGATAGAGGTAGCTGTTCCGACGGTGTGGGCATCACTTGAATCTTGCTAGGACCAGTGCCTTGGCCAATCGAATATCTAAAGGGATAAAGAGAGCTTTAAACTAAATGGGGGTCAGTTCATGAGAGGCTGACAAAGCAAATGGATATGACAATGTTGCATAGCAACTAATTAGGTAAAGATATCCAGAGTGGAACAGGAAATGACAGAGTGCAGAAACATAGAAAAATAGCAAAATATAGACTAATACATAATGAGGCAAGTTTAATAAACAATTTCAGAGTAAAAGATCTTCTAGGAAACAGTGACCATAATATGGTAAGATGTAACATTCAGTTTGAGAATGAGAAACCTGAATTGGAAACAATTACACTAAACTTAAGTAAGGGTATTTACAAAGGAATGAGGGCAGAATTGGTTAAAGTGGGCAGGAAAAGGAGTTTAACAGAAAATATGAGTTATGACAATGACAGATGTTTATGCAAGTAGTTCACAATTCACAACAAAGGAATACCCTAGTGAGGAAAAAGGATTTCAGGAAGGGGGATAAACCAATCATAGTTAATCAAAGGGGTTAAGAATAGTTTTAAATTGGAAGTAAAACCACATAATGTGGCAAAGATAATTGGTAGGACAGAGAATTGAAGAAGTTTTAAAAGCCAACAAAACATAACCAGAAATAAGGGAGAAAATAAACTTTGAGGGTAAAATATCAAGTGCTATAAAAATAGACATTAAGAGCTTCATTAAATGTATAAAAAGGCCAAAGTGAACATAGGTCCTTTAGAGAAGAAGACTGGGGAATTAATAATGGGGCAAACACAAAATGATAAAGGTGTTGAATAAAAACTTTGCATCAATCTACACAGTAGATGGAAACGGGCATAAGCAAAGGGAGAAAAAAATACAATAAGTGTCAACAGGGAAAAGCTATTAAAAGGTGAACTCGGGGCATGAAAGGGATAGGCCACCTTGATTTGATGTGTTACATCCTAGGATATTAAAGTAAGTAGCTAAAGAGATAATAGAAGCACCGGTAGAATCTTCCAAGATTCCTTAGATTCTGGAAAAATCCAGAGCATTAGAAAACTGCCAATGTAACATTCTTATTCAAAAACAAATGGAGACAAAACATAGAAAACCAAAGGCAAGTTAGCTTAATATCTGTCACTGAGAAAATGTTAATTTATTATAAAGGATGAACAATAACAGAACATTTAGAAGTACATAATATAATCAAGCAGAGTCAACATGATTTTGTGAAAGGGAAGTCAGGCCTGCCAAATGTATCAGAAATCTTTGAGAAGGTAACAAGCAGGATAGATAAAGAGGAATCTGTACTTGTAATATGTTTGGATTTCCAAAAGATTTTCAATCAGGCCCCACTTATAACGCTTCTTAATAAGAGCCCTGCTGTTGTGAGCAGTATATTAGCATGGATTGAGGATAGGATGATTAATAGAAGCCAGAGTTAGGAAATGGGGACATATTCAGAATGGCAATCTGTAAATATTGGAGTGCCACAGGGATGTGGCCACAATTATTTACAATATTCATAAGCTGTTTGGGTGACAAAGTATATATACCATTGCCATGTTTACAGATAACACAAAAGTAGATGGGAAGACAAGTGGTGAGGATGAAACAAAGAGACTACAGAGGGATTAAGACAGGTTAAGTGAGTGCACAACTACTTGGCTGATGGAATATGTGGTAGATGTGAGATTATGCACTTTGACAAGAAGAATAGATAAACTGAATATTATTTTTCTTATAAAGGTAGGGAGAAGTAGAGATTGGTGAAGGACTACAGAAAGCTGCAGCACTGAAGGATTTGGCATTCTTGTGATTGAATCATAGCGTACAAGTTCAGCAAGTAATAGGGAAGGGAAATTTACTGTTGGCCTTTATTTCAAAGGTAATGAAGTATAAAAGTAGAAACGTCTTGCTAAAACTATACAGGACACTAGTTAGATCACACCTGGAATACTGTGAACAGTTTTGGGCCCCTTATCTAATCAAGGAATGCTCACATTGGAGGCAGTCCAGAGATTGTCACTAGGTTGACCAGAGGAATGGAGGGATTTCCTTATGAGGAGAGGTTGAATAGGTTGGGCTTGTACTCATCGGAGTTTAGAAGAATGAGAGGCTATTTTATTGAAAGAGATAAGATTCTTAGGGGGCTTGACAGGATGGATGTGGAGAAGTTGTCCCCCATTGTGGGAGAGTCTTGGACTAAAGTGCATAATGTCACAGTAAGTGGACGGCCTTCTAACACAGGGATGAGAAGAAATTTCTTCTCTCAGAGGGTAGTGAATCTGTGCAATTCTTTACCACAAAGGGCTGTATAGGCTGTGTCCTTGAGAATATTAAAAGCTCAGACTTTATTCAGTAAGATATTGAAAGTTCATGGGCTGAAGGCAGGAAAGTGGAGTTGAGGATTATCAGAGATAGTAGGAACTGCAGATGCTGGAGAATCTGAGATAACAAGGTGTAGAGCTGGATGAACACAGCAGGCCAAGCAGCATCAGAGGAACAGGATGGTTGATGTTTCGGGCCTAGACCCTTCTTCAGAAAATGAAGAAGGGTCTGAAGAAGGATCTAGGCCTGAAACATCAGCCTTTCTGCTCCTCTGATGCTGCTTGGCCTGCTCTATTAAGGATTATCACATCAGGTATGATTTTTTTGAATGACAATACAAATTTGATTGGCCACGCATGCTACTTCTGTTCCTAATTTCATAGTCGTAAAGTAGTTTTAAGAAAGAGAGGTCACCTCATTGAAACTTACAACACTTTTACAGGATGACTGTAGATAAGATCTTTCCCCTTGCTAATGGGTATAAATCTAGGGATAATAATCCCTCGAGAAGAGGTAGACCAACTGAGACTGAGGTGAGGAGGAATTTCTTCATTCAGTGGGCAATGAATCTTTGGAATTCGAAGAGAACTGTGGAAACTCAATCACTGAGGATGTTCAAGACAAAATTCAATCGATTTCCAGAGACTAATTACATCAAGTGATATAGAGATGGTGCAGGAAAGTAGCATTGAGGTAGATGACTGCCATGATCTAACTGGATGGTGGAGTAGGCTTGACAGGCTGAATAGCCAAGCCTGTTCTTGTGTTCCTTATCTTTCAAAAATATTGCCTCATTCTTCTAAACTCCAGTGGGTATAGGTCCAACCTGTTCAATCTTTTCAACTTCAGTAAGGACTAAGCAATTGGCAATTGTAGGGAGCTTGTACAGAGTCCAAACAGGATGTGTAAGCTTTTTGCCGGCATTTAAAAAGATATCAGAATGATAATGGGGTGAAATTTGTCTTGGGTGATGTGACAAAATGGGCAGTAGCAAATTAGCAGTATGCTTTTACACCATGCTCCATTTTCTTCTCCAACATGTGAGACAGGTGGATAATTCATTTTCACCACGTTGTGCTGTTTTGTGTCCCCCTCCCCTCCTGTCTCATTGACCTCAATAATCTTTAATTGCTTACCAAGCAGCCAGGGGGCACAAGATCCTACCAAACCATTTTTGCCAGAGTTAAGTATGGATTCAGGCAGTGGAATGGAGTGCCGGACCATGGCACCATACAGTCCATACTCGGCCATCACACTGCTTCTGCCCCAGCATTTCTCCCGCTTCCTCCACTTCGCTCTTCGATTCTGAAACCACACCTGGTGGGATATGGGATGGACAAACTTTATCAACAAACTCAAAACATCCATTGCTATTGCACCTTGGCCTCCTCCCATTGTCATGGATGTCAATGAGAAGTTGCCTCGGCTCACTCTATGTGATACTGAGCAGAGGTCAGATAGGGCTGTGATTTAAAGTCTTATCTGAAAGATGGTGCTTCTAATAGTGCAGCACTATTTTGATTTCTAGGGTGTAAATCTGGATTTTGTCTTCAAGTCTATGCAGTATGACTTGAACTTACAACTTTCAGACTCAGGGAGATGTGGAAGTACTATCAAATGAGACAAAATGAAAGCCATGAAACACAGCTAACAGGCTCATTATTGAGGAATAAAATTTTGCATTATCATTTTAATTTACATTTTTGACCTCAAGTAATTAGCATGAAATAGTTGCACCAAATTAGATCATAACTGAGATTTTACATGAACATGGGAAGTCCCAGTAACTTCCCTTCAGAATGGTACATGATGGCCTGTCAAATTACCTGTATTCGGTCTTCAGCGAGCTCTGTCTTCATTGCTAACATTTCTCTTGCATATACATCTGGGTAATGAGCCTCATTGAAAGATTTCTCCAGTTCCTCCAACTGATGAGTTGTGAACACAGTTCTGTGGCAATCAAAGAGCAGACATATTGCTCACAAGCAACAAAGAAAGAAAGTAATCTTGCCTATACAGCACCTTTCAAAACCTCAGAATTTTCCATAACACTTTAAGGCTAATTAACTAATTTTAAAGCACCATCACTATTGTAGTTTAGAGACATTAAAAACAGGAATAGGCCATTAGGTATACAAGTGTACTCCACCATTTAACTAGATTATAACTGATCTGCGTCTCAAATTCATTCCTTGAATTTGCTTCATAATCAATTGATACTCTTAATCAATAAAAATACACATTCATGCACGGATTCTACAGCACAACACTTCCAAAGAACATTGGTCTAAGAATAAAATTGGCCTTGGGTCAAAACATGATAGTGGACTGCCCACTCTCGTTGCTACTTGATCCATTGAAATCAACAATGAAAGAATATCAAGTGCTGAGTAAAATGTGTTGCAAATTTGTCATCAGTTGTTTTATGCTGTCTTCCAAGACCAGTTTCACCCAATTAAATCACTGTGAAAAGTCAGTTCACAAAAATCCAAACACAGTTCAAATGTCAGGGAATGGGATGTAAATTACGTCATATAGTTGTTAAACAGCATCAATATGACATTGTTTTGTCTTTATGCTACTTGGACTTGTCCTATTCATTAAACATCAGCATGTTAGCCTATGATTCTAATGATGACTCCTGTAAAAGAAGACGTATTACTTTGCGACAGCCTTTTTATTTTGCTTGCTACATAATCACATGATCAAAATGGCAACATTCCCCAAAACAACAATTCCTTTTAAAAACTCACAAGAACATGGGAACAAGAATAAGCCATTCAGCCCATCATGCCTATCTCACTATTGTAGATTATGGCTGATCATCTCCTCAATGCCACTTCCTCCTGCACTATCTCCGTATCCCTTAATATCATAGTCTCCAGAAACCCATCAAGTTTTGTCTTGAAACTGCTCAATGGTTTATTTTTTAAGGCCCTCTGGGCTAGGGAATTCCAAAGATTGAGCAACGTCTTGATGTAGAAATTCCTCCTGATGTCAATTATAAATGGCCTTCCCGTTATGATGAGACCATGTCCCTATATAGGATTGGCTAAAGAGCTAAAATTGTCGATGAAATTCGATAGCTGCATAACCTTCAATGAGTCCTCTGAACATTCCTGTTATGTGCCAAAGACAGCACAATCAATGTGTATTTCTGTATTTGTTTTTCTTTACTTGCTGTTTGTTACACTGTATAAGAGAGAGTTTTGTTCCAAGTCATTGGACCTCACGTCAGACCAGGAGTGTGAACGGTGTCAGGAACCTAAGCCTCCAGACCAGTGATCAATCGAGGGGTCCCCGACGGGCAGAAGGGCATGAGGCTTTTTTTTTAAACTGTCTTTCTATTCTTTTTATTTACTTAATAAATATTCAGGTTTTTTTCATTCTTTTTTGTTTACTTAATAAATGTTCATATTTAAGTAAATTTATGTTGTTGAGTCTTTTAACTACATTTAACCGAATCCAAAAGAACCATTTGGATATACTCTGTGATCAAAGACAGTCCCAGAGTCAGCAGCCAGGGAAACATTTTATCTAATCCACCCTGTCACGTTCTCTAAGAATTTTATAAGCTTCAATGAGATCACCTCTCATTCCATGAAACTCTAGAGAATGCAGATCTGTTTCATACTGCCTATTCCAAGTCGCCTCAGTATATATATTAAAGCAATCTTCTGAGATTTCAAACATTTTAACCCACAACCCTTTTTATTGGGATTGAAAAAGAAGTGACCTGTGTTGACATTAACCCATTTCTAACAGTCTAAACCTAAAAGACTGCACACAGCAGCAACAAGTTCATTGTAATTTATCAACAAATTAAAACAATTCAAATGCTTTGGTATCTTGTGCAGGTGGGCAGGTTCACACCTGGTACTTGGTGTTGACCAGTTATGGGTCGCAAGTTAAATCAGCTGTCCTGGCATGCATGGATGCCAGTACACCTAATCATTGACCACAGCCAGTGTGCAGAGTCACTGCTTTATGGTGTTTAAATAAGGTTAAATTGTGTTTGAGATCACATTCTGTGATTCTGTTCACTGAGTTTTAGAAGTCTACAGCACGGAAACAGGTTCTTTGGTCCATTTAGTTGGCACCAGTCAAAAATCTAACTATTCTAATTTCATTTTCCAGCACTTAGCCCATAGCCTTGTATCCTTTGGCATCATAAGTGTACATCTAAACACTTCTTAAATGTTATGAAGGTTTCTGCCTACACTTCATAAATATTCATTGAATTCTAGATTGTCACCACTCCCTGGGTGAAAGAAATTTTCCCCACACCTCTTCTCAATCTCCTGCCCCTTACCTTAAATCAGTGCTCCCTGGTCATTGATCCTTTACTGGGCAGCAATCAGAAAATGGGCACTGAATCTAACTGTACCAATCTGAGTGATTTTCAAGGACTGTAATCTGAAATGCATTGAAATGTGCTGTTCTGATCTCATCATTAACTCAGAACTGGGATGCTTCAATTAGACAATTATATACCACACAAGGGGCCCATTTGGTGCAACATGCCTGTGGTAGCCCCTTCACCCCAGGTGCCGGCAAAACATAAATGTGAAAGGTGCTAATGCAATGCCCTTCCAGGGTGCACCTCATCACAATCTCCATTCACTCAGGATGTTTTTTTTTAACAGACCCCACACATACCTGTGCCGCCTCTTCTTTCTTTTCACCTGCGATGCTGCTGAATTCTTCAAGTCACTGCGATCACATAATGTGTTCTCATCATCTGGTGCCAGGGAACAGATTAGACCACAGTCACTGTTATAGCCACCAAACCCAAATCAGCCAACATGAAAAGAACATCCCTGATGTTGGAGCTCTAAGTCTCCTCATGATCAAACCTAATTTAGCAGAATAGGGTGGTTTAACAAAAGAATATGTTATTGGATCAGATTTAGAACACTTCCCACGTGTGGAGTCACACAAGGTAGATCAAGAACGAACTTACATCTGTTTCTGGAACGGGTCACTAGCTGAGACCATTAAAACTGAGGGGCACCACTTTGCATTAGGCATGAGTTAGCAGAAATCTCTCCACAGTGTGCTGGAGGGATTTTCAGGCACAAATTGCGAATATGCCTTCCTTATCCTGGAGAAGGATTTGAACTGGGCATTTCTGGCTCAGAGGAAGGGACACTACCCATTGCACCACAGGATTTCCATCTTACTGTATTAATAATCTAAAGATCATTGATCCTTGTCCTGGCAGTCTGAGGATTTGCATTTGAAAAGAAAATGCTGATCAGTGAAAGTGATGATGTTGTTGAAGAACCCAGCCAGTTATGTACTTTAGGGAGGGAAGCCTTCTGGTTTTACCCGTCTGATCCCATATAAGTCAGTTCCACACCAACGTGATTGCTCTCTGAGATGACCTGGCGCAGCTGGGGATGGATAGTAAATACCTTGCCTACATCCCGAAAATGAAAAAGAATAAAGGATTTTAAATATCAACATTTTTCCATCAATAAGTTACATAGTCGGCATGCCTTTTTTAAATCAAGCGAATCATGTCGACTTGGAACTTTTTTTGTTACTGTTGAGAATAAAAGTTCACAAGGTAGCCAACTTTCACGGCCAGGTCTAAAAAAAACACAACGAGCCAATTGCTTGCTGCTGTGGGCTGCACTGTTTCAATGGCAAGTCGCCCAGGGAAGGGACACTGGGTCCTTGTGCAGACTGCAGTCAGCAGCAGGTGATGTACAAACGGGCGGCAATGTAACTAATCCCCAGCGCTCCTCAAATAAACCGCGGGGTACTCGCTGTTCAAACAGTTCCCACTTCCTTCACAGATACGAAACTCCCCACCTCCATTATGTATCCTTTTCAATTTTTTGAAACCACATGTTGCATTTAAGTTCAATTTTAAATGGTTCGTTGTCAACGAATAATTTGAAATTATAAATCTACAATTAAGTAGAAAAAGTAATATAGAGAATTCAAAATAAAAAAAGTTAAAGGTAGACCGTGGGGCCCGTGCCAAGGGATATTTATCTAAATGCAATGAGCAGAAACAACCATACAATGCAGATGCCTCTAAACCAACCTTAATCTATATTAACCATCACCGCTCTAGTCTAGTTTCTCCAGCCCTTCAAGGTCAGTTTGATCCCCAGAACCGCCTGCTCCACCGATTCGCTTTTGATTCATGCTATAATAAAGTCCAACATTTGTTGGAAACAGTAAGCTGACTGTTGCAATGCCAACCTGAGGATTACCTCACTAGTTGCCAACTGCAAAGTTGCAGGATTCTCCCCATGAAACGGAGAAATAGATGAGGCCTGTAACGAAAGAGAGCAGAATAACTCAGGACAACTCAGTGAGAGGACGCTGTGCCAATCTGCGGAGACCTCACCAAACCCGCCAGTGTTGGAGACCCAAAGCCCAGGAGAGAGTTTATGTCAGGAACCATTGATCTTGTCAGACCAGCTTGGCTTCAGGCTTTGTTTACAATGTTTCCCCGTTTTTCTTAAAACTAAGAGAATTGCAGGGATCCACTTCGATATGAAAAAAGAAGCTTCAAAGGCAACAGACACTTAACTGAAACCAAAAACATGCGACAGCTTTCACTGACCCCAGGATGTTCCAAAACAAACAGTAAACTACATTCCAAACACGGTCACCGTTTGAAAAGGGCATCCAACCTGCGCACAGCAAGATCCCACAACAACACCAAGGAGACAAGAGGCTGGGTTAACTGTTTTAGTAATGCTGGGCACACAACTTACGCACAGCAAGATCCCACAATCAACAACAACGAGACAAGAGGCTGAGTTAACTGTTTTAGTAATGCTGGGCATCCAACCAACGCACAGCAAGATCCAACAAACAACACCAAGGAGACAAGAGGCTGGGTTAACTGTTTTAGTAATGCTGGGCACCCAACTTACGCACAGCAAGATCCCACAATCAACAACAACGAGACAAGAGGCTGGGTTAACTGTTTTAGTAATGCTGGGCACCCAACTTACGCACAGCAAGATCCCACTATCAACAACAACGAGGCTGGGTTAACTGTTTGAGGGATGCTGGCCTTGAGTTCCCGGGAAGTTAAGGGACGGGGAAGGGGGGCGGGGGGACTTGCATCCTTACAGAGATGGGGAAACAGAAGGAGGGTGTGGGGTGAGGACTGGGTGCGGTGTCAGCTCGGTGACATACTGTAGCTGGCTTTTACCGGAGTTGTGGAGCGGCTGGTAGCTGTCCAACAGGGCGACCCCCCGGAGTAGAGGCATGCGACCGGGCAGGGCTGATAGCGCGTCCAGGAGAGAGGCTCCGGGCGGCCGGAAAGCGCTGAGCGAGCGGCTGCACAGCAGCCCCAGGCCGGCGGTGAGCATCGGTGGCGGTTCCCTCGGCGGCTGGGGGGCAAGTGGAGGAGGAGGGGGAGGAGGAGGTTGGGCTGACGGTGCCCCCGAGTGGCCGGTCTCGCTACTGCTACTGCTGTCCAGTCCCAGCAGCTCCGTGATGGCAAAACCCCGGCAGCGGCTGCTCTTCTCGGGTTCTTTGCTCCCAGCCAGCAAACTGGCTGCAAGGGACCTGCAGACAGCCTCCGAGCTCCCCTCTGTCCCGGGCATGGCCCTGAGGTTTCCTTCCTTCCTCTCTCTCTGACTCTCACTCTCTCCCAGCTCCCCCTCCCACTTTAACCATCCCGCTGTGAACAGACAGGGTTTTTCTATCTGCCCTTCGCCCGGCAGGACGCTTCCCAGATCCAATCAGCGAGAAGACAGCCTTCCCACCCCCCCCCCCCCACCCCCCGCCCCCCACCCCCCCCCCCCCACCCCCCCCCCCCCCCCCCCCCCCCCCCCCACCCCCCCCCCCCCCCCCCCCCGCCCCCCCCCCCCCCCCCCCCCCCCCCACTCCATAGCTAAGACTTTACTCCCCTCCCTCCCCAGACACACACACCAATCGGATATAGATTCTCATCAGATACAAGTCTAGTATCCAGCCCAGTAAAGTTGCCCAGATCGTTTTTACATTTATTCCAGAGGTAAAGCCTTTCCTAAAGTCATAGAACACGGAAACAGACCTTTCGGTCCAACTCGTCCATGCCAATCAGATATTCTAAATTAATCTAGTTCCATTTGCTAGCATTTGGCTCACACCCCTCTAAACTCTTCCTATACACATACATATTCGGATGCCTTTTAACTGTTATAATTGTACCAGCCTCCACCACTTCCTCTGGCAGTTCATTCCATACACGCACCACCTTCTGTGTGAAAATGTTGCCCCTCAGGTTCCTTTTAACTCTTTCGCCGCTCTCCTTAAAACTATGGCCTCTAGTTTTGGACTCCCCTACCCTCGGGGGAAAGACCTTGGCTATTCACCTATCCATGTCCCTCATGATTTTATAAACCTCTATAAGGTGACGCCTCAGCCTCCGATGCTCCAGGCAAAATAGCCCCAACCTGTTCAGCCTCTCCCTATAGCTCAAACCCTCCAACCCGGGCCACTTATTTGTAAATCTTTTCTGAACCCTTTCAAGTTTAACAACATCTTTCCTTCTTAACTAAATGCAGGTAGTATTCGCACTTTTTAAATTCAGAAGTACACTTCATGCATCACATTTGTTGAAGTACATTTCAAACAGAATATCACAGAGAGCTTAACTTTTCTCCACTTTGCATTTTCTACTCTGAGGGGCTCAGCCAAACTGGTGAAATTCACAATATCTAATTTATGTTAGATTTACAGCATGGGAGAGAGGGTGTGAGCAAAATACTTCAGGTTTTCATGTAAATGTTTACTTACATTTCAACTGTACATTATTTGCAAAACGTATAAAGCATATTACACACTTTCCAAACATTTCAATAATATGTAACTTGTCTCCATGCAGCATGTTCCACTCCTGGGTGCATCAGCACAATTGTAATACTTTTTGTGTGTTTTTTTTAAACTGGATCTAATTATCCTTTCTGTTTTATTAGTTTGTTACTCCATTTTATATTTTATTGAACGGGTTTTGCTTAATTTTTCGATGAATGAAAATGAGGGGCTGGGAGTAAATTAAATTTGGTGGGACTATCTGTTTTAAATATTTGAGTTCCTACCGGGGACCAGGATCCAGGAGGGATACTTACCACTTTCCTCCCATTGTACTTGGTCTCATCAGAAATTCCGCTCCAACGAATTCAATGAAGTTTATTAAATCAGAGGCCTTTTGTTTGCGTTTTAAATAAACTTGATTTAGAATTCTAAAATAGTGGTGTATAGGGAACTGTTCTAACCTGATAGACGAACACTCTTGGACTTTCACAAATATTGTGGTTTACTGCCTCTGGTCGAACGAAATCCGTTTAAATTGTAGCTTCAAATACTTCTATTCCGCAATAAAAATGACCAAGCCTGGAAAGGATCAGTGAATTAGATATTGCCATGTATTTATTGAAACACAACAGCGCTATTCTTCATTTCAAATACACACATAAAACAGAAATTGCTGGAAAAGCTCAGCAGGTCTGGCAGCATCTGTGGAGAGAAATTAGAGTTTATGTTTCAAGTCCAGTGAGCCTTCCTCAGAACTGCCTCAAACACCAGCCGTATTCTCTATTTCCTCTGACAAGTGCTTTGAGCGGGGAGCCTGTTAGAAGGAGGGAGAACTGCTAAACTCCGCCACGACCCGAACGAAACATCTTTCCTTTTCTATTTCAGATCTGGTATGATTGAAATCTTTTACGGGATGGTAATTTGCAGAATAATTGAACCCTCGGGGCCAATCACGGAATCACTGCAAATGTGAAAAAAAAAAGTATCTTTCTTGTCCTTGTACAACAGTGTACACTGAAGAGACAGAAGCTAGAGCCGGTTAACTCGGGGGTGGAATTGTCTCTGTAACTAACCCACTTTGAGTCCTCACGGTCCATTGCCTCTTTTGTCGATCTGTAACGGAGATTTTACGCCGATAAATGGGAACATGTCTGTTTGCATAGTTCGGAATAACGGCTCCCCCAGTCATCAGGATAAAATAACTATTTCCATGTCAAAGGACATTACAAACAACATTGAATGCCCCCCTTATAGATCTGTGACAGGTCAGCACAGTAAAGGCTTAACGGCAGTGGGGGTGGGGGGTGGTGTAGAGGGAAGAGAACATTCATTTAAACACACCCCCCAGCCCCAGCATTTATACTTTCTACTTATTATTAGACTGTATAGCAACTTCAAATATTTCAAATAATCTTTACGCAGATACTTTTGAGATTACTTTGTATCAAGTGTTCTTAACTCACTTCAGTCAGGAACTGGGAATAATGGCCTCATGCCGTCTCATTTACAAAACTCCAGAGTGAACTGCAGCCTTCTGAGGTGTTTACTATCGCCATCCAAAGGACTCCCTTTCATTTTTACATTCCAGGGAGCCGCTACCTCGAACACCTAAAGGAGACGACTTTAGTATTTAAATACCTCCCGAAACCGCGTTCCAGCGATGCCCCGAAAATTTTGCAAAAAAGGTAAATCACTTTCACGAGAGAATAAATCTGGGAAAGTCTGGAAACGAGCACTGGGGTGAGAAAAGTTTAAACAGAAGCAGAAATTGCTGGAGAACCTCGGCAGCATTTGGGGAGGGAAAGCAGAGTTTATTTTTATTTCCCGGAGAAAATAAATACTGCAGCCGCTGAAATTCTGGGATCAGACCCCAGCTGAGCAGGTCGCGCAGCATCTGTGGAGAGAGAATGGTCAATGCTTCAGATTGATGACCTTCCATCAGAAGGTTGTAGTGAACGAAATATTCAGAGTAATCTGGACAATGCAAAGACCAAGAGTGGTCTCATAGTTACGGTTAGATTTTATACATCACTTTAGCCGTCAGTATTGAACATCCTTTGATGTTCACTCCTGAGACCCCAGGAATTCGCTCACCTTGCACTGTCCTGTACATAACTGAGAATCGTTTATTTTTGTTAGTGGTATGGGAGTGAATCAAGGCACGGAAACTCAAAGGGAGAACAAAATCAAATCAGAAATTGCTAGAGATACTCAATAAGTCTAACGAGAACTTGGGAAGAGTTTTTTGTTTAGGAAGGGCAAGAAAAATCAGCGGTGACTGAACTTTATGATGGAGGAGGCCAGGGTGTTGAATAGCTTGCTCTTGGTCCCAAGTGGAATTTGTCTTCTGCCGATAGCAAAGCGGGGAGCGCTGTTTCACCCAGGACTGCTTCCTGGTGCTCCAGTTCGGACAGTTTGGGTCGTTCAGCTGACCAAGCGGATTTACAAACAGCTTAAGCGAACTGTTGCGAGCGGATCTCCTTTGATTTGGCGCACTGCTGCTAAACAGTCAGATTAAGGAGAAGGTCCCTGAGATAAAGATTACCATAAGAGGAGAGCGCAACGACCTTCCATTATTAAAAAGAAACATCCAAATCTCTCTCTACAAGCTGTTCGCTGGGATTAACGAAATAATAACTTTCATTTAGGATAATTGTCATTTGAATGTCCAGAGTATTTGTGGGTTAGCTAACAATGATTACATTCCAACTATCGATCAATTCCTTCTGGGCAAATCTAACCTAATCAAATTGTTTCTGCCCATTCAGTTTGAAAGTATGAATGAATATACTAGTTGTAATCATACTTTTGTTCGTCCATACATCTACCAAAACACAAAAAAATTGGATAACTGCGAGATGTATTTGCAGTCTGTCTATAAATGAGATTTCGATCTTTTCACGGTAAAGCGTTGAGTGAAAGTTAGGGTTCAGTTCTGGCGTTGATTTGCCGCATCATAATAATGGCTTGAGCTGTAGCTGGGCAAAATGGTCAGCAAATGCACTTGTACAGTGCTTCAGTTGTTCATTTCCACAGGGGCCAGTAATTCTGAAACTCCATCTGCTTATCATTTCAAGCTCAACAACCAGTTTCCTTCTATCTCAACGCAACTGCACCCCTTTCCTTTCTGTTACCTTCATCCCAATACGAACAGGCGAGAAACAGATGCCGTTTCTAAAATGCTGATTTGTAAAGAGGCTGAAATGGGAATTGAACACACTTTCACCCCGAATCGCCGTAGACCTTAAACTCGTCGTATAGCGAATAATTGTAGTGTCCTACCCGACTTGGTCAGAGAGGAGCAACGCAAATTTTTGATGTTACCGTAAAGATCAGTTTAATTCCAGCAATGTATGTCTAAGGTTAATTTTCCAAGACGGAAAGATCTTGAATTCCGATTAAATATACCCCCCTCCCCGCTCAAAATAGATTCAATTCAGAAGCAGCCGTCCCCCAAAAAATACTTTCCTGCAAAAGCTTTAACATTTCCACAACGACTGTTTATGGTAATATGAGAGGGAAACTTAATTTAAATGCAAGCTGGTGTTTTTAATTCAGCCTTTTGACTGTAAGTGATTTAGAGACGATCCTGATACATGGTTCATCTGATAAAGATTTTCCAGGATTAATCTAATCAGTGAACGTTTCTCTGCACATTACCCCAAATAAAGATTGCGTACCGTCCTCAACAGTCAGATTATTGACCTCTTAAAGAAGCATAATGTCAAAAAATTGCTACTCCTTCTAATTTTCTCCAACTGTCAGTTTCTCACGCGTACAGTAATTTATTTCACTGATGTGGCAATTCTGATGTGTGGAGAGTTCGTATTTTGTTTTCCATTCCACACTTTATCTAATACAAGTTACGCACAAGCAATTGATCATGCGGGGAATGAAAGATAAGGCATTGTTCTCTCTGCCTCCCAATCAGAGGAAGATGTTCTGAAGCAGAGTCACTGAACTGGAAATGTTAACTCTGTTTCTCTCTCCACAATGCTGCCAGACCTGACGACTTCCTCCAGCACTTTCTGCTTATATTTCAGATTCCCAGCATTTGCAGTATTTTACTTTTACCAAAGGGGCATGGGAAGAAGATGAAGCCATTTAACCCTCACCCCAGAGCCAGTGCTGCCATTCAATTGGATCCTGCTATTTTACCCCATCTATCCCGTATTGTTCCTTCATACATTTATCTGACAAAAATCTATCAACCCCAGTTTTGACATTTTCTATTGAGCTAGGTTCAAACATCTTCTGAGGGTAGAGGGTCCCAGATTTACACATTAATGGAGAACTGCTGTCTGACATCACCTTAGCACAGCCTGGCTTTCATTTTAAGATTGTGCTTATTTGTCTGGACTCACCCATGTCATGAAGGCAGACTTGACTAGTGATTCAATGTTTGAAGTAAAGTCACCACAATCCTACTCTATAATTGGCTGTTTAACTTGAGTGTCAGTATGCCTCAGAGAGGGGAAAGGTTGAAAGGAGAGTCCTTCATAATAACCACAGCTGGTACAGGAATTGAACCCAACCTGTTGATGTTAGTTTGCATCACAAACCAGGTGTCCAGCAAACTGAGCTAACCAATCCCCCAAGTACAAGCTATAGTTACATTTCACAAGGAATTTAGGAGACTAGTTTAGTTTCCATCGCTTCCCACCCAAGCCCTGAGGAATGAACCTGTTGTGCATTCTGGTAATACACCAGACACCAGTTAACTAAGTGATATTACCTACCTATATGTCATAGCCAGAATACATGAAGAGAATTCCCAAAGAAAACTGAATTCTCTTCCTTATTTTTGTGTTTAAATTCTGTTTCTCTGAAAAGTGGGCAACCTTGTTGGACTCATAACATGGCTAAGGCTGATTACTTGATTGTATTTGCAGAAGCTTCTGAACCCCTTGCATTGTACAAACATTCCAGCTAAAGCAGATATAAGGGGATTGGTGACAAGCCATCAAGGAAAGCATCAAACTCCATTATATTAAAATGGGTGCTAACACTTTTACATTGATGTCCTCATCTTACAATGGAAACTCCAACGAGGGAGGTGAAGCTACATTGGTAACTTAATTCAGAGAAATTGGGAACTGCCGATGCTGGAGAATCTGAGGTAACAAGGTGTAGAGCTGGATGAACACAGCAGGCCATGCAGCA
>NC_063340.1:18509201-18596874 GCF_021869965.1 Rhincodon typus
CGAAAACCATTTCAAGCCCACCAACTCCCACAGCTACCTAGAAAACACCTCCTACCACCCACCTTCCTGCAAAAATGCCATCCCTTACTCCCAATTCCTTTGCCTCCACGCATCTGCTCCCAGGATGAGGCATTCCACTCCCGTACATCTCAGATGTCCTCGTTTTTCAAGGACCGCAAATTCCCCCCCTCAGTGGTCGAAAACGCCCTCGACCGTATCTCCCGCATTTCCCGCAACTCATCCCTCACACCCCGTCCCCGCAATAACAACCAAAAAAGAATCCCCCTCGTCCTCACGTACCACCCCACCAACCTCCGGATCCAACGCATCATCCTCCGACACTTCCGCCATCTGCAATCCGACCCCACCACCAGACATTTTTCCCTCCCCACCCTTATCTGCTTTCCGGAGGGACCACTATCTCCGTGACTCCCTTGTCCGCTCCACACTCCCCTCCAGCCCCACCACACCCGGCACTTTTCCCTGCAACCACAGGAAGTGCTACACCTGTCCCCACACCTCCTCCCTCACCCCCATCCCAGGCCCCAAGAAGACTTTCCACATCAAGCAGATGTTCACCTGCACATCTGCCAATGTGGTATACTGCATCCGCTGTACCCGGTGTGGCCTCCTCTACATCGGGGAAACCAAGCGGAGGCTTGGGGACCACTCTGCAGAACATCTACGCTCGGTTTGCAATCAACAACTGCACCTCCCAGTCGCGAACCATTTCAACTCCCCCTCCCATTCCGCAGACAACATATCCATCCTGGGCCTCCTGCAGTGCCACAACGATGCCACCTGAAGGTTGCAGGAACAGCAACTCATATTCCGCTTGGGAACCCTGCAGCCCAATGGTATCAATGTGGATTTCACAAGCTTCAAAATCTCCCCTCCCCCTACCGCATCCCAAAACCAGCCCAGCTCGTCCCCGCCTCCCTAACCTGTTCTTCCTCCCACCTATCCCCTCCTCCCACCTCAAGCCGCACCCCTATTTCCTACCTACTAACCTCATCCCGCCCCCTTGACCTGTCCGTCCTCCCTGGACTGACCTATCTCCTCCCTACCTCCCCACCTACACTCGCCTTTACTGGCTGCATCCCCACCTCTTTGACCTGTCTGTATCCTCTCCACCTATCTTCTCCTCTATCCATCTTCTATCCGCCTCCCCCTCTCTCCCTATTTATTTCAGAACCCCCTTCCCCTCCCCCATTTCTGATGAAGGGTCTAGGCCCGAAACGTCAGCCTTCCTGCTCCTATGATGCTGCTTGGCCTGCTGTGTTCATCCAGCTCTGCACCTTGTTGTTCTACATCCTGTACTATCTTCTTCAATTTCCTAAGTGCTTGTGTGTAGATGGAGGAGTGATGCAATTCCCTCATGTTTTTGATGTTTTACTAATAAACCCTATCTTTGGTTTAATCTTAAAGGATTCTGCAGTGGGTTTATTTCCAATGTTTCAATCTGAAAACCAAAGTTTGGGGAACATCCTTCAGCCTACGTCAGAAAGGGACAGGGGTGACAAGGGAAATGTGTAAATCAAACAACGCCTTCCTGTCTCAAGCTTAAGAGATGAAAAGCAATCACAATTTAAATTCACCTTATTCCCACTTTGTTAGTGACACATATTTAAAATTGAAACAGCTATATAAAAATGAGTGTGAGAAGGTGTACATGATGGGACACCACACATGCATTGCGTGAAGTCTGTGTCACAGTTGCCACAAATCCACCACAGCAACTGACAACCCAAAAGTTTGATTCACTGGTAGCATCCTTCTACCTGAGTCATTCAGATGTACGTTCGAGCCTCCTCCAGAAATTTGAAGCCATAACCTTGGTTGACATTTCATGCAGTACTAAGGGAGCACTGCCTTATTGCAAGTGATAACATGTTTTCAATTGTCATTTGGCTCCACTACCTATAAGATGTAAGTGTGTAATTGGAGGTTGTGCTCTGACATGCATAGACAGCTGGTTGGCAGACTGGAAACAAAGAGTGGGAATAAATGTTTCATTTTCTGAGTGGCAATCAATGACTAGTACGGTACCCCAGGCATTAGTGCTTGCACCCCAGTTATTCACAATATATATCAATTATTTAGATGAAAGAACTAAATGTAATGTCTCACATTTATATGACACAGATCTGGGTGTGAGGGTAAACTGTGAGGAAGGGACAGAAATGCTTCAGTGGGATTTGGACAAGTTGAGTGAGTGGGCAAATGCATGGCAGGTGAAGCATAATGTGGTTGAATATGATGTTATCCACTTTAGTAGCAAAATCAAAAGGCAGATTATTATCTGAATGGTGATAGTTTGGGAAACGGGTAAGTGCAACAAGACCTAGATGTCCTTGTACATCATGCGCCAAAGATAGGCATGCAGATGTAGTAGGCGGTGAAGAAGGCAAATAGTATGTTGACCTTCATAGTGAGTGGATTCAAGTACAAAGCAGGGAAGTGCTGGGTTGCTACATTTGTACAGGGCATTGGTGAGACCACACCTGAAGTTTTGATCTCCTTATCTGAGGAAGGATGTTCTGGCAATGGTGGGACTGCATCAAAGGTTTACAAGACCAATTCCTGGGATGACAAGACTAACATGGAATGAGGAAGGATTTCATAGAAACTTGTAAAATCCTCAGAGGACTAGACAAGGTAATACACAAATGATGTTCCTGATGGCCAGGAAGTCCAGAAACAGGGGTCTAAGTCTAAACAGACGGTGTAGGTCATTTAGGACTGAGATGAGGAGAAATTTCTTCACCCAGAGAGTGGTGAGGCTCTGGAATTCTCTGACACAGAAAACAGTTGAGGCCAAAATATTGAAAGTTTTAAAGAAAGAGATAGATATAGGTTTTGGGGCTGAAGGGATCAAAAGGTATGGGAGCAAAAGAAAGAACAGATACTGAGTTGGATGATCAGCCTTGATCACTTTGAATGGTAAAGCAGGTTTAAAGGGCTGAATGGCCTACTCCTGGTCCTATTTTCTATGTATCTATGTGCAGAAGTAGGCCATTTGGCACATTGAGTCTGCTCTGCCATTCAATGAGATTACGGCTGATCTGATAACCCTTAAGAGATAGTAGGGACTGCAGATGCTGGAGAATCTGAGATAACAAGGTGTAGAGCTGGATGAACACAGCAGGCCAAGCAGCATCATAGGAGCAGGAAGGCTGACATTTCGGGCCTTCATTTTCTGATGAAGGGTCCAGGCCGAAACGTCAGCTTTCCTGCTCCTATGATGCTGCTTGGCCTGCTGTGTTCATCCAGCTCTACACCTTGTTATCTCTGATAATCCTTAACCTCACTTTCCTGCCTTTCCCCCATAACCATTGATTAAAAATCAATTTATTTCAGCTTTGAATATACATAACAACCCAAATTTTGCAGCCATCTGTGGTAAAGAAATCCACAGACTCACTATCCTTTGAGAAAGTAAATTCCTTCTCATCTCTGTCTTAAATGGGCACCCCATTAATTTGAGGTTATACCCAGTGTTTCTCCATAACAATGCTGTCAATCTGCCTAACAAACTTATATGTTTCAGTAAGGCCACCTCTCATTCTTCTAATCTCCATTATGTATAGAGCCAATCTACTCAACTTCTCCTCATAAGAAATCCCTCCATTACCAGGACTTTTCCAGTGAACCTTCTATGGACTGCCTCTAATGTCAATATATCTTTCCTTAGATATGGGACCAAAATTTCACAATATTCTAGGTATGATCTGACTAGTACTTTGTATGGTCTTAGCAAGACTTCCCTATTTTTACACTCCATTCCCTTTGAAATAAAGACCAGTGGCCCATTTGCCTTCACTGTTACCTGTTGAACTTGTATGTTGGTCTTTTGTGATCTATGCATGAGGTCCCCAAATCCGCCCTTGCAGTTTTCTGCAGTCTTTCTCCTTTTAAATAATTTTCAGTCCAGTGGTCATGAAAGATCCCATGCCACTACACAAAGAAGGACAGTGAGTTCTCCCTGTATCTTGTCCAGTATTTATCCCTCAGCCAACACCACTAAAACAAATGATCATGAACATATTGCCATTGGTGGTACCTTGTGTAAAATTTGCTGCTGCATTTCCTACATTCTAGCTCTGACAAAACTTCTACAACTTTCATTGACTGTAAATGCTTTAGTTCTCTCAAAAATAAACTCATTAGATTAATTGGGACACTTTCAAATGCACCAATGAAACGACACAAGGGTTGCAAACTGTGATGATTTTCTGTCTCCCGTCCAATCAATGTATTCTGTTTAACTAATACATGGATGTGTTCAGAGAAAACTGTACAATTTTTAACATCCTTTTTTTTTCCCAGGTTGTCTCATTGGGTTGATTAATCATTCATTTACGGACCTCTCGGGTTGGCAATGCTAAGGGACAATGGGGAAGCTCAATTCTGCTGAAATCAAATACAGAAGGACAGCGCCATGGATATAAATCATTTCTCCAAACTAACATTGCATATGGGTTAAATTAAAACTTGATTCTCAATATTAGTAAGCTATGGTGTCCATAAGTCAAAGAAGGCTTGAAAACACCTTGAGATATCTCTTTGCGTATTCACTAAGTTTTGCACACATCCTTGAAAGTGTAGCAAGCAGTCAGAATGATTCTCTCAGAGATAGTAGGAACTGCAGATGCTGGAGAATCCGAGACAACAAGGTGCAGGGCTGGATGAACACAGCAGGCCAAGCAGCAACATAGGAGCAGAAAGGCTGACATTTCGGGCCTAGACCCTTCATCAGAAAAGGGGGAGGGGAACGGGGTTCTGAAATAAATAGGGAGAGAGTGGGAGGCGGATCGAAGATGGATAGAGGAGAGGATAGGTGGAGAGGAAACAAACAGGTCGAAGAGGCGGGGATGGAGCCAGTAAAGGTGAGTGTAGGTGAGGAGTTAGGGAGGGGATAGGTCAGTCCAGGGAGTACGGACAGGTCAAGGGGGCAGGATGAGGTTAGTAGGTAGGAGATGGGGGTGCGGCTTGAGGTGGGAGGAGGGGATAGGTGGGAGGAAGAACAGGTTAGGGAGGCGGGGACGAGCTGGACTGGTTTTGGGATGTGGTAGGGGGAGGGGAGATTTTGAAGCTTGTGAAATCCACATTGATACCATTGGGCTGCAGGGTTCCCAAGCAGAATATGAGTTGCTGTTCCTGCAACCTTCAGGTGGCATCGTTGTGGCACTGCAGGAGGCCCAGGATGGACATGTCGTCTGAGGAATGGGAGGGGGAGTGAAATGGTTCGTGACTGGGAGGTGCAGTTGTTGATTGCAAACCGAGCGTAGGTGTTCTGCAAAGCGGTCCCCGAGCCTCCGCTTGGTTTCCCCGATGTAGAGGAGGCCACATCGGGTACAGCGGATGCAGTATACCACATTGGCAGATGTGCAGGTGAACATCTGCTTGATGTGGAAAGTCTTCTTGGGGCCTGGGATGGGGGTGAGGGAGGAGGTGTGGGGACAGGTGTAGCACTTCCTGCGGTTGCAGGGAAATGTGCCGGGTGTGGTGGGGCTGGAGGGGAGTGTGGAGCGGACAAGGGAGTCATGGAGAGAGTGGTCCCTCCGGAAAGCAGATAAGGGTGGGGAGGGAAAGATGTCTTTGGTGGTGGGGTCGGATTGCAGATGGCAGAAGTGTCGGAGGATGATGCGTTGGATCCGGAGGTTGGTGGGGTGGTACGTGAGGACGAGGAGGATTCTTTTTTGGTTGTTATTGCGGGGACGGGGTGTGAGGGATGAGTTGCGGGAGATGTGGGAGACACGGTTGAGGGCGTTCTCGACCACTGAGGGGGGGAAAGTTACGGTCCTTGAGAAACGAGGACAACTGAGATGTACCGGAGTGGAATGCCTCATCCTGGGAGCAGATGCAGCGGAGGCGAAGGAATTGGGAATAGGGGATGGCATTTTTGCAGGAAGGTGGGTGGGAGGAGGAGTATTCTAGGTAGCTGTGGGAGTCGGTGGGCTTGAAATGAATATCGGTTTCTAGGTGGTTGCCCGAGATGGAGACAGAGAGGTCCAGGAAGGGGAGAGAGGTATTAAAGATGGTCCAGGTAAACTTGAGGTTGGGGTGGAAGGTGTTGGTGAAGTGGCTGAACTGTTCGAGCTCCTCGTGGGAGCACAAGGCGGCGCCAATACAGTCATCAATGTAACGGAGGAAGAGGTGGGGTTTAGGGCTGGTGTAGGTACAGAAGAGGGATTGTTCCACGTAACCTACAAAGAGGCAGGCGTAGCTTGGGCCCATGCGGATACCCATGGCCACCCCCTTTGTCTGTAGGAAGTGGGAGGAATTGAAAGATAAGTTGTTGAGGGTGAGGACGAGTTTGGCTAAGCGGATGAGGGTGTCAGTGGAGGGGGACTGGTCGGGCCTGCGGGACAGGAAGAAGCGGAGAGCCTTTAGGCCATCTGTATGGGGAATGCAGGTGTAGAGGGACTGGACGTCCATGGTAAAGATGAGGTGTTGGGGACCGGGGAATTGGAAGTTCTGGAAGAGGTGGAGGGTGTGGGCGGTGTCACAGACATAGGTAGGGAGTTCCTGGACCAAGGGGGAGAAAATGGAGTCCAGATAGTTGGAGATCAGTTCGGTGGGGCAGGAGCAGGCGGAGACAATGGGTCAACCAGGGCATTCAGGTTTGTGGATTTTGGGAAGGAGATAGAAGCGGGCAGTGCGGGGTTGGGGAACAATGAGGTTGGAGGCCGTGGGTGGGAGGTCACCTGAGGTGATGAGGTTGTGGATGGTTTGGGAGATGATGGTTTGGTGCTCAGGGGTGGGATCATGATCAAGGGGGCGGTAGGAGGAGGTGTTGGAGAGTTGGCATCTGGCCTCGGCGATGTAGAGGTCAGTGCGCCATACTACAACTGCGCCTCCCTTGTCCGCGGGTTTACTGGTGAGGTTGGGATTCCCTCTTCCCTTTAGATCCCATGCATCAAATGCATGGATCAGATTCACTCAGGGCAGCAAATGAGAGAACACTTTGTTTTTAAACTGGCTGTTCCTGGTTATAGAGAATCCAGCAATAGTAATTCTCACCTGCACTGCTTGTGCGGTACACATGTGAGGGTGAAACTCTTTTCTCACTCTTTAGTGAGCAAGCTTTGATAATGGTTCTGACTGGATTTGAACCAGGTACCTTGCACATGAGCTGAACATGATAACCAATGCACTTAGAAATAGGTGTACGGTGATAGCGAATTGGCGCATTACATTTTGACTTTCCATTGATGTGAACCATTTCTTCATAATAATAAGTTCTCATTACTGAATTCTCTTATGCTTTGTTGTCATTTCTTCAACAGCTAAAAACTGAGCACTGTAGTAGCCTAACTATATAACCAAATAAATTCAACATTACTTCTTTATTCTTTTAATAATATTTTTAAAATATAAACCCAAAATTCTTAGGACCTTTATAATGGTTTTCAAGCAGCACTCAAACTTTTAAGGACCTAAGTACTTGAAAGCCTAGGACTTTCTATTCTTTCACACTTTCTTTGTTATAGCAGTTCTGCTTAGTTGTTAACAGTCTAAGACAGTAAATTGTGAGTTCAAATCACACTTCAAGGAATTGAACGTAATAATTGTGTTGACAGTTGATGCAGTACTGAAGGAGTGCTGTACTGTCAGAGATGCTATCTTTGGATAAAATTTCAAACCAAGGCCCCATCCTCCCCATCGAATGGATGTAAAACATCCCATGACACTGTCTGAAAAAATAGCAAGTTATTGCTTCCTTGTATCCTGGAGTATTTATCTTTCAAACAATATTGTTAAAGCAGAATTGCTGGTAATATTACATTACTAATAAATTAGAAAATGCTGGAAATACTCCATCTGTGGAGAGAAGAACAGTGTTAGCATTTTGTATCAAAGGTCATCGCCAAGTTATTGCTTGACCCACAGTGTATTTCCAGCATTTTCTGGTTTTATTTCAGATCTACAGAATTGGCAATATTTTGCTTCAGTATTTCATTGCTAGTTGTGGAAATTTGCTATGTACAAATTGGCTGCCACGTTTCAAAATTACAACAGTAGCCCTACTTCAAAAGTATTGAATTTTCTCTGAAAGGCTTTGAGATGCTGTGAGGGTCTGAAAAAAATGTTACCCAAAAGTTTTTTTCTGTAGGACTTGTGTAAATTGTCCCACATAAAATGCCAAGGTGCCAACTTGATTCAGGCAGTTGATCACAAAACCAGTATGAAGTATACCTACTCAGCCATTAACCTTGTAAATCCAATCGTGTACTCATATAGCAAATTCCAGTGGCACAAGGATACCACTTAATTCAATATAAAAGCACACTGTTGTTCCAGTTGAGAGACAGAAAAGAAGGAAATTTCTGTGAAAGCAAAATACAGGATGCTGGAAACCTGAAATTAAAAAATAATCTGGCAACACTCAGGCAGAAGCATCTGTGAAGAAAAATAGAGTTAACATTTCAGTTGATAACCTTTCATCAGAAATACCTTTGTTACTTCCTTTGGACAAATGAAATTAGACTAGTAAAGAGGTAACTTGGTCAACCTGAATTATATAGTTCCTAAACTATTTCAAGTGAAGACCATATAATATGTACAGAAGTCACATGACTCCAGGTTATAGTCTAACAGGTTTATTTGAAATCACAAGCTTTCGGAGCACGGCTCTTTTGTCAGGTCACCTGACAAAGGACCTGTGCTCTGAAAGCTTTTGATTTCAAATAAATGTGTTGGACTATAACTTGATGTCATGTGACTTCTGACCTTGTCCACCCCAGTTGAACACCGGCACCTCCACATCACGTATAATGTGTGGTGATGCAAGCTAATGGTAATACTTGACAAGTCAGATCCCAGAGTGAAACCAGAGTGGATGGACAGACCATATGTTTTATTTTTCTATTTCCTTAGCATGAAGGTCAGTCACTGAACATATTCACAAAGACTACCTATGTATTTATAACAAAAAGCACATAAACATTTTATTGCACGAAAGAAAAACACAACCTGTATTACACTATATGAGAACTGTTTGGAACAAACTCAAAACTCATGAGCCTTTCCTCTCCAGAGATTTCTTCTTAGGACATGTCTCCAGCTCTGAGTATTTGGAAATTGCCACCATCAGAAAAAAATACAATTCTAATCTTTTACCCCAACAGTAACCTTATGCACACTCAAACCTCAGTGAAGGGCCACCCCTAAATCCATACTAAAACCTATTGCTCAAGTGGTATGGCTGTGATGGGTTGCTGAATGTTGAAAAAATACTATTTTCTTCAATTAATACCTTTCTCTAAAACCTTGAAATGCATTGCTAACTCAGCTCACTGTTATGTTTAACATGGGTTCCTTAAACTCATGACCTTCACAGCCTTGTAAGATGTCTTCCTCCCTGATATCTCCACACACTTTGGCTTCTAGAGATTTCTTCTAAGCACTCAGGATTTCTCCATAGCCATGACTGTTTGACTATTGGTAGCACCTCTGTTTTCATGGACCTCTTCTCTCTGAATGCACCCTTTTCTACCTCCATCACTTTCTCTCTTTCTAGGCTGTAAAACCCAAGTGAGCAAACAGCTTAGCAATTATCTCCCCAGGTAAATTGTTAGTCATTTATCCAAAATTACATGTTTTCTTGGAAATGCTGTTAGATATCACTGTTCAATCATGACTTTACGCCTTATAAAGGAAAATGTTCGGCCTGAAAACCAAAATCCATTTTTGTTCTACTGTAGAACCCAAATTCCCAACTAATGATAATATGCACATAATATTAGACTTCTTTGAAATTGTGCTTAGCCACAAATTTAAAAAAAAATTACTTGCTAGGGAACTGTTATAGGTATTTATTGATCATGATTGCAAACACATTACAACACAGACACACGTACAGAGATGGAGCAAGACGTTATAGATGTTAATCTCTCCAGGCCTCACTAACAAACCAGCCCTTGTGTGCATTGTTCTCTAACTTATAGCTCTGTTATCTGCATGACTAATGTTTAATGGTCAGTAATGAGACTAACAATTGACAGCTAATTCGGAAATGACTGCGAACTGTATTCCTGGAAATCCCTGCAGGTTCACTTGTCAAACTATTTCACATCATAGACACATTATTGCAGGCCCATGAGCTGAAAATCAGAATAGAGTTGTATGATTATTAGAACCATTCCATACTGTCAGGAATAATTAGAACTTTTTCGTTACATAACCTGAATTCAGATAATAATTTTAAAGCACATTTCAGTCGTAACACAGTTTACTAATGTTCTGTTCCCGTAATGTTTAGAGCCTTCCAGGTTTAGTTGATTCTTAGAGTGTGCATGCAATGGTATCTTATCAATTTAAAGCATCGGTGTGGGATGCTTCATCGCCAGCTTCAGGGGACCCAGCAGTCATGTACATTTTCTATGTCACTTTAGGGCTACAGTATTCAAGATTATGTTTTACATATTTAGATCTGTTATTCTTTGCTCTCCGAAGCAATTTGTCAATGTGTCATACATGTGCGAATAATGTATTGTATTGGACAACTCAGTGGCTTCTTAAATGGCATTATTGTAGATATGCCAGTAACTCATTAAAGTGTAATAATGGACAGTTTAGTAACTCAAAGAAGGCTGCTGTAATGAACAATCCAAAAATCCCTTAAAGGATGCTGCAATGGACCATCTAACAACTCATTAAAAGGTACTGTAATGGGCAGTGCAGAAGTTTATTACATAGTACAGTCATGTACAGTCTAGTAGCTCCTTCATGGACAGTGTAATGGGCCAACCAGTAACTCATTAAAGGGGTCTGTGATAAACAATTCAGTAACTCATTAAAGGGTGCTGTAATGGATGGTACAGAGCTAATTAAAGAACATATAACAGCTCTTAGCTTTCCTTTGCTTTCAATTCTTATGTCGTAATAAATATTCAAATAGTGAGATGTTAGTGAGTTGTTTTTATTTCTAGATTCTCTCAAAGATTCCTGTCATAGAATAACAAAAGCAACAGAAGAGGGAACATTGGTGTGTAATTGCTACAAGGTGCTTACTCTCAGCAAGGATCAGCTAATGTTCAGCTAATAATGTGCAGGTGCTATACACATCACCATGAAAGTCAGTTATCAGTATGAAATACATTCACATTTCTAATGTGGATGTGATGTAAGTTTAGCTTTCTCTTTAAAACATTTGTAGTAAGATAAAAGTTGTAAATATGAAAAAGTGTTTCATTGTTAGATATAAGCATTTGGCAAATAACTTTTTAGTTGTTTTCTTTTTCAATTAATTTATTTTCTCCTTCTGCACTTTGAGTAACCTTATATTCATTCTAATCATGTAACAGAATTGGTAATCCCCTGCACCACTTTATCCAATAATTTTTGGAAGCATAAAACATAAAATGCTGAACAGTGTAAGATATGAGTAAATAGGTGAATGTTTTTTGTTATACCAAAATCATCATGATCTTCAACTGTAGGTATGTTACAATCATTTCTCTTCATGTTATAATATTTTTCTAGACTGCAGCAACCTCTTAAGCCTGTTGAATTGAGATTACCATGAAAGTCCTTACTTCTCAACCTCTCCTTTTGCTTGAGGCATGGTAATCCTTGGGTTAAACCACCACTAATTGTTTCTCTCTCTTGCTTTCTCTCTCATGAGAGAGCAGCCCTATTGTCCTCTGGGACTATGGAGACTTTACCCATAATTTACTTGAATTAAGTTACTTTAATTAATAATACTGAGTTAAATTTACTTTCACAGATGGCCTACCATGGTTAGTACTGATTTATTCAAAAGCAAATTAGATAGACTTATTTCACTAAATAAAATTTGGGATACAGTGTATGAGTGAATTGAGTTTTGAAAACATGGTAGATGTACCATTCTTGAGAGAAATAGGTGAGCTTGGACCTTAGTATTGGATTTAATAGAGACAACAGGAGCTTTGTCCACTGTCTGGGGAGATGGCAGGATTCTTGTGTCACTTTTCTTACAGAGGGCCCACTGAAATAACAGCCACACAGACACTTAATTGGACAGCCTCAGATCTTCCTCAGAATCAAGGACCCCAGGGCAGAAGACTCAACCATCAAAAACTGCCAGCCAATCAGAGCCAGCAGCTTTATTAATGGCAGCACCACCACAGAAGCAGTGACAGGAAGGACAGTGGTGGCAGGAAGGACGGTAGTGACAGGATGGGCAATGGGGGCTGGCTCTCAGTAGGCCCACCCAGTCCCGTTGCTGGGTATCTCAACCAGGCACTGTGCCACTGAATATGGCACCTCCCCTGGGAGATCTCAAGCAACCCCACATGTTGAGCCTCCCCGTTCTCCCCAGTTACTGCTGCTGGGTTAACATTTATAGTCTCAGTCATTGGCAGGATAAGAAGCCATCTATGCACCTTCCCGCCATAGATTAAATGCTCCCTACCACCAGGTAGAGGGCATTAGAGGCATGGTTCACTGGGACTCTCCTTATCTTGTGTCTTCTTTTGCAGACTGAGTGACTGATTAACTGTTATGAGTTATGAACTGGAATACTTTGCCTGAAAGACTGGTGGAACCTGCTTGAATAGTAACTTTCAAAAGGAGATTGTATCTTTACTTTAAAAGGAAATATTTGCGGGGCTGTGAAAAGGGAGAAATGGCATGGGAATGGGTCTAAGAAAAAGAATTGGCATAGGCATAATAGGCCAAATGGCCTAATTCTTGCTTTATAATTCTGTGAAAAGAAGCACCTTAATTCTTTCACAAATGCCTGCTCCAATCTTATTTCTATCAGAGCTCTAAGGAATAAATCTTGAAGAAGGCAAAGCTTAGGGAGATCAGTAACAATGCAGATACCTATCTGTAACCAGATTGTAGAAGGATTTTGTGATTTATATGTTCTTACAGCAGGGTTTGAGGTTTTGAAAACACAATACAATATACCCTGAAAATTAGAAAGGAAAATAATACAATATCTTTTGTTGCTTCATGGTATACTTTGTTAAAGGTAATATATAAATGCAAATTATTGTACAAAAGGGTTTTACAACTAATGAAATACATTTGAAACATTACCACTGCTGTAATGTGAGAAACAAAACCGCCAGCTTAAGCATAGCAAGACCCCCACAAACAGCAATGACATAAATTACGAAATAATTTATTTTAGTGATGTTCAGTGTTGATTCAAGGATACATATTAGGTAGGACACTGGGGAGATTACACTTCTTCAGAATAACATTGTGACATCCTTTACATCCATCTGAGAAGCCTTAGGTTTAACATCTCCTTGAAAATCTGAAGTATCCTCCAGGTCTGAATCAGAAGAATGATTGCTACCATTGAGTCATGTTGACACCCAAGCAAACCTCACTGCTTTGCTATGACCAAGTAAGCCTGTTTCCATTTTAATTATGGATAACTGAGATGTTTACTTGTGATTTCGGGATTGTGCTCCATAATTCCTTAATTTCCATGAAAACTCTAAACTAGCCACATGGCTGCTAAGGCATTTTGCGCAGCAAATGTGGGTTAATCATCTATACTTAACTGTCTGATTTAATGCACTTACAAATGTTAATTTTTTCAAAGGCAAAATGAGGGCACATTAACAGTAATTGCTTTAAACTGCTTAATGAGCAATAAATTAGGCTGCCAGCGTGTATAATTACTGCAGTTCATACTGGCTATGTTTATATTATATGTGATGACATCTTCGGCTGAAATTGTTATACCAAACAAATTGCAAGATTTACAGAATAGGAGGTTAAACTGATTGTGAATGATATGCTTGGAAGTAGTCTTCCACCTTCAATATAGCAACATGTTCACCAAATCTTTGAATCAATCAAAAAAGAATAAAAAGAAACAGGACAACCACGAGGTCCATCAGAGTCCACGTTTATTCTTCAATCAATCATCACTAAAACAAACCTAAATAATAAGGTCATTACCTTATTGCTGTTTGTGGGACCTGACTGGTTAGATATTGGTTGCTGTGTTTCCTACATTACATTTCAATTATATCAGTCACAGGAGATCACTGCAGGAGTTCCTCAGGGTAGAATCCAACAACACAGCAGAAGCTCAGCTCTTTCTGGGACAAAGCAGCCCATTTGATTGGCACCCTACTACCACATTCAATATTCACATGCTCCAACACCGGCTCATAGGAGCACAGTGTGTACTATCTACATGATGCACAGCAACAACTCACCAATCTTATTAAACAATACCTTCCAAACCTATGTTGTCTACCATCTAGAAGGACAAAGGCAGCAGATATATGAGAACATCACTACCTTCAGTTCCCCTCCAAGCCCCACACCATCATTGCTTGGAAATATATTGTCTTTCCTTCACTGTCACTGGGTCAAAATCCTAAAACGCCCTCTTGACTTATGGGTGTACCTACACCACATGAACTTCAGCATTTTAAGATGCCAAAGCATACAAGGCATGAACCAAGTACTGGAAAATGGGATTAGAATGGTCAGATGGTTGTTTTTGATCAGCAGACTCCTTGGGTCAAGGACATTTTTCTGTGCTGTAGACCTCTATGACTCTATGACTAAGACAGCTCACCATCACATTCTCAAGGGCAATTATGCAGGCCTAGCCAATGACAGCCAAATTCCATGACTAAATTTTTAAAAATCGCTGGAAGTAGTTCACTGATTGTAAAGCATTTTGAGACATCAAATAAGGACACAATAATAAATATTCCAATAATATCCAAAGTCATTCAGTTGAAATATTGTATGTTTTTGTAAAATACATATTTGATTGACAGATTAACAGATATGTTTTGAAATTTCCATTCTTCCAGTCATTTTTCAAACAATTTGGCCCAGTCTTTCTGAAGCTATAGACAGAGAGATGGGGAAGATAATTTATTGACATTAACATAGTGTAGTGATTGGAACCAGCTGGATCCCATTGACTACGAGATCCTTGATTGGGATTGTTAGCCTGGGCCAATCAGGAAAGCCCCAGCTGATCAATATAATCAGAAGATTTAGCATCTCCTCAGTTCAAGGGACTGACTTGGAACTGGGTAGACACAGCTGGTGCCCTGTGCACAAGTAAATAAAGGGAGACTTGGTACCAGGATACCAGCCTCTGTGCAGTTATTTATGTGTCAATGAGAGTGGGATAGTACATGCCTGAAGAAATTTTGCTTGAAACAGTCATCTTGGAGTTGGGATAAGCATTTCTGGCATCATGTCTTTATTTGGGAAACTTGACTTGTTTGATCCTGCTGTTGAAGACTAGGCCCAATTTGTGGAAAGAATGTGATATCTTTTCCCAGCAAAGAAATTGGGGCAGATGAAAAACAATAAGTAATCCTTCTGACTGCTTGCGGACCGACACCATTTTTGGCTATAAGGTGCTTAATTTTCCCAGAGGCACTAGAGACTAAAACCTTCTAAGAGTTGACTGAGTTGGTTAAGGAACATTATGACCCCAAACCTCCTTTAATTCTAAGCTGCTATTGTTTTTTTTTCTCAGCTGTTAGGGAACCAGGGGAATCCACATAGGGATTTTTGACAGGGTTGAGACGACTGTCAGAAGGCCTGTCAGAAACAGTAGGTTCTCCCCTTCCATCTAGTACCGAGGAAACCTCAGAGTCTGAGATGGATGCAGCCTCAATGCTGTTACCTCTGGAAGAAGAGGAGGAAGGAAACTCTCCTGTGACCCTCTGGACGCAAGAGACAGGTTACAGTTGGTACACACTGCCCATGTCAGATTCTGAGTTGGATGAACCGGACCGGGGCCAAAAATGTCACAAAAAATGCTACAAGAGGAAGACCAGATCTACATCCCTGGACTTTGGGGTGGTGGGGGTAGTGGGGTATACAGTGATTGGTACCAGCTAGATCTCATTGACTAGAAGATCCTTGATTGGGGGGGTGTTAATCTGGGCCAATCAGGAAAGCCCTGGCTAACCAATATTACCAGGAGATTTAGAATTTCCTCAGTTCAAGGGACTGACTCCAAGCTGGCTGGCCAGTTGGACTGTGCACATGTAAATAAAGGGTGACTTGGTGACCAGATACCAGCCTCTGTGCAGTTACTAAACATAGAAACATTGGACTGCACCACTCAGCCCTCAAACCTGCTCCGCCATTCTAGGTCACAGCTGATCAACTGCCTCAATATTCCCCTTCTATTCCCGTAGCCCTTGGCATTATTCATAACTAGAAATCTAGAAATCTCTGTCTTGAACTTACTGAAAGACTAAGCTTCCACAGCCTACTGGGGCTGAGAATTTCAAAGATTCACCATCTCTGAGTGAAAAAAGTTCCTCCTCATCTCACTCCCAAATAACTTGCCTTTTATTGTGAGACTGTGTCACCCCAGTTTTAAACCCCACAGCCAAAGGAAAGTCCTTTCTGCCTCTACTCCGTCTATCCCTTTAAGAAGTGTGCAAGTTTCTATGAGATTACTTCTCATTCTTCTAAATATGGTAATATATAATACATGATAACATGATAAAAACTACACCAAGTTAGTATCAGGACCTCATTTCAGATGGAACTTCAGCATGTATTCTATCTACTTTTTATTAGATTATTTAAACGTGTAATTTCTGTAAATCCACTATCTGGCATTACTTTTGCAAACTTATCTATTTCCTGTTAATAAATCTGTTAAGCCACAGTTTGTTTACTATACCACTTTCGACAATTAAGAGCAAACAACAAATTTTTGCTCAATGTTAGTTTTGTGACAATTGCCTAAATACTGGGCCAACAATGCCACAATCCAGTTTTTTCTGGAAATTAACACTCATTTACAGCAGTAGTTTTAATGACTGAGCACAACAATCATATGTAAAGTAAAAAATAAAGAAAAAACGCAACTGTTATGAGGTAAAAGTCAATGTATCCATCAGGATAAACTGAGCTGTAATTATCTTGAAATAACAAACCAAGATTGAGCCCCTTAGAGATGGCAACACACCTTATGCAGATACAAATAATAAACTGTAGGGGTCTTTGTTAAACTACATCGATAGCAAGGCACAATCGCACTATCTCTCATCAATGTGCATACAATCCCATATTACCACAGGGACAAAGGAAAAGGAGCAAAATAAACAATTGAGAACTCGTTAATGTGTGACTAATAGGTTGATAATTTAGTCGTAACACTAAATTACATCTGAATTGGAGCATTCTGTAATGTAACAGTACTGGCATATAACTAGTTGATAAATGTAAGCAGTTGACACAATGGTAAATCTTTGTGACAACATTTGGTTGGCTCGGTGTATCTGGTGCATTATGTATATTTGTCTTAATTTTGCACAAAGCCTCTGGCACCACCAAAGCATAAACAACAGCTGCCTGAGATCTGCTTTCCATTGGCAACTAAGGGTTAAAAATGCTTTGATTTTTAAAATATTTCAGTGGTAGGTGATATTTCTTACCTTCCCTTTTCATTCAAAACCTGTGTAGAATGGTTCAGATGAGCACACTGGGCCACACACATGAATTATTATTTCAAATGGCATGCTGCGTAAATATAGAAATTGGCCAACAAAGAATAAAAGCAATTGATTCATTAAGCTGCCCACATTCATGATGGTGGAACATTAAACAGAGACATTTCCAAGCTCCACAGGCATCCTCCATACATCACAGCCAAGAACCAGTGCATCTCTTTCTTAAAGAAATGCAGAGGCACAGCCTACCTCGCCTGCCCGCAACACTTTAGGGCCAATTAGCTCAGTTGGCTGATCAGCAGGTTTGCAATACAGTGTAATGCCAACAGCATGGTTCAATTCCCAACTAATTGAGGTTACTATGAAGGACTCTCCTTCTCAACTTCTCCCCTCACCTGAGACATGGTCACCCTCAGGTTAAAGCACCATCAGCTGTCTCTCTCCAGTGAGAGAGCAACCCTATGATCCACTAGGACAATGGCATTATTGCTTTTATATTCTCTGGAAAATTATTACCCCAACATCTATTTTTCCTTGATTATTGCAGTGTTTAAAACCATGTCCTCTGGTCCTCCATAATCTGTCAATCTGATCTATCTAGCAATAAGCATGAAACTCTGCCCTTTCATTATTTTATAAGCCCCTGTCAGTTCTTCACTATATCTATACTGCTGTAAGATTTCAAGGTCAAGCTCTTTAAGTCAAGCTGAGTAACTGAGGTCCATTAAGAAGTGTTCAAAATCATGAGGGGACTAGGTAAAATAGATGCTCTTATTGAGGGAAAGAATCAAAGGACACCAATTTAAGGTAATAGGCAAAAGAATTAACAACAACTTAAGGAAAGCTTTTTTACAGCAAGAGATTGAATCTGGAATGTACTGGCTGAGGTTATGGTAGAAATTGTAGATTCAACTGTAGGTTTCAAATAGGAATTGGATAAGCACCGAAAGCTCTAACTAAATTGCTAGTGGTGTATTTTGCAAGTAGAATTTAAAATTTCGCTGCGCAGGAATAGGCCATTAATTTCAACAAGTCCACAAAAACAAAGCTCCAAAAAAACCTTTTGCCCCCATATGTCATTGCACCTGATTCTATTTGATTGTGTCCAGGAATGGGGCTGAGAAAGATTGCAGGAGACTTGGTTGTCAGCAAACATTACTTGATTTATTCAACTTAAATACTAATTGGCTACAGGACGTTAATCTACAGGACTTCGCACAAGATTTTTAAAGAAAATCAGCTCCCACAAGGCATGTGAATTTATATCGCTTCCCATGATGATGTAGAGTTTCTTCTTCAAATTAACCTTTTCATACCACATTTAATATCATATCTTTCTATTCCTTTTGGCTCCATGTAATTAACTAGCTTCCTGTTAAAATTGTATTCCAATCAGATCAGTATTCTTTGTGACAGCAACTTCAATAATCTGAGTAAATAAATTGCTCCTGAATTACTTGTTAGTTTTACTAATGACAATATGATATTAATGGTCCTTTATTTTTGACTCCTCTATAAGTGGAAATATCTTTTCTAGCTTTACCCCAATGAATTTCTTCGTAATTTTAAAGAACCTTATCTAGGTTCCTCACAATAGTTGAACATTTATATTCAGGATCCTAAGTTCAAGTTTCTTGAAAACTAAAGTTTAATACCTTATTTTTTGAAACAATGAAGAAAAGAAGAATGACAAAAGCTGATTATTGATAAATGTGCATTGACATTAAACTCTACTTCAGTGCAAAACAATATTATAACTTAATGTTTTTAGAAGTAATCCAAATACTAACATTGTAACATGGAAGGTGAATGTCTCATTAATTGCTTTCATTGTAATTTCTACATTATTCAATGCTACCTGGAAATTGCTATTAGAAACTGCACACATCAGCATCAAGTTGCCCAGGCTGCTATTTTAACAGAGATGCTGGCTCAATCAATATTAAGTGTTTAATCATTCTAATTAAATACAGAGGAACTTAACCTCAACTTTCTAAACATAAATCAGGTACATCACGCATTGCATTTGTCGGGCTTTCATTAAGGTTTTTAAAGTTTTGATTTATAGTGCTTTATGATGTAAAAAGGAATAATTTTGCTCTAGATTCATTTACATGGAATAATGTTACTGTAGTCTGCAAAGGGGTTTGTACAACATGATTAAATAATTATAGAAAACCTTTCTTTTACATCAGCCTTTAAAACCAAAGCTAACTAGAAATTATAATATTAGATGGTTCAACTTCTTGAAGTGAATATGCAAGAACAGGGAAAAAGTAGAGGAAGCAGATTGTGTAACCATTTTCAAAATGGTATTGAATAAACAATTAAAGAGGGGAAAAAAAAACCAGACCAAGGGAAAAGAGCACAGGAGTGGGATTAACTGGATAGCTCTTTCAAAGAGCCAACACAGGCATGATTGCTTAAACGGCTTTTTATAGATCATAGATCATAGAATCCCTACATTGTGGAAACAGGCCCTTCAGCCCAACAGGCCCTTCGGCCCACACTGACCCATTCCCCTATAACCCACCTAATCTACACATCCCTGAACACTATGGGCAATTTAGCATGGCCAATCCACCTAGCCTGCACATCTTTCGACTGTTGGTGGAAACCGGAGCACCCAGAGGAAACCCACACAGACACAGGGAGAATGTGCAAACTCCACAAAGTCAGTTGCCCAAGGGTGGAATTGGACCCAGATTCCTGGTTCTGTGAGGCAGCAGTGCTAACCACTGAGCCACTGTGCCACCCCAAAAGTTATAACACAATCGAACCGGGGTCACTGAGGCTGTGAGGCAGCAGTGCTAACCACTGAGCCACCGTGCTCTGCACTGTAAGACTCTATGATGTGTCTTTGTACTGGAAAAGAGTTATTAGCAATGACCTCAAAGTTGTTTTTGATAGGCCGTAGTTCCTGTCCTCCTTTTCCAACTCATTAGGGCCAATTGCTGCAAACAAGCTAGTTGCCTTGCTCTTGGACAAGTTCTGGGCACATGGGTGGACTTACTCAGGACATGTCTGACTGTGAACATGCACAGAGTTGCTGAGAAATTGTCCACATCGATTAGCTCCACAGAATGGCTAGTACTTCATTGCAGCATGCTTGTCTGCTTCACTTTGCTCAGTCATTTGGAATAGCCCAGCCACAAGCGTGCTAATTAACAGAAATCGTCAAGTCAATTACACAGACACTCAGTAAGGAAAAAAAGAGGGGAAACTGTTAACTAATTTCAAAACCAAATTACTCAAGTGGCTGTAATTTGGCATTTGAGGAATTAAAAAGTATGTAAAGCTATGTTGTATTCTTTTGCATAAAAGTGATCAAATTGTTTATATTTTAGATATGGGATTAATTCCTAAATCAGTTAAGTGTTGAAAACCTGGCATTCTTCAAATAATTTGGAAGAGATAAAGGATTTTGCATTACTATTTGAAGGACATCAGAAACATTTGAAATGAGGATTCAAGAAATGTAATAGAATTGAATTTAAAAGTTTTTAAAAAATAATGTTCATTTAGAACATACAGCCAATTTAATGTCTTCAGGCTTCAGACGAAACATTAAGCCAGTGTCCCATCTGCTCTCTCAGTTGGATATTGAAGTTTCAATGGCACTATTTCATACAAAAGTAGGTAAGTTCTTCCCAGTGTCCCTAGAGAAAAAGATTATCTAATCATTATCTCATTTCTGTTTGTGAGATCTTGCTGTACAGAAATTAGCTTTTCTACTTCTACATTACGGCTGTGTCTACACTTCATTTGCTGTAAAGAATGTTGGAATGTACTACATAGCATATACAGCATGGAAACAAACCATTCAACCCAATCTGTCACCCATTGTTTATGCTTCATCCATGCATTATCCCTCCTAGATTCCATCTTCTAAATCTATTATCATAAACTTTCTTTCTCTCTCTAATATCCTTGTCCAGATTTCTCTTAATTGAGTCAGCACTATGCTTCAATCACTCTCTCAGGTAATAAGTTCCACATTCTCACCATTCTTTACAGAAAGAATTTCTTCTGAATTCCCTATTGGATTTTTTGATGACTATCTTATGTTAGTGGCCTCCAGTTGTGTTCTTCCTCAGAAGATGAAACTTTCTTACTATAACTAGATACTTGGTTCTGTTAATTCCTATAAGTTTATTCCATAACTTATAGAACATGACCAATCTACTTTTCTGCCTTCTTTGCTGCAGTGATTTGGGTTACATATTTTTGATTAAGAATGTGACACTGATATTTTCCCATATTGATTTCTACAGCATCATGCAGCACATCTTACTTCAAAATAAAAACCAAAAGAACTGCGGATGCTGTAAATCAGGAACAAAAACAAAGTTGTTGGAAAAGCTCAGCAGGACTGGCAGCATCTGTGGAGGAGAAAATAGAGATAACGTTTTGAGTCCAGTGACCCTTCCTCAGAACATCTTACTTCAATCTTATTTGTATCGCTCATCATATAAAGATCCCATACACAAATTGCACACTCCAAAATTGGACAAAAAGGTGTTTGGTGATGTTATGATTACAGCTGATGGTAATACTGGACAAGTCAGATCCCAGATTAAACCTGGCTTTATAGATCATAAGATTTTTTTCAGTTTGGTTGCTGTAGCGGTCAGTCACTGAACATATTCAAATGAGATTGCTAATGTAATTTAATAAAAAGACGTAAGTTTATCACACAAAAGAGAAAGTGTGCATACACACACACACACACACACACACACACACACACACACACACACACACACACACACACACACACACACACACACACATATATATATATAACATATATATTTACTCGCCTTCCAGGAGTCGAGACAGCCAGACCTGCAGGAGACACTTCAGTCAGTCAGTGGATAAAGAGAGGACGAGGATCAGGGATTTCATTCATTTTCTAAAGCAGAAACAGCCAGGCCTGAAGACGATACCTCTACTTGGGGCCACTCAGCAGTTGGGCTGGTTGTGAAAAAAAGCCTAAGCATGACAACAAAGCAAACTGTAAGTACATTGGTTGCTGGGAAGTCGTTGTTAGACAGTGAGTTTAAATAGCTTAAAACTTTTAAAAAAGTATCATTTATAATTTTTTTTTTCTGAAGAAGGGTCCAGACCCGAAACGTCAGCTTTCCTGCTCCTCTGATGCTGCTTGGCCTGCTGTGTTCATCCAGCTCTACACCTTGTTATCATTTATAAATAGTAGCTACTGAGGCTTCAATAAGGAACAATACCAAAGGAGAAGTAAAGTTAAATCAAGATGAAGTAGATTAAAATAATAAAGTAAACTGAATGGAAATAAAAATAACATATGTGTAATTAAGGTATATATAAGCTTTTATACTGACTTTATTCTTATTCTAAGGATAACAAACAGCTTTTAGTATTACATGTCAGCAGGTCAGCTGGGCCAAGAGGAGAGTACATCCTGTGGTGAAATCATGGACACACCATGTGTCTCAGACAAACACATCTACACAAACTTGGCCTTCAGTTTTTGGAATGTCAGTAGTTACCTGAGTCAATGTTGTGCAACCACGAGACAGAGAATTACGTGGATAGAACATACAGAAAGGTGCTCACATTGCAGATTAGAAGCATGCAGCCAGAGTGGGACTGGGCGACTGCCAGGCAGTCTAAGAGAACGAGGCAAGTACTGCATGAGTCCTCTGAGTCTATTCTGCTTGATAATCAGTACTTCATTTCAGAAACTGCTGAGGGCAAGGGTTCCTCAGAGAACTGCATTTGAAGCTCAGTCCCTGGCATGACAGGCATCTCAGCTGCATGACAGGGAAGATTGAAATGGCAATATTGATACGGGATTCCATCGTCAGGGAATCAGACAGGTGTTTGTGCAGCATGAAATGTGACTCCAGCTTGGGGTGTTACCTCACTGGCATTAGGGTCAAAGATATCATAGGGCAACTACAGGATGTCCTTCTGGCAGAGGAGGATCAGCCATAAGTTGTGGTCCATATTGAAACCAGTGACGCAGGTAGGAAGAGGGATGAGGTCCTGACAGCAGATTTCAGGGTGTTAGGAATGAAATTAAAAAGAAGGACCTCATGGGCAGCAATGTCAGGATTACCCCTAGTGCCACATATTAGTGCGCAGAAGAACAGGAGGATTGATCAAATGAACTTGTGGCTAGAGAACTGGTGTTGGAGGGAGGTCATCAGATTTCTGAAGCGTTGGGGCCTGTGGGACATGTACTAGCTGGAAGGGTAAAACCTTAACAGGACTGGGACTGCTATCCTCATTGGGAGGTTTGCTGGTGCTGTGGGGATGCTAGCTTTGTCAGTGAGATGGGAACCTAAGGGGCAATTCAAATTAGAAGGGAGGAAAATTTGTAACAGGAAGTAGAAAAACTGCCAGAGAGATTGTTGTATCTGTAAGTGGTGGAGGTTGGAGGGTGTAGTTATGGTGAAGCATGGATTGGAGAGGGTTAGTGTGGGACGGGTTTTTTTGCACAGAGTGCCCTGGCTTCAAGTGGGACAATGGATGACCACACCTGGCATGATCACCTCAAATACCAGGGTCTGGGGGTGGTGGAGGGTGGGAGATAGGTGGGCTGGTGAAGCCTCATGTAGATGGGTTGTCTGGGGAGGTGTGAAGCCCATGGTGTTCACTTTAAGGGCTACCACAAAGGGAATCTGGATGTTAGAGGCTTCACCAATACATACAGGCAGTGGCTGGAAGCCTCTGGCTGAAGAATGTTCACTACCATCTACCATTTTGCTAAAATAAAAAGGGTGCAATGGGAAAGAAAGTGAATGTGATCACACTCGGTGTGGGTGGGGTAAGTGTCTAGACCTGTGAGGGGATGGTTTTGCAAAACACACCCATGTGAGGACTTTTAAAGAGAATGAACATTACACACATAACCTATGCACTTTACAGGACTCAGACCTGGGTCCCTATGTGATCCCGGAAATTATTCCCTCTTTGACCAGATGTTCCATTTCCACTATCAATAATCACAACCAAGAGATACTTTGCAAACTTGCCACAGCGTGGTGATTTAGGGTATTTTCTGGACAAGGTTCAGACCAACCTGAACACTTCTGACTGAAAATCTCAGTTGGCGCAGCAACAGAGTCCCACCTTCTCAAGAAGAACCGGTGAACTCAATACATTAACTCATTTTCTCTCTCCACAGATGCTGTGAGACCTGTTGAGTCTCTCTAGAACTTTATTTCAGATTTCCAGCAACAAGCTGAATCATGTTTTTTAAAGGTTATGAAGTAAAAAAAAGACATTAAATCCATCAAATAATTATTTATCAAATAGAAAAATGGAACGGTATTTTGCTACATTAAAGTAAAAATCCTGTGGAAATAACTTGCATCTATAAACTATCCAATGATTAGAGAAAAAAGGTAACATTTTGGACAATCTGTCAGGGTGATCCATATCAATTCATTTTCGTCTTAATCCGCAGCTCATCCTACTGTTAGATTTTTTATAGCATAGAAACCCATTAGCCTGAAAATCTTCTACTCTGATACAGTGATAGGATATATTAATGTTAATCTATATTTGCAGTGCTCTCTTAAGACAACATGAACATGTTTACAATGTGTACGAAAAGAAAGGACTTACATTTATGTAGCATATTTCATGATGGATCTTATAGAGGATTATAAAATCACGAGGGGCATGTCTAGGGTAAATAGGCAAGGTCTTTTCCCCAGGGTGGTGGAATCCAAAACTAGAGAGCATAGGTGTAAGGTGAGAGGAGAAAGATATAAAACAGCCCTAAGGGGCAACATTTTCATGCGTGTAATGAATGAGCTGCCAGAGGAAGTGGTGGAGGCTGGTATGATTGCAACATTTAAAAGGCATCTGGATGGGTATATGAATAGCAAGGGTTTAGGGGGACATGGGCCAAATACTGGCAAATGGGACTATATTTATGTAGGATACCTACTTGGATGAGTTAGACCGAAGGGTCTGTTTCCATGCTTTATATCTCCATGACTCTATGACTCTATGTCCCAAATAACCTTCTGGACAGTTGTGTAGTTTGAAGTCCTCAGGTACTGCCTTCATCCAAGTCATAAAGACATATAATGTTACCGTGGCCACAGGAAACTATCCCTCCTTCTCACTTTCAACTAGTCTGTAATCTTTGAGCTGGTTGACCGCACCATCCTCCTGTATCTATCACCTGTCCTATATCTCTCTGAGTAGCTTTGTGTCAACATTATTTAGTACATCAAAGGTGCTATTTAAATATAAGTTGTTGTTGAAGTGATGTCACTGTTGTAATATAGAAAATGTGGCAGCTACTTGGCTCACAGAGATAATGATCAGACATTCTGATTTTTTTTAGTGATGTTAGTTGAGGGATAACATGGAGAACACACCAAGGATAACTCATATGGTCTTCTTAAAATAGAGTCAGGAAATCTTCTATGACATCCTGAGATGGTAAGCAGGATCTCAGTTAATGTCTTCTCATAACAGCCTGCTGACTCTCACTAGCCAAGCTTTGATCTGCAGAAGGAGTAATTTGGATGAAGTAGTCATAGTGGGTTGAAGTATCGCTAAATAATAGGCCCGTGAAACAAAATCCTAATGGTTTTGGAGATAAGGATAGAAACTTGAGAGAAGTGTGAGATATAAAAATGAAATTCAACCTGAGAAATTTCACTTTGCCATCAAAGTGACAACCTACTATTCTGTATCACCTCCCTTTGTAAGCCTGACTTAAGATCAGTTCAAATTGATTTTAAAATGCAGTAAATCAATTATAGTTAATTCCTTCAGCTTCTGAGATGCAATGGGGTTCATTCCCAGTTGACCTACAGAAAAGGCTTTTCACTTAGATATTTATTATTATTGCAAACTGCAGTTGTCATTTGTGGCGGGGGGGGGCGGGTGTGCGTTTGTTAATATCCAGGCTTAATTGACTAGCAAATGGAAAAGAAATTTTATTGGAGTTGCAATAAGCTTTACGGCATTAGTATTCAATACTTTGCTAAGTGATTGTTAGGACTGAAATATGTTTTTTTGTTGCAAGAGCCATTATAGTTTCAATCAGTAGTTAGAACAGTGGCAGATGTCTCATGTTGAATGATTAAAATCAATTTCGCAAGCCACTCCTTCCACCCTGTGACACTGTGCCCAGTCCTCTACACAATCTGTCTTCAATCTGTCCCTCTTGCTGAAAGCTTTCACTATGGCTGATTCAAAGCAAGCTGCAGTAATTTGCCAATCTGTACCCATCCTGACCCAAATGTTCCAGTACTACAAAAACTTTTAACATAATTGAAGTGACATATATGAAGTCCATGTATAGCTTTCTTTACATAGCTGTGAGAAAGGCTTAGAAGTGACTCTTTTAATGAAACAATGGTTGCATTTGTGGAAAGATTTTAAAGCTCTGGGAAGATTTGTTGGTTGTTTATAATCTAGCATTGTGCCATTTGAAAAATGGTACTTAAGGAGTTAAAAATATGCTTAAATGGTATTAGTGCCAATTTGCAAAGACATGTGTTATCTTCCTATACTTGAGGATGAAGACAACGAAAAGAAAAGAACCTGCATTTATGTAATGCATCTTCACAAGCTGAGGCTGTCCCAAACACTTTACAACCAAATAAGTACTTTTTAAAATTAGACACTGCTGCAATGTAGAAATATGGCAGCCACTTTGTGCATTGCAAGTTCCCACTAATATAAATATGGTCATGACCAGATATACAATTTTTTTAAAATGAGACATTAATTGAGAGACAAATATTGGAGGACACCATAGAACTCCTGATTTTCTTTGAATTAGTCTGATGGGATCTTTTACACCCACTTGAGAGGGCAAATGGTACCTCAGATATTGTTATTTCCATTGAAAGACAGTACTTCCATCAATACAACACTCCCACTGTACTTCATGTGTCAGCCTAGATTATTGTCAAATTTCTGGAATAAATCTTGAAGCTACAACTTTCTAACTCAGTGATGAGGATGACCAAGGCTGACAACTTAATAGCTCACTGGCCATTTAAGCAGTGAATAAATCCTAATTGAATAGGTGCAAGCTAAGTTATCACAAATCTATGTTGTCAATGCTCATTCATCCTATGCAGGCAAAATTCTTGCCCTGGCATGAGACTGTTTATCACTAATGCTGCAGATATGCTTCCCTGAATGTTAAGGTTGCAAAACATGTACACATTTTGGCTGGTCATAATGAAAAGCTACCCAAAGTGGTACAAGTGGTGATACTGCAATTTAAAAATCCAGAAGATTTACATCACTTTGTGTCTGCACTTGTTCCTGCACTGCATCACCTTCCATGATCCTCCAAACTGGCTGCTGAAACTGAGTTAAGGGTGACATTTAAAAGTGACTTATAAAATGAGTAGAATAAAAGAAATATGAAGCAAATAATAAGAACAAGTTTCAATATGAAGCTACTTTCAATCAGGCACGGAATATGCACCATTGTAAATTTTGCATCTGTATTGGATATTGTTTTGGCATCCAATTCACTGATTTCTCCTGTAAGCAGATTCCCTACAACATACAGGGAACTGCAACAACAAGATCCCTTGCATGTATCAGGTACTAAGTTTCACAAGTATTCCTAACTCACATTTCTTTCAGCCTTTAGCAGGTTGATAAGCATTCTACCTGTAAATGGACACAAAATACATGAATCAACAGAATCCAGCTCTACAGAATTACATACATTTCATATTGCTGTTTATAACAGGAAGCAAATTGTACTAATCCATTCTTGTTAAAGGGTTAAGGTTACTTCAAAGATTAGCAACCTGGTATTATTTCAGATCACATGTCAATGTTTCATCATTTCTCTCAGACCTCATGGAGTTGAAAAGATCTTTTTGCCTTACTTACTATTCTGAACTCAAAATACCTTAGGAACAGAAATTGTTTTTAGTGGCAAATGGATTAGTAAGCAAAGAGTTTTGAGGTTTTTATATCCTCAGTGTTCATTGAACTGAAAATGACCCCACCATATTTTGCCAACTTGGAGATGAGTAGAGAAAGTTTATCAGAATGATAGAAGGCATGAGAGAGTTATGTGAAAATGGTAGCATAGTGGTAACATTAGTGGGTCAACAGCCTAGACAATACTGATATTCACCATGGTAACTAATTGAATTTAATTTGAATTAAGTAATAAATTATCATTAAAACTACCTTGTTCGTTAAATGCCCTTTTAAGGAAGGAAATCTGCTATTTTTTTAAAATTTACATTTCACTGTCTGAAAGTTAGTACTATTACATTAGTTTTTGATACCAGATTGATTCAATTCTCAGCATATCATAGTGGGACTTGAACCTACATTCCCCAGAGAATTAGCTAGGACACTGGACTAGTCACATTGTCATTATACCACAGCTTCCCTATTATCATTTTACCTACTCTGGCTGACATATAACTCCAGCCCAATAGTAATACAATTGTCTCAACTTCTCTCTGAAATGGCCTAGCAACTGTGATGATGCTGTGGCTTTAAGAGGTCCGTTTTGTTCTGGTTCCTTTTAGAGAGAGAGAGATTGGGGGACTGGTGTTGAGCAGTCTATAAGAAGATAAACAACTTGTGAAGACTAAGGTGTTTGTTTTTCAAAAGTGGAACAATAGAAGCAGTCTGAATGGGTATGGTCAAGATCCCACCCACAGAACCAGGGATTTTTAGTTTTTAGTTTTCAGCAGCAGTTGCTGTTGGGGTCTTGAAGAAGTACAAGATATTTTGCCCCTCTCTCGATTACAGCCAAAAGCTGGGGGTTGTCTTCCTGGGCTGCTGGATTGCATATAAGACAAAATCTGTTTTCTGAATTTGCCATTTGCTAAGGGTGTATTTATGGAATGTTTATTATATTGGAACAGTTAATTAGTAATAATTACTGTATCTATTAATCTTAGTTTTCCAATAATGTTAAGTTATTTCCAAGTTCTTTCCTTTGTTGTATTTTAACTGTAATGTTTGAATAAATAGTGTTTTGCTTAAGGCCCAGTAGTTTGACTAATTGAATTGCATTTGGAACACAGCACCTAACATTTACCTTTTAAAATAAGAAAACGTTAGGACCTAGGCCACCTTCTTAAAATATTTTGAGGGAGTGCAGTCTGGTCCATAACACGAGTAAACTCAGCTGCAACAGAATAGCAGGATGGATAACAAAGCAACAAACTAAGCACTAGAAACGACAAAGATATACCCTACTGAGTCAATTCTGAAAGATCCTCCAGCAATTATGCCAAAATTGGGGGAACTGCCCTGCAGCCCCTCACGCAGCAGCCTGACACAATCATACTCACCAAATCATAAGCTACAGCTAACAGACTCCTCCATTATCATGCCTAGGGATATCCAGTCCCACCAAAAGTTCAGACCTACCAGAGGTGGCAGTGTAGTGGTGTGTAGTTGGAAGAGAGTGGTGCTGGAAGTCCTCATCAATCTCTCTAGACCCTATGAAGTTTCCTGGCATCAGGTCAAACAAGGGCAAGACTCTCCTTCCTGCTTACCCTCTACTAATGAATCAGTACTCCGCCACCTTCAATTTTTTAATTCATTCATGGGATATCTGTGTTACTGGCTAGGCAAGCATTTATTCCCCTGTCCAACTGCCCTGGAACAAAATGGCTTGCTTGGCCATTTCAGGAGTCAATTAAGAGTCAAACACATTGCTGTGGGTCTAGAGTTACATGTATGCCAGACCAGATAAAGACAGTGGTTTTCATTCCCTGAAGGATACTGGTGAACCAGATGGGTTTTAATGACAATCAACAATGGTTATACGGTTTCTTACTGAAGAAAGTAATGGGAGTAGCAGGGTATAGAGTGCATTTTTGTGAGGGGACATCAATGTCCATGACGTAAAGTAGTACTGCTTCTGACTGAGCTGTCCAATTTCTAAAGGACGTTACAGCCATACTAAACCTGAGGCATCCAGTGAGAAAACCAACAAAAGGGAACATTTTGACCTTAGTCTCACCAATCTATCTGCAACAGACACACATATCCATAACAGGATCAGTAGAAGTAAATACTGCACAGTCCTTCTGGAGATGAAGTCCCATCTTCGTACCGAGGACATGCTCCAATATGTTTTGTGGCATCACAACTTCATTGAATGAGACAAATTCAAAACAAATCCAGCAGCTCAAAGCTGGACATTAAAGAAGTGCTTTGGGCTTTAACCAACAGCAGGATTATATTTAATCATAATCTGTGAAGTCATACATGACATATCTCTCACTTCATCATTATCATCAAGCCAGGGGACCAATCCTTGTTTAATGAGTAGTATAGGAAAGTATGCCAGGAGAAGCAGCAGGAATAGCTAAAATGAGGTGCCAAAACGGGTGATGCTACAACATAGCACTACTACCCAGAAATGATCCCCATGTTTGAAATTTTTCAAAGGGCATAAGATTTTGCCTATTGGTCAAGTGACCAGAAGCTTAATCAAAGTAGGGTTTCAGGAGTGTCCTAAAGCAGGAGAGAGGTAAAGAAGCAGAGCAACTTAGGACAGGCATTCCAGAGCAAAAGGCATAAGTGACTGAATGCATAGCCACCAATATGGGAAAAGCAAGTAGAGAGTGCAAAAAAGACTAAAATCAGAGGAATGCAGTTATAAGAGAGATGTTGGGGAAAGAAGGTTAAGGAGGTAAGGATGGGCAAGACCACGTAGAGGTTTGAACATGAGGAGAGAAAGGTCTAAAATCAAGTCATTCCTGGACTGGAAGCCAAGATAGGTCTGTAAGCTACAGGAGTGACTAAAACTAAAATGGCTCAAAGCTGTTTGAGAATCATCAAGGGATTTTTTTCATTATATACATGCTTTATAATTGACTGATTACTATTTTGTCATCTCCATGAAATCTTTTCTCTGTGGAATCGAACATCTCAAAAGCATGCATTCCCTCTATTTTCATTAGCGGCTTATTAAGACATAAGCAAGTGGGTGCAACTTGAGTCTTTAGATAACAAAACAATTATTCAGGGCATTGATTTAAAATTTTCTTTAAAAATGCACTATTCACCTTGCTCATAGCTCCCAATTTGGTTCAAAAGTAACAGATGGTCTGGCAACTCAAATGGGTAACTGTTTGACTCTCAGAGTGAGTCAGTGGAGGAGACCAATGTTAAATGTCATCCAAACTCATTTGTTTCTCTTGACCATTTTTAATCAGTTTCAGCCTGTCTGCTGCAATCAATGGAATATCAGATGACACAAAGCATTCCTCCTCACTGGGGGCAGAGGAGTGGAGGAAGAAACAAAGTCATCTCCTGATGTCTGACTGTAGCAACCTATGGAAGAGTACCCACAAGACAGGCTCAACTGTCCCACCCTACTGCAGAAACAAAATGAATGGTGGAAGGTGGTTGTTCAGTAGGCAAACATTTCACCCAAATGCTCAACTCAGGCTCATCTTTCTGCATGTTGGAAAACTTTGAGATGGTCTACTTCAGATTACTATTAACCAGAAACAAACAAGCATCGGTGTCATTGGACTGAAAGCTGTATTAGAGTATAAAAACAGAATACAGAGCCAACATTCTGGACCCTTTGCCCCTGGAGCTCATAAAAGGTCAGAACAAAGTGGCAGAAAAATAAAGGACTAATTTCACTGGATCTAAATCCTTCTTAATTTTGCTCTGACATCTCAGGTGAACATAAAATATACCACAACACCTTTTGATCAGGCGAGATCTCCCCTGCATCTTACCAATATTTCTTCCAATACAAGCATAATTATAACACATTATTTAATTGTCACCATACTGCAGTTTATGGGGCCTTTCTTGTATACAGCCTGGCTGCTCAGGTTCTTAAATTACAACAATAACAGCACCTCCAAAATACTTCATTGGCTGTAAAGTCTCTTAGGGTGTCCTGAAGTCATGAAAATTGACTTATGAATGCATTTTTATCTTTCTTTTCTAATAAGGCATCGATACAGTATTTCATTTTATTGTCTAAGTAGGAAATATCAACAATTCCCAAGTAAATATCCATTTTGGAATTTGATTCAAATCTAGAACTGTCTGAGATTCGGGCCACTGTTAATCCATTTAGGCAATCAAACTTCCAAAATACGTTTGAACAACTTGCCTTGTGTACTTCGACATCTGGAGTGAGGTCAATTTCCTGAGTATCACTATTTACTTCTCTGTGCTTCTTTCAAATAGTGCCTTGGAATTTTTAATGTCTCCTCTGTTTAACATCTCATGTAAAAGATAACATTTCTGACAGTGTAGTATTCCCTTGGTAATTGAAGCAATGCTTACTCTATGTGCTCAAGTCTGTGGAGTGAAACTTAGAGGCCAGAGAATCACCAGTTGTTAATGGGAAGAGAAGAAGGAATTGGAAAGGCAAATTGACTTAACTGTTCAATAGATAAATGCACCAATATGTATTATATATGATACCAACTTTTAAAAAGAATACCCATTTTCAACCCTGGATGAGTAAGGTGATCTCAACTTGGACACAGTGGCAACTCCCAATGGACCTAGGTTAAAAGAATACTTCCATGATTCAGCAGAAACACAAATCAAATAAAGTTTTCTTTATGCACAATATCCACTGCAGAATTGCATAACTACCACATTTTCAAGCACAGTAAATCTGAAGCCTTAGTTCTTGTTCTCCCAGCTCATACTGCAGGCAGTGGCCTAGTCCTGTGTGTACTTGGGATTTTGTAATTAGATTTACCTCTCGTTCATTCTAAGATGATCAGAATAGATTTCCAATAGAATCCTATTTTTATTATAAACAGAATCAAGGCTGACTGCAATAAAAGAAATATATCAATCCCAAGATACTGAATGTGGATTCAGGATTCAACTCGTGAGGAGAACTGGAATGTACTGCTTGAAGGGCGGTGGAAGCAGATTCAATAGTAGCTTCCATAAATCATACAGCACAGAATGAGACAATTTGGCCCTTTGAAGCCACTGTAGTCTAATTCTTTTCTCTCTCCAGACCCTGCAAATGTTTCTTTCTCAAGTTCCATTAGAAAGTCACTATTAAGTCAGTTTCTACCGCCCTTTCAGGCGGCACATTCCAGATCTTATCAACAATTCACTGCATAACAAAACTTGATCCTCATTTCATTGCTGGCTCTTTTGCCGATTCCTTAAGTCAAGATCCTTTATTTATTGGCACTCCTACCAGTAGAACAGTGTTTTCCTGTACTCTCAAACTCCTGTATAGCTTTGAACACCAACTTAAAGCAGTCCTTAACCTTCTCTTTCAAAATATATACACAGGGGTGGCATGGTGGCTCAGTGGTTACCACTGCTACCTCACAGAGCCAGGGACCCAGGTTCGATTCCACCCTTGGGTGGCTGTCTGTGAGGAGTTTGTACGTTCTCCCCATGTTCGTGTGGGTTTCCTCCAGGTGCTCTGGTTTCCTCCCACGGTCTAAGGATGTGCAGTTAGGTGGAGTGGCCACTCTAAATTGCGTTAGCGATGTACATGTTAAATGGATTAGCCATGGGAAATGTAGAGTTACAGGGATAGGGTGGGGAGTGTTGTGGGTCTGGGTGTGATACTCTTCAGAGGGTCAGTATGGACTTGATGGGCTAAATAGCCTGTTTCCACATTGTAGGGAGTCTATGCTGATCCAAAAATGCAAATGGAACTCCAAGAACTCTGTGTATAATCTTCTAATTCCAGAGGGGGCAAAAAGAAAGTGGAGGCGTTGGGAGGTGAACTTAATTGGTTGCCTGCAGGACAAACGATTTGATTAAGTAATTTGACCTGGAATGGTGTGATGACCTTTGTGACTGGAGGTTTTGGAAAGCTTAACTGCATATATTAGCATCTCACTCAAAGTGCATATTGCTGAACTTCAGCAGTTCTTCCCAATTAGCTTCTAATCAATGAAGAAATCCATCACTTCAGATACCTGAAAGCACATAATAGGCATGTACCTGATGACCTTCATTTTTTCCTGGACTTTATGCTAAGTACTTGCCGCTTTGTCCTTATAGCAACACAGTTTTAAATAATGTTTGCACTGAGTTGTAGTGCAAGGTCTCCAAGTACAATCAAAGAAGAAAGGGGAGGTGGCAGGCTGTGTCTGTCAGCCCGACTAAAGTATAGATGGAAAAGGGAAGGGCAGTTGTCTCTGGCTGAGAGCCAGGTTAAAGCACAAATGGCAAAAAAGGAGAGTCAGTGGGTCAAGGGTTGGATGCTTTCTATACAGGAATGGGTCATTGTCTGTCCAGGGATGAACAGGTGAACCTCACAGCAGTTTCTATCATGTCTAGAAAGAGAGAGTCATAGGGATGTCCAAGGCTGCCCTTGTGGATAAGGATCTGAACTGTGTGGTGGTATTAGGTAGAGGAGGATATGTTCACAATTGCAGAGACGTTAGATCTGGTAGGGCAGAAGTTAGTAAACTGAGTCAGGAAGCTTACAGTCTCCTACCTGGAGTCATGGAATACAAGCCAAAAGAACTGTGGATGCTGTAAATCAGGAACAAAAACAGAAGTTGCTGGAAAAGCTCAGCAGGTTTGGCAGCATCTGTGAAAATAAAATCAGAGTTAACATTTCGGGTCCGGTGACCCTTCTTCAGAACAGGTCGACAAACCGATTAGTTGATTGTTCTGAGGAAGTGTCACCGGACCCGAAACATTAACTCTTATTTTTTCTTCACAGATGCTGCAGGACCTGTTGAGCTTTTCTAGCAACTTCTGTTTTTGTTCATGGAATACAATTGGTCTTGATGATGGGTGGTTAGAAAGTCAGGAGGAGCATTGGGAGCTGAATTGTTCTGGGTTCAGGGAGCAAAATGTAGAGGGGTTTGGTGAAAATGGGGAGAGGTTCCAGGGTGACAGAGGCAATTGGGTCCATCCAGTCAATGCTCCACCCATTCCTCCTATCTTTCCTCATCAGCTCTTTCAGTATTACTTCTATTCCCATTTGCTTTGCATGATTATCGAGCCTCCCATTAAATGCATCTATTTCAACATTTCAACCATTAACCGCCAATGTGGTAATGAGTTCCATATTCTCACCACTCTCTGAGTAAAGAAGTTTCTTATAAATTGTCTATTTTATAATCAGATGACTATCATATAATGATGACTTTCAGTTTTCTTCTTCTTTACAAGTAGAAATATTTTCTATCTGCATCAAAACCTTCTTTTTAAACGCAAATATCTTTAAGAAGTCTCCCTCAACCTTTTCTCTTCAAGAGGTTAGTTCCAGCCTATTGATCCTTTCTTGATAAGTATACCCTGAATTCATGCTAATTTTTCTTGCACTTTCTCCAGTACCTCTATCTTTTTGTCAAATATGGAAACAAGGGTTATAAGCAGCGTTTGAGCAATCATCTAAACAAGATTTGATACAAATGTCTTGCATCCTTAAAACATCTTTAAAATCTTACACAATTAACAATGGACTATCAAAGAATATTGCAACATCCAAATAAAAGAAATCATTACATTTATATTATGCTTTTATGACCTCTGGTCACCTTAAAGCACTTTACATTCAATTAAGAATTTATTTTCTGCAGTGTAGTCACTTCTGGAAAATGGATATGTAGCAGTCACTAAGCATACAGCAAGCTCTGGCAAAGAAGATAGTTACCAGAAAATCTGTTTTTGTGATACTTATTGAAGGATAAATGTTGGCCAGGACCTTGGGAATAACTCTTCATGATTTTCTTTGAAATTGGGATTGTTTTTACATCCTCTGCACAGACGAGGCTTCAATTTTTTGTCTCAGTTGAAGGACATCATGCCCAACAGTGCAACTCTCCCTCAGTAATGCTCCAGAGTGTTAGCCTTGATTTTTGTCCTTAAGTCCTGAAGTGGACTTAAATCCAGAATCCTGTGACTCAGAGGCAGGATCGCTATCAACTGAGGCATGGCACAATCCTAATACTTCACCTGTCTAAAAATATTAGAGAAACTGTAGCTTGAAGAGGATATTTGGAAACAAATCCTCTCCTTCCAAAAGATTTCCAGAAGTAATAAAAGAAAACAAAACTTGGAACTTGCATTTGTATAGCTTTTGATTGCATCCTTGGGAACTATGTCACAGGACCAAACAAATTCAGACAGAAAATACAGCTTACTTTGTCTGCACAACAGTATCCCAAGTACAGCTAATGAGATGCATAACCAACTAATCGGTTTGCTGACTTGTTCATTGAGGGAAAGAATTTCGTCTGGGATTTTCAAATTCATGGAATTTGGGCATTGGCGGCAAGGATAGTATTTATTCCCCATCCCTACCCCTGAGACAATGATGGTGAGCTGCTTTCTTAAAATACTGCTGGTGTGTATCTACACCTGGAAGACTGTTAACTGAATACTAAAATTTTGACTCAGCGATGATGAAGGAATAGCAATGTGTTTTCAAGTCAAATGGTGTGTGAATTGGAGAGGAACTTGAAAAGTTTGGTGTTTCCATGTGACTGCTACTCTTATTCTTCACTGCAATTGGTTTTGTTTCTTTCTTGCAGATAATCACATCTCTGGTGTCTCAGAGATCCTCTGGCATGTTCACCTCCTTCAAGATGAGGGAGATGAGGTCATTGTATATGAGCAAAGAGTGCTTCTCCCCTGCTCCTCCCCCCTTTATTTTGGTATTTCAGCTGGGGATTCTATATATGCCAACAGCCTTATGGGTTCTCAGCTGTCGGATGGCCTTCCAACCTCATTGGCCTGGGGTTTTCCTGAGATGATAGCAGGTGATATGCTGTAAGGCAGTAATTTCAAGGGCTGAGTCTCAATTGAGGAGATACTCGAAGTTGTGCTTCCAATGAGTGCTCAGTCTCTCTGTGTTCTTGATGGGCAACTCTCTGTTCTCATCTATCAGTGGGGTAGGTCCTTGTGTGTTTGGGCCATACATGGTCTTGATTACATTGATGAATTCACATAAGTCAGGGTTCTAGCAAGTTGCTGGATTTCCTACATACTTTCGAACATCATCTATGCTTCAGTTCACAGGCTTTTTGTTGTACTTTGTTCTCCATTTGTCTGTAGACCTACTTTCCTTTCCTCATGTTTTGGTGCTACCTCCTGTGCAAGAGTACCTTATGTTTATGATTTAATAGCTCCTGGACCTCCTGGTCATTCTTGTCAAAGTAGTCTTGATGATTCCTACTAAAAAGAGCTACAGTCATCCAGTCGGTGTTCTTTTCATGTGGATTTTTTTTTAATGTGGATTTAAGACCATACCAAGCACTGTGAACATTCTGTATATTCCTGTTCATTGAAAATCGCCATACAAATTGTGGGTACTAAGTATCTCTCCTAGGAATCCCTGAATTCATCGACATGGAAATTCCTGCCATAACACTTCTGCTGCCCCTGCAGTTTTTGGGATGGAGACAATTGTCTGGATTAGATGATGGTCAGTCCAGCAGTTGTCAGCTCCTGTCATAGCATGGGTGATGTGGGCATTTTTGCTATCCTTCGCTTGGATGACAACATAGTCAAACAACTGCCAAAGTTTGCAGTGAGGGTGTTGTCATTACTTTTATTTGTCTATCAAATTATGCATTTGTTATGACCAGACCATGTTCTGGGCATTTTGCCAGAGGATGACTCTGATAGTATTTGTTTTCCCTCTGCCCTCCTTGCCAATCATGTCTTTTAAGAGATTTGTGTCTTACCCAACTCTTCCATTGAAATCATTAAGGAGAACGAACCTGTCTCTCTTAAGGGCATGGGACAACAATTGATCAAGGTGAGAATAGTTTTCCTCTTTGGTCTAATCCATTGTGCCTGGAGTTGGGATATGTGCATGGACAACTGCAGTGTCCTCTGGGTTAAGGTGAACAGAAGGGTGATGAGGTTTTCATTTATTCCACTAGGGGGCTCATTCAGATGGTCAATCAGTTTGTTCTTTTATAGCAAAACCATCCTCATTGAATAGTTGGTCTTATTCTCCTGGCTTACCTTTCCAGAAGAAGGTGTGTACACCACCTTGTTCTGTAAGCTAACCTTTTCCTGCCTGCCATGTTTCACTCAGAGTAATGATGCCAATTAATAGCACAAGAGTTCTTTGGAAATGATAGTGCTGCAATGCTCAGGGCTCATAGAAGGAGGCCATTTGACCCATTGAGTCTGCACCAACCCTCCAAAGGACATCCCAACCACACCTAACACCCACCCTATCCTTTAAGCCCATATTTACAATGCCTAATCCATCTAGTCTGCACATCCCTGGACACTACAGGACAATTTAACATAGCCAACCCACCCAACCTGCACATCTTTGGACAAGGGAGGAAACCGGAGTACCAGGTGGAAACTTACACAGACATGGGGAGAATGTGCAAGCTCTACACAGACAGTCGCTTGAGGTTGGAATCAGACCCTAGTCCCTGGTGCTGTGAAGCAGAAGTACTAACCACTGTGCCACCCTGCCACCCTTAAGTTCCCACTAAGGTTGTCCATGAGGATCTTGATGTTTTAGTTAATGAAGACTCATTGCTGCCAAAGCAAGCTGAATGCATTAATTGGAGATATTTGGCAGAGGACCCTGCTCTGAGGAACTGCGGTGATGTCCTGGATCTTGAGATGATTGGTATCCAACAACCACAACCATCTTCCTTGTGTAAGGAGGTGAAGAGTTTTTTTTCTCTCAGATTCCTGTTGACTTCAGTTTTCCTAGCACTCTTTGATACCACATTTGATCAAATGCTGCCAGATCACTGTCACCAAAACACTGCCAGAAATCACATTACTATAGTCTGACAGGTTTATCTGAAATCCGGTGATGAAGGGGCTACACTCCAAAAGCTTGTGATTTCAACCTGTTGGACTATAACCTGGTGTCATGTGACTTCTGACTTTGTCCACCCTAGTCTAACAGCAGCACCTGCACATCATGACCAAACCATTGGAATTCGCCTTTATTGTCCATATTTGGACCAAGGCTGTAATGAGTCCTGGAGCAGGGGATCCTGGCGGAACCAAAAATTAGCATCAGTGAAAGCTGCTTGAGAGCGCTATTAATGATCCCTTCCATCAGTTTGCAGATGATTGACAGGATTATGATGGAGCAGTAATTGGATAGCCTGCGTTTTGTGGACAGGACACATCTGAGCAATTTTTCATTTCATCAGGTAGACACTAGTGTTGTAGCTATACTGTCAAGGGCCACAGTTAGTTCTAGGATACAATTAATGAGTACCAGATCCGGAATATTAATTGCGCTTATAGTTTTCAGTGAACTCAATTATTTCTTGCTCCATGCATTCTCTTCTACATTCCTCACTGAACTAGGTTTGGTCCTCTAGCTTAACTGTAATGGCAGATTGAAGGATATACTGGGATAATACAGCATCTTTCAAACCAATGGTCACTAGAAGGCATAATCTCAGAGCAAGGGCTCATCCATTGAAGACAGTGATGAGAAGGAATTTCTTCTCTCAGAATGATAGTGAATCATTAGAATTTATTCCACACAGAACAGTCAAGGCTGGATTGTAACATATTCACAAGGTTGAGGTAGACAGATTTTTAAACAGTAAAGGAATCAGGAGTTGAGGATTATCAGCTCAGCCATGATCTCACTAAATGTTGGAGTAGACAAAATGGGCCAAATGGCCTGCTTCTGCTCTTACATCTTATGCTGTAACTTGGTGAGCTCCAGGTCATGAAAGGGTCACCTAGCCTAATGGCAAGACAACATTGACAATTTTAGCTCCATTCCCCATTCAACAAGCAATCAAATGGAAAGCTGGCCAGTGGAAAGAAAGAGCTGGTGAGAAGCCTGGCATCAATTTGTTGACTATTTAACCCTCTACAGCAGGACACTCGAACAACCCGATATTAGCCCTGCTCATAAGGCTGTGTTAATGACCTTTTTGGAGTCATATTCACCTATATAACTCTCTAATCCCTCCTCAAACCATTCCTGTGCATTGTAGGGGGTCTAATATCAGAGCTCACATGTTCCACATTATTGGTCATCCGAATATGAATTATTATCTATCCCAGAGTCACTAATTCATTGCTTTCTCAAAGAATGCAGGACAAGATTACCCCAAAACTCATGTTTTTTCCAATATCATCACTTGATTGCACCGGAAGGGGTTTGATTTGATTTGATTTTATTTATTATTGTCACATGTACCAAAGTACAGTGAAAAGTTTTGTTTGCGTGCAGTACAAGCAGATCATAACTTACAAAGACACAAAGATCATAGGGTGATTTAACAGACCGAGTAATGCAAAGTTACGGATGCAAAGAAGCTGCACAAAAAGCAAGATAAGCATTAGATTTGACTATTAACAGCAGGGAAGAAGCCGTTCTTGAACCTGTTGGTATGTTTGTTTAAGTTTTTGTATTTTTTGCCTGATGGAAGAGGTTGGGAGAAATTATAACTGGGTTGGGAGGGGATTTTGATGACTTTGGCTGCCTTTCTGCAGCAACGAGATGTACAGAGGGAGTTAATGGATGGAAGGTTGGCTTATGTGATGATCTGGGCAGTTTTCACAACTTTCTGTAGTTTATTACAGCCCTGGTATAGCAGTTCAAATTATATAGAAGAGGGCGTCTGGTGCACAAATAATGTGCTGACCATAGCCAACCAGCTCACACTTCCAAAACTCACAACCGAGTGTTAAACATTAGTTGAGATTCTGCAATTGGACAACATTTGCTGGATAATCCTCAAAGTGTGAGGAATTATCCTGACAACAAGTTGAGAAGTTGTCAGTCAGGCTTACAGTTTAGGAACAGGAGTAGGCCATCAATGAGATCATGGCTGATCTGTGACCTAACTCCATATACCTGCCTTTGGTCCACATCACTTAATTGTTTGACAAACAGAAAATCTCAGATTTAAAATTAACAACCGATTTGGCATCCATTGTTGTTTGTGGAAGAGAGTTCTAAACATCTACCACTTTTCGTGTGTAGAAAAGCTTCCTAACATCTCCTAAATGGTCTGGCCCTAATTCTCAGACTTTTCCCTCTAGTTCTAGAATGCCCAACTAATGGAAATAATTTATCTGTATCTACTCTGTCTTTTCCTGTTAATATCTTGAAGACCTCAATCAGATTATCCCTTAATCTTCTAAATTATAGATAAAATAGACCCAATTTATATAATCGCTCCTCATAACTTAACCCCTGAATTCCAGGTATCATTCTTGTAGATCTACATTGCACTCCCTCCAAGGCCAATATATCTTTCCTAAGGTGTGGTATCCAGATCTGCTCACAGTACTCCAAGTGAGGTCTAACCACGGTTTTGTTTTACTTGAGAAATGGTGTACTGGCACTGGAGGGGGTGCAAAGGAGGTTCACTAGGTTGATTCCGGAGTTGAGGGGGTTGGCTTATGAGGAGAGACTGAGTAGATTGGGATTATATTCATTGGAATTCAGAAGATTGAGGGGGGATCTTATAGAAACATATAAAATTACGAAGGGAATAGATAAGATAGAAGTAGAGAGGATGTTTCCTCTGGCAGGTGAAGCTAGGACAAGTGGGCATAGCCTCAAGATTAGAGGGAGCAGATTTAGGACTGAACTGAGAAGGAATTTCTTCACCCAGAGGGTTGTTAATCTATGGAATTCCTTGCCCAGTGAAGTAGTTGACACTACTTCAGTAAATTTTTTTTAAAAAAAGGTAGATTTTTTTTGAACAATAAAGGAATTAAGGGATACGGTGAGAACGCAGGTAAGTGGATCTGAGTCCACGAAAGGATCAGCCATGATCTTATTGAATGGCGGAGCAGGCTCGAAGGGCCAGACGGCCTACTCCTGCTCCTAGTTCTTATGTTCTTATGTATAACTGCAGCACAGCCTCTGCACCCTTATATTCCAGTCCTCTAAATATAAATGCCAGCATTCCATTAGTCTTCTTGATTATTTTCTACACCAGTCTATGACATTTTAAAGATCTGTATCTGAACACCCAAGTCTCTTTGGACATCACTGTATTTAACTTCCTACCATCTAGAAATTACCCTGATCTATCCATTTTCAGTCCTAAATGGATAACCCACACTTGCTTACATTGAACTCCATCTGCCACAGTTTTGTCAATTCACCTAGTCCATCAATATCCCTTTGTAATTTTATGTTATCATCTACAATGTCACCTAACTTTCTGTCATCAGCAAATTTGGATATTGACTTTCTGTGCCATTATCCAAGTTATTAATAAATAATGTGAATAATTGAGGCCCTAACATGGATGATGTACATGTGTGTTCTATAAGTTACATATATAAGTTACATACATATAATACTCCGTTCTTTGCAGACAGAAAAAGTATGTGCACACACTGTGCCTTTTCAAACTCAACAAAATAGGTGGCAGCCATTCACTGAGTAATTTCTCTTCGGACAATGCCCTGACCAATCAGGTTCAACCTGTCTGGTAAAATTTAATGTTAACTATTAATCAGCAAAAACAAGGGCATTTTCCACAGCAACATCTTTCCCAATCAGAGTCAACTTGGCAACTGATCAGCACTTTCCTCTTATACAGTATAAATGTTGATTTTCCCTTTTAATTTGGATTCTTTAGACATATTCTGAAGGGTATAAGACATTTGTTAAACCTCAACTGGAGTACTGTATAGAATTCTGGGCATCACATTATAGGGAGGCTGTAAACACATTGGACAGACTGCAGAAACAATTTACAACTAGGTTCCATGGTTGAGAAAATTCAGTTATGAGGATAGCTTGAAGAAGTTGGGACTGTTTGTCTTGGAGAAAAGAAGATGGAGAGGAGATCTGATACAGGTTTTCATAATCATGAGAAAACTGATAGAGTACATAGTTGAGAAACGGTTCCTGTTGTAAAAGGAACAAGAATGAGGGGGCATAGGTTTAAAGTGATTTGCAAAAGAAGCAAAGGTGATACAAGACAAAAACACATTCTCTCTCAGTGAGTAGTTAGGTTATGGAATGCTTGAGCTAGAAGCGTGATAGAGACAGGTTCAACCGAGGCATTCAAGATGGAACTGAATGATTATTTGGATAATATAATGTGCAAGGATTTGGAGAAAAAGGAGAGAAAGGCATTAGGTAATCATGCTCAATTGAAGAGCTAGTGCATGTACAATGGGCTGAATGGCCTCCTTCTATACTGTAAGACTTAGGTAATTCTGTGTTTTGTCAACCGCGCTCATTAACATTTATGTTTCTCATTTCATGTCCCCAGAATGTAGCAAGATGCATCACAGAAAATGAAGCAATTTTTTAAATGGAGTCACTGTTACGACAAAACCTGTCATTAAATATTTTCTTTGTAACTGAACTGTCTCTGTGGGTCACGCAACCCCTCAATCCTGCTCTGACATTCAGTTATCTCATTGCTGATCTCCACCTCAAGTCAATTCATAACTTCAGAGGAACAATTAAACTGCCCTGTAAAAATGATGTAAAAATCCACAGCATTATTGCAAAGAAGAGCAGGGAACTTTTCCTTGGGGTGGCCTGGTCAATGTTTTACCTCTCTTGTTAACCTTCAATGCTCATTACAGTTTGCGGGATCTTGCTATGTATAAACTGGCTGTGCATTTCTTATACTGCAACAGTAAAAACGCTTCAAAATTGGCTACTAAGCACTTTCAATGTTCTGGGATTGTGAAAGATGCTCTATAAATGCAAGTCTTTCTTTTCAAGTCTTTCTGATTAATTTCCTGTACCCTCCAAGGAAGTTTTGCAAATGTTTGAACTGTTCTGCTGTTCTCAGGTACTTACAGAGCTTGTGAAAATATTAAGCAGCTCATCACTCTTGTTTTCAGTTTTGCCATAGAAGATGTCAGTCCATCTGGGCTAGTGCCTTATGGACATTTCCTGCTTTGAGTTATTTAATCACCCATGCACAGCTGACTGCTACATATGTTATGGATTCCCAAGCCAGCTTGACAGTAGAGGGCAAAAAGAAACCAAGAGAAATGCAAGATGCTGGGGTAAAAAGCCTGTAAAGTTTGTAAATGCTTAGAAAAACAGAGTACTTGTGTTCTGAAAAAGAGAAAACTGCACAGTCTGAAAATCAGAAATAAAAAGAGAAGACAGTGGGGGTATTCATGTTATCTGGCTGCATCTGCAGAGAAAGAAACTAAGTTAAACTTTCAGGTCAATGACTTTTCATCCCAATCCAGTAAGGTGCCAAAGGAAAGCCTTTAGCAGGATGGAAGACAAGAGAGATTAATGACAGAAGAGTTAATTAGGTAGTATTACAAGGCTGAAGCGAATGGTGATGAGGCAATATACTAAATTGGGGAAGTAAATATAGTTCATTGTTTCACCTGGAAGGTGTGTTGGGGCATTAAGGCAATTTGCCAAAGGAAAGAAACACAGCATTGGGGTAATAGAGAAGGGTAATCAATGATGCAGTGGCAGGGGCAGATGTATTTGGTGGTGGCCTCATCTTAGAGTTGGTGAAAACGGTGGAGGATGATCCATTAAATACAGAAGCTGGTAGGGCAAAAGGTGAAGAGAGAGGGGATCTTATTGTGCTTCTGGGATGGAGTAGAAGAGGTAATAGATAAGCATGGGAAATGGAACAGACACAGTCAGGTGTCCTGTTGATCATGCTGAGTAGGAATCTCCGGTTGAGGATAAAGGAGGTGCTGGTATAGAAGCTTACATCATTGGAATTGATCAAATGGAATCCTAAGAGGTTGCATGGTGTAAGTAACTGTTGTTGAGGTAGCTGTATGAATCAGTGAGTTTATAAAGAATGTTTGAGGATAGCCTGTCCTGAGAAAGGGAGACAGAGGAATTAAGCAAGGGAATGGAAAGTTGGAAGTAGACTATGTGAAGGTGAGAGAAGAATGGAAATTATAGCAAATTTAATTAAGTTTACCAATTGAGACAAGAGTAAGAATTGGCACTGATACTGTCGCCAATGTACTCGAGAAGGAGTTGAGGGAGTTAGCCTGAGTAGAACTGGAATAATTAATGTTCCATGTCCCATAAAATATAGGATTAGCTAGGATCTTTGCGAGTAGCCAGAGCAACATTTGTTACTCGGAGGAAGTGAGATGATATAAAAGAGACGTTATTCAATGTGTGAACAAGTTCAGCCAGGCAGAGTAGAGAGGCGTTTGAAGGAAACTAGTCAGGACTCCATTCAAGGAAATAGGGCAGAGATCTCAAACAGACTTGATTAGGGATGGAGGTGTGATGAGATTGAATATCCACATTGAAAAGGAAACAGCTAGGGCCAGAATTTGTAAAGAGTCAAAATGCCAAAGGACATTAGAAGAACATCAGAACGTGTGGTTGGGGGGGATATTGGACAAGGGGAGAAAAAGTAGAATTAAAAAAGGGAACAAATCAGTTCTTGTGGGGCAGGAACGGGCTGAAATGATGCGCAGAATTGAATGCCTTCTGTCATTGCAAGTTTGCTGGGAGGGAGCATTTAATCACCTCCACCCAAGCGAAGTCCTTAGGCCAAGGATGTCAGCTTGAGAGTAAGGCAGAGATTTAAAATGGCAGGCCACTGGATGTTTGGGGAACATGCATGTGGATTGAATAGAGGTATTCCTAACACAGATTTGAATCGTTGCCAAGAAGCTCATATGTGCTATACAGCAAGCAGGGGATTCATGTAGAAGCTTTGAAATTCTTATTGTTGGCAGTCAGCCAAACACCTGTAAGAATTGCTTGAAGACAGTTAATATGTTGAAAGAAAACCACGACATAAGTGATAAGGTTTATTAAAAATGGACTTGTTTTCAAGTCGAGAAAAACTTTTCACAGCAAACAATGGAAGCCAGTTTTGCTAAGCTGCAGACAACAGTAGAATTTTTTTCAAACTGGATAGTTTGTACTTTTTGGTCAGTCAGAACAAACAGCAATTTTTTTTGACTCAAATACAGCTTTGCATTCTGTTTAAAACAAGTTCGTCTTCGGCTGAAACAAGATACAAAAGGCCTACAAATTTACTGTAGATTGTAAGTATATTTTTCATCAAAATATTTGTTTGCATGTCCTGAGTTCTAGTGAATTTGTTACCATATAGTATTTTAAATAGTTTTGATTGTTTTATAGTTATTTGAATTTAGTCAATCTTCATTTAGCTTTAGGTGAGTTAACTAATAATCTAGGATTGATTCTTGTACTAAAATGTCATTTAAAAAGTAACCATTAAAACTTGTAGACTTACATTTAACACCTCAAAGACTTGACCCACAAAATAAATAAATAAAGATGTTTTATTTTATGTGCACTATGAGCTATGAAATATCATTTACCCATGTAGCCTAGATGTTCCAGTGGCCAGACAGTCATTATTCCAGCGTCAATGGGAGTTGTGCATGGGTAACTTGTGGAATTCCCATAATAGCAGACTTCAAAGGAAATGCACATGAAATTGAAGATTCCACTAGACAGATCCTCTACCTTCCAAAAATCTCTATTTAAATCAAAGAATTCAGAAGTGTCCAACAAAATTAAGAAATAATTACCCAGGAAAAGTTAGGTTTTAAATACCTGGGGTGAATTTTCCAATCTCATGCTGATTATGTCAGCCTTTTTTACAGAAGGAGATAGTTCCACATTGCTGACAAGAGATTCCAATCAGAAATGCGGAGCCTTACTTCCACTCTGACAGTACTTTTGTAGTGAGAACTGTCAGGGCAAACCACATCCACTCTTCACAGCATTCAGCTGCCATATTCTGGAATTTAAACGTCCAGAATCACAGATAGCCACTTTCAAAACTGCTGTCAACTGGTTAAGTACATTATGTAAGTGTGAGGTTAGGGTGCCAGGAAAGTAAGGGGTAGAGTGCCAAGCTCGTTGGGTGCCTGGTAACTAGGGTGTCAGGGCCAGTTCCAGAGCAGGGACTTTGCCAATTTCACCCAGCCACTCTGATCTACCATGAACACTGCATCACATACCTGGCTCCTTTGCACCTTGCACCCTATCCACCTGGCATCCTTCCCCTGGCACTCTATCTACCTGGCACCCTACATAACTGGAACCCTGGCAGCTTACCCAACTGGCACCTATTTATCTCGGAACCTGACCCTGCTTCACATGTGATCCACCCCTCCATCCCAAATTTGATCTGGACCTGATCCCTCTTTTAACTTTTCTCTCATTTTTATTTTCTTACTTCCACCATTTTTTGTTTTAATTTCATTTGCATTTTGACATCTGGACACAGCATAAGAATGCTAAAAATTGGTGCAGGGAAGGTTAATGTTATGCTGGGGTCAGGTTGAGAGCATCAGGTACCATCTGTTAAGTACAGTCATTGCATTCTACAACCTTTGATATATGCATATGCGTTATTAATGAGTGATTTGGAAGCTAACATAAAGGCACAGTTAAAATTTTTGATAGCCCCCATTTGCCAGTAGCCTGTGACCAGTCCCTCAAGGCGGGTAGTGCATAAACTTCCAATTACCTGTTTATTTCTATGACTCAGTTAAGCAAAAATCACACATAGGGCTGAGTGAATGCTCCATGGGGGACCTAGCAACGTGTGTGATTAGCCAGTATTCAAGATAATCTGTTCCTCTTAAGGCAAATAGTCTCTCCTTGCAAAAGGGAGCATGCTCATTGGAAGGAGGTTGCTGCTCACTTCTGGTTGTGCAAGTGGCTGAAAGCAGTAGCAAAATAAATTTAGCACCTGGGAAGAGCGAGTGCTCCAAGATTCATGGATGTGGTGTTCAGTGATGGAGATCAGCTGGAGCAGAGAAGTGGTATTTCCTTGGTGGTCGGGGAATGAGAGGGACTAGGAGGCCACCAGGGAGCAATATCAGAAAGGAATGGAAGCAGATGGCCAAGGATGTCAACTGATGGAGCCACAAGAAGTTCAACGACCTGATGCAGATAATCCAAGTCGGCTATGTCAAAGGGCATCTCCAATATATCACATCACCAACCGCAAATGTTGCTCAGTACACAACACCCCATCAGTGATCCAGCAGCAGTCCCGAATAGTCGGGATTCAAGCATAACGGGATTCAAGCTGTTTTACCTCCTCTCCACACCCACCTCTCATAATGTGGAAGGAGGCCATTTGGCCCATCGTGTCCACACCAACCCTCCAAAGAGCATCCCACCCAGATCCAGCACCCCCGCCCTATCCCTGTAACGCTACATTTAACATGTTTAATCCACCTAACTGCACATCCCTGGACACTAAGGACAATTTAGCATGGTCAATCTACATACCCTGTACATCTTTGGACTCTGCGAAGAAACCGGAGCACTAGACGGAAACCTGCACAGCGTGGGGTGAACATGCAAACTCCGTGCATCAGTCACCCAAGGCTAGAATCGAACCTGTGCCCCTGGCACTGTGGGGCAGCAGTGATAACCACAGTGCCATCTATAAACAAGTTTCACACCCACCTCTCATACACATGCAGTTCTTCATTTATAGCAAGCTTGTCACCTAATTCCAGAAGAATACAATTACTGATAGTCTTTCCTCTCTGTTGCAGCTTAAGATCATACTCAAACAGAGCGGCCATGTCCAAGAGCAGCCTCTGGTGCTGGGGTGAGAAAATACCACATCAGCGATGAAGAAGTACCTTCACGTTGAAGAGGGGTCATGGGACTCAAAACATCAACTCTATTTTCACTCCACAGATACTGCCAGAGCTGTCAAGTTTCCCCAGGAATTTCTGTACCTGTTTATTCAAGCACTTTTGCTTTGTTTGACACTCACAGCCACAAGCTGGCACAACTCAAACATATGGGATAGTATAAAGATGATATCTGCACATGGTGAGTCAGCAAGTCCAGTGGAAAGGATAATTTTATGTGAAAGCAACATTCCAATAAGTTTTTCTACAGAGGTCTCACATGAGAAATTTGACAGGGACAACGTACAGGAGAATGCTAATGAACAATAACACAGAGATGGAAGGTGCATCAGATGCCAACCAGACAGTGTCTTGGCACTGTCAAGGATCATAGAGTAGGCCAGCTCCAATGTGACACAGAAGAACTTGCTCCATGACTGCATTTGCTTGCCGAACTGTGATGGAATGTCTGGGGGCACAGTTTCTGCTGCTGCACGGGCAGAGGCCAGCAAAACATCTGTGCTGCAAAAGCAGCAAAGAAGCTCGGATGAAGCTCATGAGATCCATAATTATTACCATACAAACCTAGCTTGCAACCATGCAGGCTCTCACAACCATCCTGCAAACTATACTTCAGCAGATTATCAGGATTACTGAGGCACAGCCCAGAGAATACCAGTGGCTCTCAGCAACAACATGCTGTCCTCTCCCAGGATGAGAGTATTCATTCAAACACCCCTACCACTTTGCCAGCAACTTTGTGAATGTGAGCCTACATCTGAAGGGCAAAAATACATGCCAGTATATCAGGCACCTGTCTCTATCAACCTGTACTTCTGAAAATGACTTCCCTGTGTGATATTAATAAGTGGCATTTAAAATATTGACTGTTTACACACAATTTATTTCAGCCAGATCTAACCCTGAACGGATTTTGGAAATCGCATCCCTGAGTTTTAAGACATTCCAGTCTATTGGAAAAGTGGAAAATATGTGGACACCAGCATTCCCAAATCATAATTCAACTTTTCTTATTGAATATATTTTTTCTTTTATTTCTCTGCGTTATGTATATATTCCTATACATTTTACTAGAGTTTTGAATAGATAGACTGCTCCAAAATATGTTGGTTCAAGATCTAAGAATTCAAGAAAAAAATGTAGGGAAAAAACATGGTAAATGTATGTTTTTCACAAAACAATATATAGTACTGCAATGCATGGTGCCTTTAAGAGTCTCAGTTTTCATTATTTCTGAAAATCAAATGATGTTCTCAGAATACAGGATTTTGTGAGAGATTAATATTCATTCAGTACCAATCGAATCACATTACTTATATAATCTACCTCTAATAGATAATATTTTTAGAAATGACTTTATCTCCTAAAGCTTCATGGGCTAGGCAGACTGTTAAAATGAAGAGGTACAAATTGAAATTTTGTTATTTGACTAATAAATCCAGTAAGAAATTGAGGACAAACACCTTTATCCAGACAATGGTTAGAATGTGGAGCTTGCTACCACCATGAGTTGTTGAGGTGATTAGAACAGATTTCTTTAAGGCATGTAAAATAAACACATGGGAGAATTAAAGCACATGTTGATAGATGAAGTAGGGTGGTAGAAGGCTTGTGTAGCATATAAACAGTATTGTAGATCAATTGGGCTGAATGGCCACATCAATGCTGTAATTCTTGGTATTTTTAAACAACCAGTCCAGTGCTGTTGTTATTATAGGCCTCTAGCACAGGTGAGACTCGAACTGAGGGCCATTGACTCAGAGTTGGGGACACTACCACTGCACCACACGAGTCCCTAAAGATGTAATTCTAAGCAACTAATGAATGCTGTGTTGCTTTAACTCACTTGTTTGAACTGATTAGCCTTAAACCTTTGTAATTTATAGAATGTTCTCACATGTAAGAAGTTGGAGCAAGTCTTTGTCTGAATACTTGGAGCATTCAGATCCATAAAGATTCATTGAATCATACAACATAGAAACAGATCCTTTGGTCCAACTAGTCCACACAGACCAAGTTTCCCAAACTAAACTAGTCCCATTGGCCGGTGTCTGGCACATATCCCCCTAAACCTTTCCTATTCATGTACCTATCCAAATGCATTTTAAATGTTGTAACTGTACCTGCATGTACCACTTTCTCTGGCTGTTCGAACCAATTTGTCCTCCTATTTGTTGGCTCTACCATCATGTTAACTTTCTGATATTTGTGTATAAGATAACTCTCTGGACAATAATATTCAATAATTTCTCACCATTTTAAACCCAAACATTCTGTTTTTTTTTCTTCCTCTAAAGTCTTCGATTTAAATAAAGATGTTCAGGGAGTTCCATGCATGGGGAAATTGTCCAGCAGTAATTTCAACTTGCTGAACAATTCCTCTGTTTGCTATGATGGAGTTTCCATGAGGTCTCATACGTAACTCCTATCTATGCTGGCATAATGACTGTCTGCCCACTGGAAAATTCAGGCCGGTACATTTTGAAATATTGTTCAAATATTGTTTTGAATACACTAATAACTAGTGACTAGAATCGAGCACATGTGTGGGGAGGTGATGGCCTAGTGGTATTATCATTGGACTGTTAATCCAGAGACCCAGGTAATGTTCTGGGAAGAGATAGTAGGAACTGTAGATGCTGGAGAATCTGAGATAACAAGGTGTAGAGCTGGATGAACACAGCAGGCCAAGCAGCATCATAAGAGTAGGAAAGCTGACGTTTCGGGCCTAGACGCTTCTTCAGAAAATCAGGGTCTAGGCCTGAAACATTAGCTTTCCTGCTCCTCTGATGCTGCTTGGCCTGCTGTGTTCATCCAGCTCTACACTTTGTTATCTCTAATGTTCTGGGAACCCTGGTTCAAATCCTGCCACGGCAAATGGTGGAATTTAAATTCAATAAATATCTGGAATTAACAGCCTAATGATGACCATGAATCCATTGTCGAAAACACCCATCTGGTTTACTAATGTCCTTTACAGAAGAAAACTGCCATCCTTACCTGGTTGAGCCTACATGTAATTCCAGACCCACAGCAATGTGGTTGAATCTTAATTGTCCTCTAGGCTGAGCAATAAATACTGGCCTAGCCAGCAACGCCCTCATCCTGTGAATGAATAGAGAAAAAGAAATGTCCAACTGCAGTTCCCACATTCAAGATGTATGTATCAGCAAATACAGATCTAATAGTTTAACTTAATAAACAGAAAATAATTGGAATTGGTAGAGAAGTGTCTAGAAGATAGTAAGTCATAAATTAGCATCAGCACAGCTTTTGAATATTAAATTTTGCCTGTGCAAAAATACTTTTTTGATGAAGCAACAAAAAAGTTGCCCTCAATGACATTTGGTTGAAATATTAAGGGTGTCAAGGGCACAGTATTTAGTCAGAGTGTAAGTACGTAAATGTCCTTAGCAAAAGTGGCTTGGTAGCACCACTACTGAACAAGCTGCCTAAGTTGTGAAGTGAAGATGCCGGTGTTGGACTGGGGCGGACAAAATCAGAAATTACACCACACCAGGTCATAGTCTGAAAGATTTATTTAAAATTCACTTAAGCTGATGAAGGAGCAGTGCTCCCTAAGTGTGTGATTTCAAAAAAATCTGTTGATCACAGTCATTTTGGACACAAAAGCCCTGTGTAACCTTAAGACCGTGAAAGTAGATTTTAAAAAATCAAGTGGCTCAAAACTGAGCATCCGTGAAACACCAGAAATCATCATCATCATCAGCAGTACAGCAGAATTGTTTCCAACCATAATCTGTAACCTTAATGTCCCAGCATACCCCTCAATCTACCATTACCATGAAGGCAGGAAATAAACCCATGTTTGAGGAATGCAGAATAGCATATCACAAACAGCAACAAGCATAGACAAAAATTAGCTGTCAACCTGTTGAATTGACAACATAGGCATACATGCACACTAAACAGTGAAAGCAGCATGCCATATATACAGTTAAGTGATTCCACAACCAACAAATAAGATCTAAGTTCTGCAGTCCTGCCACATTCTATCACGAATGGTAGTGGACAATTAACAACTAACCATAGGAGGAGGCTCCACAAGTATCTTCAACAATGATGGAGAAGTCCAGCTATCAGTGTAAATGACAAGAATGAAGCACTCCCAACTATCTGCTGCCTTCTTCTGAGGTCCCAACATCCCAAGTGCCATTTTTCTGCCCAGTGTGGTTCACTCCACATGATATCAACAAGTAACTGAAGGCATTGGATGCAGAAAAGGCTATGGTCCATGACAACATCCTGCAACAGCTGCAATACTGAAGTTCTGTCCTTCAGAACTGCCTGTGCCCCTAACTAAGCAGTTCCAGTATAGCTGCAACATTGGTATTAATTGGACAATGTGGAAAATTGCCAGACTATGCCCTGTCCACTATAAAACTAATCCAGCCAGTTACTACTCCATCAGCCTACTCTTGATCATTTGCAAAGTGATGGATGGTGTGATATTATGCTGCATTTACACAGCAATAACCTACTCACAGATGTTCAGTTTTAGTTGCATCAGTGTCTTTCAGCACCTGACATCATGTCAGCTGTCCATGTTTCATCATGGACCTCCCCCACTTCATAAAGTCAGAAATGGGGATGTTCACTGATGATTGCACATTGTTCAGTACCATTCACAATAACTCTAGTACTGAAGTAATTGGGGTCCATATGCAACAGGACCTACATAACATTCAGGGTTGGATTGATAAATGCAAGTAACATTTAGACCATAAAAATTCCAGGCAATGGCCATTGTCAACAAGAGAAAATCTAACCAACTCCCCTTGACATTCAAAAGCATCACCATTGCTGTATCTCCCGCAATCAACATCCCAGGATTTATCACTGACCAGATTCTGAATTGGACAAGCCATATAAATACCGTGGCTACAAGAGCAGGTCAGAGCAGAAAAGCTTTTCTCCAAATTGCATAACACTAGGATAATAGCAACAAATATCATCTGCAAGCTGACATGTTGAGATATTAATTGCAGTCGACATCGGGTGCATTCTGGGTCCCTTGCTCTCTGGGGCTTCAGCCCTTTCTTTCTCCGCGTTTGCTATGACTGTTAATGAGCAGATGTAATGACCTGTAGGGAACAATGGAATTGCTCAAGTGTGCAGCTATTTAGATGAGACTGTCACGCCCACTGAGAGTGGCTACAGTTTGATTCCCCTCACCACCACCCACCCACCTCCCAACACCCAACCCCCAGCTGCTCCACATGACCGAAGAGAATAGACAGGCTGTGAGTCTCTAACAAGTCACAATATAACTCGGCAGTACACTTACTGGCAGCATATGGCAGCTCCAAGCTTGTGATGCTCTATCCATTCAGTTTAGAGACACAAAGGGGGAATAAATGTTTATTTTGATGTCTTCTTGCCACTCAGTGGAATTCCCTGGACACATCGATAAGGGGATATTAATTGGCTTGACCAATAAATATTCTATGCACCCTAAACAATCTCTTCAAGAAACAGATTGGGCCCTGTGCAGGCCCCAGTGCTTGTTAATTGAAATAATGAATAACAGGCTGATTGCTTCAGACTGGTAAACATTAACAAAATGATTCATAACCTGTAGCTCACAGGCAGACACAGGGAAAATGGCAACGTGTCTAATATTTGCCAATCACAGAAGGACCAGCTGGTGCCATATTGTCAGGAAGGACAAAGTGCTATTAATTACTGTTTTAGAGATAAACAAAAGTGCTTCAATGTAAGTAATAAAAATGTAATGGTCCAAACAGACACTCGCATAATTCTTTCATTTACTGTTCTATGCTACATCATTTGAAACATTTTGGACACAACAGAATCCTCCAGTCTTTGAGAAAAACAAAAATATAATAATTAGAAAAGTTAAGTTGGGAGGATGCAAATAGTCATTTATTGGCATACCAGATATACCATGTAGTTTTCATTCATATGAAGTGCTTTTGATTTTGAATTGTTACAGCTGTCCAAATGACTTGGGTCGTCAAACTGCAGTGAAGCCAGGAGTACAAAAGTGAGGCACATCAATTGCAAGTACAATGAAAAACAGTGCAGAGTTAACTTTGAAATGTTACTTCTCGATTTTTCAATTAAAGGAAAGGGTAGATGGCTACCTTGGAATGAGTAGGCCATGCAGCTCCGTGGATTTGTTCTGTCAGGATTAAATTGCAAAGATTAATACTCAACCAGTATTCAATCTTTCTAAGTACCATTTTTACTCAGCCAGTTACACTTGTAGTTGTCACCCACAAGGATTTATGAGGTTGACAGATTTGCCAGTCTTTCCAATTTTCCTGTGTTGAAAATCCTTACTGCAGGAACTGATCTTCTCTGACAATGTTGCACAGCATTGAACCATAAATACTGGCAATATGCCATTTTTAGCCTCTATTAATTAATGAACTTAACCGCTGATGCTATTTAAGCTGACCAGACAGGTGGTAGACACAGATTTACCTGCTAATAGGACAACAGATTAAAATTACCCCCTCGAATTAGGAACAAAAACAGAAGTTGCTGGAAAAGCTCAGCAGGTCTGACAGCATCTGTGAAGATAAAATCAGAGTTAATGTTTCGGATCTGATGACACTTTCTCAGAACTGATGGTGGCTGGGAAAATGTCAGTTTATATGCAGAAAATAGGGAGGGGGATGTGGTAGGGAGTAAATGATAGGATAAAGGATAGAGCCTAAAGAGAGAGAAGAGCAGTTGGATAGACAAAGGAGTTGATAACAATTTGGCTAGGAGGGTTAATAGTGGTTAATGGGGACTATTAGTGACTAACAACAGGGGGTGGGTAATGGCATGCTATGTGATAACAAGGCCTGATGTGTGGGGTAGGGGTCTAGGACATGGGAGAGTTTAGGCCCTAAAATTATTGAACTTGATATTGAGTCCTGAGGATGCAGGGTCCCCAAGCAGAAAATGAGGTGTTGTTCTTTCAGCATGCATTGAAATTCGCTGGAACACTGCAGCAAGCCAGAGACAGAGACGTTGACCAGCAAACAGGTAACTGGAAGCGCGGTGTCTTTTTTGCGAGCAGAACACAGATGTTCTGCGAAGCGGTCACCCAGTCTACACTTTGTTTGCCCAATGTAGTGGAGACCACATTGTGAGCTGTCAATGCAGTAGACTAGATTCTGGGACGTGCAGGTGAAGTGTTGCTTCACCTGGAAGGTATGTTTGGGCCCTTGGATACTGGGGAGGGAGGAGGTAAATGGGCAGGTGTTGCACCTTTGCCGGTTGCAGGGGAAGATGCTGTGCGGCTGGGCGGGAGGGTGGGGTGGGGGTTGTTGAGAGTGAAGGAAGAGTGGAATGGAGATGAAGTAGCAGTGTAGGGTTTGACTGGTATCTACATCACTTTTGTCTGGCACAAGGTAATCACACAAGATGATCCCTGCAGCAGCAAACAGACCTATTGAATTTTTGGCCCTATCAGTGTGTCCCGGAGGGAACCATCCCTGTGGACCTGTGGAAAGCAAACAAGTGAGGGGAGGAGAATATATGTAGGTGTGTGGTGGCATCTCGTTGAAGGTCCCTCAAATTAGGATCGGCAACAAGTTAAAATCTTTACTTTCTATAAAATGTTGATCTCTGTGCATGGGATGAATCCTCTGTCTTACAGCAAAACAGATTACCTTTGAAATTGCAATTAGAACGAGGAGGGTAAGGATTAGATAAAATAAGGATAATGCTGGATGTGTTGTACAAGTGAATTAAACACGTTATTCTCATGAGTAAAAATCAAATTAAACTCACCTGTTGCCTAGTTTCTGAACATTATCTGGCAATTAAATAAAAAGGCTTGAATTTTCCAAACTGCACCACTACTTGATAGATTTGTAACAAGAATACGACACTAAAATTAAAATTAAATTTGCCTGGTCTTGGCAAATGGTCAGTTCTAAGTATGTTACCTGTAATATATAATATGGCTTCTTCTCTTGCTGCTTCTGGAAATATTCTACATCACCCTCTTCAGAGATGTTATTGCACACCTCTGGAGTAAGTGGGACTTGCACCTGTGCTTCCCAGGCCAGAGGTAGGGGCACAACCGCTGTGCCACAAGAGCCCTTTTTTTGTCTCATTTTTCTTTTTTCCTAAATTAATCTGTTTTGATGTGTTATGACACACCTGCAATACAGGTCAGACTTGAACCTGGATCTTGAACCTAAGGTAGGAACACTACCCTCAGGCAGTGTGAATCAACCTGTTCGGACATGCAGTTGCTACTTCTAAAGCACGATGTCCGACAATTTGCAGGGAAATAAATAGCATCCAGTTTGTGTTAGATTTGCCCTTGTCCATTTGATCATGACCATAAATTCCTGAAAACACGAGATGGAGATTGCCTAGCACCCTCTACAGGACATCAGGAATCTGAGCAACATCTGCAGACAGCTCCCACAAAATGTATGCCTCCTTTTCTGGTCCTTAGTTCCACTGATGGGGCCAAAAATTCATTAGGGTCTGTTTGCTGCTGCAGGGATCATCTTGCGTGATTACCCTGTGCCAGATCAAAGTGATGCAGATACCACTCAAACCCTACGCTGCTATTTCATCTCCATGTTTGTGGGGGTGCAAACCAGTATTGAAAGTGCTGCTGACTGGCTGCACGCTGAGTAGGGGCTCAGATGCATATGTTGCTAACTCAAGATAAACTTAGCTTCCATCTCTCAAAGAAGGGAGGTGTCCTGGCTGCAACACGGATTGGAAGTCCCGAAAGCTGTCTGTCACAGGGACTAAAAGTCACTAAGAAATGACAGTCCAGAAAGACAGCTCTGGATGAGGAACTTCAATGTCCACCACCAAAACTGGCTTAGCAGTAGCACTACTCATTGAGGTTGTTAGGTCATAAAGGCCACAGCTGCTAGACTGAGTCTGCAATAGGTGGTGAGGGAACAAATAAGAGGGACAAACATATTTGATCTCATCCTTACCAATATGCCGGTTGCAAATGCCTCCATCTATGACAGTATCAGTAAGAGAGATGAAGTCCCACCTTCACATTGAAAATACCCTCCACCTTTTCATGTGGCGCTACCACTGTGCTAAATGGGACAGACTTTGAACAGACCTAGCAACTCAAGACCGGGCATCCATGAGACACTGTGGGCTGTCAACAGTAGCAGAATTGTACTCTAGCACAATCTGCAAACTCATGGCCCAGCATATTCCCCACTCAACCACTGCCATCACCCCAGGGGGTCAACCTTAATTCAATGGACAGTGCAGGAGGGCATGCCAGGAGCAGTACCAGGCATACCTGAAAATTAGATGTCAACCTGGGGAAGCTACCAAACAGGACCACCTGTGTGCCAAACAGCGTAAGCAGCAAGTGATAGACAGAGCTAAGCAGCCACACAACTAATGGATCAGATCTAAGCTCTGCAGTTCTGCCACATCCCGTCATGAATGGTGGTGGACAATTAAATAACTCACTGGAGAGGGAGGCTCCACAAAAATCCCCATCCTCAATGATGGAAGAGCCTAACATATTAGTGCAAAAGACAAGGCTGAAGGTTTTGCAGCAATCTTCAATCAGAATTACTGGGTGGACAATCCAACCCAGCCTCTTCCAGTGGTCCCCAGCATCACTGATACCAGTCTTGAGACAATTCGATTCACTCCACATGAAATCAAGAAATGGTTGGCGGCACTAGATACTGCAAAGACTGTGGGTCCTGACAGCATTCCAGCGATAGTACTGAAGACATGTACTCCAGAACTTGCCGCTCCCTTGGCCAAGCTCTTCCAGTACAATTACAACAGCAACTACCTGACAAGGTGAAAAATTCTCCAGTACGTCTTCTGCAGAAAAGCAGGACAAATCCAACCCAGCAAATCAATGCCCCATCAGTCTACTCTCGATCATCAGTAAAGTGATGGAAGATGTCATTAATAGTACTATCAAACACCTGCTCAGCAATAGCCTGCTCAGTGACGGGTTTGGATTCTGCCAGGTCCACTCATCTCCTGACTTCATTACAGCCTTGGTTCAACATAGACAAAACAGATGAAATCCAGAGGTGAGGTGAGAGTGACAGCCCTTGACATCAAGGCCACATTCAAACAAGTATGGCATCAAGGAGACCTAGCAAAACTGGAATCAATGAGTATCATGGGGCAAACTCCCTGCTGGTCAGAGTCATACCTGGCAAACAAGAAAATGGTTGTCGTTGTTGGAGGTCAGTCATCTCAACTCCAGGACATCTCTACAGGAGTTCCTCAGGGCAGTGTCCTAGACCTAACCATCTTCAGCTACTTCATCAATGATCTTTGTGCAGTGATTGTAACGAGGTCAGCCAGGTGAACCTCATAGAATATGAGTTCCTTCACTGGGGCAATGAATCTGGTGCAATCAGGGAGCCATGGTTGACAGATAAGAACAGGAGTGTCAGACATCCTGTTCACTCTGAGAGCACACTCTCCACGTATAAATAAAGAGTGACTTGATGACGGGATACCAGCCTCTATGGAGTTATTTCAGTGGCGACAAGAGAAAAGTATACTTCTGAAGAAATTCACTCGCTACAGTCATCTTTGAGTTGGGGTAAGCATTTGAAGAATGCACCCAGTATGGAGAAGGAATGCATTATATTCGCTGGGCAAATGAAAAGCAACGAGTAATTCTTCTGACAGCTTGTGGACCCATAGCTTTTCAGGTTATTGGGAACTTGACTTTCCCTGAGGCATCAGATACTAAAACCTTTCAAGAGTTGACAGATTTAGTTAAGGAATATTATGACCCCAAGCATCTCTAATTCTGAGACATATTTGGTTTTACTCAGCAATTTGAGAACCAGGGAATCCATATTAGGATTTTTGACTAGGTTAAGATGACTGGCAGAGACATGTGACCTTGGTTTAACCCTTAATGAGATGCTGAGAGACTGTTTTGATATGTGGGATTAATAGTGTAACCACACAAAAGCACCTCCTAGCTGAAGTCCAACTGGTCTTCAAACAGGCACCACAACTAGCTTTATCATTGGAAAATGTGGCAAGTGGAGTTTATAAGTTGCAGGGTATTCCAATGGAAGTGCACACCCTCACCAGTCCAACTGAGCTTGGGGACCACAAAAAAGAAAGGCTGGATAGGCTGTGACTTTTTTCACTGGCGTTTAGGGGGTTGAGAGATGATGTGATAGAAGTTTATAAAGTAATGAGAGGTATAGACAGAGTTGATATTAGTTGTCTTTTCCCTTAGATGGGGAATTTCAAGACTAGGAGACACATTTTTAAGGTGAGAGGAGAGAGATGGGCGGTGTGGATTTGTTGGGCCAAAGGGCCTGTTTCCATACTGTAGGGATTCTATGAACATAAGAGACAATTTTTTTTCACAGAGGGTAGTTTGCGTGTGGAATGAGCTTCCTGAGGAAGTGATGGATGCGAGTACAATTACAATGTTTAAAAGACATTTAGATGGACATATGAATAGGAAAAGTTTGGAGGGATATGGGCCAGGAGAAGGTAGGTGGGAATAGCTTAGTTTGGGATTATGTTCGGCATGGACTGGTCGGACTGAAGGGTCTGTTTCCATGCTGTATGTCTTTATGATTCTATGACTATCAAAGAGACAAGGCTCCCTTGCATGTTGAACAGGAAGCAATCCCATGATTCTGCAATACCCGCCCAGTGCCATTGCCTTATGGGCAAAAGTAGAGGCATAAATCAGAAGTCTGAAAATGAAGGAATCATCAAACCAGACCAGTTTGTGGAAGGTGCAGCACCAGTTGTACTGATTGTGAAGCCCAATGGGTCGGTTGTCTTTATGGGAATTTTAAACAAACGGTAAACTGCTTTTCACAGCTGGATAAATACCCAGTCCCTTGCACAGAGAATTTATATGCAAAGCTGGCGGGGGTGCTGTCCATCACGAAGCTGGACATGAGCCATGTGTACTTGTAATTGCAGTTAGATGAAGATACTCAGAAGTATGTGACAATTAATACCCATAAGTGCTTGTTCCAATATACAAGACTGCCATTTAGGTATCGCCAGCCTGTGCAATTTTTCAGTAGATGATGGAGAACATTTTATAAGGTCTACCCCAGTCGCCATTTATCTAAGTGTTGTGTTAATAGCAGGGAGTGCTGTGATATCTTGGACATAGTCTTTCGACACTTCTCCCAGGCAGGTGCAAATCTTAGAAGGGAAAAATACATGTTCCAGGCACCCCAAGAGACCTTGGTTAGAGATGATAAAAACTGCAGATGCTGGAATCCAAGGCAGACAAACAGGAGTCCAGAAGAACACAGCAAACCAGGCAGCATCAGTAGGAAAGGAGCAGTCAGGACCAGTCCTAAAGAAGGGTAATACCCGAAACGTTGATGAGCGTTGATTGCTCCTTTCCTCCAGATGTTGCCTGGCTTGCTGCGTTCTTCCAGCCTCCTGTTTGTCTACCCCAAGTGACCTACTTGGGCTACAGAGTCAACAAGATCAGGTTACATCCATTGGAAGATAAAGTGAGGGCAATCGAAGGTACCCCGGCTCCCAGCTTAGGTCTTTCCTTGGACTGTGAATTATTACGGAAAGTTCATACATAATCTGGCCTCCATCCTGGCACCTTTGCTTCACCGTTTTAAAAAGGGACAGACTTAGCAATGGTCACGTTGCCAAGCCATAACTTTCAGGGAAGTGAACAAACAGCTGTCATCCTCTAAGGTGTTGGCACACTATGTTCCAAAGCGAGATCTGGTATTGACATGCGATGCCTCCCCGTAAAACATCACCGTTGTATTCACTCAAAGGTGGCCCCAATAGAGAGTAACACCCAATGGCTTATATATCCAGGACTTTGGCTAAACAGAGCGTAAATGTGCCCACATAGAGAAGGAAGGTTTAGCCGTCATATCTGGAGTCAGGAAGTTCCACTAATACTTTTGCGGATATAAATTTGTGATAGTAACAGACAACAAACCCCTGCTGGTCTATTTAAAGAAGACAGGTCAGTGCCACCCATAGCTTCAAGCCAAATTCAGTGATGGGCTCCAAAACTAAGTGCATGTAATTACAAATTGGAACACCATCTGGAAGGCCAAATAGGGAATGTGCATGCATTGAGCCTCCTCCCATTGGGAGATACACCAGCGGTGTTACTGCCACTGGAAGAGTCCGTAATGGCTTTATATTTTCTGGACACACTTTCAGTCACAGCTGACAATATCAGACTTTGGATGCAGAAAGATCCTGAGACAGCTGGTGGTGATGGGGAAAATCAAAGGGCCGTCACAACCACAATTAAAACCTTTTTTGGACTGGAAAGACAAGATCACAATAGAGGATGGCATATTATTATGGGGAGCAAGAGTGATTGTCCAGATCAAATGTCACCGCCAGATACTAGCTGAACTCCTGAACAAGCACATGGATTATATGGAAGTTGCAAACTTATAAATGGTGCAGGAGCAAAACATGCCCAGTTCCTTGACAGCCTTTCCGACCATTCTGGAAGCTGTGGTTTCTCCCTCTCCTTCAAGCATTGAAGGTACCTCGGAATCTGAGATGGACATGGGGGATGCCACTGCCACAACACCTTTGCCACCTGAAGAAGAGAATGAATTTCTTCCAAGATGCTCCAAGCGCAAGAGGTGAGCTACTGTGTTTTACACACCACCCGTATCAGAGCAGAGTTGGAGGACCCAGTGCTAAAATGCCCCAGGAAGAGCGACCAAAAAAAAACCCGAACCTATGTCTGCGAACTCAAAGAAGGAGGGATGTGGTGATTGTAACGAGGTCAGCCAGGTGGACCTCATATAATGAGTTCCCTGATTGGGCTGTTAATCTGGTCCAATCAGGGACCCCTGGTTGACAGATAAGAACAGGAGGGTCAGACCTCCTGCTCACTCTGAGGGAGCTAGATTAGTGTCAAGGACTCGCCACGTCTAAATAAAGGGTGGCTTGGTGATGGGATACTGGCCTCTGTGGAGCCATTTCACTTTCCTCCATCATACGATCAGAAGTGGGAATGTTTGTTGATGTTTGCACAATGTTCAGTACCACTCGTGACTCCTCACATACAGAAGCAGTCCATGTTCAAATGCAGCAAGATCTGGCAATATCCAGGCTTGGACTGACAAGTGGCAAGTAAAATTCGCACCACACAAATGCCAGTCAATGACCATTTTCAATTTTCCTTTTCCTTTCTTTCTTTCCCTCTTTGTAGTTTTTTTTCTTCCCACACCCCCACTCCCCCCACCCCCAAACTCTTAACTATGCTTTGCTTATGTACTGGAGTACAAGTGACAAAGAATATTCTATTCTATTCTAACCACCACCCCTTGATATTCAACGGTGTTACTGTCGCTGAAACCCCACTATCAACATCCTGGGCGTCACCATTTACCAGAAACTCAACTGGACTTGCCGCATAAACACTGTGGCAAAAAGGGCAAGTCAGGGGTTAGGAATACTGTAGCAAGTAACTCACCTCCTGAATCCCCAAATCCTGCCCACCAATCACAGGGCACAAGTCAGGAGTGTAATGGAATACTCCCCACTTGTCTAGATGGGTGCAGCTCAAACAACCCTCAAGAAGCTTAACACCATCCAGGACAAATTAGCCATTTGATTGGTACCACAATCACAAGCATTCATTCCCTCCACCACCGACACCCAGTAGTAGCAGCAGTGTGTATTATCTACAAGATGCACTACAGAAGTTCACCAAAGATCCTTAGACAGCACCTTCCAATCCCACTAGCAATAAATGCTGGCCAGCCAGCGATGTCCAGAGCCACAAATAAATAAAAAAGTTCTGCAATGCAGTCCTGGAGATCTTAAGCCAGGAGGTGGAGAGGAAGACAGAGAGCATTTCTCTGCAGTGTAGCCAGGAGGCCCTCCCTGCATGCAGTGTGAAGGGAACTGGAGCAGTTGCCCTTGAGAAGGTGCTGGTAAATTGACTTCTTCAACTGTTGGAGTCAAAGATGATGGTGGAAGTTGGCCTTTGGCCATCTGCTATTGACATAATTTACATTTTTCATTTGAGTCTGCGTCTCAGACATCCATAAAATTTCTGCAGCTTCCTGTCGATAGTCTGGAGTTAATTTCTGATTTTGTTCTTTGCTTTTCTCTGATTTACATTTTGTTATGCAAGATTCTTTGAAGCTTCAAAGATATTTGAGTCGGACATCTCTCTCAACACCTTCAGAATCAACAACTTTTCTTCTTGGCAATTTTCTTACTCTGTGTTAACATTTAGTAAGGAAGAATGAGGAGTGGCAAAACTAACTGAATGGCACAATTTTAAGGAGATGCAGCAACAGAGAAACCTGATGATATATGAACATAAATCTTTAAAAGGTGGTCAAGACAAATTGAGACAGCTGTTCTACAAGGCTCTTTATTATTGAAAAATCGAGTGCAAAGCAAATCGAATATGTGTAATTTTTATATAACAGTGGTTGTGCCTCAGTTGGAATATCATGTCCAGTTCTGGCAATAATATTTTGGAAAAAATATCATGATCTTAGAAAGGGTGCAGTGAGATTTACTAGAATTGTTCCAAGCATGTGGGTCTTCAGTGTTGCAGAAAGATTGGAGAAGCTAGCTTGTACTGATTAGAACAGAACAGATTAAAAGATTTGGCAGAGGTGTTCCAAAGCATGAATTGCTGTAATAGAATAAATAAAGAACAACGGTTTCCAGTGGGAGACGATTCATCAACCAGAGGACACAGTTTTAAGGTACTGAGAAAAGAATTGGATGAGATATGAGAACATATTTTATATACTGAGTTTGATCGTACTACCTGAAAGAAGCAGATTCACTAATAACATGTCAAAGAAACTCGGATAAATACTTGAAGGAAAAGAAATTACCGGGGCATGGATAAAAAGGGTGCTGGATTAATTGAATAACTCTGCAAAAGAACTGGCATTCACTTGATAAGACGAGTGTTTCCTTTATTTCTGTATTATGTACTTCTACAATGAGGATGAGGTGCAGGAGTAGGAAGCAATGCATAAGGCATCACTGTCAGTTCATGTACCAACTTCACTGCTTTTATCCTAACACTCAATATTTCAGAGTCTACAAGGAACAACAATGCCCAGAAATTAAGCCTGAATGTAAACTCTGAGCATCGGGGAAGCTTTCATGGTGCTTTTGTCCTTCAGCTACTCACCATCTTTGGCATATTTAGCAAGAAGTGACAAAGATGCATTTCCTTTAAATTTGTACAGGAGTATGACAATCATCTAATTATAAAATTAATTGTCAAGTTAGTAACCAGGGTCCAAACATCTATTTGTATCATTTTCATTGGATGAATTTCAAATTTCAGTATCCAAAGCTGTAACTGACCAAAGATTACAGTTCCTATGCTGAATTAATTAAGTTGACAGAAAGCATGGACCAGGTTTCTGTAATCAAGAAATTGCAATTTATCACAAGTAAATAGCCTCTAGCTATAAATAAATATTTATGAACTGTCAGCATAGTTAAAACTCTAATCTGCTTAAAAACTCCCCCTTACATACACAATACAGACAGGAAGAAAACATGGGTGCTATGTGCAGAGGGAAAGGCTAGGAGGGCAGTTCAGTGGTTCCTCAGATAAAAGATAAAGTTGCCATGGTCCTATTGGACCATAGGGTTACTCTATTGTTAGAGAGATGACTAGTGGTTTTTAACTTAAGGGTCACCACACCTCAGGTAAGGAGCGAGGTTGAGAAGGAGAGTCCTTAAGGTTTTGGAGTAGATCTGTAGCTCGGGTTGTGGGTGTTGAGGTTGGTTGGCTCACCGAGCTAGTTTGTTGTTTTGCAGACGTTTCGTTACCATGCTTGGTAACATCCTCAGTGCAGCCTCCGATGAAGAGTCGGTGTGTTTTCCTGCCTGGTTTTTAAACTCTGGCGTCCGTTGAGATGGATTGCCTCATTTCCGGTTTTCCTTCGTAGTGGAATGTATATGGGGTCAAGTTCAATGCGTTTATTCATAGCATGGTTCGCGGAGTGCCATGCTTCCAGGAATTCTCGTGCTTGTCTCTGCCTAGCCTGTCCCAGGATCTTGGTGATGTCCCAGTCAAAGTCGTGGTTCTCCTTGCCCTTGTGGATTGAGGTGAGTGAGTATTGGTCGTGTCTTTTTGTAGCCAGTTGGTGTTCATGTACTCTTGTTGTTAGTTTCCTTCCTGTTTGTCCGATGGAGTGTTTCTTGCCGTCTCTGCAGGGGATTTTGTAGATGACATTGGTCCTGTCCGTGGCGGGGAGTGGGTCTTTAGTTCGGGTGAGCAGTTGTCATAGGGTTGACATGAGCTTGTGTGCCACTCTGTTGCCCAGCGGCCGTAGAAGTCTTGTGGTGAGTTCCGACGTGTTCCTGATGTAGGGTAGTGTGATGAGTGTGTCGGGGCGTGTAGAATCTTCACGGTAACCTCAGCTGTGTGGGAATTGAACCCACACTGTTGGTGTCAGTCACATCACAAACCAAGTGTCAAGTCAACTGAACTAGCCCTTTTAAAAAAAGATAGTCTTTACAACGCAGTCAGAAACAGATAGGAAATTTTAAGTTCCTTCATCAATACATGATCATGAGTACATCATTAGTTCCCAAAGGAATTGGTGTTCTCCAACATATTTTTGATCTGCTGTTGTTTTAAATTTACTTATGGGATATGGATGTCACTGTCTGGACTAGCATTTATTACCCATTCCTAGTTGTCCTTGAGAAGGTGGTGGTGAGCTGCCTTCTTGAACCACTGCAGTTCATGTAGATCCACAAAAATATTGAGGAGGAAGTTTCAGGATTTTGACCCAGCAACAGTGAAGAAATGGTGATATAGTTCCAAATCAGGAGGTGAATGGCTTGGGGGGTGGGTGTTTCCATGCATGTGCTACCTTTTTCCTTCTAGATGGAAGTGGTCATGGGTATGGAAATTACTGTCTAAAGAGCTTTGGTGAATTCTTCACTGCATCTTGTAGATGGTGCACACTTCTGCTACTGACATTTCTGAGCAATGGTTCCAATGGAGATAGAGACCATCAATAAGTTTATAAATGATGTCATCCTTCATTGGGTGGTGAAGCTTCTGGTTGAAGTCTGTTTGGACTCTTCTGTAGATCATCCCATGGATCTTCTCTTGGAGGTTACTAGGGATGAGCTTGCTGTTTAGTGAGTGACCTGCTTTACCAAAATTGAAAGACTTTTGAAACAAGTAGAGTCAAAGGGAATTATGATCTCCTACTACCTGAATCAAGATAATGTTGTCTCTTTGTAGAATAGTTTTTCTTCTTTAGTTATTGATGTAGTAGTTTCCCAGCTGACCACTGCTGGCAGCTTGCAGAATTTGCCACCTCTGCTAAGATGTGGAAATGGGTAAGGATTATTTTGAGGTGGTTCACTGCCACTAATCATCTTTGTCTTGGATTTGTCTCATGATTAGTGAGGGAGGATACACCACTGTGGAGGATCTACAGGAGTGACACTGATCTTAGATATCAGGGTTTTTGCATCATATCAAAAAGTATAATTACATTGGGCAGAGGTAATTACTAGGACCTAGGGGAACTGGTACAGGTACATCTGTTCCCTCCAGAAGCCAAAGTGGCACTCCTCATCTCCACTCACAGACTGTGTGTGACCTCCAGTAGAAGGGGGTGCAGCTAATATAATATGAACATTAACTTTTTCAGTATCATATATAAAACAGTTGAAACCTAATAACGCCCTTTTTACTTACACTCCTTGTGATCATGGGTATTATTATGTATGTTTTAAAATGCTAAATAAATCTAATATAAAAGTCTTATATATACCAGGCATCATTGTGTAGTCGAAAGCAATAGAAAAGAAAAATTGAACTAGTCATTTTCTGTTCTTTTTCTCCAATCTTATTGATGACTTTTTTCTTCGCAGCCACAAGCTAAGGATTTAGAAGCAGCTACTTGCAGTTAACCACAGATTTTATTCAATTAGATCACTTCCCAAGCATGTATAACTTGGCAGAGGTTAAAGAGACAAACCAGATTAAACATAACTTCATTTTAGCAACTAACCATTACGTGAGCTGTCTAGATTCCAAACTAATGCTTGAGAAACTCAACAGGAGATTAGCTAAAAAAGGAGAAAAACTGACGAGCTTTTCAATTTTCTGTAACTAAGGGATGCACTGAAACATATACATTTCTCCACAAAGACATATACTCTTCAATTTAGCAAATTTCAGTTTTCATAATGATAGAACTATGGTTAACCATAATTGCCACATGCATTATAGATATTGTCCTTCATAAAACCATGAGTTGTGAATGTGGTCACTAAGTTTATGGCTAGTTTTAAACATTCCGACGGAGATTGTAGAACAGAAACAACTTGCATTGAAGTAGTCCCTGTGACTTAGTAAAATGTTCAGAAGTATTTCACAGCAATGTTGCAAATAAAATTTGTCAGCAAGGCACAAATGGACAAATTGATTTGGAGATGAAAAGCTGCCTCAAAGAAATAGATTTTATGGAGAGTCTTAAGAGAAGAAAAAGTAGCAAGGAGGAGAGATTTAAGGAAAGTATACGAGAAGTTAGAGCGTCAGCGTGGCTGACAGAGATGGAGTGATGAAAGTCAGGATGGGCAAGAGGTTAAAATTGGAACACTACAGAAATCTCAGCAGGTTATAAGGATGGAAGAAGTACAAAGATAGGGAAGATCAAGGCATTGGAGCAGTTTTAAAGTGAGAATGAGACTTTTAAAGTTCAGAGATTGTCGAACCAGGAGCCAAGGCAAGTCAATGCCAAGATGATGGCCTAGTTGTAATGTCACTGGACTAGTAATCAGACGCTAATCCTGTGGAACAGTTGTTCAAATCCCATTATGGCTGGTGCCATTTAAGTACAACAAATAAACCTCTAATTAAAATGGGGTACTATCAGTAATGGTAGCCATGACACCATTATTGCAAAAACCCATCTGCCCTTACCTGGGCACATGACTCCAGACTCACATCAATGTAGTTGACTATTAACTGGTCTCTGAAATGGTCTGGCAAAGCCAATCCGTTGTAACATATCACTACAGAAAAGTCAAAAAGGAATGAAATTGGACAGACCACTAGGAATCAGAAACAATGACACACCGAGCCAAATCAACTCTGCAAAGCCCTCCTAACATCTGGGGGTTCATCCAAATTTTGGAGAATTGTCCTGCAGACTAATCAAGCAACAGCCTAGTCATGCTCAAAGAATCTACCTTACAATTTCCCAGACATGACCCAAAAGTGGCACCACAGTGGCATACAGTCAGGAATGCATTACCCTGTGAGTCCTCATCATTGACTCCAGACTACAAGAGATCTATGGCATGAGGTCAAATAAAGTCATTGAAACCTCCTGCTGATGAGGAACTACTGCCATCCCTCAGCCGCTGCACCGGTACTCCTCCATGTTGGACACCACTTGTGGGAAACACTGAGGGTGGCAAAGGCACAGAATATATACACAGGGTGAGAAAGTTCAATGTCCATTACCAAGGGGGGCTCGGTAGTTCCACTACTGAATGTATTCTGAAAGACATAGCTGATTTACTGGGTCTGCAGCAGATACTGATGGATTCAACAAGAGTCAAAAAGTTGCAATGCCTCATACTCATTAATCTAGCTGTCACAGGTGCATCAGTCTGTAAGAATATTGTTGGAGTGGCCAATGTACCATCCTGGTGGAAATTGAGACTCCCTCTTCATATTGAGGATACTTTCCCTTGTGTTGTGTAGTACTGCTGCCATGTTAAGTATCATTTCACAAACTCCACATAAATATTTTTACTGTATAAAAATTAGTTGCGTAATTGCATACATATATAATTTTTATTTATTTACCTAACATGATACTTGCTGTTTATGCTGAAAAATTCTGTCAAGATGCAAGATATATTATGCACTAGAAGATAAATATTTTTAAAGAGCCCAAGTCCACACTTCTAGTTAGAGTTTTATTTCAGTTAACCATGTTCCACAAAACTCATGCCCCACCAATTACTGTTTTTTATATCCAGAAGAGTTCTTACACATAACTGAACATTTTCTGTGCACCCCCACCCACCCCCAATCACCTGTGGTATATTTTTCATCTATTCTTTTTTTTTACCATCCAGAAGGGCTCTTACACACTATTGAATTTCTTCCCTATCACCAAACCACCATATTTTTTCCTTTATTAACCACCAGTAAATCACCCCACTAATTACTAGCCCCCAATATTTATACAACCAGTTCGCAACCAATTAACCCTTAATGAATAAATCCATCTCTTGTTCCCTCATTCCATTAGGTCTCAGGCATTCCTTTAGACCATATTACAAGATAATTCAACAAACACACACGGATGTCATTATGAATGTTAATGAATACTAAGGATGCTTGAGATCTGCAGTAAAAAGAGAGTGTTGGAGAAACTCAGCAGGTCTGGCAGCATCTATAGATAGAGAAACAGTTTCAAGTCCAATGACTCGTTAGAAGTGAAGTGGGCTGGAAAATGTTGGCTTTTATGCTGTTGTCAAAGGAGGAGGAGCAAGTCGAAGACAGCAAAACATAGATGGAGGAGGAGGATGATGAATGTTATACCTGACTTGGTACATTGTTTTCACTTGCGTCATTGCTGAAAATTTGGCTTTGCACAAGTAAGTTGTACTAAATGAGATCAACTACTTCAGTAATGCAGAGAAGTAAGTGGCATATTTATTTGTGCTTCCATATCCTGCAATCTTATTGTCTCCAGTGCCAAAGGCATCAGTGCCTCCAGTAACCTGGAACCTCTAAATATTGAAAGTTCTATCCCTGCTTTTGCAGATGACTCAAACAAATGATCAGCCTGTATCATCCAGAAGCAAATGTTGGGGATTTGGGGTAGCTTTGGTAAGGAATGATAATAATCAAACATCGCAGTTGGTAAGAGTTGAGCCAATCAGTGGCATGATTGATGGAGTGGTGACAGCCTCCTCCTTGAAATCCAGAGGGCTATAAACCTCTGGACCTGAACTCCTCATCTTGGTGATGGGGTGTTAGAAGATCTGCTCATGATCTAATAGGCTGCAAAGGCTCTTACAGGTCTTTTTCAGTCTCAGATAGTGACCCGAAATACCTCTGTGATTCCCTCGTCCTTTGGACTCGTTCTAAGTAGAAACTATATAAAGCAGATTATATGTGCTTCTCAGCCAGGACTTGCTTTTTTTTTGTCCAGTTACAAATTGGAATTTAATTGGACTCTTGGGCCCTAATAATGGCATTCACTGGCAGCCAGATTCCATCCCAGGTCTCAAGAGATGATCGTCACTCAAACAAAACATTTCTGCAGGACAGCCTTAGTGAAGATCGAAACGGTGTTGATGCTACAAATTCCCCAAGCACTTCTTTATCATACCCATTTAATAAGCCTCATTAAATAATCTGGTCAGTTCTAGCAAAACCAAAGTGCTTTCCTTTACTACTTCAACAAAATTCACTGGCTTATCATGCTTTCCTACATTGCTCTTCCTCATGCATTTTCTAAACCACCAACACTGCGACTTCATATGGTCTACTTTATTGCAGTGAAAACACATGAGCTTTTTTACTTCCCTTTCCACTTCATCAGTTTCCTTTTTTACCCTGTGGTAAAGTCTTTATTATTTACAATGAGATCTCCTTTCCCTTACCACTTGAGGGTTTCTCTTTTCCCCCAATTTCTCTCCCTCACAGATTGAAATTGATGTCAGAAGCCAAACACTGATTAATGAACTAACTCCTAATCATCAGTCATTTCAGCTGCTAATCTTGCAGTTTTAACTCTCTGCTGTTCCACATGGGTTTTCTCCACTTCAGGAAGTGAATTTTTGAACTCCTTCAAAATAATCATCTCTCAAGGAGCATCATATGTTTGATCTATTTTCAATGCCCTTATCCATCTATCAAAATTACCTTGTTTGATCCTTTCAAACTCAATGTATGTTTGACCAGGGTCTCTTCTTAGATTCCTGAAACATTGTCTGTAAGCTTCTGGCACTAGCTCATATGTACTTAAGGTGGCTTTCTTCACCTCCTCATACTCCTCAGATACCTCCTCTGATAGTAATGCAAATACCTCACTAGCTCTACCTACCAACTTTGTTTGGATCAACATAACCCACATGGTCACCAGTCACTTCATTCATTTAGTCACATTTTCAAATGAAATGAAAAAGGCTTCTAATCCTTCTCGTCAAATTTGGGCAATGTTTGGACATACTTAAACAGATCTCTAGATTTACAGGGGTTGCGGGAGTTGGATTCTGGTGGGATTGCTGCTTTTCGTCACGTCCAGCTTCATCTCACCTTCATATTGCACTTTTACCGCAGTAATCCCTCCCATCAAACAAAACTGCAGATGGCTACGACGGATTTGCTCTAAGCCTATCTTCTACCTTCATCTCCCCCCTTTCCAGTCGACTTTCCTTTCTAATTACCAACTTCTGAAGCTCAAACTCTCTCTCTTTCTGCTTTTCTTCTCTATCTTTTTTTCTGCTAGGGCCTTCCTCTCCTTTTAATTGTAATTCAAACAGTTTCATTTCCTTTTCCAGTTCAAGCTCTTCATCTGCAACTGAATTTTAGCCATTTCCAAAGATTTCAATGGCATTTCCAGCAAATTTGAATGTTGAGCATTTGCTGCAATTACGTCCCCTTTTCTCACAGGCAAAGGCAACTTCAACTCTAGCTTGTTTGCCAAATCCAACAGGTTTGCCTTGCTCACTGCTTGTAAAACTCCCAGTCACTTCTTCCTTCCCCAGAAAACTCTTAGTGACCAAAAGAGCCATTACTACACCAGGCACATCCTGTTTAAACCAACTGAATTCAACGCCCAAAACAAAAGACACTAACACCTACCAGTCGCTGCCTTTGAATCCAACAATCCTAAATCCAAATTGGAATTATAGTTTTTGATCCTGGACAAGCCCCCAATTTGTTATGGTCCAGACCATAACCTCTCAAAATTTTTTAAGAAGGTAGCCTAGACTCTAACTTTTTCTTATTTTAAAGGTAGGTGTGAAATGCGTGTTCCAGATGAGATGTGACTGGTCAAACTACTCGACGTTAAGCAGAACACAACTTACTTAAACACTATAGTTAAGATACAAACAAAAGAAAGGGGAATTTAGAATAACTTAACTATTGGAAAACTTAGCCAAATAATAGATACACTACCTGTTACTAATTAACTGTTCTAATATTAGTAACATCCCATAAACACACCCCTTGGCAAAAAGGTAAATTCAGACACAAATTCTTACAGGCAGTTCTACAATCAAGGAAGAACCAACATCAAGAGAGATTTCAGAGAAAGTAGCAGCTAGGAATTCTTTACTGAAGCTTCCAACTCTTCTGGGACTTCAAACAGCTTCTGATCACTACAGCTTAAAAAAGAACAGAAAGCCTGGTCTGAGAGAGCTGGCCACTCCCCTTCCATTGTTACAACACTTTTAAAATAAAACCTAAAGTTCTCCTAAATTGTTTACTTAGGCTGTCTCCAGTAGCCAGTTCATAAACTCTGCCTTTACAACCTCTCTTCAAAAAAACCCAGACAAAATAATCTTTTTAAAGTGACATCATCATCACAGTTCACACTGTCCCTTTAATCCCATGCGCTTTAATTTTGCCAACAATTTTATTATGTAGTATATGAACAATCCATTTATGCAACATAAACCATATTAGTCTCAATTGATCCTCTCTGTTACTGCATCAAAGAACCAAATGATTTACCTTGAATACATTTGTGCTGAGTTCCATTTAACCACTCATTCTTGACTAAATAGCAATTGATTTTGTCCAAAATTATTACCTCTGAATGTTGTGGCACCACAGATGTTAGGCTAACTGGCCTGTAGTTGCTGAGTTTATTGATCTTCCCTTTCTTTAAAATCATGGATGTAACATTTATAATTCTTCAATCAACTGCTGCCATTTTCCCCTGTACCCAAAGGGGATTGGGAAGTTGTGGCCACACCCTCAACAAATTTCAACCTTATTTCTAGTAGGGATACAGGATGCATACTTTCTGGACTGGTGACTTTTCTTTTTGAAGATTTCTAATCCTGTAGGTACTTCCTCTTCCTATTTCTAAACCACCAAGCTTCTGGACACTCCTGCAAAAATTTAAAAGCCAGTCTTCTGATGAACGTGAAATCATTAGCCGCTATCATAAAACCCCATGTGGTTCATTAGTGTACTTTAGGGAAGGAAAATCTGACATCCTTACCTGATCTGACCTACATGTGTTAGACCCACAGAAATGTGATCGACTCCTAACTGCCCTCTGAATGGTCTAGCAAGCCATTCAGCTGTATCTAAATACTACAAAGTCTGATAAAAGGAATGAAATAAAAGCATTGGAAATAATAATTGCACACACAATCCTATCAATCCTGCAAAGTCGTCCTGACTAATACCTGGGAACTTGTGCCAAAATTGGGAGAGTGTCCCATGCAACAGCCTGACATAGTCACACACATGCAGTGATAACGTAAACAGACAATCAACAACGGTTATGCTGTTGCCATTAGACTACTTCGTAATTCCAGATTTTTATTGGATTCAAATTCCATTTGAATTCATGCCCCCAAAACATTAATCTAGTACAGTGACATTACCATTTTGCCACTACCTACCTTCTATGTTATTTTCTTCTAAGCTCTGCGGCTTTGCTACATCCCAGCATGAATGCTGATGGACAATCAAACAACACGGAGTGACCTGAGGAGAAGGGAGATGGATGTGAGGGAGAGGGGTAATAAATGTGGGAAGTTGTGAAGGGGAGAGTGTGATGTGACAGAGGAGATGGTGGAGAGAGATAGAGGGATTAGTATTTGGTGGATTGGGAATGTGAGGAGGAATGGGGGAATGTGACGGGATGAGGAGGAGCATGTGAGGGAGAGGGGATGAGAAAGTGGGGTCTGTGAGGGAGAGGACAACGAGAGAAATGGATGAATGGGAATTTGAAGGCCTTGGGTATGTGAGGGGAATAGGCAATGATGGTAGTGGGTTGGGGGGAGAAAGGTGATGGGGAGGGTACAGGGAATGTCAAGAGGATAGATACAAGGAGGGTATCATGGGGGAGACGTCTGTGAGGGGGAGGGGGCTGAAAAGGAGGGTGCTGTGAGGTGTATGGGGTGGAGGTGAGGGCAAAGAGGGTTTTTGAGAAGCAGGCTTTGTGAGGGATAGGTACTATTAGTTGGGATGACTCTGTGAGGGGTAGGCCTCTGAGAGGGTAGGAAATGATAAATTCCTTTTTTAAAAACAAAAGTGTCAGGGAAGAGGTAACTGTTCCCTGGCATATTCTCCATGGCTAATGAGAAAGTGCAGGACGGATCTTGTAGCATCTGGGATTAAGGAGCGAGAAATTGGTGGTGCAGGCTCGAAGGGCTGAATGACCTACTCCTACAAATATTTTCTATGGTTAACTAAAAGGAGGAAAAGATTCCACAAATAACCCCACCTCAATGATGCAAAAGATAAAGCTGAAGCACTTGCACGATCTTAGCCAGAAGTGCTAAGTGGGTGATCCATTGTGGCTTTCTCCTGAAGTCCCTAGTATCACAGATGCTATTCCAGAGCCAATTTGATTCACTTCATGTGATATCAACAGATGGCTGGAGGCACTGGATACTGCAAAGGATATGGGCCCTAACAACATTCTGGCAATACTACTGAATTCTGTGCTCCAGAACTAGCTGCACCCCTAGCCAAGCTGTTCCAATACAGCTACAAAACTGTTATTTAATCTAACCTGCCTACCTAACACACCACTACAGAAACAAAAACAGAAATTGCTGGAAAAACTCAGCAAGTATAGCAGCATCTGTGGAGAAAAAGCAGAGTTAATGTTTCAGGTCCAGTGACCCTTCTTCAGAACTGATTGTAGCTAGAAAAATGTTCGTATATATGCTAAAGATGGGGTGGGAGCAGGAATAAATTATAGGTAGAAACAGAGACCAAAGAGAGAAAAGCAGTTGGGCAGACAAAGGAATGGGTAAAGGTCAGCCTAGGAAAATCAATAACTGCTAATGGGGACCATTGGTGGCTGACAATGGGCTATTTGTGGTAGCTGTCCATGTGATGACAAGGCCTAGTGTGTGGGGTTTGGGGTAAAGACATGGGAAAAGGTGCTCAGACTCCAAAATTATTGAACTCAACATTTAATCTTGAAGGCTGCAAGACCCTTAAATGGAAAATGAGATGCTGTTCTTTCAGCTTGCGCTGAACTTTGCTGGAGCACTGCAGCAAGCCTGAGACACAGATGTTGGTCAGGGAGCACAGTGGTACATAGAACTGTTAGGCAACAGGAAGCTCGGGTCATTTTTGTGGACAGAACATTCATGTTCTGCAAAGCGGTTGCCCAGTCTGCATTTCATCTCCCCAGTGTAGAGGATATCACATTGTTAGCAGTGAATTCAGTAGACTAGATTGAGTGAGGTGCAGGAAGAGCCCTGCTTCACCTGAAAGGCGTGTCTGGATTCTTGGATAATGAAGACAGGAAGTAAACCAGCAGGTTGTTACACCTTCTGCAATCACATGGGAAGAGGGGAGTGGAGGAGAATTGGACCAAGGTGTTCTGGAGGGCACAGTCCCTGCGGAAGGCTGACAAAGAAGGGGAATATGTTTCTGGCAGTATAATCCTGCTGGAGGTGGCGGAAATGGAGGCTAACGATCTTTTGAATGCAGATGCTGGTGGGAAGGTAAGTAAGGACCAGGAGTACTCTATCACTGTTAAAGGAAGGGAAGAGACGAGGGCCAAAGTGTGGGAGTTGGGTTGAACATGACTGAGGGTCCAATCAACCACGGTGGAGGGGAATCCTTGTTTGAGGATGAAGGTGGATATTTGGGAGACCTCCTTGTAGAAACTGATATCATTGGAACAGATGCAACAGAGAATGTTGGGAGAACAGAAACTGGTGGAATGGAATGAAGTCCTTACAAAAAGCAGGATGTAAGGATCTATTATCAAGATAACTGTGGGAGTCAGTGGGTTTGTAGTGGATATTGGTCGCCACCATCTCCCCAGAAATGGAAACACAGATGTTGAAGAAGGGAAGGGAAGAGTCAGAGATGGAATATATGAAGGTGAGGGGGTAGAAATTGGAAGAGAAATTGATAAACTTTTCCAATTCCAGATGAGAGAAGGAAGCAGCATGGTTGATGTCATCATTGTAGCAGAGAAAGAGTTGTGGGTGGGGACCAAACTAGAACTGGACGAAGCAATGTTCCATGTACTCCACAAAGAGGTGGGCCTAACTGCGGCCCATGGCCGCATCTTTTACCTGAAGAAAGTGAGAGGAGTTAACGGATGAGCTCAGCCAGTTGAGGACAGTGGTGGAGAATGGGGATGGTTCTGACCTTTTCTGTAAGAAGAAGCGGACTGTCATTTTAATCATCCTGATGGGGGATGGATGTGCAAAGGAAAGGCACATCCATGGTTAAGAGGAGGTGGCTGGAGCCCATAAACTGAAAATTCTGAAACTGTTGTAAAGTGTCAGAAGAATTGCAATGTCAGTGGGAAAAGACTGGACAAGGGGAGAGAAAAATTGAGTCGAAGTAGGAAGACATGTGTTCCATACAGCAGGAGTAGGCAGAAACAATGGGTCATGCTCAGGCCGTGCTATTTATCAATTTTGGGAATGACATAGAAGTGGGCTGTGCACAGTTGGGCATTATGAGCTTGGAGGCAATGGCAAGGGGTGAAGGGGAGAATCATCAGATAAAGTGAGATTAGTGACCATTTTGGACACAAAAGCCTGGCGTTCAATGATGAGGTCATGGTCCAGGGAGAGATAATGGGAGGTGTTTGAGAGCTGGCGCTAGAGTGTCCACAACGTAGAGGTCAGTACACTAAACAACAACAATACCACCCTTGTTGGCAGGCTTGATTGCAAAGACAGAGTTGGATCTCAGAGCATGGATTGCAGTCTGTACAGAGGGAGATAGATTTGAATGGGTAAGGGGGGGTCAGAGAAATTGAGACAGCTAATGTCACTTCGACAATTCTTGATGAACAGGTTGAGTGCAGATAAAAGGCCAGTGTGACGGGTCTAGGTGGAGACAGAGATATTGGAGGTGGGCAAAGGGATCTGTGGTACAGGGAGAGGACTCTTGTCCAAAGAAACAGGCACCTAGGTGACAAAAGAAAAGTTCAATGTCATGTCATGCATGAAATTCATTAAGATCAGATGTAGGGGGATAAAACTAAGGGACCTTTTCTGAGTACAGAACAGTGGAATGTCACAAGGGATAGTAAATACATCACGGAAGGTGGGGTTAAGCGAGAGGATAGAGTCAGAAGGAAGGGGAAGTTGGGAAGGTTCCAAAGCAGCAAGGGTGTCTCTGAGTTTTGTATCATGCATTCCTTAATGCCTGAAAGGAAAGAAAGGTTTCTTGTCAGTGTAGTGATTGCAATGAGATCAGCCAGGTGGACCTCATAGAATATAAATTCCCTGATTGGGCCAGATTAACAGCCCCAATCAGGGAGACATGGCTCACGGATATAAACAGGAATGTCAGAGGCTCTGCTGACTCTGAGAGCTGGCTTTGAGGAAGCTGGATCAGTGTCAAGGACTCCCCACATGTAAATGAAGGGTTTACTAGGCTGATTCCAGGGATGGTGGCTCTGATGTATGAGGAGAGATTGACTAGATTGGGATTATTTTTGCTAGAGTTCAGATGAATAATGGGGGATCTCACAGAGACTTATAAAATTCTAACAGGACTGGACAGAGCTGATGTGGGGAGGATGTTCCCCATGGTGGATGTGTCCAGAACCAGGGGTCACAGTATGAGGATTTGGAGTAGACAATTTAGGACGGAGGTGAGGAGACATTTCTTCACCCAAAGAGTGTTGAGCCTGTGGAATTCATTACCACAGGAAGTAGTTGATGCCAAAACATTGAATGTATCCAAGAGGTGACTAGATATACTGCTTGGGGTGAATGGGATCAAAAGTTACAGGGAGAAAGCATGATTAGGCTACTGAGTTGGATGATCAGCCATGATTGTGAAGAATGGTGGAGCAGGCTCAAAGGGTCAAATGGCCTCCTGCTAGTATCTTCTATGTTTCTATGATTTGGTGATGGGGTACTGGCCTCTGTGAGCTATTTCAATGGTAGCAAGAGAAAAGCATGGTCTTGAAGAAATTCACTCTCAATAGTCATCTTTAAGTTGGGGTAAGCATTTCTGGTATCAAGCCATTATTTGGGGAGCTTGACTTATTCAATCCTGCCATTGAAGATTGGGTCCAGTATGTGGAAAGAATGCATTTTTTGAGGTGGGAGAGGGGGGGGAAATGAAAAGCAATGAGTAATTCTCCTGACAGTTTGTGGACCCATAGCTTTTTTTGGTTATTAGGAGGCTAACTTTCTCTGAGGCACCAGATACCAAAACCTTTCAAGAGTTGATGGATTTAGTTAAGGAATATTATGGCCCAAGATTCCTCTAATTCTGAGATGCTATCAATTTTACTGAGCAATTCGAGAGCCAGGGGAATCTGTATCAGGATTTTTGACAAGGGCAAGATGACTTGTCACTTTGGTTTAACCCTTAATGAGATGCTGAGAGACCATTTGATATGTGGGATTAATGATCTAACCATGCAAAAGTGCCTACTAGCTGAAGCCCAACTGATCTTCAAACAGGCACCACAATTGGCTTTATCATTGGAAAATGCAGCAAGTAGAGCATATGAGTTGTAGGATGTTCAAATGGAAGTGGACACAACTGAGCATTGGGAACACCACTTGAGTGAAGGCAACTGCATAGCCTCACCCAGTTTAGGGGTAGATAGGACCCAAGGAGATAGTGAAGAAAAGAGATCAGTCTGAGACTAGCGCAGCTGGGGAAAAAGTGAGTTAAACAGTCAGGGCAGGCAGGAACAAAGCCAAGAATGACAAATGACTGATAAATTAAACTGCATTTATATCAATGCGAGAGGCCTGATAGGTAAGGCAGATGAACCCAGGGCATAGTTTGGAACATGGGACTGGGATATCATAGCAATTTCAGAAACATGGCTCAGGATGGACAGGAGTGGCGGCTTGATGTTCTAGCGTATAGATGTGACAGGAAGGAAGGAAAGAAGGGCAAGAGAGGAGGGAGAGTGGCATTTCTGATTAGGGACAACATTATGGCTATGCTTAGCATACTCCTGGGAGTATATTTAGGGAGGTTATATGGGTGGAACTGAGAAATAAGAAAGGGATGATCACCTTTATTGTACAATCCCAATAGATCCCTTAATAGTCAGTGGAAAATTGAGAAGGAAATTTCTAAGGAGATCTCAGTTATCTGTAAGAATAATAGTGGTAATGGTAGGTGATTTTAACTTTCCAAACACAGACTAGAACTGCCAATTGTTAAGCGCTTGGATGGAGAGTAATTTGTTAAATGTGTACAAGAAAATTTTCTGATTCAGTATGTGGATGTACCTACTAGAGAAGGTGCAAAACTTGACCTACTCTTGGAAAATAAGGCAGGGCAGATGAGAGGTGTCAGTGGGAGAGCACTTTGGGGCTAGTGATCATAATTCTATTAGTTTTAAAATAGTGATGGAAAAGGATAGACTGGATCTAAACGTTAAACTTCTAAATTGGAGAAAGGCCAATTTTGACAGTATTAGGTAAAAACTTTCAAAAGTTGATTGGGGCAGATATTCACAGGTAACGTGATGGCTGGGATTGGGGAAGCCTTCATAAATGAGATAACAAGAGTCCAGAGACAGTATGTCCCTGTTAGGGTGAAGGGCAAGACTGACAGGTTTGGGGAATGCTGGATGACTAGAGAAATTGAGGTTTTGGTCAAGACGAAGAAGACATATGTCAGATACAGACAGTAGGGATCGAGTCAATCCCTAGAAGAGTATAAAGGCAGTAGAAGTACAGTTCAGAGGGAAATCAGGAGGCAAAAGGGGGGGCATAAGATAGCTTTGGCAAATAGGGTTAAAGAAAATCCAAAATGATTCTACAAATACATTAAAGACAAAAGGGTAATAAGGGAGAGAATAGGGCCCCTTAAAGATCAGCAATGCTGCTTATGTGTGGAAATGCAGAAGATGGGTACTTGAGTATTTACTATGGAGAAGGATATGGAAGATAGAGAATTTGGGGATAATAAATAGCTACATCTTGAAAAATGTTCATATTATAGAGGAGGAGATGCTGGACATCTTAAAGCATAAATCCCTGGGATCTGATCAGTTGCACCCTAGAACTTCGTGGGAAGCAAGGGAAGTGATTGCTGGGCCCCTTGCTGAGATATTTTTATCATTGATAGCCATAGGTGAGGTGCCAGAAGACTGGAGGTTGGCTAAGTGGTGCCATTATTTTAGAAAGGTGGTAAGGAAAAGTCAGGGAACTATAGACCAGTTAGCCTGACATTAGTGGTGGGCAAGTTGTTGGAGGGGATCCACAGGGAAGGGGTTCACATGTATTTGGAAAGGCAAGGACTGATTAGGGATAGTCAACATGGCTTTATACGTGGAAAATTGTCTCAAATTTAATTGAGTTTTTTTTGAAGAAGTAACGAAGAGGATTGATGAGGGCAGAGTGGTGAATGTGATCTATATGGACTTCAGTCAGGCATTTGACAAGGTTCCGCATGTTAGACTGGTTAGCAAGGTTAAATCACATGGAATACAGGGAGAACTAGCGATTTGGATACAGAACTGGCTCAAGGGTACAAGACAAAGGGTAGTGGTGGAGGGTTGCTTTTTAGACTGGAGGCCTGTGACCTGCGATATGCCACAAGGATTGGTGCTGGATCCACTGCTTTTTCTCGTGTATATAAATGATCTGGATGTGAATATAGGAAGTATGGTTAGTAAGTTTGCAGATGACTCCAAAATTGGTGGTGTAGTGGACAGCGAAGAAGGTTACCTCAGAGTATAACGGGTCATTAATCAGATGGGCCAATGGGCCAAGGAGTGGCAGATGGAGTTTAATTTGGATAAATGTGAGGTGCTGCATTTTGGAAAGGCAAATCAGGGCAGGACTCTTACACTTAACAGTAAGATCATGGGAGTGTTGTTGAACAAAGAGACCTTGGAGTGAAGGTTCATATTTCCTTGAAAGTAGAGTTACACATCAACAAGATAGTCAGAAAGGCATTTGGTAAGCTTGCCTTTATTGGTCAGTGCATTGAGTATAGGAGTTGGAAGGTCATGTTGTGACTGTACAGGGCATTGGTTTGTCCATTTTTTGGAATACTGCATTCAATTCTGTTCTCCCTGCTACAGGAAGGATGTTGGGAAACTTGCAAGGGTTAAGAAAAGATTTACAAGGATGTTGCAAGGGTTGGAGCGTTTGTGCTATAGGGAGAGGCTGAATAGGCTGGGGCTATTTTACCTAGAGCGTCAGAGGCTGAGGGGTGTGTTGTTGGGTGCCCGGAGAACACTGGCTCCTGTTATTACCTTATACAGAGAGGAGACGAATCCATTCTTGTAACCTCAAATTATTTTATTAGTGTATTAAACAAGACATGTATTGCTTAACTGTTTTTATCACAAAACTAGGCCTTGTATATTTTCCCACAAACTGAACAAGGACTTACTTATACACTCACTAGAGTCCTCTGACACTCCCCAAATAGTCACAGAATATAAAAGCTAATACCTGATCAGGATAGCTGCTGCTGCTAACGAGGGCTGCACTGGCTGGGGGCTGCACTTGATGTTGTCACCACGTCCTTGACGTAGGGTCTGCTTCTACAATGGTTGCTCTCCGGAGTTTTCGCTGACTGCATGCCCTGAGGGTCGTCTTTTTATTCTTTCTCTTGTCTCTCTCGAGTTGTGCTGTTGTCCCGTTGGCTCAGGCTAATTCACTTATCGCATGTCTTTACCTTATTGGCCCTGGCCCAGACACTTAGGTAGCATTACTTCATTATTTCTTGTCCAAATAGGCTTTTGCATTACCTCATTATTTTTTGCAGAACTTAGTTAATTCAAACTGGTTTAATTCGGCTCAAACTAGCACCTGGGCGCAGGTCATTTTTATTTCACAAGCTACTTCTTTCTTCATTTCAGCACCTTTGCATTCGGTACCTTCTGTTAGCGATGTCAGTGGCTGGTACACCCCTCGCTCTCTTTAACTTTCTGCAGCCTCTGGCTAACTTCTCCCCAGGCAGTGGTGTCAGCAGCTTGTACCTTTCTCCTTCTATCTCTCTGCAGCCTCTGGCTAACAGGTAACCTTATAGAAGTTTATAAAATCATAACGGCATAGATAGGGTGAATGGCCAAGGTCTTTTCCCTAGGGAGAGGGAGTATAAAATTAGAGAGCATAGGTTTAAGGTGAGAGGGAAAAGATTTAGAAGGGACCTAAGGGGCAACGGTTTTCACTCAAGAGGGTGGTGCACATATGGAATGAGCTGGTAGAGGAAGTGGTGGAGGCTGGTACATTTGAAAGGCATCTAGATGGGTATGAATAGGAAGAGTTTAGAGGGATATGGGCCAAATGCTGGCAAACGGGATAGATTTATTTGGGATATCTGGTAGGCATGGGCAAGTTAGACTGAAGGGTCTGTTTCCACGCTGTACCGGTCTATGACTCTAGAACATATTGCAAATAGCGGGATTCCAGGTCAGCCCACAATAAAACAGAAAAATAAAGTCACGTCTTTTAGTTGAAATTTTCTTCAGGATCCGAGCCGGCAAGACATTGTAGCTGTTGCTGGTATGCAGACTTGAGCAGCAAAAAATCCCACAAGACCTAAGTTGAGTAAAAGAACTCATAGGCCAGTATCCAGGATGGTGCAAACCGTGAAAAGTCCATCTACATCTAATGTGGAGCAGTTAGATTGCTTAGCAACATCCAAATCAGAACCAATCAAATAAACATTTGGTTAAATGTTCATCCAGTTCTAATGGAGATTGGTACCAGCACAGCCATTTCAGTGATCACAGAACCAGTCTTCAATAAAATTCATTCTGGACTTCACCCCTTAAGTTTGTGTAAGATTTCAGCTAGACTGAGAATCTATACCAGGGAACTTTACAGATTAAGGGTACAACTTCTGTTCCAATGTCTTATAAGAAGCAGTTGGTAGTAAAAGACTCAGGCCCAAGTTTCATAGGGTGAAATTGGTTGAGAAAGATTGTAGATTGGCTCAACATTTTTTGATTAGAAAACAGCCACCTGAGTGAAGTCCTAATTATATAGCCAGGAATTTTTTCAGGAAGATCTAGGAACTATCACAGGAGCCAAGGCACCCTTGCATGTTGAATAAGAAGAAATTCCATGATTCTGCAAGGCCCACCCAGTGCTCTTTGTCTTACTGGCAAAAGTAGAGGCAGAAAGCAGAAGGCTGGAAAGCTAAGGAATCATAAAATCAATTTGCGGAATCCCTCACATAGAGGATTTACGTGCAAAGCTGGCAGAGGGAAAGGGCTGTCCTTCCTGAAGCTGGACATGACCCATGTGTATTTGCAATTTTGGTTAAATGAGAATTCCCTGAGGTATATACAATAAATACTCATAAGGGCTTGTACCAATATATGAGACTGCCATTTGAGGTATTGCCAGCCTTTGCAATTCTTCAGTAGACGATGAAGAATATTTTACAAGGTCTACCCCAGACTGCCATTTATCTAGATGATTGTTGGTATCAGGGAAGACCAATAAGGAGAACTTTGAGAAATTGGACATAGTACTTCTGCGTTTCTCTCAGGCGGGCATATTCCTTGAAAGGGAAAAATGTACATTCCAGGCACCTCAAGTGGGCTACAGAGCTGACAGGACCGGGTTACACTCGTTGGAAGATAAAGTGAGGGTGATCAAAGATGCCCCAGCTCTTACCTCTGTACCAGAGCTTAGGCCTTTCCTTGAGCTGGTGAATTATTATGGAAAGTTCATACATAAACTGGCCTCCATGCTGGCACCTTTGCATCAACTCTTTAAAAAAAGTTCAGCCTTGGAAATGGTCACGCAGCCAAGCCATAGCTTTCAGAGAGGTGAAGAAACAGCTATCACCTTCCAAGGTGTTGACACACTATGATCACAAGTGAGATCTGGTATTGACATGTGATGCCTCCCCATACAGCATCAGGGTGGTATTTGCTGTTGTGAAGTTGGGTACAGTACTTGTGGATTGGGAGGCTGGAAGTTAGAATTTCGTGTTTGTAAATGCTAGGGGGGAAGGCATTGTGTGGCGCCTTTTAAAGATGATGTGCTTTTTCTGTGCTTAGAGATTTAAAATGGACGTCTGTGAGAAGTAGCTTGAAAGTTTGCAAGTACACAAAGAGCACTGGAATTGAAACATTTGTATCAAAAGGCTGTACAGTTAGCAGGCCAAGCAGCAGTTTTTACCAAGACAACAGGCTTTTGAATTTCGCCAATGAATTTGAACCAGGCACTTGGATACCAAAAACCAATCAAATTTAAATATGATGGTTTTGACAACATATGGTTATGCCATTAAAGGTATAAAAGAAGGGGCAGTTGGACAAAACCTTAGAGTTAACTGCCATCTGCCAGAGCTAACAGCCCTCAGCTCTCAATTGCTGCCTCTCACAGCCTCGTCTATGTCTTGGAGAAAGCACTATCTAAATAACAAAGGTACCCACGGCGCAACTAGTTAATATTCCTGACAGAAGAATCTTCAGAGAAGACATAGAACATTCCGGAAGACACGTAACCTGGCTGTAATTTTGAGAAACTAAATTGTATTTTTTAAATTTTTATCTTATATAAGTGGGACTTGTATTTATTGGAACACGTACATTAGAATCTTGCATTGTTTGGCAATAGTTAGTGGACTGAAGGGATTTATTCGGTTTATTAATAGTTCAGTTAATTTGTTCACTGTTCAAGTTAAATAAATAAATTGTTACTTGTTGATTTTAAAGTGAGTGTTAAGGGTTTATTTACTTAAGCACTAGAAGTTGCTGAAATTAGGTACCACCACTTTTCACATTCCTTTTACAGATTACAGGGCGAGGTGCTCCTCTTTCGGTATTTCGATTTTAGCTCTCAGAGGACAGGTCAACCTATGCTTTATAATATTGCTCATAGGTCGCCCAGCGGAGAGGAACACCCAGTAGCATATTCATCCAGGATTTTGGCTAATGCACAGCTTAAATACACCTAGATAGAGAAAGAAGGTTTGGCAGTCATTTTGGACTCAGAGTTCCACCAATACCTTTACACGCTTAGTTTGCAATAATAACTGACCACAAACTCCCACTAGGTTTAGTTAAACAAGGCAGTGTCACCCATACCTTCAGGTCGAATTTAGCGGTAGGCTCTAATTCTAAGTGTGTATAATTACAAGTTGGAACATAGGAACACCGTCTGGAAGGCCAAGTAGTGAAAGCGGATATGCAAGAGGTGGTACTGCATTGGAAGGGTTTTAAATTTTCTGGACACATTTCCAGTCACAGCTGACAATCTTAGACTTTGGACACAGAAAGATCCAGTCCTGGCAAAACTGAAATAGTTGCTGGTGATAGTGGAAACCAAAGGGCTGTCACACCAGAAACGAAACCTTTTTGGACCCAGAGAGACCAGATCACAGTACAGGAAGGCATGTTATTATAGGGTGCAAGAATGATTGTCCAGATCAAAGGTCGCCGCCAGATACTGGTTGAACTCCATCAGAGTAATCCAGGGGTTCCAAAATATTTTGGTGGGACGTTATGTGGCCAGGAATAGATGCAAACATAGCTACATTGGTGGGACAGTGCCCAGAGTGCCAATAAGGACAAAAATTACTGCTAGCAGCTCCCCCCACATTCTTGAGAATGCCTGGGTAATCCCAGCACTTGGTTACGTCGTCTATACAGATCCTTTCATGCATAGGGTTCATTCATCAAATATGGGGACGATGATAGAAAAATTGCACGCATCTTTTACAGTTCACAGACACCTGGTCACAGACAACAGGTCACCATTTACCCGCAGAGAGTTTGAGTGTTTCCTAAAGTCGAATGATATTCATCATTTAAGAAGAGCTCCACACCATTCATCATCTGGCAGAAAGAGCCATCCAAACTTTGCAGGCGGGTTTAAAGAAACAGTCTACAACTTCACTAGATACCACACAAAATATTTGATTATTACCACCACCCCTCCTGCAAGTACAGGGATAGGTCCAGCAGAGTTGCTAATGGGGAGAAGACTACACACCAGCTTAAGTCTGATCTTGGGCCAAGGGTCTGTTTCCACACTGTAGGGATTCTATGATATGATTCCCAGGTAGTGCTGATGGAGAGAGAGGTGGAGAGCGTGCATACGGAGGCGTAGCACTGATGGAAATCTCAGGATGCGGCGAGAGCAGCTGAGGTCTAACGCAAGACAACAAGGTGCAGGGCTGGATGAACACAGCAGGCCAATCAGCATCATAGGAGCAGAAAGGCTGATGTTTCGGGCCTAGACCCATCATCAGAAAAGGGGGAGGGGAACAGGGTTCTGAAATAAATAGGGAGAGAGTGGGAGGCGGATAGAAGATGGATAGAGGAGAGGAAACAGACAAGTCGAAGAGGTGGGGATGGAGCCAGTAAAGGTGAGGAGTTAGGGAGGGGATAGGTCAGTCCAGGGAGGACGGACAGGTCAAGGGGGCGGGATGAGGTTAGTAGGTAGGAGATGGGGGTGCGGCTTGAGGTGGGAGGAGGGGATAGGTGGGAGGAAGAACAGGTTAGGGAGGCGGGGATGAGCTGGACTGGTTTTGGGATGCGGTAGGGGGAGGGGAGATTTTGAAGCTTGTGAAATCCACATTGATACCATTGGGCTGCAGGGTTCCCAAGCGGAATATGAGTTGCTGTTCCTGCAACCTT
>NC_063340.1:18597274-18623021 GCF_021869965.1 Rhincodon typus
ATCACACTCTCTTCCCGCTCCCCCCACCCCACCATCAAGTTGCCGGATAAGGGACATTTCCCATCTCTTAAGTCACTCTTCAATTGTTACAGGTTTAATTAGTAAAAATGTTAGGCCATTCCTACTGTGACTGCTAACTAAAAGAACTGACTGTAAATCTCTGTGTGAATGTTAGATCTCAGATTCCAAATGACTGCTAAACAGGAGTTCTGAACACTTTTCACTATCACTATTTTTCAGGATGCCATGACACGGCAGAATTGTCAAATCTGCAGTGCACAGGTGCGGAGAAACTCTGGAAGGAATGAACTCAATTAATTTTGTGTAATATCAATGCACCTTCAATATGCTTGTAATGAAAAGGAACCAGCTGGCTACTATATAGTGTTTACAAGTTATCCCTAGACTGTTTTTAATTAAAATGCCTACTATGAGGTTAACTGTATATTATACAGTAACTGTGAATATGCTGATATTTTTCATATTCTATGTTATGCTACTTCCAATTTGCTAGATTGTCTCCCAGCAGAGTTATGTATTATTCACTGACATTATTGCCCTGATTCCATAACTTTTAAGCTTCATTTATAATAACACAATGACATAATGCATGTTCCAATAATTCATTCTCTGACTCACCATGAAAAAGCAATCTATTAGTATAATTTTTTCTGTATTGTAGCTCTGTGCATAATTTTCTGCCTTTGAAACAATTATGTCATCCTTGGTTCAGTGGTAGTTGTGAATCAGAAGGCTGTGGGCTGTAAATTGAAGGTTGTAGTGCCACTCCATAGACTTGAGCTTGTAATCTAGCTGACACTATTACATAGGACTATTGGAGTGCTACATTGTCTGAGGTGTTGTTTTTCACAATGAGATGTTAAACAGAGTCGCAGATTTCTCCCCGTTTGTGGATGTAAAGGGTTCCGTGGCGCTCTTTCAAAGAAGGTGAATTATTCCACCGTATACTGTAATAGTTAATATTGATCCCTCAAATAACAATCAATTATAACCCAGCAGGTTATATGATCACTGTCAATTTTCTTTTTGGGGCAGCAAGTCATTTGAAAGATGGCATCTATAACAGTACCACTCCTTCACTGCGGCACCAGAGTTTCAACTTAGATTTTGTAATCAGGGCTGGAATGATACTCAATAGCAGAACTTTCTGATTCTGGCACAAGATTACTACCAACAGCCAAGATAGTAATGTCAATCTTCAGATTGTTTGTTTACCATTTAAATATGCCTTGTACTTTAGGCCTACACCAGTGATCTAACTGAAGCAAATAAAATTCTTACAAAGCTCGACAGGGTTATGTGCAGGAAGAATTATTCCCAGTTGATGGGGCTGAAATCAGGGATAGGCCATTTCCTCAAAATGTGGTGAATCTTTGGAATTTTCTACGCCGAAGGGTTAGGGAGGCTGAGTGTATTCAACAGCTCAAATTAACGGATTTGTAAAGATAACAAGTGACATGGGGATATTGCAAGAAAACAGCAATGAGACTGATCAGATGTGATCTAATTGAATTTCGAAGCAGGCGCTGATTTACTGTATGACCTACGACTATTTCCAATGTTTCAACCAGGCATTTTAAATAGATTATAAACTACTACTCCTCCTCCACCACCACCCCCACCTTTCTAAAGAAAAGAAACCAAAGACTAGAAATTTTTCATTTTCATTTACAGCCATTTGCCAATATTGAGCACAATTCTCCATTAGTTTTGCCTGTGCAGGGCCGAGCCTTTTTGTTCTTTACTCGTTCTTTTGATGTGAATGTTGCTGGCAAAGCTAACATTAATTGCCCATCGGAAGTTTCTCTTCTAAGGCTGAGGGACTTGCCATATCACTTTGAGTCAACTATTTTGATGTAGTACTGATGTCACGTATAGGTCAGAGCAGATAAAGGGTGCAAGATCAGATTTCTATGGAGTCATTTTGGTTATTGGTCCTGCTTTGCCTCAGTATTGCAGCATTTTATACTTAATTTTAGTACATGACACAATTTCTGTGTTAATCCACCACTGATTACCTGGATTTATTTGGTTTTAAATTTTGTCACCTTGATTGAGAATTTTCCAAAGCTGCACTGTACCCTGCTATTTAGAAAAAGAAAAATTCCACTGTCCAGCTTGAGAAAATGTCTTAAATATATGAACCTGGTTAATTGTTTAAATTAACTTTTATTACAGATTCTACAATGAGTTGTGCAAGCCTTGCTTGAATCTGCAGCAAAAAAAATGATTTTAGATGTTGGGAGCCATGAAGGTACCAAAAGTTGCATATGTGTTTGTCCTTTTCGTATGCATATTAATATATGTGTATCAAAAGAAACCTTTTCAAAGAACACAGAATGGGCTCGGATTCGTCATGCAGGCGACACTCGAACAACCTATGCCTCAAGACTTCTATGGAATCATGTTTGATGCTGGCAGCACTGGGACACGCATCCATGTCTTCAAGTTTACCAAGTTGCCAAATGGTAGGTATTCATTTCCAGCTACTTTGCAAAATTGCTAAGATGTGGATACTGATACTGAGAAACATGACGCCTGCTACAATACTTTTTACTGTAATTAGTAACTGTAGTTTGAGTAATAGTGCTGTATGGGGAGGTGATGGCCTAATGGCATTATTTTTGGACTGTTAATCCAAACACCCAGTTAACGTTCTGGGGACCCATGTTTGAATCCCGTCATGGCAGATGGTGGAATTGAATTCAATAAAATAAAAACAAATCTGGAATTATGACAATGACCATGAAACAATTTCACTAATGTCCTTCAGGGAAGAAAACTGCTATCCTTACCTGGTTTGGCCTACATGTGACTCCAGACTCTCAGCAATGTGGTTGACTCTTAATTTAGGGATACGCAATAAATGCTTGCCTAGCTGGCGACACCCTCATCCCGTGAATGAATAAAAAAGAACTGTTTGCAACTTAGATATAGTAAGAACTGCCAATGCTGGAGTCCGAGACAAGTGTGGAGCTGGAGTAACACAGCAGGCCAGGCAGCATCAGAGGAGCAGGAAAGCTGACGTTTTGACCCTTTTTTCTGAAGAAGGGTCCCGACCCGAAACATCAGCTTTCCTGCTCCTTTACTGTTTACAACTTAACGTCCATAATACCTTTCTGACTTTGGGAGACTGAGATTATTGGGTCAAAAATCCCAGAACTCCATAACGGCACCATGGGTATGCCCACACGACAACCGTTTAAAAAGGCAACCTATCAACTCTTGTTCAAGGGAAATTGAGGATGGAGAATAAATTATGTTTGGACAGCAATGCCCATATCCCATGACAGTAAATAAAATTATTGTATATGTAGAACGTGCTGTCGTCCCCTTGTATAAATAACTTGCACCTTCCTCTCAATTCAATGATCTGAGTCTTCCTCAAATTTCTAATAGTAAAACCACCCACCCAGGCTTACTGTGAGAGCAAATTACTGCAGATGCTGGAATCTGTACTGAAAACAACAAAATGCTGGCGATCAGAGGGTCAGATAGCATCCATGGAGAGAAAGCAAGCTAACGTTTAGATGAAGAGTTATCTAGACTCAAAACGTTAGCTTGCTCTCTCTCCGTGGATGCTGTCTGACCCTCTGTAATCTCCAGCATTCGTTGTTTTTCTCCGGTTTACTGCGAATCAGATTCCAACATGGTCACATGACTCCTTTCTTCCATCTACGTTACATTTAGCATTACTGTCCCAAGATATAGCAGCGTTTAAATCTCTCAATTGTTACAATATAGACAAATCTTTAAAAGTGACAGGACATGTTATAGTTGCTTTTTTTCTTTGGGCATAAACATGCCATTCGTGGCTTTACAATTAAAGGTTTGGTGAGGTTGTTGACTTGCTCGCCAAGCTGGCTTGTTTTTGTTCAGATGTTTCATCACCATGCTAGGTGACATCATCAGTGGAGCCTCTGATGAAGCGATGTTATTCTACTCTGCTTAGAATTTATACTGTCCAGTCCATTAGGGTGAGTAGTGTCATTTCTGGTTTTGATCTGTATGGGTCCAATTCTATATGTTTGTTGATTGAAGTATGGGTGGAGACCCATACCTCTAGGAATTCCCGTGCGTGTCTATCTTTGGCTTGGGCTACTATCATTACCTTGTCCCAGTTAAGCTGATGGCCTTCATTGTCTGAATGTACCGATATTAAGGAGAGTTCGTCGTGCCGTTTTGCTTCTAGTTGATGTTCATGTATTCTGATGGCTAGTTTTCCATCCTGTTGGTCCGATGTAATGTTTGTGGTAGTTGTTGCATGGTATTTTGTAAACCACATTGGTGCTGCATATTGTGGGAATGGGGTCTTTAATCCTTGTAAGTGTTTGTTGTAGAATGGCTGTGGGCTTGTGGGCCACCATGATTCCTGGTGGTCTTAGGAGTCTTGCTGTCAGTTCTGATATGTTCTTGATGTAGGGCAGTGTGGCCAGTGTGTTAGGTCGTACTGTGACCTCCTGTTGTTGTCTACTGAGTAGGTATCTGTGGATGAAGTTGTGGAAATATCGTTTATAGTGAGGATTTTGTATAGGTGCTCTTCCTCTTTTTCCTGCGTAATTCCAGGGTGTTGTGGTGTGAAAAGCAACCCATACTGATCAAATCCTCAACTTTCCCAGCAACCACCCCAACATCCACAAACAAAGCTACGTTAGAACACTATTTAAACAGGCCAGGACACACTGCAACACCCCGGAGCTACGCAGGAAAGAGGAAGAGCACCTATACAAATCCTCACTATAAATGAATATCCCCACAACTTCGTCTGCAGATGCCTAGTAAACAGATAACAGGAGGACACAACATGACCTAACACATTGGCCACACTGCCCTACATCAAGAACATATTGGAACTGACAACAAGACTCCTAAGATCAGCAGGAATTATGGTAGCCCACAAGCCCACAGCCGCTCTACGACAAACACTTACAAGGATTAAAGACCCCATTCCCACAACATGCAGAACCAATGTGGTTTACAAAATACCATGCAACAACAACAACAAACATTACATCGGACAGACAGGAAGGAAACTAGCCATCAGAATATATGAACATCAACTAGCAACAAAACGGCACGACAAACTGTTCTTAATATTGGTACACTCGGACAATGAAGTCCATCAATTTAACTGGGACAAGGTAACCATAGCCCAAGCCAAAAATAGACATGCACAGGAATTCCTAAAGGCATGGTTCTCCACCCATACTTCAGTCAACAAACATATAGAATTGGACCCCATTTACAAACCCATAGAGATCAAAACCGGAAATGACACCACTCGCCATAACGGACCAGACAGTATAAATTCCAAGTGGAATAGAATAACATCGCTTCCTCTGAGGTTCCACTGATGATGTCACTTAGCATGGTGCCGAGACGTCTGAACGAGAACAAGCCAGCTCGGCGAGCAAGTCATCAACCTCGCCCACAACCCAAGCTACTGATCTTTGCCAGAACTTTAAAGCTGTCATGATTTGGAACGAACTGGCTGAAAAGATGGACGCAGATTTCACAGTAATATTGAAAAGAGAATTGGGTATATTGTGAACTTGAAAAGGAAAAATGATGCAAGTACATCGGGAAAGACCCAGTGTTCTGACTAATTCAGTGGCGCTCTCGTATGGAATTTGCAACACACAGGCCATTTGGCCCAACCAGTTTATGTTGACATTTATGATCCAAGAGAACATTGTACCACTCTCATATTCCACTTCTATCAGCATATCCTATTTTTTTCTCATGAATTCACCTAGTTACTCCTTAAAAGCCTCTATGCTAAGTGCCTCTAAACTTGTGTAAACACGTTCCACATTTTTGGTACTCTATGTATAAAGAAATTTCTCTTGAATTCTCTATTGGATTTTGGATTCTAAGTAAAAAGATCCATATGTTCCCTCCATGTTGAAAAGTTCTCTGTCTTTTATTAAAATTTCAATAATTACCGAAGTACTTCCTGTGACCCCTGGGCTTCCCTTTTGTGTGTTCCTGCAGAGCTGACTCACCAATTCAGTAACCTTTTAAAGAATCTGAACACACTTCATGATCAACTGCTTTAATGTTAAAGTTCCATCTCTTAACTTGAGCCTGGTAAACAGTGGACAGGCTTAGAAGGGTCAGGAAGTGGGTTACTCTGTAGAATTCCCAGGCGCTAGCTTGCTATTGTAACCAAGCATTTCTTTTACTAGTCCAGTCATGTTTCTGGTTAATGGTATGCCCTGGAATGTTAAAATTCAGCCATTGTAATACCGTTGAATATCAAGGTTAGATGTTTAGCCTTTCAGTGGGCAGATGTTATTTTCAACTTATCAGACCAAGGTCTGATACAATCTATTTCATTATTTGAGTTGAGAATAGTACCGAATACTTCATTTTCCACCTTGTTGAGTTGGTGCTGGTGATGGTGATGTCGTTGTACAGGAACAGCTTGGCATTGAGCTCAGCTAGAGCCAATCTACATTATGTATATCTTGAGGTTTTTTTTGGAATCCTTTGATATGCTCCAGTGTGCTCGGTCATTTCTTGATCTAAAAGGAGTGAATCAAATTGTTTGAAAACTGGCATGAATGATAAGGAGGACCATAGGAAGAGGTTTGGCAGAGCAGGCATGAAGGGACAAATGGCCTATTCCTCCCATTTCTTAATTATGTTCTTATAATCTAGACCTGTGTTGCTTCACCACTTTGGCACCTCACTTTTATGTAAGTCTGACTGTTATGATCCCAGCTGATATTACTACTGGACAAGTTAATTCACAGAATGAGATCTGTCTTGATGAATTGCATTTGTTTCTATTTTAACATGGCAGTCTTTGACTGAAATATAAACACACAGGTTGAAGATTTGATTTTTAACACTGAAACAGGAGTGTAATGTGCAGAAAAAGGAAAAAAAAATAAAAATGATCTGCACACAATTTAAAAGATTTCAAATACCCAAAAGTAAAAATCCCATCTACTCCCCAACACCATCACTTTACAGTTAATCAAAGTCTAGAGAAATTTTCCTTCCCTATCAAAACTTTGGTTTAACTGCTTCTTTCCAGTTCTGGTGTTGTGAGCTATGATGCCTTTATCTTTGACTCTTACAAATAGATTCTAATCCCAAATGCAAGGTAATGTATTTCAATATTTTCTTTCTCCTGTTGCAAAATCCCACAATATAAACAAACTTTCATTAACTCGGCAGGAGGATTTCCATCAAAGCTTAATGGTTTAAAATCATAGTTATGGAAATACTGACCTAGTTGGTATTGAATCCCTTCACAAAAAAAAACACAATACCCATCTGCTGTTAGTTTGAAATCTAAACTCAAAAATATTTATGTATAAATCTCACACCTCTCTTCACACATTGTCCTGGCATCCTCACTACATTTCTCTTCGAACCAGGGTTCAGTACCCTGATTTGATGGTGATGTCAGAGTGAGTGAAATGTATTCCATGAGCTTATGGATTGTGCTTGAATATAGTTAAATGGCAAATGGCCCACTGCACTCCTCATTTTCCAATGTTGAGCTAATAGATCAGTTCTGAATTAATCCAATTAGCGTGCTAATAGGATCACATTAAAGGGTGGCCTCAGTGTAGGGGTGGAATTTTATGTCCTTGATAGTATATGGACTATATATGTCATGGCTACCCAGGATACTTGCTGCTTCCAAATGGGTGGTCAACTTGGTGGAGTATTAGCTGAGGGAGGGTGGTAGGTGTAATCAGGATGTTTCCTGATTTAAGCTTCATGAGACTTCATGAGATCCAGAGTCAATGTTGAGGACTCCCAGTACTTCCCACTCTCTTGCATAATGACTGTGATACTACCTCTGATAGATCTATCCTCTATCCTGCCAGTTTGACAAGATGTTGCTAGGGATAGGGATGTCTGGGAAGTTGTATGAAAGGTATGAATACGGTGTACAACTGTAACTTGTTGTCTGTGTGACTAATTTTGCTTTCCTAATTTTGGTGCAAGTTCCCAGACGTTAATGGGGGTCACTTTATAGAATCAACTGGATTACTTTTGCCTTTATCCTACCTAGAATGATGCTGGCTAATTCATTTGGTTGCGGTCATGTTTGACTTTTAATTGAGATTTGATACAATTACGAGTGAACCTCTTCACTACAGGTGAAAGAGGGCAGACTGCATAAGGTTGATGGATTTCCTTACTTTAAGGACAGTGAACCAGATGTAATTTTTGACTTCACTAATTTTATAGTCACTAAACTGTTGCTAGCTGCTTATTGCAGATTTATATAAGGATTTAAATACCCAATGATTTGAACACACAGCTCCAAATCATTAGTCCAGTCCTGTAGATTGCTAGCCTAGAAATGTAACCTTTGATCTCCACGCATAGTCAGCGGAGCTGTCTATGAGCATTATATTGAGGGTCGTCTGCCCTCTTGACTGGATGTAAGACACTTCAGGGCGCTACTTCAAAGAAAAGCTGTGCTCTCTCTACTGTCTTTTTAATGCTGAACCCTGTTTTTACGACCATTTGTTGGCTTAATTTTCAGCACAAACGTTTAAATCAGAATGTTTTTTAAAGTATTTGTCCTACACTGCAATGGTATGACTTTCAATGTGTAGGCTGTTAAGCATTTCATTATTTATTGCCTGCATTTGTAACTCGGGCTTCGGTCTTTCAATGGTTATTTCTTCCTCCTGTTCCAAAATCCCACAATATAAGCAAACTTTCATTAACTCTGCAGGAAGTTTTCCAATAAAGCTTAATGGTTTAAAATCATGGTTGCGGAAATACTGACCTAGTTAATATTGCTGCACGCTCTCATTGAAATGAATTGTACAGTTGAGAAATCTAATCATCCAAATTTCTAATTTTGCGATTCCTTTCAACAGAATCTCCTAAACTTGCAGATGAAACATTCAAAGCTTTGAAGCCAGGATTGTCGGCATATTCTGATGAGCCCCATTTGGTATTACTTTCTCTTAGTTTGTGCTTCTTATCAGTTAACAAAATGTTACCAGCGATGCTTTGTGACATTGTCCATAGGAAAGGCTATAAACAATAAACAAGCCAGCCTGCATCTACAGAAAGAGAAACAAAATTAATGTTTTGGTCAATGACCTGAAATGGAGGATATTAGAGATGATCAACTTTTTGAAAGACTGTGTTAAAAATTGTTCTTTGATAGGATGTGGGTTACTGACAAGGTCAGCATTTGTTGCCATTCTATAATTGCCCTCAAGACGGTACTGGTAAGCTGCTTTCTTGAACCACTGTCTATGTGGATTAGGCACACCCACAATGCTGTAAAGAGTGAGTTTGCAAATTTTAATCCAGTGACATCAAAAGAACAGCGATTATAGTTGTCAGGATGGTGTGGCTTAGAAGGGAACTTGCAGGTGGTTGGGATCCCATGTATCTGCTATTCTTGTCTTTCTAAGTAGGAGAGCTCAGAGGTTTGGAAGTTGCTATCAAAGCAGCCTTGCTGCAATGTACTTCATTTATGGTATGCACTGATGCCATTAAATGTGGGGGTGCATGTCTAAGTTGTTAGATGGGATGCCAGTCAGTTACTCACTGCAGAAACACCAGTCCTGTCCTTGTAGTTGGAGTATGTATATGCGTGGTCCAGTTCAGATTCTGGTCCATGGTAAACTGCAAGATCTTCATAGTTGGTGATTCAGATATGACATTTCCTTGAATGTCAAAGAGAGATTGCCAACAAGAAAATATAACAATGGATATTGTCTGGCACTTTTGCAGCATGAAGGTCCTATTGCACATGGATGCAGAGATGGCAGGGGACAACTTGGAACTTTTGTTTGTCAAAAGATTAAATAGTTGCAGCAGAATAGTGGGAATTGGGGTTTATAAAATGAAATATTTGGCAAAATGAAAGTTTCTCTACTCCATGACTATTGCCGAAGAAAATCAAGCATCCCAAGTGTATTGAGCGCCCAACTCTGAGCACGAGCTTACAACTGTCATACCAGAGAATCTACTGTAATATCCTTTATTACAAGTTGTTTCCTCACTACTAAGGCTGTAAACTGCCAAACCGAAGGGTGAAGTGCTGTTCTTGAATTTATATTGAGCTTGAATGAAACAGTGTAGGAGGCCAAGGACTGTCCAATCAGACTGAGATGTGTTGGATAATTGACCAATGACTTGAAGGTCGGGTCATGCTTACAAACTGAAGGTGGTCTTCAGCTAAGTGATAAGTAGTGGAAAAATACAAAGTAATTTTTAGATTGTAAAATTTATTTTCAGTGAAGACACTATGAGCCTGAAGAATACAGAATGTAGGGGAGAGAGAGGTGAAGATTTGTGGTTTTAGAGATAAATTACTAAGGCAGTGTAAATTTGATATGGATGCATTTTGATTTAACCTAGAGATGTTGGAGGACAGATGAATAGTGATCAGTCTGCATTTGTAATGGCATCTTTTAGTGTACTAAAATGTCCTAAAGTGTTTCACAAAAGTGCAAGACAAAAATGACAGTCAACAAGATGAAGAGGGTTGGCTGAATGATTGACTGAAGAGGTAAGTTTTAAATGACCATTATAAAGGATGCGATAGATGTTGAGTAAAATTCCAGAGTTAAAACTTGATCCTTTGCCATTGGGGTGAAGGGTAACAGGAGATACACAAGAGACCAGAGATGGAGGAATGTGGAGTTGACCGGGTTAGAGTCCTAGAATCTTACAGGAAAAGTGAAATTGTTTGACTTGACTTGACTTGTCATGTATGGACTGAGCCTTTGAAACAGCTGTCCAACTTAGTCCCAGGGTCCAACTTGCTCCCCATAACCCTGCAAATCTTTAATCCTGTGGAATCTGTTTCCACAGCTCTTTCAGGGAGTGCATTCGAGATCTTAAAAGCCCTCTGTGAAAACAACCTCCTAACTTGCCATCTAGTTCTTTTGCCAATTATTTTCAATTTTAAATCTAGTCGTTTCAGGACATAGTTGCTTCCTTACTCTAACAAAGACCCCTCAAATTTCAATATCTTTTGTGAGATCTTCCTTTAATGTTTGTTGCCCAATGAGAATAATCTTTATTTCTCCAAACACTCAACTGAAGTCTGTTTTCTCTGCAATGAAGCTGGTTGGCCTCCTGTACCTTATGCAAGACTTCCTATTCGCCCCACCCTCTGGTTCCTCCTCCCTTAGGAACCAGACTGAAGCTGATAAACTAGTTTATGACAAGTGTGACACAGTCAAAGCTAAATGGCAGATTAGAGACATAGCCACTGAATCTTTGAGTGTATTGCAGTGCAGAAGCATAGTGCACACTTTGACACTGGGATATTGTCTGTATCAGACTAAAACTAGGTGCTTTGTTGAGTTGAGTCAGCATACACAACATCTATCGAGGGCTGCAGTTTTTGGAAATAACCAAGTAGTGTTTTTGTGACCTTTTGACTTGCTATTAAGGTCATCAAATAATATGGTATGTCATTGCATAAAGAGACATCATGAATATTTGGTACCGGGACTTTCAGTCCGATCACTTAGCACACGCATAAAGACAAGCTCCAGTGCCTTTCCAAGAATACCAAACAAAATCAACAGGGACAGAAACATGAAAAATATAGCTATTGGGTATAGCAATTAGGTAAATGTGCAATGTTTTTCAGCACTGGGCTCAACAATAGTAACTACAATAACACAGTCAGGCTAGTCAGCACTGAGGATCTGCAATAATAAAAATAAACAGGAAATACTCACCAGGTAGGCAGCATGTGCAGAGAGAACAAGAACTAATATTTCAGATGAAAATGTTTTGACAAAAGTCATCGACCTGAAACTCTCTTTCTCTCTTCACAGATGGTACCAGATCTTTCTAGTATTTCTAGCAGTTGATTAACTTTGGATAATCAGAAACTCCATTATTTTGCTTTTGTTGAAAGATCTGCAAATTTCAACTTGGTATCGAGAATCTATTCACACTAGCCAGCACAGAATAACATGTAAGCCACCCTGTCTGATCTTTAAAATTGAGAGAGCCATCAGTCTTGTAGTTTAGTATGTTCCTTGGATAAAAGTGCCCCAGCAAAAAAAAACTAGAGTTGTTGAAAAAAGTGGCACAAAATTTTCCCTGACAAGTGATAATCTGACACTTTTTGGACTCTGCTTCTTTGGTGATAGTCTGGGTAAAACAGCTGAAACACCTCTGAGGATGGGATTAGAAACTGCCTCAGCCCATGTCCTGAAAATATACGTATTATTATGTGAAATAACTTCAGAGCCCCTTATTGAGGGGCTGGGTTTATTGCCATAAACTACATTAACATGGAGGTTTTTGATCATGATGAAAAGTTATCTACAAATGCTGAATCTAATTACAACAGTCTTTGTGGTCCTCAAAAACTAATCTTTTTGAGATTACAAGCACAGAACTGTTCCTGCCCAGCTAGTACAGATTAACAATGATGCATTGACTTTTGGATTTTTGATGATAATTTCAAGGAGGTAGAGTGATCCAACTCTCTTCACTCAGAGTGGTAGGGGTGTGGAATGCATTGACAGAGAGGGTAGTGGAGTCGGACTCATTAGAGCCATTTAAGCGGCTATTAATAGGCATATGGATGATAGTATAAGGTAGGGGTGGAGGTTAGATAGACTTTGGGTTTAGGATAAAAGTTCGGTACAACATCGTGGGCCGAAGGGCCTGTACTGTCCTGTACAGTTCTATATTCTATGTTCTGGCACATCAGTCACTAAGGACAATAGATTAACTTTGGATTATTTGTGGAGTGTTATTGAGTGATAAATTGATACTGGTATGTGTGTGATAGACAACATTGTGAACACATACATTAGGAGTAAGGAGTAGGTGACTTGCCCCTCAAGCCTTCTGCGCCCTAATAGGATCGTGGCTGATCTGACTATATTTCTACCAACCCTGATGGCCTTTCACCCCTTGCTTATCAAGAGCTAGCTACCTCAGCTTTAAAAATATTCAAAGACTCTGCTTCCAGTGTCTTTTGATGAAGGAAGTTCCAAAGGCATTGAACCCTCTGAGAAAAATTTCTCCTCATCTGTGTCATAAATGGGTGACCTTTACTTCCAGATTCTCTTTCAGGAGGAAATATCTACTCCACATTCACATTCACCGTGGCAAGACACCTCAGGATCTTATGTTTCAATTAAATTGCCCTTTCTCTTCTAAACTCCAGCAGATACAAACCTATCCTTAGATAACACGGTGTAGAGCTGGATGAACACAGCAGGCCAAGCAGCATCATAGGAGCAGGAAGACTGACGTTTCGGGCCTAGACCCTTCTTCAGAAATCTCTGATACAAGTCTATCTACTATCTACTATCTCTGATACAAGCCTATCCTTGTTTCCTTGTAAGACACTCCACCCTTTGAAGTATAGTCTAATAAACCTTCTCTGAACTGGTTTTGATGCAGTTATATCCTTAAATAAAGAGACTGAAGCTGTATGCCCCAACTATGATCTCCCTAGTGCTGTGTATAATCTCCCTACTTTTGCATTCAATTCTCCTTAATAGAGTATCACGTTTTGTTAGCTTTCATGTGCTAGAAAACGCGGATACCTCTGCAGGTCAGAGCTCTGCAATGTCTCCTCATCTAGATAATATGCTTCTTTATTATTCTTACTGCCAGAATGAACAATATCACATACTCCTATATTGTGCTCCATTTGTTGAAGCTTCATCTGTTCCCTTAACATTTCTGTATCCCTTTGCAGCTTCCTTATATCCTAAACAAAACTTACTTTGTATCATCAATAAATTTAGCAACCATGCCATGGCTCCATTCATCCAAGTTATTTACATAAATTATAAAATGTTGAGGCCCAGCACTGATACCTGCAGCACACCAATTATAATATCTACTGTTTCCTGAATGCTAATATGTAATAAAAATGGAAAGAACTGCAGATGCTGAAAATCAAATAAAAACAGAAATTGCTGGAAAAGCTCAGCCGGTCTGGCAGCATCTGTGGAAAGAAATCAGAGTTAATGTTTTGGTCCAGTGACCCTTCCTCAGATTATTTTTTCAGTTTCAAAATCTGAATTCACAGGTATGCAAATACTGAAAATGTTTTATTTCAAGCTCTATCTACTTTGAAGAAACTGTTGCAAGCCTCATAATCACCTTGATGTTCACACCTGAATTGTACACTTTCTTAACTTAGTCATGTATCACCATTTTTGTGTTGCTACTAAATCAAAACCCAGAACTCTCCAACTTACAAGCACTGTGGGCGCACCTTCATCACATGGATTACAAGAATCCAACAAGACCCACCACCACTTTTGAAGGACAAATACTCACATTATAGAAACAAATGTCCTAAAATCATCTGTACAGGGGTTCCCAATTTACAAACATCCAATTTAGAAATACTTATACTTATGATTGCAATCCTCTATGTGGTTATAATTTTAAAGACCTGACATGAACGTTTTCTATCCTTACGTACAGCTGCTTTCCATTGTCCTGCAGTGTGTTCCGACTTGCGTACAATTTGACTTGTGAATGGTTTTCAGAGTGGAAACCGTTTGCAACCTAGGGACTGCCTGTAATACTAAACCACTATCTTAAAATGTAAAGACTGCAAAATGATAACGGACTGTTAGTGAGAACCACAATACTGGTGTTGAAAAGTCAGTATTGAACCATGACTCTAAACACAAATGAAATATATGCTATTTAAGAAACTGAAAGGGTACCAATAGGTGGAAATCTGCAAGTACTTACTGTGACTGCCTTGAATTAAGACTTTAAAAGTTAATACTGAATTTGATAGGCAGAAATAGTGCATGTATGCTGTCCAGGCAACACATTACTGTTTATAGATTTGAATTGCTATTGAAACTTATTCTTTCAGAATTAAATTCTTTTTAACTGAGACTTGTTTTTTTTAACATTGGATATGTATTACAGGCCACAAAAGGCATCCAGGACCTATTGGACATTGCCAAAAAGTCAATTCCTAGGAACGTTTGGGCAAGCACACCTTTAGTACTAAAAGCTACTGCTGGTTTACGTCTGTTGCCAGGAGTAAAAGCTCAGCACTTGTTGGATAAGGTAACTCCACTGAAGTAACTTTTTTTTTATTAACATTGAAGAAAACTTTAGTAATTTGGAGAATTTACATAATACATTTTCATAGCTTGTTGTGAAGAAGTAAATGATGAAAAAAGCTGGCTGTGGAATGTGTAGGAGAACTGGTCTGTGCTTCACCAGCTTGTTCATCTGTCCCAAAACAAATGAGGTATTTGTGCTCTGGATTCCTGAGGTTTGGGCAAAACTAGTGGCGGGGGGTTACATGGGGGAACATTGTTTAACTGTGAAGCTGTATTCCTGCATTATACTGAATTGTTTTGTTGCCACTTCGTGTATTTGTGGCATTGTTCACGATGAGTCAAATGATGCAAGAAAGTTGCATTATGTGAATGATACCATTAGTCATAGTGAAGGACTGTTCTTAGTTATTTTTTTCTGTGCTTTCTTTTGTGTCACTTTCTCTATCTTGATATTCTATTTTTTAACTGTCTCTCAACCAACCGTATGACTGCCCCATAATTTTGCATTGTCCAATTCATTTATCCAATTCCCACCTTAGCTAACTTAAGGCCAGCTGACCTATTAGCTGAATGTTTTTGTATTAAGAAGCATTTTAGTCACGTTTGTATGAAGTTATTGCTTCTTTCTTATCCTTAATGTTTTCTTTTCTCACTGTCTCCCTTCTGTCTCTGTGAAACTCTCTCACCTGTGTGCCTTTTACTGATGCATTCTCTAGTACAGTTTTTTTAAAGGTTTAGGGTATTCAGAAAGCTGAGAGGTTAAAATGCTCTGCTGCTTGAATTTCTTGAAAAGATACTGTAACAGCAATGATAGATATGGGATTGATGGATTTGGTTAGATGTCTTGAGTTAGGAAAAGGCCATACCAGGCAGCATGTCTGTGTGATTGTACTACGAGTAATCAGAGCATTGGGTATGAGAGAGCTGAGGTCTGGGAGCCCAGTGTGATCATGAACTGGGACCTTGAGTTAGGTGAGGTCTGGGAACAGCAGTGAATTAGAGATGTCAACTTAATGTCATCAGGATAAAAATCCAAATCCTTATAAAGAGAGAGAATAGGAGAACATCTAGAAATTAGAAATATAATGAATAGTCAGCAAGAATTTCAAAAGGGAAGTTTTTGCTTGACCAACCTTATTGAATTTGTGGAGGTAATAAAGCGCACAGTAGTAAAGCAGTAGATGTAATTTATCTGAATTCTTAAGTCCGAGAATGTAGAAACAGGACAAAAAACAAATGGATTGCTAGTTAGTTTCAAAGCTTCTTAATGCGAAAATGTACTCGGCAAATAGGTTAGATGGTCTTAAGTTAGCTAAGGTGGAAATCTGACAGAATGAAATAGACAATGCGAAAATTGTGGGACAGTTATACAGTTGGTTTAGAGACAGTTTAAAAAACAATTAGAATGCATAGATGGAGAAAGTGACATATAAAGCAGAGTGGGAGTGAAGGATAATTATTCAATGCTAGAAAGTGGTTTCCACAATGGAGAGTGCTGGGACCACTGTTCACAATTTACATTAATGATTTCTAAATTCATGGATGGCACCAGGTTTTGAGGGCAGACGGTAGGTTTCAGGGATAGTCAATACTGAACAAGACTGCAACCAATTTACAAAGGAGATTAATAAACTTGTGGAATTGACAAATAATTGACAAATGAAGTTCAAATACAAATGTACGAGACTACTTTTAGTAGGAGTAGAAGCATCATTGATTATGTGGAAGTGCAAATCTAAGTAGAATAGAAGAACAATGGGATATTGCAATACAAATACACTAGTCACTTAAAGCTGAATTACAAGTTAGCAATACCCAAAAATGCAAACAAAATTGTTTTGTTTTGTTTCTAGAGGGATAGAATTGAAAAGTAGAGAAGTTATTCTAAACCTCTGGTGAGCCTTTGTTAGACCAGAACCAGTGCATTGCATGATGTTATGCTTTAACATTTTATGAAAAGGACATAAAAGCACTGGAGAGGATACAGAGAAGATTTACAAGGATGATGTCAGGAATGGCTATACATATTAGGAAAGAATCGACACGATGGACCTCTTTTCTAAAAAGAAAAATGGGTGACCTAATAAAAGTAATTAAAATAAAATTATGAAGGGTTTTAGAAGTGGATACAGGGAGAATGTGGGGAACAGCATGACTAGAGATATCAATAAAAATATAGTCATCAAGAAATCCAATAGGAGATTCAAAAGAAACATTTTTACCCAAAGAGTGATGGGAATGTGGACCTCAATACTTTGGTGATTGAAGTCAACTATGTAGATGCATTTGAGGAAGTGAGATGAGCATATGAGGGAGCAGGGAAAAGATGTTTCACAAAGATCAATTTGGATGAGAAAAGATGGCAGGAGGCTTGAGCAGGTGTTTAAATTTGGCTTGGTTGGGCCAAATGGCCTGTATCTGCACTTAGTATCCTATCTAACAGTTCAGATGGGGTAAGTATATTTGGTATAGATAAAATTTCATGAGACCACCCATCGCAAACCTAATCAAAGTATGTTTGTGAAAGATACCAGCTTGCTTTCTTCAGATTCTTGCATTGCAGAGGAGGACATCTATTTCATCATTCCTCTGTCTTCCTTTTGAAGGAGCTTTTCCATTAGTTCCAGTGTCCTTGCTGTCACTACAGATTTTTCTTTTGAAGTATATAGCCAATTTTCTTTTGAAAGCTAATACTGAGTATGCTTTCTCCATGAGTCAGTGCATTCTAGATCAGGCTGAATAATCCAATGCATGATCTAAAAACTGCCACGTGCAGGGTGAGTAGTGTTGGATGGATAAGTTGTTTGTAAGTTTGTACACTCCTCTCACACCTCACCGTTGCCTCTGCACATCTCTTATGAAGTCCCTTAATGCATTAGGTGCCTTATCAAATGAGCTGCCTTTGTTTTGGTCAGAGGCCAGGCTGTCCCACAAGTTGATGAGTATGCTTGACCTCTTCAATCATTAAGTTTTGAGGACATCCCAAAAGTATTTCTGCTGTGTTCCTGTGAATTTCCTACTATGACAAGTTCAGAATACTTCAGGAATCTGCTATCAGGTATGTGAATGAAATATGCTGTTGAGTTGAACTGGTTTTGAGTGATTATTTCCTCTTTGCTTGGCAAGTTGGCTTGAGAGAGGACTCTGCTGTTGGACTGCACTTTTTCCTGCTAGGTTTGAAGGATCTTGTGAAGACACCATTGATGGTACATCTTCTGTGGTTTGAGATGCCTGCAGTAAATCATCCAAGTCTCTGAAGTGTGGATGAGTTATTGTAAATTTAGTCTCCGGTTTGAGATCATGGTGTGCCAATACTCTTTTCATCAGTTGGCCAAAAACTCAATTGGTACATTGAAGCTGTTAATGAATTTTATCCTTCATGTCTACCTACATCAAGAGAATGCTTGTAAAACATGAAAAATGGTCCACATTTTCCAGGACCTCATTGGGGTACTTAATTGACAAGAGAAGGTGTTTTTCTGTGGGAGCTGGTTAGAAGAAGACTTAATTTTCTGGATGTTAAATGAAAGATGCATTTTTCATATAATTTGGAGGAGGAGTCATTAATTAGGTGTCAGGCTAATGGAGATGAAAGATCAGATACGGCACTTACTGGTTCAGTAGTAATCAGTACCTGTCATGGCCAGATGCTGTGAACATCTCTATACAGTGCCAGTGTTTGGACAATGAATGTTGCCATGAGGTGGTCTTGTCTTGCAGATAAAATATGCTGTTGTTACCACCAGCTCATGTTCTAGACATTTTGTCAGAAGGAGGATTTTGGTGGAGTTTGCTTTCTCCTTCCTTGCTTGTCATACCCTTCCAGAGATTTGCATCCTTTCTGACTCTGGCTTTGTAATTTCCAAGGTAGATTAGTATTTTTGTCTGGGCTTTGGACCAGATGGTGCTTAAAGTTGATGTCGAACTCCTCTTTGCTGTCATCTATTGCCTCAACTTTAGGAGCAGATGTACTGCTGACAGTGGCATGCTGACCCCTTGTTAGGCTGAGCTGGGAGGTCTAGTATTTTTAAATAGGATTTAATTAACAACTGCCTTCTTTTCAAGGTTGTTGCATAATGTTATAAAACGTGATATACACCAATTGTCACCTTCAAAACCTCAAGATGTTAACTGTGCCAGCATTCATGCTGCGCAGAATAGAATTCTTTCTAAATTATTTTCTGTTTCCTAGGTACCACTCTGTATCTGTTTTTGGATTTTGAAATTGGGTGATGTGCTGTGATATCTAACCACATTTGCACATGCATGGACGTGCCTTGGGGCAATTAACTCTCAATATATTCAATTTTTTGATGTTTATTGATCTACGTATCTAAAGGTCCCACTGTTGTTAAAGTGTGAAACTATGATACAATGTGAAAATCCTTCTGTATCTTGCTTAAAATACAAGGTATGTGAATCCTTAAAGCATTAGAGCACTTCATATCACAGGGTAGGTATAGATAGATTTGACTTCTAGCATTAGCCTCTCAAAGCATGCTACTGTCTAAATCCATATATATAATAGAATAAATGTCATGGGGTCAGTTATCTGTAGCTTTTTGGCTTGAAGAATGACTTTGAATTGACTTGGTTTGCACAATACTGGATTTATTGTGTTAGTGATTTGCCAAAAAAACACAAGTTAATGGAAAAGATGATTTAATTAAATACTTTGTATTTACTGAATCCTTTTTTGTAGGTAAAGGAAGTATTTCAACTGAGCCCTTTCCTAGTAACAAATGATTGTGTTAGTATCATGGATGGGACTGATGAAGGTAGGGCACTGGCTCTTAGATTATAACTTGCGTTTGAACCTAGAGACAAATCATGTCTGTGTTTAAATATTCTCAACATCAAATGTTGCTTTATAAGGTATTTTCTCCACCCTGCTTCCCCTCCATTCTTCCCAAAATATGCATCTCATTATACCACTCGTGAAATGCACTGATTGACATCTAGCATAAACACAAAGCTTCTGCATTCCTATGTTGTCCTGCTAGATTGAAACTGAGACCTTGCACATCTTTGAAGGTTTCTGCTGGCAGTTCTAATCCAGCAATCCATGTTGTGGAAAAGAAATAACCACTTCATACCCCTTGGTAGAAGGTCTTTCTACTGCTGAATGCCACAATCACAAGATAATTATAAATGAAAGAGGCCAGTCAAATGATCTTGGTTCAAACATCCTTCTATTGCTGTCTGACTCTTAATTGATAACAGGATTTTTGGGTGTCTAAAGCAATTCCTCAAATTGATCAGACTTTATGGAAGAAAACATAAATCCTGAATTTGCTGTCATCTTCTTGAATGTCTCGTTTGCAAACTCAAAAATTACTGCTATGCCCCTTCAAGTTTGAAAAACACAAGTTTCCCCAATTTTTCCTACTAATTCATATCTCCTCTGTAATGCTCAATGTCACCTTAATTCCTTGACTCCAATTTGTCATTTAATGTTGCAGCAACTTGCCGGCATTTTCCTGTTTGTCTGCACACCACTGATCAGCTCTCTGTGGTTCCTCATATCCATCTCACATGTATTGTCACAGACTCGTACAACCTGGAAACAGAGCCTTTGGTCCAATTTTTCCATGCAGACCATGTATCCTGAACTGAACTAGTCCCATTTCTCTGCGTTTAGCCCATATCCCTCTCAACCTTTCCCATTCAGGTACCTGCCCAAATGTCTTTTAAAGGTTGTAAATGTATCCACCTGTACCACTTCCTCCAGCAGCTCATTCCTTAGATGCACCACCTTCAGGACCCTTTTAAATTGTTAGCCTCTCACCTTAAATCTATGTCCTGTAGTTTTGAATTCCCTTACCTGTGGAAAAAGACCTTGGCTATTCACCCGATTTACGCCCCTCATGATTTGAGCCTGTCTAAGGTCAACCCCTCAGCCTCCACTCCAGGGAAAATAGTCCCAGCCTTTCGTTATAACTCAAATCCTCCAGTCTCAGCAACATCTTTTGTAATTTCTTTCTGTACCCTTTGTAGTTTAATAACATCCTTCCTATAGCAGAGTGACCAGAATTGTACACGCTATTCTAAAGGTGGCCTCACCAATGTCTTGTATCACCACAACATGATCTCCCAACTCCTGTACTCCATGCAGGCTTTTAAAATAAATATGAAAAACATTGCTTCATAAAGAAAAGTGAGAAAGACACAGGTACAATAGGAGATGTAGAGGAGGAGAGTTTTGCATCAGGAAGGAAGGACAAGTGTCTGGACACAGGTTACAATGATAGCAGATGTGCAAGAAGGAGATGAAAAAGGAGCAGGGAAGAAGTAAAGGATGTTATAAGAAGACAGTTTTATTGAACTAGCTAGCGTTTTGAGGTGTGAGTAGGAATTGTATAATTTTCAAGATGCTGACCCAAGGGTTCAGTGACCACCTGTCATATTCTTAGAATCTGCACTGAGTGGAATTCAGCATTGATATTTAAAACCGCTTACCACTTCTGTTTCCAACCCTTAAATCTGTGCAGATTTAATTTGGCATCTCATTGTAAGTTAGCCACTCTTTGTAGTTTGCCTACAAACCTCCGTTGTGAAAATAGACATCATTGGCCTTCATTTCAGTAAATACTATACCATTGATCATGTTTATTTTCTCCTAACAATTGCCTTGTAATTGCAGGTATCTCTGCTTGGATTACTGTGAACTTTTTAGTAGGTAAGTTTAAAGCTTATATTTTTGTTTCTCTGTATTTTTGAATGTGGACTGAAATGGAAAAATTAACTGCTTAAAAAAAACCAACAATTGTTGAAGGATTGCTGCACTTTTTCAAAGCAAGTAACCCGACACTCGTTGTGAATACTGTTTACACAGTTGCTTGTTCAAGCAGTTTACAGATGAGCTGAAGGCAAGGGGTATGAATGGGGCTTTGGCTGCCAACAAGTAGCTGATTGGTCTGTGGACTACTCACTAGTTATCAATAACAAAGGTCTTCTGCCTCCCAACAACAATGTGATTGACTACTAGTTAGCTGAACAGTTGCAGGGTGTGAATGTTTTGGCAAAAACCATTAAACCTGTGGTGGAGGAGGAGCTGCTTTTGCTCTGTAGCAAAAGGCGCCTCAAGCCAGAAGATAGCCAAATTATTCGCCCCTTTCCAGTTCCTGTACAGTGTTACCTTTAATTGTTAAATCAAAGCTACTACTATCTACTTGATTTGTATTCAAAGCATATTAAACTTATTTTATACATCATGCACTCTTCATTTAGAAATGACATGCCATACTGAGGTGTGACTGGAATGTTATCTTTTCCCCTCACCTTCAATTTCCCAGTTTAGTCGTCTTTTTTTTTTCAAGGTTCCCCCTGCTGAATTTCTTCAGATCTCATCCTAGTATGTCATGACCTATATATAGTCTTCTCCAACCACCCTTCTGCCTAACTATCACTACTGCATCTACCCACCCCTATCCTCACCAGCTTCTTCAATGTCTTCTGATATGCTTGCTGATTTTCGCAGACAACTGAACTAGAGACGAGATCACATCAACACTCCTGTAAAATCTCCCTTTCTCACTCAGCAGGAACCCAAGTTCAACTTGCCAGTGACCTGGTCTGACGTCTGTTCCTGCAGCAATAATTCTCATCTGAATGTTACACTAACTGCAATGTGTGGCTGGTCAGCAATCTTCTGGGTTCTGTTACGACGTGAGAGCCTAAATAGATTTTCAGTTTACAGAAAGGAGGGATCCTCCTCTTTACTTTCTGACAGGAAATATCCAAGAATTATAATTAATCTTTATCTGACACCAGACAGGGAACTATGTGACTGACAATTTAAGGGACAGGTCTGTTTAATAGCTGCACGTATGACTGTTTCAGCCGCCAAAAATACCTGAAATACATGCGAGTGGAGCCTATACTTTAAGTAGATTTGTAGCTCAGGTTGTGGGTGTTGAGGTTGGTTGGCTCGCTGAGCTGGTTTCTTGTTTCGCAGTCGTGGAGTGCCAGCTTCCAGGAATTCTCGTGCTTGTCTCTGCCTAGCCTGTCCCAGGATCTTGGTGTTGTCCCAGTCGTGGTTCTCCTTGTCCATGTGGATTGAGATGAGAGTATTGGTCGTGTCTTTTTGTAGCCAGTTGGTGTTCATGTACTCTTGTTGTTAGTTTCCTTCCTGTTTGTCCAATGTAGCACGAAGCATGCTATTAATAAACACGTTGAACTCAACCCCATATACATTCCACTACGAAGGAAAAACGAAAGTGAGGCAATCCATCTCAACGGACGCCAGAGTTTAAAAACCAGGCGGGAAAACACACCGACGCTTCATCGGAGGCTGCACTGAGGATGTTACCAAGCACAGTAACGAAACGTCTGCGAAACAAGAAACCAGCTCGGCGGGCGAGCCAACCAACCTCAACGACCTCAAGACTATACTTTACATAATTTCCGCTTCATGTTTCATTTTTTATTGAAAGGCAATTTACCTAATCTTGAATTTATTTCAATATCTTTCCTCGTGATGAATTTTCAATGTTCAATGTAGCTTATTCTTTTCAGATAGCTTGCAAGGGGAAAAGCATAACACAACAGGCATGCTTGACCTTGGAGGAGGCTCGATCCAGATCACATTTTTGCCTCACAGTGAGGTATGTTTTTTCTCCATAAATTAGTCTTCTGATTAATTCATTTATATTTTTTAACCCTGACAGTTTTCTCACTGCCAACCCCCACCCTCTCACCTTTCCTGTGTAGATCAGTTCCTTGGCCATTAATTGATATTTAGTATTTAATTTTAAATAGTCCTTGTGTTAGGCGACTTGACCCCAGTGCATTATAATGGATTGTATCAACCCCAGCTTTGGCTGCTCGATAGTGACGGGTATCAAACTAAGTGAAACATCTTCATCCCAAAGCCAATCAACTGAGATCTGCTTCTTTGGCACGGTAAGGACCAGATCTGTGACTTCTCTGATTTGAATAGATCTGATGTTCATTTCAACCTCTCATTGTTCACCTGTTTTGGAACTGTCCTAATTTATCTATATGGTACATTTTATTCCATCATTTTCAAAGGCAGCGTTTCATTTAACTGTTAAGCTTAGGATATGATGTGTAATAAGTTAATTAACAAAATGTGTCAGTGGAATTGTTTATTTGTGTTTTATGAAAAGGTAGCTTTTAGCAGCCAACTGGAACTTATTTTCTAGTCTCAATACTTTTCTGGAAAAATACCTTTGTATTCCATAAAGTTGTCCAGACATTAAAATCATTGTGTCTGGTGTGTTTCAAATATGAAGCTGTTTTTCAGGATTCAGTAGTTCATTTACTGATCTAGATTAATTAAATTCCTTCATCTCGTAGTTACACTTGTTTTCTCTAGCAAAATCAGAAAATGCAAATCTCCCAAGATCACCTCCACAGGCTTAACAATTTCATTTGCAGATTCTCTCAATTGGAGATCGAGTCTATTTTCTGACATTTTTCATTGCAATAATATGTTCACATACAGTCCTGCAAAGTGGATAAAGAGTTTAATGTGAAGAAGGTTCCATAAACTTGGCTTGTACTCCCTTGGAGTTTAGAACAACATCAGTTTAGATTTCTACAGGTCCTTCAATGTAATCCCAAGGTACTTGACAGCAGCTTTATCGAACAAAGTCTGACACTGAGCCACACAAGGAGGAGAGCGGTGGAGAGTACAGTCTGAGAGTTTGAGTGTATGGTCAACACAGCTAAAGTAATGGCCGTGATTCTTGGAGTGATTACAGTTGGGGAAACACAAAAAATCAGAATCGGATGAGTGCAGAGATCTGAGGGCTGTAAGGCTGGAGAACAATAGAGATGAGGGAGAGACATGTCCTTAAAAGAATTTGGAAACCAAGATTCGAATTTTAAAATCTGGACATTGTATAGGGACCCAGTGTTAGTCAGCAAGTACAAGGTTGATGTGAATGGAACTTGGTGTAAAACAGGATATTGGCAGAAGATGACTGTATGTAGGACCGAAGACGGAAGCTGATCCAGGAGGACATTAGCATAGTAAAGGCTCATGGTAGTGAAGCTCTGATGAAACTGAAGTTGGGGCTGAGCCAAGTGTGTTTGAGATGGAGACAGGCAGTTTTGGTGAGCAGGTAGGAAGCTATTCCATGTGTTGCACAGTATATAAGCAGGTTAAAGCGATGTAAACTGCAACACCAAAATTGTGCATGGTATGATTTGGCCTCGGACAATGGTTCAGGAGAAAATCAGTTAAAGATAAGATGTGATCAATTCCAGATATTTATGATACTGAAAGGACTTGATAAGATAGATACAGCATAGCCATTTTTTCCTGGTGAGGAGTTTGGATTAGGGATGTACATTCTTGAAACTTCAGATGTAATGTTATGAGTGGAATGGAGCAGTCTTCACATGAGTTAACAGGAATGTGGAATACTTTAATCCCCCCCGCTTATCCAATGCACATGTAAATACTATGGATGCTGGGTCAATTGAAATGTTCAAGACTGAGTGATAGATCTTTGATATGTCAAGAAATGTGAGACAAATGGGGCTAAATGAAATGAGGTGCAGATCAACCACAATCTAATTCAGTGGCATAACAGGCTCAATGTGCTGAATGATTTCCTTTTCCCATTTTCCTGCCTAATCAGTTTCTTTATTCACGTGTTTATTTTGGTCTAACCTTTCAAGTAGTTTGTTGATCTCTCTTCTTCTCTCTTCCCCCCCCC
>NC_063340.1:18623121-18639113 GCF_021869965.1 Rhincodon typus
TTTTTTTTTTTTTTTTTTTTTTTTTTTTTTTTTTTATTTTTTTTTTTCTGCTCCTACCTAATACCTCCCCCCCCCCCCCCCCCCCCCCCAAAACTTACATCTCACCTAAATGTCTACGAGTGATATATTGGAATTATTACAGTATAGAAGAAGGCCATTCAGCCCATTGTATCTGTACTAGTTCTGTGATTGTCTGACATGGTGCCATGCTCCCTGTAATCCTGCAAATTGTACCTTTTTCAAAAACAGTCTAATTTGCTTTACAATACTTCAATACGCTGTCTCCATCCAATGCTCCAGCTATTGCCTTCAAGAATATATTATGGTGGATCATGGAGACCCTGTGGTGATTCAGATTTACAATAAAGTTAGTGGGTTTAAGGTAGTGGTGGCATATTCTCATGCTTAAAACTGGAACTGAATCTTATGGATTACCCTGGATTTGGCTGGGAGATTGGAGAGGTGTGTGAGTGTGTGCGCGCGCGCGATAGAATGGCAATACTGGTTGTGTACTCTGTCTCTCCATCCTCAATGGATTTAGAATCCAACCAAAGTGGTCAGAATATAAATGTTTCGTGCTGCTATGTGTAAAGTTAGTTTGAATGGACGCCCAACAATCTGATGTAATGGGGAAGTATTCTCAAAGCTAGGTGGTTAGCACTGAGTCTGCTTTGCCTCAATTCTTACCCTTGCCTATTCTGGTCCTACCTAATACTTCCAGTAAACATGAGAATGTGATCCATTTCCTAACTTTGAACTTCCTGAGTGCAAGTTTTTTTTTATTAAAAGAACTGCAAAGAGACCTTAATCCATCCTTCCTTGTGTTTACTAAGTACTTCTGAGGAATTTAATTGGTTTCAGTGTTGGTTTGTGCTGATGACATCTGGCAACATATGCCTAAAGAATGATTATGTTTGTATTTCACAACTTGCTGGTTACTATTTTTAATCCAACCTTACTGATCGTATTGCACATCAGAAGCAGAATCTGTATTTAACAAATTACCAGTGCAGTTTTTATAATCCTACACTTAAAATTTCTTGTGAGATCGCACCTGAAGCTCTATTTCCATCTAGTGGTGGTTTCTTCTACTGCAGTTAATATATACTGTATAGCTATTTGGGATTCCATGGGATTGCACATTTTGATACCTTGAACCAACCTAAAAATTATTTGGTTTTTTCTTGTTCTGACAAATTATTCTGCAGAACCAAGTCAACCTGAATCTGGAAGCTCTGCATCAGTTGCCATGTCAACCAAGGCTTTTTGGAAGGGGGTCTTGCACGTGAAACAGAAGAGTTTTTGTTTCCGTGAACAAAAGATTAGATGCAACAAGCCTTTGGTGTTCCTCAAGTCTTTGCTTTTTACAAGTGATTTCAGTAACTTGCCCAGCAAAATAAACTGGAATTGGAGTGCGTCCAATGAAGCAGGACAATGAAGTATTTCACTGTAGAATGACAGTTTGCAGGATTTCTTCCAGGAATTTCCCCACAGAGTTTCTATTTTCAGCTGATCTTCAAACTGATCTTCTTCTTCTTCAAAAAAAAGTGAAGGGTGCTGTTTGGTTTCAGCAAGGGAATTGTGCTTGTGAAAAAGGGAAGTTTTTTTTTTACAGTTTTGTCAATGTCGCAATTGAGTACAGCATCATTTTGCAGATTAACATATTTATACTTTCCAGTGCTGCCTTAACTGTACACTTCCTTTAGATGCTGAAAAATGAAAATTACATATAAAGACCAAGGTTATGTGGCAATGTCACTGTGCTCAGGTTTGCTTTATTGCAGCTCAGTCAATGTAATTTCTACATAATTGACTTAAAATACGAGGTTGTAGACATGCTTGCCGAGCCGGTGGATTTGGTTGCAAAAGTTTCGTCACCCTGCTAGGTAACATCGTCAGTGCACCTCTGGTGAAGCGTTGATGTTCAGTCCTGCTTGTTATTTATATGCGTCAATTTGCTGGGGTGTTGGTATCACTCCCAGTTCTGTTTCTGTGGTTTGTACACAGGGTCCAATGTGTTTATTGATGGAGTTCCGGATAGTATACCAGGCCTCTAAGAATTCCCTGCCATGTCTCTGTTTGGCTTGTGCGATGATGGATGTGTTGTCCCAGTCAAATTCATGTCCCTCTCTGTCTGTGTGCAGTGAAACAAGTGGGAATTGGTCGTGTCTCTTGGTGAATGGTTGGTGTTCGTGTATCCGTGTTGTCAGTTTTCTTCTGGTTTGGCCTATGTAGCGTTTCTCGCAATCCTTGCATGGTATTTTGTATCTTACACTGGTTTTGCTGGTTTTGGGTATGGGATCCTTTTACGTTTGTCATTAGCTGTTGTAGGGTGGTTGTTGGTTTGTGGGCTACCCTGATACCTAGGGGTCTGAGTAGTCTTGTGGTCATCTCTGAAATGTCCTTGATGTAGCGTAGGGTAATTAGTGAGTCTGGTCACGTTGTGTCTTCCTGTTGTGGTCTGTCTCGGAGGTAACAGTCGACTGTGCTTTTCAGGTGTCCATTCCTTTTGAAGACTCCGTTTAGGTGCTCCTGGTCTGCTTTGCGTAGTTCTGGGTTGCTGCTACGTGTTGTGGCTTGTTTAAATAGCGCCCTGATGCAGCTCCGTTTGTGGGCATTGGGGTGGTTGCTAGTGTAATTGAGTATCTGGTCCTCTCGTGTGGTTCTTCTATGTACAATAATCTGGAGTTCCCTGTTGTTTTTGCGTTCTACCATTATGTCCAAGACGAGTAGTCGGTGGTGTTCTCTTCTTTTGTGAATTTTATCCCGGTGAGGATGTTGTTTATGTGTCAGCAGGATTCTTCTAGTTTTGTGCATTTGATAATTACCAAAGGCGTCTACATATCGGACCCAAAGTTTGGGTTGAATAGTGGGAAGTGTTGTCCGTTCTAACCTTTGCATTACTGCTTCTGCAATCAGTCCTGATACTGGGGATCCCATTGGTATTCCAATGATTTGTTTGTATATGCAGTAGTTGAAGGTGAAGTGGGTTGTGAGGCACAGATCTAATAGTTTCATGGTGGTGTCCTTTATTGATGATGTTGGTGTCCTGGGGTTGCCTGCCTACTTGATTCGTCCAGTAGTGTGGCAATTGTCTCTTTGGCTAGGTCGATGTTTATCCATGTAAATAGTGCTGTTACGTTGAAGGATATCATTATCTCATCCTCTTCTATCCTGGTGTCCTTGATGATGTTGAGGAGTGGATGGAATGGGTTGTGTTGTCAACTAAGTATTTTAATTTCTATTGTAGTTCTTTGGCAAGTCTATATGTTGGTGTGCCTGGTAGTGAGACAATGAGTCTGAAGGGGACCCCCAGTTTGTATACCTTGGAGAGCCCGCAGAAGTAGGGTGTGTTGGATCCCTTTGACTTCATTTTTTTGGTAGTCTGTCTTGTTGATGTCTCATGAGTTGTGTAATTTCTTCAGGGTCGTTGTAATCTGATTCCCTAACTGTGGTGTTGGGTCTATCGCCATCAGTTGGTAGGCGTCAATATCTGCTTGTCATGCATAAGTTTTCTTGATGTATTGGGCTGTATTGAGGCTTACTGTCATGCGTCCTTTGTCCGCTGGTCACATTACAACGTTCCTGTCTTTGTTGAGTCTTTCCAGGGCTTGTTGAATGTGTTCCACTTTCCTTTGCTCAGTGTTGGGCCTATCGTCTGTCTGATGGTCTGTTGTACTTCTGTGAGTCCATTGCATTTAGTGTTGATTCCAGCACAGCCAGGAAGTCAGACTTTTTTGGTGTCTGTTATAATTCAGTCCATGTACTAGGATAGTTTTCTCCGTGTCTGTAAGTGATTGGTCACAAGATGTTCTTAATCCATGAATCTATGTTATCTGTGTCATTTGTGGGTGATTTTGGACTGTTTTTCTTGCAGGGCTATTCTTTTCCTTGTTCTGGTCTTTTGTTGTTGTATGTTGATGACTTGTTCCAGTGTGGATGTCCATTCCTGGTTGGTTGCATGCCAAAAAACTCTGTACTCCAAAGCAGTTTCCCACTTGTATTTGTGGAGGTAGTTGTGGGCATTATTGATCATAACATGAAGTCCACAAAAGAAGAGAACAATCGACTACCCTTCCTGGACGTAATGGTAGAACACAGTAACTACGGAGAACTCCAGACTAGCGTATATAGAAAGACCACACATATGGGCCAGATACTCACCAATGCCAGCAAACGGAGCTGCATCAGGACACTATTTAAACGAGCCACAACACATTGCAGCAACCCGGAACTGTGAAAAGCAGAACAGGAGCACCTATACAGAGTCCCCAAAAGGAATGGATACCTTAAAAGCACAATCCACTGTTACGTCCGAGAGAGGCCACAACAGGAAGACACAACACGACCAGACTCACTAATTACGCTACATCAAGGACATTTCAGAGATGACCACAAGACTACTGAAACTCCTAGGTAACAGGGTAGCCCACAAATCAATAACCACCCTACGACAGCTACTGATGAATGTAAAGGATCCCATACCCAAAACCAGCAAAACTGGTGTAATATACAAAATACCATGCAAGGATTGAGAGAAACATTACATAGCCAAACCGGAAGAAAACTGACAACACGGATACATGAACACCAACCAGTCACCAAGAGACATGACCAATTCCCACTTGTCTCACTATATACTGACAAAGAGGGACATCAATTTGACTGGGACAACACATCCATAATCGCACAAACCAAACAGAGACACGCCAGGGAATTCCTGGAGGCCTGGTACTCTAATCGGAACTCCAGCAAACCCGTTGAATTAGACCCTGTGTACAAACCACTGAGAAACCGAACCGGAAGTGGTACCAAACATCCCAACAAACTGAGGCATATAAATAACAAGCAGGACAGAACATCAACGCTTCACCAGAGGTGCACTGACGATGTTACCTAGTAGGGTGACGAAACGTTTGCAACCAAACCCACAGGCTCTGCGTGCATGTCTACAATCTCATCCACGACACAAGCTACAAATCTTCTCAAACTTTAAAATATGTCCTGTACAAAGTGACATATCTTTATATTTGGTTGTGGGTCAAGACCTACTTTTGAGACTTGAACACAATACGTTCTGTTCAGCGATAAGTGAAATTGTTGCATTGATGGTGCACATGAGCTGTTCAACCAGAATTGTAAAATATCCCATGGTACTACTTGAAGAGGAATAGGGAGATCCAGTCACGATAACCAAAAGCAGTTTAACAGGGTATTCATCTATTTGTGACTCTCTACTATGCTCAACTTGTTGCATTTACTTGCATAAAAACATATGCACTTCAAAAGTAAATAATTGACTGTGTTAATGCACAGTGTACGTACTACTTGCTCTCATGTATTTGCTTCCAGTCAACAATTGTCATGCTAAGAATTGTATTCTGATTTTGTCAGACTGTAAAATATGTAGTCTTCAGCCTTTGTTCTCAAAAGTGGAAGTTGTTTGATTTTTATAGTGTACGCTTAGTTACAGTAAGATATTATGTGGTATTGTGCTTCTATTATCGGTCTTATCCTTTAGAACTCCAATCATTTTGAGTAATGTTTCGGCTTTTCCCACAGATGACACTCCAGACCTCTCCCGTTAATTATATTACCTCAATTCAGATGTTCAATAGCACTTACACACTTTACTCTCACAGGTTAGTACTATTGTTCTTTCTGATTCTACTACATCCTGCATCATGATTGAACAAGCTAAAAATTGTATATGACAAGCTTTTGAATCTAAGCAATGAGAAAACAAATTAAGTTATTTTATTCAAATTATAATTAAATGTATATGGCATTTTAAGTGTAGTTTTTTTTCTATTCATTTGTGGGGTGTGGGCATCGCTGCCTTGGCCAGCATTTCATGCCCATCCCTAGTTGCCCTTGAGAAGGTGGTGGTGAGCTGCTGCCTTAAACCGCTGCAGACCCACAATGCTATTAGGGAGGGAATTCCAGAATTTTGACCCAGCAACAGTGAAGGAAAGGCGATTATATTTCCAAGTCAGGATGGTGAGTGGCTTGGAAGGGAACTTGGAGCTGGTGGTGTTCCCATATGTCTGCTGCCTTGTCCTTCTGATGGAAGTGGTCATTGGTTTGGAAGGTACTGTCTGAGGATCTTTGGTGAATTTCTGCAGTGCATCTTGTAGATAGTACGCACGCTGCTACTGAGCATTGGTGGTGGAGGGAGTGGATGCTTGTGGATGTAGTGCCAGTCAAGCGGGCTGCTTTGTCCTGGATAGTGCCAAGCTTCTTGAGCATTGTTGGGACTGAACTCATCCAGGCAACTGAGGGAGTATTCCATCACACACCTGACTTGTGCCTTGTAGATGGTGGACAGGAGGTGAGTTAGTCACCGCAGTATTCCGAGCTTCTGGCCTGCTTTTGTAGCCACTGTGATTATGTGGTGAGTCCAGTTGAGTTTCTGGTTGATAATCCCCAGGATGTTGTTAGTGGGGGATTCAGTGATGGTTACACCATTGAATGTTAAGGGGTGTTGGTTAGATTGTCTCTTATCGGTGATGGTCATAGCCTGGCATTTCTGTGGCGTGAATGTCACTTGTCAGCCCAAGCCGGGATATTGTCCAGATCTTGTTGCATTTGAACATAGACTGCTTCAGTATCTGAGGAGTCACGAATGATGCTGAACATTGTGCAGTCATCGGTGAACGTCCCCACTTCTGACCTTTTGATGGAGGGAAGGTCATTGATGAAGAAGCTGAAGATGGTTGGGCCTAGGACACTATCCTGAGGAACTGCTGCAGAGATGTCTTGGAGCTGAGATGATTGACCACCAACAACCACGACCATCTTCATACGTGTCAGGTATGACTCCAACCACTGGAGAGTTTGCCCCCTGATCCCAGTTTTTGATTTCAGTTTTGCTAGGGCTCCTTGATGCCACACTCTGTCAAATGCAGCCTTGATATCAAGGGCTGTCACTCTTGCCTCACCTCTGGAATTCAGGTCTTTTGTCCATGTTTGAACCAAGGCTGTAATGAAGTCGAGCTGAGTGGCCCTGGCAGAACCCAAACTGGGAGTTGCTGAGCAGGTGCTGCTTGATAGCACTGTTAATGACACCTTCCATCACTTTACTGGTGATTGAGAGTAGACTGATGGGGTGCTAATCGGCTGGGTTGCATTTGTTCTGCGTTGTGTACAAGACACACTTGGGCAATTTTCCACATTATTGGGTAGATACCAGTGTTGTAACTGTAATGGAACTGCTTGGCTAGGGGAGCAGCAAGTTCTGGAGCAGAAGTCTTCAGTACTATTGTTGGAATGTTGTCAAGGCCCATAGCTTTTGCAGTATCCAGTGTCTCCAACCGTTTCTTGATATCACATGGAGTGAATCAAATTGGCTGAAGACTGGTATCTATAATGCTGGGGACCACTAGAGGAGGCTGAGCTGGATCATCCACTCGGCACTTCTGGCTGAAGATTGCTGCAAATGCTTCAACCTTACCTTTGGCACTGATGTGCTGGGCTCTTCCATCATTGAGGATGGGGATATTTGTGGAGCCGCCTCCTCCAGTGAGTTGTTTAATTGTCCACCACCATTCACGACTGGATGTGGCAGGACAGCAGAGCTCAGGTCTGATCCGTTGGTTGTAGGATCGCTTAGCTCTGTTTATCCCTTGCTGCTTTCACTGTTTGGTATGCAAGTAGTCCTGTTTGGTATCTTCACCAGGTTGATACCACCTCTTCAGGTGCTCCTGGCATGCCCTCCTGCACTCTCCATTGACCCAGGGTTGATCCCCTGGCTTGATGGTAATGGTTGAGTGGGGGATATGCCGGGCCATGAGGTTACAGATTGTGCTGGACTACAATTCTGCTGCTGTTGATGGCCCACAGCACCTCATGGAAGACCAGACTTGAGTCACTAGATCTGTGCGAAGTCTGTCCCATTTAGCACGGTGATAGTGCCATATAACACAATGGTTGTTATTCTTGATGTGAAGGCGGAACTTCATCTCCACAAGGACTGTGCGATGGTCAATCTTACCAATACTGTAATGGACAGATGCAACTGCAGTTGGTAGATTAGTAAGGATGAGGTCAAGTACGTTTTTCCCAGTTGTTGGTTCTCTCATCACCTAGCTGCTAGACTGGGTCTGCGACATGTCCTTTAGGACCCAACCAGCTCAATCAGTAGTATTGCTGATCGAGTGCCGAGCTGCTCTTGGTGGTGGACATTGAAATCCCCCACCCAGAGTACATTTTGTGCCCTTGCCATCCTCCGTGCTTCCTCTAAGTATTGTTCAACATTGAGGAGTACTGATTCATCAGCTGAGGGAGGATGGTATGTGGTAATCAGGTTTCCTTGCCCATGTTTAACCTGAAGCCATGAGACTTCATGGGATCCGGAGTCAATGTTGAGGACACCTAGAGAAACACCCTCCTGACTGTAAACCACTGTGCCGCCACCTCTGGTGGGATAGGACATATCCAGGGTGTCTGCGACATAGTCACAGTCATACTCTCAGAATCATACCTTACAGACAATATCAGGCTGTTACTTACCTAGTCTGTGAGACAGCTGTCCTAATTTTGGCACTAACCCCCAGATGTTAGTGAGGAGGACTTTGCAAGGTCGACAGGGCTGTTTCTACTGTTGACTTTTCCAATGCCTAGGTCGATGCCAGGTGATCCATCCGGTTTCATTTCTTTGAGACTTTGTAGCGATTGGTACAACTGTGGCTTGCTAGGCCATTTCGGAGGGCAATTGAGAGTCACCCGCATTTCTGTGTGTCTGGAGTCACATGTGGGCCAGACTAGGTGAGGGTGGCAGATTTCCTTCTTGAAGGACATTAGTGAACTGGATGGGTTTTTTTCCGACAGTCGACAATGATTTCATGGTGAAAGTCTTAATTCCAGACTATTTTAAATTTATTGAATTGAAATTCCACCATCTGCTGTGGTGGGATTCGAATCGAAGTCCCCAGAACATTAGCTGGGTTTCTGGATTAATAGTCTAGCAATAATACCGTTAGGTCATCACCTACCTGTTTGTATATCCTTGTTTGTTCTCACCTAACTTTGAAGTCACTTTAGACTAGAAATGTGAATGTTTCCTTCAAGAAACAAGTAGCAGTAGTATAGACCAGAGACGTGTCTGAGGCTTCATGGTGTTCCCGTTTCCATACGAAAACTCAGACAGTTCAGTGAGTTAACTCCTAGTTATTTTTTGCAATTCATAAGTGTAGAGGAGACCTGGGGATGGATGACCTAGTGTGTTATTGCTAGACTATTTAATCAAAAAAAGACCTAGGAAAAGTTCTAGGATCCCAGATTCAAATCCAGGCAGATGGTAGAATTTGAATTCAATATCAAACTGGAATTAAGAGTCCAATAATAACCATAAAACTGTTGTTGATTGTCAGAAAAATCCTGTCTGGTTCACTTATTTCCTTTAGGAACGCGAATTGCGGTCCTTAGCTGGTCTGGCCTGCTTGTGACCCCAGACCTACAGTAATGCCCTCAGGACAATAAATGTAAAAAACGGGAGTCACCTTGTATGAATTTGCACATCAAAACATATCCTGTCAGAGTTTTTCTAAGTTCTTTAGCTAGTTTATCGTCAAATGCATCATCCTACAAGGTTTTGTTTCTGATTTCTTGAGTATTTCAACCCTAACATACTTGGAGCGCTCATTTTGATGTTTTTTAGAAGCATTGAAACTGTCAAGGTTTATTGTTCATTAATTGCTGTTAAAGCAGAATACTGCTTCTCCAAGTGCATCAATATATGTTACGTTCTCCAACCAGTTCCTCAAAATCCAATATAACATTGTGAAACCATCATAAAGAACAGATTGTTGGGCCTTGACCACAGAAACTAACCTTAAAATTCACAACTTGGGGTTGTTACAAAAGTGCTCTTGTTTAGGATAAGGAGTGGAGAATATTGATAAATATATCTACAGAATCTTGTACTTATAAAATTGCTTCATGATATTCAAGATTTTTCAGGTTTTGATCATGGGGCTATAATTCCTGGCCCAGCTTCTTGTTTGGATTTCACTTACGTTAGAGTTATTTTTCTTTTCCTTGGGATGTGGCTAGGCTAATACTTATTGCCCATCCCTAAAATGGCCTGGAGAAGTGGTGATGAGCTGCTGCCTTCCTGTACTGCTATGGTAAATAACTGTAATTAGGGCTAAACAAATAATACATTTTCGAGGAGTCCTTGTGTGTAGCCTTCAAAGTACAGACTGTTTGGAATTTTTTATGGATCTTTTCTCCTGTGTTTTAATAGACCCGATGTACTTTATTGTCATTTGGCAAGCTTTTGATTGCTTTTTGGGGCTGTCTACTTTGTCTTTCTATTTTTAAATTGCCCTGAAATCAGTCTGGTTAACATATCAATGACATTAAAGTCCAGGTTTAATGCCTACTATTTGATACACTTGTTGCAACTTTTTTGAAAGTGCTTCGAAAGCTTTTTGCATTAATCCAATATGACCAAAACATAGGACAGTAAATTGACTGTAAACACATTTTGCAAAACTGTCTTCCTATTCCTGTCACAGTTGGTGCACCTGCAATGTGCAGATGGATCTTAGGGCACCGTCATGAAAAACGGACGCTATCACCTGTGTTGGGGGCACAGATTGAAAATATGAAGTTATCAAATGGCTATGCAAACGATTTTGTGAATTTTATTTGGGAAAGTCCTGATTAAGTTTATTTCTCTATTGAGTTAACGTCTTTTTCAGTAAGGTGTCAGTACTTCTCTCATGCAATATTTTCAATCTATAACATCTTTTAAAAACTCTTAATGTGTAATACTTTTTGCTACAAGGTGCAATCTTCAGTTTTAAAACTCTCAAAATTCATAAGCTGGGTAATGATATTTTGTACTGTATAGTATAATGCCTTACTTCAAATTTAGGTAGGTATAGTAGGTAAAAGATGCTACAGCATATTGGGAAATTAGCTACGATGTCTGGATCGATGTTCTGGAAGGTAGGATGGACATCCAGGTCATCAAACAAAGAAATTAAGCAACATCTAGGGAGAATGAAGAAAGGGAAGACAGAATCCAAAGTTTGTTGAATCAGATTGAAGCAGTTGTCAAATATGTTTAAGGGGAAGGTAAATTTAGAAACCTCTAAGTTCATTGTACATTCAAATATCATTAATTTTTCAACAGGTAATGTGTTCCATATAAGCAGAATCTGTAACTGTTTTCAAGTAGGATATGATTTAATATTAGAAAGGATGGAGGAGTAGGATAAAATGGATAGCTGTTGTCAGCCAGCACAAGTGTGATGGGAGATGGTCTCTTCCTCCATTGTAAAATTTTTATCACCAAATTGCTATGGTATAGAAGGCTGTTCTGCATGGGTTTTATGGTTATATTATCCACTGCCAATATCCTGTCTTTTCCCCAAATCCCTGCACGTAATTTCTATCCAAATAATCATCCACTGCTCTCAAATGAACCTGCCTCCACCACATTTCCAGGCAATGCTTTCCAAATCCAACTACTCATGAAAATGTTTTTCTCACATCATCCTCGCTTCTTTTGCTCATCACTCTAAATCTACATCCCCTCATTATTTTGCAAGCAAGTACAGCTTCTCCCAATCTACCTACCTACCTTCTCTCTATCTGAAGAAGGGTCCAGACCCGAAATACCAGCTTTCCTGCTCCTCTGATGCTGTCTGGCCTGCTTGTTCCTCCAGCTCCACACTTTGTTATCTCAGACTCCAGCATCAGCAGTTCCTACTATTTCTTCTCCCTATCTACTCTGTCCAGCTATTTAGTTTAACTTTCCTTGTGTACTTGAATGATTATTGAATAGTTTTCAACTGCTTATTTTCCTACTATTACTTTTAAGTAGTTAAAATTATTACAACTGTGCACATTCTTTGGACTGAGAATTTCAGAGTGTAGTCTAACTTCATATGAATGTCATCTGTCTAAATATATAGGGTTTATCTAAACACCAGTTATATTACATGTCTTGTAGCTTATTAGAACAATTTATCAATGTAAGAACAACAGATTTTTATGTTGGCGATCAATTTACTGTCCTATGTTTCGCTCTAATTGCTTTCCATTTTCAGTTACCTAGGATTTGGCTTGATGTCAGCAAGACTGGCGATTTTAGGAGGAACTGAAGGTAGACCACGTAAGTTAGCTTAACTGGTCATACTTTGTTTCAAGGTGAATACTGGTAATTTCTCATTGGGTAAGACTACTTAATCCTGCTATATGCTGTAAGGTAAAGGACTCTGCATCGGTAAAGACAAAGATATCAAAGTTCTCCTTTAGTGGGAGTGCTGGAAGCTGCATAGCTAATTCTCCTTCACCCCCTATCAGTTTAGTGTAATCTTCTGCCTGGGTCTCTTTCTTTCCTTTCCCAACATTACAGAAGGGCCTAGGACTTACGCATAGAGTTAGCACATTTACACTGGCTTGTGGTAACGCCTCCAAACTACATGTTATGTACTGTTCCAACTCTGACTTATTTTGCTGTTCCTTTGTTATCATTGAGTCAAACTTCTCAAATTCTTCATTTAACAGTACTGTGGGCATATCTTCACCACTCAGCCAGCAGCATTTCAAGAAGGTGATGTCCACTACTATCACCTGGAGTGTTAAGGAATGCTGACTTTGTGAGCAACATTCTCAGAATGAATTATTTCTGAAGTTGCTTTCAAATAACATTTGTGATTGGTCACCAAATCTTGTGCCATACAGTTCTGTTATTGCTATACCTGCTCCATTGTTTCCAAGTTGCCCATTTATACAATGAGGACCAGCTGTTCTTGTAGCACCTGTTCAATGGTGGGGTTTTGTAAAATATAGATCACATCGTTTGTATCTGAGGTAACCTAAAGATAGTACTGGCAAAAATAGAAAATCCTTGGAAAAATAGTTAGCAGATCCAGCAACATCTCTGGAAAAAGAAACTGAGTAAACATTTCAGGTTACAGACATTTTATGAAAAGTGAAAAAAAAGTGATTAGAATTTAAATGAGAGGTTGATGAGACAAAGACAAAGGAAAATCTGCAATAGAGTAGAAGACAGGTGAGATCGAATGACAGAAAAGTTAATTTTACATGGCCAAAGGGAATGGTGATGGGACAAGAAATGAGGTGCACTGCTGTCCAAAAGCAAAAATAATAAAAAAAAAAAAGCAAAACCTGCAAACAAAAAACAAGAAAATGGGAAGAAAATTCGAAGCCTCTTCTAAGGATGCCTAGCCTGAAGAAGTTACCCTCCTCCCTCCGGACAAACCTCAGGGGATCTCTCTCCCACTGCAACTCTCTCGTAATCTCTTCGGCCTTGAAACTGCTCGACCATGTCCTGAAGCAAACCAGGTACTACAGCCTCATCACCTTTCTTAGTACCTGCCTATGGAACCAGATCATCCCCAATGGACTACAATCCACATTCAAGCCTTCCCAATTTGGCCCCAACCGTGACAATATCTACATTCATAGCATTGAGATCCTTCAGAAGCGTGTCTCCCTGCGACTCCTGAAACACACACTCGCAGCAATGCGCCAGCATCTCCAGGTACTACAATCAAGCCTTCCCCAGCTCAGAGCCTCCCTCTCCCAGACCTGCAAAGGACCCCTCCCTTTTTTTTATTCTTCGTAGGATCCACAACCTGAACTCTCAATTCTACTCAGCTTTATTGGACACTAAAAACCGTAAGTACAGTAAACTTACTGGTGCCTACCACCCAAAACGGGCTTCCTCCACCCCCCAAATCCCCAACCCTACCCAGGACCTTCCCCACAATGTGCCCACCGCCATTGGCCATGAGGCCACTGTCGGAGAACCCACAGATGACGTCACATCCGCCACCGCCGGGTACCCCACTTCCGGGACAGCGAACGCCATCGCTGCCGATGTCACCGCCTCCATTTCCGAGACCAACACCACAGACACTGAAGTCGCGCCTACCGTCACCGCTGCTGCCGCCACCTATGCCGCTCCGTCCATCACCGCCGCCGATGCAACTCCGCCCACTGCCGACGTCGCTCCGCCCACCACCTCCACAGCCAGCAGCTTCAGAGGGGACAATAGCACTCAGCCCTGCCGAGTCTTCACCATTCCCCCAGACCTCCCCCTTACTGAGGACGAACGGTCAGTCCTCAGTAAAGGGCTCACCTTTGTCCCCCTCCACCCACACATCAACGAATACCGGTCACGTTTGGACATAGAGCAGTTTTTCCGCCGCCTCCGCCTCCACGCTTACTTCTTCAATTGTGAGCCTAACCCTCCCTCTACTGACCCCTTCTCCTGCCTCCAACACACCCCCTCCTCCTGGACACCACCCCAAGGCCTCCTACCCTCCCTTGACCTCTTCATCTCCAACTGTCGTCGAGACATCAATCGCCTCAACCTCTCCACCCCCCCTCACCCACTCCAACCTCTCCCCCACAGAACGTGCAGCCCTCCGCTCCAATCCCAACCTCACCATAAAACCCGCGGACAAGGGAGGTGCAGTTGTAGTATGGCGCACTGACCTCTACATCGCCGAGGCCAGACGCCAACTCTCCGACACCACCTCCTACTGCCCCCTTGATCATGACCCTACCCCCGAGCACCAAACCATCATCTCCCAACCATCCACAACCTCATCACCTCAGGTGACCTCCAACCTCATCGTTCCTCAACCCCGCATCGCCCGCTTCTATCTCCTTCCCAAAATCCACAAACCTGAATGCCCTGGTCGACCCATTGTCTCCGCCTGCTCCTGCCCCACCGAACCTATCTCCAACTATCTGGACTCCATTTTCTCCCCCTTGGTCCAGGAACTCCCTACCTATGTCCGTGACACCACCCACGCCCTCCACCTCCTCCAGAACTTCCAATTCTCCGGTCCCCAACACCTCATCTTTACCATGGACGTCCAGTCCCTATACACCTGCATTCCCCATACAGATGGCCTAAAGGCCCTCCGCTTCTTCCTGTCCCGCAGGCCCAACCAGTCCCCCTCCACTGACACCCTCATCCGCTTAGCCGAACTTGTCCTCACCCTCAACACCTTCTCTTTCAATTCCTCCCACTTCCTACAGACAAAGGGGGTGGCCATGGGTACCCGCATGGGCCCAAGCTATGCCTGCCTCTTTGTAGGTTAGGTAGAACAATCCCTCTTCCGTACCTACACTGGCTTTAAACCCGACCTCTTCCTCCGTTACATTGATGACTGTATCGGTGCCGCCTCGTGCTCCCACGAGGAACTCGAACAGTTCATCCGCTTCACCAACACCTTCCACCCCAACCTTAAGTTCACCTGGACCATCTTTAATACCTCTCTCTCCTTCCTGGACCCCTCTGTCTCCATCTCGGGCAACCACCTAGAAACCGATATCCATTTCAAGCCCACCGACTTCCACAGCTACCTAGAATACACCTCCTCCCACCCACTTTCCTGCAAAAATGCCATCCCCGATTCCCAATTCCTTCGCCTCCGCCGCATCTGCTCCCAGGATGAGGCATTCCATTCCCGTACGTCTTAGTTGTCCGCGTTTTTCAAGGACAGCAACTTCTTCCCCCACAGTGGTCAAGAACGCCCTCGACCGTGTCTCCCGCATTTTCCGCAACTCATCCCTCACACCCCGTCCCCGCAATAACAACCAAAAAAAGAATCCCCCTCGTCCTCACGTACCACCCCACCAACCTCCGGATCCAATGCATCATCCTCCAACACTTCCGCCATCTGCAATCCGACCCCACCACCAAAGATATCTTTCCCTCCCCACCCTTATCTGCCTTCCGGAGGGACCACTCTCTCCGTGACTCCCTTGTCTGCTCCACACTCCCCTCCAGCTCCACCACACCCGGCACTTTTCCCTGCAACCGCAGGAAGTTTTACACCTGCCCCCATACCTCCTCCCTCACCCCCATCCCAGGCCCCAAGAAGACTTTCCACATCAAGCAGATGTTCACCTGCACATCTGCCAATGTGGTATACTGCATCCGCTGTACCCGTTGTGGCATCCTCTACATCAGGGAAACCAAGCGGAGGCTTGGG
>NC_063340.1:18639213-18690662 GCF_021869965.1 Rhincodon typus
TGCAGTGCCACAACGATGCCACCCGAAGGTTGCAGGAACAGCAACTCATATTCCGCTTGGGAACCCTGCAGCCCAATGGTATCAATGTGGATTTCACAAGTTTCAAAATCTCCCCTCCCCCTACCGCATCCCAAAACCAGTCCAGCTCGTCCCTGCCTCCCTAACCTGTTCTTCCTCCCACCTCTTCCCACCTCAAGCCGCAGCCCCATCTCCTACCTACTAATCTCCTCCCACCCCCTTGACCTGTCCGTCCTCCCTGGACTGACCTATCCCCTCCCAACTCCCCACCTACACTCACCTTTTACTGGCTCCATCCCCGCCTCTTCGACCTGTTTGTTTCCTCTCCACCTATCCTCTCCTCTATCCATCTTCTATCCGCCTCCCCCTCTCTCCCTATTTATTTCAGAACCCCCTTCCCCTCCCCCATTTCTGATGAATGGTCTAGGCCTGAAACATCAGCCTTTCTGCTCCTATGATGCTGCTTGGCCTGCTGTGTTCATCCAGCTCTGCACCTTGTTGTCTAAGAAAATGGGAAGACAGTTTATGATTTGAATTATTAAACTCCTCCTAGAATCAGGGAGGCTATAAAGTGCCTAATTGAATGATGATGGGCTACTACGTAAGATAATGTTGAGCTTCACTAGGACAGTACAGTAGTCGAGTTAGACCAACATGAGAGCAAGGTGGAGAATTAAAATAGCAGGTCTCTACCTCCTTACCAATATCCATAAACAGGACTGTCCCACCATTTCTGTCTGTTTTTTAATTCATTCATGAGATGCCTGCACCACTGTCTAGGCCAGCATTTATTGCCTATCCCTAATTGCCCAGAGTGCAGTTAAGAGCCCACTGCATGCACGTCTGTGCAACATCAACCATGTAGTCACGCGTAGGCCCGACCAAGTAAGGATTCCATCTGTAGTAGGTATTAGTGAACCAGATGGGTTTACAACAATTGATAGTGGTGACATGGTCATCATTGGGCCAGCTCTTTATTCCACCTGTACTCATGCCCCCAGAAAACTGGTTTGGGGGTTCTGGAATGCCACAGCCTCCCCCTGTTCAGCCACACTGAGCTAATTTTATCCTTCTTTGACTCATTTTTTTTTTCTCTGGTCTTTCTTCATCTATATCCATGGTTTTTTGATTGCCTGCTGTTATTTCAATAGTTTTCAATTTCCTGGTCCTAATCATCATCTCTTCATGATGGATGGCGAACCTCTTCACACCTTCATTCAATAGCAGGATGGTCGAAGGGCTGTCCACTACTACTTCACTGTGGCACAGCCAGTTTCTCATGAGCACTGCCTTCCCCTGTTTGTCTGACTTCTTTTTTTCCCTCATTGAACAATTTCTCCTTTTACTTCATCTCATTTCCTCCAAATAAAAGGTGGTACTATGGGCCTAGCCATGCCGGTTTTTTCTTTTTATAGGATATGTGAAACATTGCATTTCCCAGCCCTACTTGGGCCTTCTCCCTCAACACTTTTTTTTGCCCAGTGCATTGATGGCCATATCTGTTTACTTCTCATTCTGAATGGGAAAAGCTCATCAACTTAGTTTCTATTTTTCACTTTTCTCTCAGTTTCACACTATCCATCTTAGGCTCTTCCCTTGCTTGACTTCTCTGTCTGTTTTTAAGATGAAAGGCTAATAACTGATAGTCTCTGGGCTGTCTTTTACTTTCATACTGACATCTCTGTCCTCAGCTTGATGGATTATTCCAGTAAAGCTCAATGTGAGGTTGAGGAACAGCACCTCCTCTTCCATTTAGGGACTTTATGGCCTTCTGGACCCATTTTGAATTCAACAGTTTCAGGTTTTGTTTCCTGTTCTTTGTATATTTCAATTTTTCTCTTACTTTTACTTTGCGAGCAGCACACCTGCTTTAGGCACATGTTGTTTCTTTCTTTGCTTCATCACCATTCTATTTGGCCCTATTGGACTAATTCTTCCATCATTCAATCTTTCCTGTCTTCCACCCTATCACACATTCCTTTGTCTTTGTCCTTGTCCCACCCACCTCTTGGTCAAATTTGATTGTATCTCTAACTTTTCCCAGATCTATTGAAAGGTCATTGACCTGAAAAGTAAGCAGTTTCTGGTCATGAAGGATTATAGTAAGCGTGAAATTGACACCAAGCAGCCCACAACTTGAAAACTGGCAAAAGATAGCACTGTTTAGAATGTTAAATCAGGACAGATGGATAAAGTGATTACAAAGGCATGTGGTCTACTTGCCTTTATTAGCTGAGGCACTGAGTTTTAAGAGCAGGGAAGCGATGCTGGAACATATAAAAGTTGGTTAAACTGCAGCTAAAAGTATTGTGTGCTGTTCTTGAATCCACATTATAGGAGGGATGTGATAGCAACTGGAGAGGGTGCAGAGGAAATTTACTAGGATGTTTCCTGGGCTGGAGAATTTATGGAGAGCTTGAACAGTCTAGTTTTTTGTCAGCGCAGAGGAGATTGAGAGGGGATCTGATCATAATTTGAAAAATTTCAAAGGCATAGATAGGATAGACGAGAAGAAACATTTCCCTTTATGAAAGGCTCGGAGACCAAGGGTCTTAGATTTAAGATGAGGGGATGAAGGTTTAGAGAAGATGTAAGGAAAAAGCCTTTGACCCTGGAGTTGATAGGAATCTGGAACTCTCTGCCTGTAAGGCTAGTAGGGGCAGAAGCCTCATAACATTTGAAAGGTATTGAGATGTACACTTGTAATGCCAAGGCATACAAGGCTGTGGGCCAAGTGCTGAAAAATGGGATTAGAATAGTTAAGTGGTTGGTTTTGACTGGTGCTGGCTCAATAGGCCTTTTGCTGTGTTGTAGGTATCTATGACTGTATAACTTCATGAAGTTACCTGATTTGTTGACATTAAGTTTGCTAAGGAGTTACAGTAGTGCTCTGTAGAACAGTACAAACTTTGTGGATCTTTGAATTATTATTTAATCACTTTGACACCTGGTCAATATTGGTCTCAACAAAACAAAGAGCACAAATTAATGAAATAAGATATTCATTAAATATTCCAGATAAATTTAGTAATTACATTATTTAAGTAGTCTGATGTAAAAGTGCAGTTCAGTTGTAACATTCTGATTTTGCAATTATGCTGTCCTTTTATTGTTCACTCATTTGCAGTTGAGGAAGGGCAAGAACTTGAAAGTTCTTGCTTATCACCAAACTACAAAGCAGAATGGAAGCACGCTGAAATTGTTTACAACATTAAAGGACAGAAAGCAGGTAAGTGCCTATTTTAATTACATTTGCTTTTGATTTGCCAATCTCCTCACACTGTGGCAAATTAACAAATAGTGAACAATTACAGAATTTTACAGCACAAAGGAAACAATTTGGCACATTGTGCCTACGTCAGCTCTTTTTAGGAACTAATTCCCTGTGCTTTCCCCAGACTGGTAACCAAGGCGGGTAAATGGAGTTGAGAAACTGGTCAGCCATGATCTAATTGAATGGTGGAACAGGTTTCAGGAACTAACTGGCCGACTTGTGCTCTTGTGTACTTATAAATATGTAAAGAGGTTAATTAATGAGCCTCACTTTCAGTTATGCAATCATTGAATGGTGATGAATTCTGTGTCTGTCATGTGATCATCTCCTTCCGTACCCTACATTTACAGCTTTTGCCTGAGTAATGAGGGAGGAACATCATGGACTGAAATAATGTACCCATAATTTTTAGGTTATAGTTGATTGGTTGGAAACAGAAGCAGAGTGAAGTAGTGATTCTTTTACCTCTGTCTACCAAGCTTGATGCTGCTTAGGATTTAGTCGTACTTGTTTGGTGTGTGACAATAGAACACCAATCACATTGTTCTGTTTGAGCTTCCAGAATTGCACTGTGCAATTTATTACTTGAATCTTGGATACAAACAGTCTGGTTAAGTAGGGGAAGGAAAGAGTTGCCAGGTCAAATTTTACATATCTTGTTATGCTTTTGAAATTTGGTACATACTAACCATTCTGCAGCCAGAACTGATGGTCTTTATTCCTAAGGACATTAAATGAGATTTATTCTTCACAGCTGCCTGCTGTTAATTCTGTGATTGAGGTTCTATGTTAAAACATCTGGTCTTCAATTTTTCCTACACCAGTTTCAAACTGTATAACTGGAAATATTCTTCCATTTTTGGTTTTCTGTGAAAATCTGAAGCTGATTTTCCAAGCTCATTTTCTTCCTCTCTATGCTTCTGTTCTAGGAGAACCCATCTATGATTCCTGTTATGCAAGGATAGAAAAAGTACTCTCCAAAAAAGTGCATAAACCCGAAGAAGTGGGGAGTCTGTCATTTTATGCATTTTCCTACTACTATGATAGAGCAGTTGATGTTGGACTTATTGGTAAGTGTTTGTGCCTAATTGAAGTAGAATTGCCTTGATGGCCTAATTTAAGTAAATTCTGTATCCAGTGAGGTAGCAGCACATCATCACAACATGGATGTGAAAGTTTTGATGCTAAATTAGATTCTCTCAACCAGAGGAGGAGTGCAGGGTCTCCATATGGGGAGATGATTTGATATTTTCCAAAGACTTGGAAAACCCATTCGCTAAATGGAGACTGGAACAATTGGCTTCAGAAAGTGCATGCTTTTTATAGAGCTTCATGTGGGCCAAGAGGAGTAGGACTGCTCCCCTGACTTTTTTGCCCCTTAAGCAAGCTGAATGTGGCCCCTCTACATGATGTGCTAACCCATCATCCCATGCTCCTGTCCTGTAATCTGTCAATATTTTTTCTCTCTCCCAAACCATCCAACTTCAGCCTATAAATATTCTCTTCCTCAATTGTTAGTCTGTGTTTTTTTTTCCCCCTTCAATCTCAAATTAAGCTAAGACTTTACATCAAGTGAGATACCAAAGTATCTGTTTGTGGACTGTTCTCCATCCCACTATTTGCAAGACTTAGTGCACTGAGGTGCAGAATTGATAATCTTGAGTAGTCTGTGATACTACAATGTCCACATCCATGTGGTGGGGAGCTGTGGCTGAGGTAGGGACAAGAATAGTGAATTGAAATAGTATAATTAAATACATTTTGGATCTCTTCATGGACTTCCTGACTTAAGTTCTGTTTTTGATTCAGAAGAAGAGAAAGGAGGCACTTTAAAGGTTGAGGATTATGGAAAAGCAGCCAGACGTGGTAAGAATCGCACAAAAGTAGTTAGCAGCATGAATTTGTCTAGTAATGTTGTAAAGACCTAAACCACATGTATCCTTGAACTTGAAGTGTTTTAATTATCCAGCTGGACTTCAGTAAATTACTTTTCCAAGGACAATTATATACAGAATTGATGTTGTTAAAATGCATATTCTAAATGCAATAAAGTAGTGCACTAGCACATCAATAAAGGTGAACTTCTGCACTCCCTTGCTTACTCATTTCTACTGGTGGCATAAACTATTTGAATGCAAGGAATTGATATTGCTAAGATTTTTCCTTGCATTTGGAATCCCAAGCAATGAACTTTATTAGAAATGTAGGGTATTACTTATTGAATAAGTATCATCATATGGAATACCTGGTTTTATGCCTTCATCCCCATTGTGGTTGGTTACCTTTTTGGCTTTTGGAGGTGATCTGAAGTGGTTTGGGATTTTTAAATTATCCTGTTAAAGTCCTTTCTCATGTGGAAGGACTAATTTGCAGGTGATGCTAAGATAAATTTTGACCCTTCAAGAATGTGCTTTTGTTCTAATGAGGCAATACATTATTCACTTATTTGCAGGATGAAAATAGTGTTTTGGTACATTGCATGATTTTGGATAGGCACTAGAATAACTTAATCTGAGTTACTGTGTCTAAATGAACCCTGAACAATAAGAAAGTTAAAGTTTCACATTATGCTGTTATATACCTGGCATTGTTCTTGGTTAGTAGTTTATCATCCAAAAGGATTCGCTCATCCAGGAACAAAACTAGATTTATGGATCTACATTGTTTGTAGTTTCAATTTTAATTACATTTGGAGGGAAGGGAGCGTCGTCAACATAGATAAATCATGAATGCATTTCTCCTGTTATTGTACTTCCTGAGTTGCTACAAATATTTTTGTATCTGTTTTTAATATGCCTATAATATAGCATAAGTTCATCTATGTCTTAATGATTCTCTCAATTCATTAAGCTTATATGTTAACTGTCACAATTAGGAAGGCCCAATTTTTGATATCTGATCTGAATTGAAATATTTGGTCTCAGTAGCAGTCTTATTGAAACTTACAAAATACTGTAAGGCCTGGATAAAGTGGACATGGAGAAGATGTTTCTATTAGTAGGAGAGACTAGGACCCAAGGGCATACCTCAGAGAAGGGATGACTCTTTAAGACTGAGATGAGGAGGAATTTCTTCAGCCAGAGAGTGGTAAATCTGTGGAACTCATTGCTGCAGAAGGCTGTGGAGACCAAGTCGTTGAATGTATTTAAGACGAAAATACATTCTTGATTTAGTAAGGGGATCAAGGGTTATGGGGAGTAGGCAGGAGACTGGGGTTGAGAAACGTATCAGCCATGATCGAATGGTGGAGCAGACTCTGGGCTTAATGGTTCCTATATTTTATGGCTGATCTGATTGTGGTCTTAACTCCACCTTCTTGCTTGCCTACCCATAACCCTTTGACTCACTTACAGATTGGATAGCTGTATAAATTTCGCCCTTGAATTTGTTCAAACATCCAACTCCCTGTGCTGTCTTTGGAAGGAAATTCTAATGACAATAACCGTTCTTCCTTAAGACCCACTCTTAAACAGTGCTCCTTAGTTCTAGATTACCCACAAAGAAAGATGTACTTTTAACATCTAGACTGTGAAGCCACCTCGGAATCTTATTGCAATAATGTCACCTCTCATTCTTCTCAACTTCAGTGGGTGAGGGCCCAACCTCCTCGACTTTTCCTCAGAAGGTAACCACTTCAACTCAGAAATAACCTGGTGAACCTTCTCTGAATTGTCTCAATTGCAAGTATATCCCTCCCCTAAAGAAGGAGATCAAAAATGTGTGCACTACTCCAGATCTGGTCTCACTAATGCCAATGTATAGTTACAGCAAGACTACTATCCAACGCTCCTTACAATAAAGGCTAACATTCCATTTGCCTGTCTAATTACTTGCTGTAAAAGCCTGAATGTAAAAGCCTTAAACAAAAAGTTAGCAAAGATTTGTAGCTCAGGTTGTGGCCGAGGTTGTTGACTTGCTCGCCAAGCTGGCTTGTTTTTGTTCAGATGTTTCGTCACCATGCTAGATAACGTTATCAGTGAAGCCTGCGAAGAAGACTTGTTGTTCTTCTACTCTTTGAATTTATACTGTCATATTCATTATGGTGAGTTGTCATTTCTGGTTTTATTCTGTATGGGTTTGTATATGGGGTCCAATTCTATATGTTTGTTGATTACATTATGGATGGGAACCATGCCTCCAGGAATTCCTGTGCATGTCTATGTTTGGCTTGGGTTACAATGTTTATGTTGTCCCAGTTAAATTGATGGCCTTCATTGTCTGAACGTACTGATATTAAGGAAAGTTTGTCATGCTGCTAGCTGATGTTCGTGTGTTCTGATGGCTAGCCCAATGTCCAAACCACCCCAATGCCCAGAAACCAAGCTGTGTTAGGACACTATTTAAATGAGTCATTACTCACTGCAACACGCCAGAATGCAAGAAAGAGGGAGGGCTCATACAAAAATCTTTGCTATGAACGGATATCCCCGCAACTTCATCTGCAGGTGCCTACTAAATAGACAAGAGGATACGGTATGCCCTACAACACTGGCTACACTGCCCTACATCAAGAACATATCAGAACTGACAACGAGATTCCTACGACCACTAGGAATCATGGTAGCACCCAAGCCCAAAACATGCTACAACAAATACTCACAAGGATTAAAGACCCTGTTCCCAAAACATGCAGAACCAACGTTGTTTACAAAATACCATGCAACGACTGCCACAAGCATTACGTCGGACAGACAGGAAGGAAACTAGCTATCAGAATACATGAACATCAGCTAGCAGCAAAATAACACTACAAACTTTCCCTCATCAGTACACTCGCACAATGAAGGCCATATGGGACAACGTAACTATAGTAATCCAAGCCAAACATAGACACGCACGGGAATCCCTAGAGGCACGGTTCTCAACCCATAATGCAATCAACAAACCTATAGAATTGGACCCCATTTACAAACCCATACAGAACAAAACCGGAAAGGGCCCAACTCACCATAACGGACTGGACAGTATAATTTCCAACAGGAGTAGAACAGCATTGCTTCATTGCAGGCCTCACTGATGATGATACCTAGCATGGTGATGAAACATCTGAACGAGAACAAGCCAGCTCTGCGAGCAAGTCAACAACGTTGCTAACTTTTTGTCATTTGTGTGTGTCAGCATCCAATCCCTCTGTACTTTGTCTCTCTCCATTAAAACAAAATACTGCTTTTCTATTTCAAATGCTAAAGTTGACAAGGTCATGGTTTCCCACATTATTCTTCATCTGCCAAAATGTAGCCCTCTTGCTTGACTTGTCTAAGTCCCGTTTGCAGACTTTGTATCCTCTTCACGACTTGCTTTCCTTGTTTCTGAGACTAGAGTCCTGAATTTAAATAAAGGAAATTCTGACGGTATGAGATGCAAATGGGCTGTGTTATATTGGAGATTACCTATCGTCATCCTTTCAAATAACAATGGCAAATATTTAAAGAGCATATGGATGAACTGCAAAAGTTATTCATTCCGTCTGGCAGAAAAGTAAAACTGGAAACAGACTATCAGACCATGGCTAACAGGAAATTAGAAACAGAATAGTAAGGAAAAGGCATATAAATTTGCCATTAAAAGCAACAGACCTGAGGATTGGGTACAGTTTAGATTCCAGCAAAGGGAGACAAAGAGACACGGGTGGGTGGGCAGGAGGGGGAGCTTGAAGGGAACAGTAAAAGCTTCTATGGATATGCGAGGAGAAGAAGATTAGTAAAGATGAAGCAGATCACCTACAATCAGAAATGGGCTTTATAATGGGGAACAAGCAGATAGCAGACTGATTGAATATATAATTTAATTCTGTCTTCACAAAGGAAGACACAAATAAATCCCAAAAATATGGGGTAACGTGGTTGAATGGGAAGGAGGAATCTAAAATATTATTACTTGTAGGGAAACATTATTGGGGAAACTAATCAGCTTCCAGGCAGATAAATCTCCAGGGCCTGATAATCTTCATTCCAGAGTACTTAAAGAAGTGTCCCTAGAAATAGCAGATACTGTAGTGGTCATCTTCTAAACTTTGGAACAGTTCCTGTGGATTGGTGGGTAGTTAACGTAACCCCACTATTGAAGAAGGGAGGCAAAGTGAAAACAGCAAATTATAGATCAGTTTGACTTCGGTAGTGGGAAGAATGCTAGGATGCATGGTAAAAAATGTAATAACAGAGCACTTGGAAGATATTGATTAAAATTGAACAGAGCCAACATGGATTTACGAAGGGGTAGTTGTGCTGCATTAATCTGAAATTTTTTTTGAGAATGTAACTAGTAGGGTGGATAAGGAGTTAGTCGATGTGATTTACTTGGACTTTCAGAAGGCTTTTGATAAAGTCCCACACAAGATTAGCAAAATTAAAGTGCATGGGTTTGGAAGTCGTGTACTGAAATGGATTAAGAACTGTTTGGTTGATAGGAAACAAAGAATAGGAATTAAGGGTCTTTTTCCATGCAACAGGCAGTGGATAGTGGGGTCCCACAACGATCATTTTTGTTTTTTGGAACTCGGCCTTTCACAATATATATTTAATCTTTTCACAATATATTGTTAATGATTTAAATGATGAATATCTCCAGGTTTGAAGAAGAGATAAAGTTGAGTGGAGGGTATACTGTGAAGGGGATGCAGACACTCCTTTGGTGCAATTTGAACAAATTTAAGTAAATCAGTAAATACATGGCAGATGCAGTACAATGTGGATAAATGTAAGGTTATGCACTTTAGTAGCAAAAATAGGCAGGCAAATTATTATCTGAATGCCAGTAAATTGGGGAAGGGAGTGGTGCAATGAGACCTGGGTGTCCTTGTGCATCAGTCATGGGGGAGGGGGGAATATAATCTGCACATCCCTGAATACTGGGCAGTTTAGCATGGCCAGTCCACCTCGGCTGCACATCTTTGGACTGTGGGAGGAAACGAGAGCACCCAGAGGAAACCCACGCAGACACTGGACGTATAAAATTCTAACAGGATTGGACAAGGTAGATGCAGCAAGGATGACAAGGGAGTCAGAACCAGGGGCCATTTAGGATAGATGAGAAATTTTTTTACTCGGAAAGTAATGAGCTTGTGGAATTCTTTGCCATAGGAGACCGAGGCCAAAACATTGAAGACTTTCCAGAAAGATGTAGATTAAGTTTTAAGGACTAAAGGGATCAAAGGATATGGAGAGAAATGGGAACAGTATACTGAGTTGGATGATCAGCCATATTGAATGGCAGATCAGGCTTGAAGGACCACCTGGCCTACTCCTGCATCAATATTCAATGTTTCTATGTTTGTATTATCTGAAATGGTTCTGCAGTACAGTTGGCCCCTTCATTCACATCATTAATACAGGCAGTAAGTAGTTGAAACCCAGTACTGATCTCTGTGACACTTTACTAATTACAGTTCTCCTGAAAATGACCCATTTATCCTGACTTTATTTCCTGTTAGCCAATCCTCTCTCCATACTAATATGCTACCCCCAATGCCAATAAAGTAACCTTTGCACCTTATCAGATGTTTCAAAAATCCAAATACACTACATCTACTGGTTCCCCTCATCTGCACTGCTTGTTACATTTTTCAAGTATTTTTAATCTTGTCAAACATGATTTCCCTTTCACAAAACCATATTGATATTGACTGATTGTGTTATGATTATTTTTAAATGTTCCTTAATAATGAATTCTAGCATCTTGCTAATGAGAGATATTAGGTTAACTGGCCTATAGTTTCCGGCATTCTGTTTCCCTCACTTCTTGAGTAGAGATATTTCATTTACAGTTTTCAATCCTTGGCGCCTCTCCAGAATCTTGGAATGTTAGATTAAAACTAGTGCATCCATTATTTCCACAGCCATTTAAAATGCAGGCTCACAGGTCCAAACGAACTTGTCATCCTTTGTTACTGAGCTTTCCTGCATGAAATATATTTGTTGAGGAAATGTTTGGGCTACACTGCAATATTTTCCATTGTTGAATAATGCAACAACTTTTTCCACAATGGCTTACATGCTCATAATCATGCAGCATCTAGCATACAGATGGACAAGAAATTGATAACAGGAGGGGAGAAGTGAGAAGTTCAATTTTTTTCTTCGAATATTAGAGATAGTGAATGACTTAAGATGACCAGAGGGGAAGCAGCAGCAGAAATTTGGCCACAATTTTAATTTGTAAGTAGCAAAAGCAAAAAGCTTTGGTGAATTATTCAATCTATATAATTCACTTTTGTGCATTAATTATTTACAGCCGTTAAGAATATTTTTCATCTCTTATGATACATTCATACCATGAATCCTGTTACAGCTATTATGAGCAGGATATTTTAAATTTTGTTCAGATGTACCTCCTTTATATTGTCATGAAATACTATTATTTGCATGAACTTTTGAACTTGTTTGCCAGTTATCCTGAAAGTTGATAAGTGTATGAGCCAACTGTTTATCATCAGTCATTTTCAGACAGTTCTATATAATTAAAAATCAATTTTTGTTTTGATTTAGTATGTCAAAGTATGGAATCTGAATCAACAGATAAACCATTCCTTTGCATGGATCTTGTGTACATAACAGTATTGCTAGAAGAACTTGGTTTTCACAAAGATGCAATTTTGAAGGTAACTTTAAACGACCTCATAAATTTAACAAGCTTTTACTATTCCTGTTATAATTCATAGGCAGTGTCTAATCTGAAATTATTTGTGGCTGTCGTTACAGCTTGCCAGGAAGATCAATGGTGTTGAAAGCAGTTGGGCCCTGGGAGCCACGTTCCATTATATTGATTCTCTTCAGAAAAATTAATGTGAAAAATTATCTTGTGTTTATGTTAGAAAACAATTCAATCAGATTGAATTTATGGCCATGTATAAAATGTTGCTCCTCTTAGTTGGGGAGTGAGCAATCTTCAGATGTGGATCTGGGCTTTTCAGATTGTTATACTATTCAAATGTAATGTTGTGGTATAGAAATAGTATTTAATGCGTCAAAAGCTTACTAATTCATGCAACTGGCCAACATATTGGCAGTTACTTTTCTCTCAATTCCAACAATGGGTGAAGAGAATGTTCTTGATTAGTCAATCAATGTAAGAAATAATGTTCATATATTGGGGGATCTATACTTGCAAGCTGACCCATAACCAAAGACTGATTTCCACAGAACAAAATTTTGCAACTTTTCATGATTCCTTTTCCAAGCCATGAAAGTAAAACTTTTTTTGTGGAAAATACAGAGTTGACTATTGCTACTTCACAACATGTGAATAGAAGTTGGCAGGAGAGTGGGGTTGAGAAACATATCGGCTATGATCGAATGGCGAAGCAGGCTCCAATGGCCAAATGGCCTAATTCTGCCCCTATTTCTTATGGTCTGTTAGACATCACTATCAATGTTGATTCAGCACACTGCCTATAGTCACTGAATGACAAAACTGACGGTTTCCATTGGCTAAAGATCACCATTATTGAGAGAATGGAAGAAGAGTTTGAGCAGAGTTCTGGTTACCACTAGTCTCTGCCTCTTTATTACATTATGAACCAGACTTAACTCAAAATATATTAAGATAGCCTAGACCCTAAATTTTCATGAGACAACAAGGGATAGTAGGAACTGCAGATGCTGGAGAATCCGAGACAACAAGGTGCAGGGCTGGATGAACACGAGGCCAAGCAGCAGAGAGGCTGACATTTCGGGTCTGGACCCTCCTTCAGAAATGGGGGAGGGGAAGGGGGCTCTGAAATAGAGAGGCGGAGGCGGTGATAGAAGGTGGATAGTGGAGCAGATAGGTGGAGAAAAGATGGACAGGTCAAGGAGGCAGGGATGAAGCTAGTAAAGGTAAGTGTAGGTAGGGAGCTGGGATGGGGGTTAGTCAGTGAGGAGGGAGGGGTGGGTAGGTGGGAGGGAAGATGGACAGGTTAAGGAGGTGGGGAACGGGGTGGGTTGCTGGTCTTGGGATGAGGTCAGGGGTGAGGAGATTTTGAAGCTTGTAAAGTCCATATTGAAACCATTGGGTTGTAGGGTTCCAAGGCGGAATATGAGGTGCTGTTGCTCCATTTTCCGGTGGCATCATTGTGACACTGGAGGCGGCCCAGGATGGACGTGTCATCCATGTAGTGGGAGGGGGAGTTGAAGTGGTTCGCGACTGGGAGGTGTTGTCGTTTGTCACGATCCGAGTGTAGGTGCTCCGCAAAGCAGTCTCCAAGCCTCCGTTTGGTCTCTTCTACGTCGGGAGGCCACATCGGGAATAGCAATGCAATAGACCACATTAGCGGATGTGCAGGTGAACATCTGTTTAATGGCCAGGCGCCAACTCTCTGACACCACCACCTACCGCCCCCTTGATCATGACCCCACCCCGACCACCAAAACATCAACTCCCAGACCATCCATAATCTCATCACCTCAGGTGACCTCCCACCCACAGCCGCATCATTCCCCAATCCCGCACTGCCTGTTTCTATCTCCTTCCTAAAATCCATAAACCCGACTGCCCTGGTCGACCCATTGTCTCTGCCTGCTCCTGCCCCACCGAACTTATCTCGACTCCATTTTCTCCCCTCTGGTCCAGGAACTCCCCATCTTTGTCCGGGACACCACTCACGCCCTCCACCTCCTCCAAAACTTCCGATTCCCTGGCCCTCAACACCTCATCTTCACTGACGTCCAATCCCTGTATACCTGCATTCCCCATGCAGATAGCCTAAAAGCCCTCCACTTCTTCCTCTCCCGCAGGCTCGACCAGTCCCCCTCCACCGACACCCTTATCCGCCTAACCGAACTCGTCCTTACCCTTAACAACTTCTCCTTCAACTCCTTCCACTTCCTACAGACGAAAGGGGTGGCCATGGGTACCCACATGGGCCCAAGCTATGCCTGCCTCTTTGTAGATATGTGGAACAGTCCCTCTTCCGCAGCTACACTGGCAACACCCCCCACCTCTTCCTCCGATACATCGATGACTGATTCGGCGCCGCCTCGTGCTCCCACAAGGAGCTCGAACAGTTCATCCACTTTACTAACACCTTCCACCCCAACCTTAAGTTCACCTAGACCATTTCTGATACATCTCTCTCCCTCCTGGACCAATTGTTTCTGCCTACTCCTGCCCCGCAAATCCCATCTCTTCCTATCTCGACTCAACCTTTTTTCCCCGGTCCAGTCCCTGCCCACTTACATTTGAGATTCCTCTGACACTTTCTGCTAGTTTTGTCATTTTCAGTTTGCGGGCTGCACCTGCCTCCTCTGTACCATGGATGTTGAGTCTCATTACACATGTATCCCCCACTAGCATAGTCTCGGGGCTCTACACTTCTTCCTGGAACAAAGACCTGAACCATCCCCAACTACCACCACCACCACCCCCCTCCGCTTGGCCGAGCTCATCCTCACCATGGTCGACTTCTCTTTTAACGTTCATTTCTTTCAGGTCAGAGGGGTGGCTATGGATACCCACAGGGGCATGTTATGCCTCTTTGTGAGGTAAGTGGAATATTCCTTGTTCGAGCCCTGACCCACAACTTTTTCTCTGATATATCATCGGTGCTGCTTCCCTCTCTCCAGAATTGGAAAGGTTTATCAATTTCCACCCACCCTCGTTTTCACCTGGTCCATCTCCGACTCCTCCCTTCCCTTCTTTGACATCTGTTTCCATTTCTGCAGATAGGCTGGCCATCAATATCCACTATAAACCCACCAACTCTCACAGTTACCTTGACTATACATTCTAACACCCTACTTCCTGTAAAGGGTCTATTCCATTCTCCCAGTTCCTCCTCCTCTGTCGCATCTGTTCCGATGATGCCAACTTTGACAAGGGAGCCTCTGAAGTGTCCACCTTTCTAAACTGAGCATTCCCCAGGACCGTGGTTGACAGGGCCCTCAACCGGGTCCAACCTACCTCCTGAATTTCAGTCCTCACCCCTCTTCCCTTCTCAACAGTTCCCCTTATCCTTACCTACCATCCCACCAGCATCCACATCCAGAGGATCATTAACTGCCATTTCTGTCACTTCCAGCGCGATGCCGCCAACAGACACTTTTTTTTCTTTCTCCTCCCTTGTCCACCTTCTGCAGGTACTGTTCCCTCCAGGACATCCTGGTCCACTCTTCCTTCACAGCCAACACCCCCCCACAGCCCCATGCCACCTTCCCCGACAACCGCAGAAGGTATAACACCTGCTTATTTACCTCCTCCCTCAATATCCAAGGGCCCAAGCATAGCATGAAGCAGCGCTTTACCTGTACTTCACACAATCTAGTCTACTGTATTCGCTGCTCACAATGTGGCCTCCTCTACATTGGGGAAACAAAGCGTAGACTGGGTGACCGCTTCACAGAGCACCTATGTTCTGCCTGCAAAAAAGACCCTGAGCTTCTAGTTGCCTACCACTTCAACACACCACCCTGTACCCTGGCCAATATCTGTCTCGGGCTTGCTGCAGTGAAGTTTAGTGCAAGCTACAACCACACCTTATTTTCCACTTGGGAACCTTGCAGGCTTCTGGACTCTATCAAGTTCAATAACTTTAGGGCTTGAAGTTTGCCATGTCTTTGCCCCTACCCCCATACATCAGGCCATGGTATTACATAGTCTGCTATTACATACCATCCCTTGTTAGCCACTAACAGTCCCTATTAATAACAATTCACCCTCCTAGCCAAATCGTTATCTACTCCTTTGTCTGCCCAACTGTTCTTCTCTCCAAGGTTTTTAAAATGATTTGTAGCTCGGGTTGTTGATGTGTATATGCAGTGGCAAGGTTTATGGACAAATCAACAGAACACCCATGTGATCACCGATATCAGGATGAACTGCAGAAGCTGTAATGCAAAGACTAGAATGGACAGCCCTTCCCACTATCCAACCAAAACTACGGATCTGCTACATAGATGACACCTCTGTCATTCTCAAACGCTCTAAACTGGAGGAAACCCATCTACTCAAACATCATCCTCAACGGCATAAAATTCACCAGGGAAGAGGAGAATGTAAGGCCAACTGTGAGCTCTAGACCAGCATACACTGGAAGGCCACCCATATGGATCAGCTACTCAGATGCAACAGCAATAATCCCAATATCCACAAACGGAGCTGTATCAAAACACTATTGAAGTGAGCCGCAATGCTCTACAAAACTAAGGAAGAACACCTATACGTCTTTAGAAACAACGGTTACCTGAAAAGCCTAGTCGCCAACACCTATCGTGCTGACAACGGAGCACAACATGTCCAGAGATACTAGTCTCCCTACCATACGTTTAAGACATATCTGAAATGACCACCGAATTAGTGTGCCCCCGAGAAATCATGGTAGCCCACAAACCGGCAGCTACTGATGAGAGTAAAGGATCCGATAACCACAACCACAACTAACAGAACCAATGTTATTTACAAGATACTATGCAAAGACTGCCAAAAACATTACACAGAGCAAACTAGAAAGAATACTAGCCATCAGGATTCATGAACACCAACCAGCTATAAAGGGACGTGAACAACTCACTCATTTCAATATACATGGACAAAGAGGGACATCAATTCGACTGGGACAGTGTAGCCATTCTAGTACAAGCCAACCAAAGACACACATGAGAATCCCTGAAGTCCTGGCACTCAAACCAGAACTCCATTAACAAACCTGTAGAGCTGGACTCCATATACCATCCACTAAGAAACAAATCTGGATGTGATGCCACCCACCCCAACAAACCAACACACATAAATAGCAACTGGGACAGAACGCCGATGTTTCACCGGAGGCGCACTGATGATGTTACCTAGTATGGTGTCAAAACGTTTGCAAACAAACTTACCAGTTCGCCAAGCAAGTCAACAACCGTGTTCTTCTCTCTCTTTGGATTCTATTCCCAACTATCATTTACTCCTCATCCCCTCTTCTCCCCCCACCCTTTCTTCTGCACACTAACCAACACTTTCCCAGCTACCATCAGTTCTGAGGAAGGGTCACCGGCCCCAAAACATTAACTCTGATTTCTCACCACAGATGCTGCCAGACTTGGAGCTTTTCCAGCAATTTCTGCTTTTGTTTCTGATTTACAGCATCTGCAGTTCTTTGTTTTTATTTAGCAAAGTTAAACCAACTAGCCTACAGTTCCTGGGGTTCTCTTAACTACCTTAATCAGAAAAGAATGTAATATTTGCAATTTTGTAGTCATCTGGTGCTACCTCTTAGTATAAGGAAGATTGGAAAATCAACTTTAAAAATAGACACCTATGCAAAACCATGTATTTAAGTTTTATACTCTTCCAACTACTTCCTCTTTCACCATGCCCTGAACAACAACAACTTTGGGAAAGACATAAGCAAAGTATTAATTTAGTACCTCAGTCATGCCCCATGTCTCCATGCATTAAATCCCCTTAATCCCCACTTCTATATGCCTATTGAAGACTTTGGATTCCCTTTGTTACCTGCTCTTTTTTTTCCTCCTACGCTTTGTGATTCTCTTGTTGGTTTTTTTCAGTTCCCTACTGAATCTTTATCTCGCTTGTATTATCCACCTGACATCTTTCCTTTAATTTCTATCTCTCATCACGCCAGACACTATTTGTTTGTCCTACCTTTTCTCCTGATAGTTCAAGTGTAGTCAAGCTATATTCCTACTTCACCTTTAAAGCTCTTTCTTTGTTCAGTTATAAATTTGCCTGCTAATTTTTGATTCCAGTTTATCTGAACCAGATCTGTTCTTACCCCATTAAAGTTGGCTTTTCCCCATTTAATTATTCTTGCTCTGGATTGCTATTTACCCTTCCTTCCAAATCCAACCTAAGCCTTGAGGTACAAATGATCAATCTCTACTAAATGTTGAGATTTTTATCTCCACACCCCCACTATAATTACTCTCAAATTGTTCCAATTCTGTAATATCCTTATAAATTTGTTCCTTTCAAGAGATGAAAGTGGCTGAGAACAAATGTCTGAACTTTTGTGACAGAGAATCATATAACATTGTAAAATGTTTGATTTTAATAATCAAATGTTTTAAGGCCACTTCTAACAGGTGGAATTATTGGACTTCAAGTGGGTAGAAACATTACTTTTCCCTTTTATTTACTTTCTATTACTACTAAGACTGTGGACTGATACATTTATATAAAATCACCGAAATGACTTTCTTCAGTCCAGCATTCAATTTAGTTAGTGCTTGTAACAGGATGAAGTCCAGACAGTGACCTTGTTGGATTATTCACATAGGAAGCAAAAGACTGTGGCAGGGCTTACCGAACTATTTTAACTCCATGGCAATTAGGGATGAACAACAAATGCTGGTGTTTTCAGTGATGTCTACATCCTACGAGTAAAATATATATAATAACAATTCAACATGGTGTCGATGCAACCATTGACAATTTTTGAGGATTTATTCCAGATCACCTAAGCAAACACTGACCTAGAGATTCAGTACTCTAATTTAACAAACACAATACAATTATTGCAAGAAATTCCTTTTAATTGGTAAACATGAACAGATGGTAATGTGCTATATCAGCAAGAGTGGAGAGTGCAGAACTCTTGAATATGATGCATGCATATTTAGACAAACTCAAATCATTATAACAATCTTGGCTCTGTGGACTCATTTATAAACCAATGATTTGGAAAACCTTAATGTTAGATGCATGTTAGGATGAAATTCAAAGCAATTTAAACCCTTCTTGTATCAGCTTCTTGTGGAGTAAGAATTCTGTCTGTAAACCTTTAAAATACATTAATGGTGCTCAAAAGTCAATACTTTACATTATAAAACAAACGTTCATTTAATATCTAATTTTTCCTTTGATTTTTGTTAAACATTACTAGTTTTGTGCTTTCTTTAGCACTAGACTTTTTGCCTTCTCATAAAAGTGAGGGAACACATTAAGTTTGATCATAACCATTTATTGCAGTCTGTATCAGAGGATTATTACAAGTAAAATCGATTAGACTATAAAACAATTATTTTCAACTGGATTTTAAGTTGTGAAATTTGCATACATTTAAGATAAGCTTCACGTGTTTAGGCAAGTATGGGAAAATGTATGTTAGTCTGCAACACTTATTTAAGACAGACTGATTAAGCTGGATGCTTTCGATTAAAAATGTTAGTTACAGGAAGGCATTACACCATTCTTGTAAACAGATGGCACACTGTCCAGCTTGTTTGGTGTTGGCCCCACAGATGTCTTTCAACCAATCTTTAAACAATTCATCATCCTTTTTCAAAACAAGGAATTGGCCTAATAATATGTATGCCTAAAACAAGAGAAAAATTTGTAAATTTCTTTCAGTAAGCACATTAATGTTTGATTTATAGAGGACTTGGGGTCTGTGTGAAAAACGAAAACAAATACCAACGCTTATGCAATCTGCAGTAGCAGTAATTGATTAACACTGTCATCATGAAGTTGCCTTTCCAGAAAGGTTTTGTGCATATTCAGCACAGAAACAAGCCCAACAGGAATATGACAGTGTTGGTGCTCACAAAGCTCCTTCCACCTATCTTTATATGTCCCAATCCTCATCCTATCTTTAAATGAATCAATGCTATTCAGTTTACTATTCCTTGTGCTTCCAAGTTCCATATTAGCCACTCTGGGTAAAGAGGTTTCCCCTGAATTCACAACCTAATTTGTTCATAACTTATATTTCTTGTCCCACATTTTGCTCTTGCAAGTAAAAACATTTTCTCTATGTCTACCGTATCTTAACCTTTCTCTATGTATAAACTCTCACGTAATTTTAAATCACTATAATCAATCTTCACTTTTCTGGAGAAAAGAGCTCTGAGGCAAGAATAAGATGATAGCCTTTTGGGAATGGATGCAGGGTAGCCAAATCAATCCAATGAGTGGAAAGATGGTTGCCTACTGGACCCAATTGTTCTCGCCTACCTTTTAAGCTGCTAAGGTTAAAGTTTAAAATGAAACTTCTAAAGCATACATCCTCATACTTTCTAAATGACTAACCTGTCTCTTGGGAGTGAGTCAGTTGCGTGTTCCTGGCGCTGTCTCCAATAATATGTGAAATGATGCAAGTCTTTCCTGTCCCATAGCCCTTTGAGATTTGTGAGCCTCTCCAAGTCTGACATTTTGACTATTCTCTCTCTTAATTGCTCCTGTAACTGTACATTTAGCCTAAAATTTTGGCATTTCCTCCCTAAAACTTCTTTGTCTCTCTTTTCTTCTATTAAGATAATCTATCTCTTTGACCCAGTCTTTGATCATTACGTTTTGTTCAATAACGGAGTCTGGGGTCATTCCAGCAGTTTTGCAGAATAACCTTCTTCAGTCTATTATCCAATTTTCACTTGGTCTCTCCAGTGTAGAGAAAAATGCATATTGACCAGTGAACAGAATATACAAAATTGAAAATATTTCAAGTAAATCACTGTTTCACCTGGAAGTAGGGTTTGCGGCTCTGTACTCTGGTAAAAGAGGAACTAAAAGGACATGTGTTCCATTAGAAAGAATATTAATGTTCAGTGATGGAAGAGTGGGTCAAGTAAGGGGATCAATTCCAAATTTTGAAAGGTCAGGAAAATTATTTGGTTATTGTACCATGCTAGTGGTGACAGAAAGAGCATACAATAATCTAATGAATGTGGGATGGAAGGTTGATTCTGGGAAGATGGGGAAGAGTTGAGGGAAAAAGTGTGGATTAGTGTGACAGATATGGTTGAATGCCCTGCCACCCAGAGAAGAGGGAAGTTCTTGGCTAAAGAAACATTGGTGCTGGGGGTAGCTTTGTAAGAATAGAACCAGTGGAGACGAAACAAAAGAGAGTGTATGAAATAGTGTTCTTACAGGGAGTATGGGAATCAGTACACTTGCAAAGAACACTGGTTAATAGTGGGAGATTGTGGTCATTGTATCTACCACGGTAACTGATCTCATTTCATCTGGTGACCTCATTCCCACTGCTTCCAATCTGATAGTCCCCCTGCCCCACATAGATCACTTCTACCTCCTTCCTAAAATCTACAAAAAGGACTGTGCGGGCAGACCCATTGTTTCAGCCTGCTCCTGCTCCTGCCCCATAGAACTCATCTCTTCCTACCCTGACTCAGTCTTCTCTCCACTGGTCCAATCCTTGCCCACATACATCCATGATTTCTCTGATGCCTTACGCCAGTTTCAAAAGTTCCAGTTTGCAGGTTCTAGTCGCCTCCTCTTTACCATGGATGTGCAATCCCAATACATGTCCATTCCCCACCATGAGGGTCTTAGGGCTCTCCACTTCTCCCTGGAGCAAAGACCTGAACCGTCTCCACCCACGAGCACCCTCCTCCGCTTGGACGAGCTCGTTCTCACCCTCAACAACTTCTCTTTTAATACCTCTCATTTTCTTCAGGTCAGAGGGGTGGTCATGGGTACCCGCATGGGCCCCAGTTATGCCTGTCTCTTTATGGGGTACATGGAACATTCCTTGTTCCAGTCCTGTTCCAGCCGATATATCATCAGTGCTGCTTCCCTCTCTTGTCCGGAATTGGAAAAGTTCATTGATTTTGATTCCAATTTCCACCCTGCTCTCACTTTCATCTGGTCTATCTCTGACTCCTCCCTTCCCTTCCCTTCCTTGACGACATCTATGTTTCCATTTCTGGGGATAGACTGGCCACTACTATCCATTATAAACCCACTGACTCTCACAGCTACCTGGACTACACATCCTCCCACCCTGTAAAGACTCCATCCCATTCTCTCAGTTCCTCTGTCTCCGTCACGTATGTTCAGATGAGGCCAACTTTGACAAGGGAGCCTCTGAAATGTCCATCTCCTTCCTCAACCGAGGATTCCCCAGCGCCATTGTCAACAGGGCCCTCAACCGGGTCTGACCATCAGGTCATCAGATGCCATTTCTGCCACCTCTAGCAAGATGCCACCACCAGACACACATTGCCCTCCCCTCTCTTGTCCGTTTTTGTAGGGACTGTTCCCTCTGGGACACCCTGGTCCACTCCTCCTTCACCCCCAACAGCCCCCACAAACCCACGGCACCTGCCCCTGCAACAAGCGAAGGTGCAACACCTGCCCATTTACCTCCTCCCTCCCCGGTATCCAAGGTGAAGCAGCACTTTACCTGCACTTCCCAGAATCTAGACCACAATCACTGCTCACAATGTGGTCTCCTCTACATTGGGGGAAAGAAGCGTAATTTGGGTGACAACTTCACAGAACATCTACGTTCTGCTTGCAAAAAAGACCCTGAGCTACCTATTACCTGCCACTTTAACACACCACCCTATTCTCTGGCCAACATCTCTGCCTCTGGCTTGTTGCAAGGTTCCAGCGAAGCTCAACACAAGCTGGAAGAACAACACCTCATTTTCCACTTGGGGACCCTGCAGCCCTCTGGACTCAATATTGAGTTCAATAATTTTACGGGCTAAATTCTCCCATGTCCTAGCCCCACGACCCCACACACATCAGGCCTTGTTATCGCATAGCCTGCAATTACACACCACCCATTCTTGGTTACTAATAGTCCCCATTAACAATTACTCACCCTCCTAGCCAGATTGTTTGGCCTTTGTCTATCCAACTGCTTTTCTCTCTCTTTGGGCTCTATCCTCTAATTTACTCCCTATCCTATCTCCCTCCCTATTTTCTGCATATAAACTGACATTTTCCCAGCTACCATCAGTTCTGAGGAAGGGTCACCGGATCCAAAACCTTAACTCTGATTTTCTCTTCACAGATGCTGCCAGACCTGCTGAGCTTTTCCAGCAACTTCTGTTTTTGTTACTAGTTAATAGTCTATGCACAGAAGTGATAGAGGTTCAGAAACCAAAGAATCTGAGATGGACTAGGGTAAACGTAATGAATTTCCAGATGGAGACTAAATGGTACATACATTAATATGCCAGAGAAAGAATGAGGAAAGCAGAGTCAAGGCTAAAGCATAGATTATTCAATGTATCCCACAACCAAAGGCAAAGTCAGAGCTAGTGTGAATTTCATAGCAACACCTTTTATTTGGAAGATGTGAGTGGAACCAGTGGAGATATTTTCAATAAAAACACAAGTTCAGCCAAGTGGAGGCTGGTACTGGAGGTTGAGGATTGGATGATCCCCTATTTAAGAAAGTGGAGAAAACCACAGGTTGACCAGGTTTGGGGTGGGAATTTGGAAGGGTTGGAGTTTATCATGAAGTGACGTTTTGGGCCAGGAATGTGGCAACTGCAGTCCTCACATCTAAATTGCAAAGAGTGAGTTATAGCAAATTTTAAGCAAGTACAGAGGCTAGGTCCTACTGCATTACTTAGACATTTAATTTCCAAGAAGTATATGGCATTCTTCTATTGGTTTGTTACCTTATCAAAGCCTTGCTCTTCCAGTTTTCTTCCAAGTGTTTTTCCAATACCAGCCAGGGAAGAAACTGACTTATTCCCCATTGGTTCGGAAACAAAATTCCTGTGCTTGTGAGACGTTGAAATCATGTTTTACAGCTGTTAAATCTGTTGGTAACAGTAAGCAAAAGTCATACTTGGTTATCTGGAGAAGCTGTACAAGTTTTGGATTGCAAAAAGCCTCTCTCAATTCAAATTATTTTACAAACTAGAAAATTGTAGATTGATTATGAAGCCCTAGGAAGAGGATCATCCTGGGAATCTTGAAGCACATGCAAGTAGGGTGGGATTGTAGGGGCCAATCAGGGAGACCCTGGGGATATTGTTCGAGAGAGAGTCAGGAAGGGAATTGGGGTTATTGTAAAGGGTTAGTGTAAAGGGCAAAGGAATGTGTTGCTGCAAGGGCAGCCTTTGGCTCCATTGGGACCATCCAGTAGATGCAAGGAGCCTGATAAGGAGAGACTGCCAATGACATGCAGCCATGCCTGCTTAAGTTTACGTGGCATTTTGCCTAGATAACTTGACACCCAATTGTCACTGGCTAAACACCCACTGCTGATAGCATTAGGCCTTTAATCAAACAACAGGCTGGAAGGCCATTCTCAACCTTCCTATGGAGGGTAGGGTGCTGGGATGGTAGGGTGCCAGTTGAGTAGGTAGAGAATGGGGTGTCAGGGGTAGAATGATAGCTGGGTAGGGGTTAGAGTGCCAGGTGGGTACAGTGCACCTGGTAATGTAAATGATGCAATGTTGGAAGGGGCTAGAAAAAGAGTCCAGAACAGAGCAGGGAGAGTAGGTGTTGGGTCCAGCACATGGAGGGGATATTGGGTCAGATCATGGTCTTGGGAGTGTAAGGGGTCCTGGGGAGGTGCACTTGGAGTGGAAGGTGAAGCAGGTATGGGGCCCGAGTAGTTACCAGGAATAGACTATTCAAAGTAGTGGAGGACTGATTCAAAAGCAGGCAGCCAAGATCTTAAAACTAAAATATATTTCCCTTTATTCCTCGAGGCATAGAATACAGGCGTTGAGAAGTTATGGTGGAGCGATATAGAATGTTGGTTAGGCCAAAGCTGGAGTACTTTATGCAGTCTGGTTGCCACAAGGATGTAACTGAACTGGAGAAAGTGCAGATGAGATTGATCAGTCTGTTTCCCAGGATGGAGAGACCATACAGACTGGGTTATTTTTCCTTGGAGCAGAGAAAGCTGAGAGGGGGATACCCTGAATGAAATTTGGTTGAAGCATTAAGGGTGTCAAAGGAACACTATTTACTTGAAGTAGAGGTACTTCAATATCCATAGCAGGAGGGACTTGGTAGCGCCAATACTGAACAAGCTACCTAAGTCCTGAAGGAACACAGCTATCCCAGAAATTGTCACAGGTTGCAAATGACCCAAAGAAATGGAAAAAAAAAACCTACTTAACCTCACCTTCACTGATCTACCCAACAGATGCTTCTGTACCTGACTGTAATGGTAGCAGTGGTTACCACTCAGTTATTTTGGAGATAAAGGCCCTGTGTAAGTTAATGAGCATTTAAGTAGGATTGATACAAAAAAAATCAAACAGTTCAAAACTGGGCATCCATGAAACACCAGAAATCATCATCATCAGCAGCAGCAGCAGAATTGTATTCAACCATAATCTGTAACCTTAATGTCCCAGCGTATCCCTCAATCTACCATTACCACGAAGGCAGGAAATAAACCCATGTTTGAGGAATGCAGGATAGCATATCACAAACAGCACTAAGCATAGACAAAAATTAGCTGTCAACCTGTTGAATTGACAACATAGGCTTACATGCACACTAAGCAGTGAAAGCAGCATTCCACATGTACACTTAAGGGATTCCACAACCAACAAATCAGATCTAAGTTCTGCAGTCCTGCCACATTCTATCACGAATGACAGTGGACAATTTAGCAACTAACCATAGGAGGAGGCTCCACAAGTATCTTCAACAGTGATGGAGGAGTCCAACTATCAGTGTAAATGACAAGAATGAAGCACTTGCAACCACCTGCTGCCTTCTTCTGAGGCCCCTACATCCCAGATGCCATTTTTCCACCCAATTATGGTTCACCACAAGATATCAACAAATAGCTGAAGGGACTGGAGGCAGGAAAGGCTTGGTCCATGACAACATCCTGCAACAGCTGCAATACTGAAGATCTATGCTCCAGAACTGCCTGTGTCCCTAACTAAGCTGTTCCAGTATAGCTATAACACTGGTATTAATCTGACAATGTGCACGGTTGCCAGGCTATGCCCTGTCCACTATAAAACTAATCTAGCCAAATACTACTCCATCTGTCTACTCTCGATCATTTGCCAAGTGATGGATGGTGTGATATTATGCTGCATTTACACTGCAATAATGTGCTCACCAATGTGAGCCACTCAGCTCCTGACATCATTTCAGCTGTCCATGTTTCATCATGGACCTTTCCCACTTCAAAAAGTCAGAAATGGAGATATTCACTGATGATTGCACATTGTTCAGTACCATTCACAAAAACTCAAATACTAAATTATTCAGTGTCCATATGCAACAAGACCTAAACAACATTCAGGATTGATAAATGTAAGTGACATTCAGACCATAAAAATTCCAGGCAATGGCTGTTGTCAACAAGCGAATCTAACTAACTCCCCTTGACATTCAGCGGCATCGCCACTGCTCTATTTCCCACAATTAACATCCTGGGATTTATCACTGGCCAGATTTGGAACTGGACCAGCCATATAAATACTGTGGCTACAAGAGCAGCTAAGAGGCTGGGAACCTCCTAATCCTCAAACTGTCCATCTACAAGGCTCAAGTCACAAGTGTGATGGAATGCTCCCTAGCTGCTTGGGTGAGTGCAGTTCCCAACATTCAAGAAGCTTGACACGACCCAGGACAAAGCAGCTTTGATCAGTTATGATATCCACCACTTTCAACATTTACACCCAATGCACAGTGGTATCAGTGGACTGCGGCAACATGCTAAAACACCTTCAACAATACATTGCAAACCCCTAACCCCTACCATATAGAAGGATAAGGACAGCAAACAGACAGACACCACTTCTTATAAGATCCCCTCCAAGCAATGCTCCTGCGCTTGATTGTATCAGTTTCTTCACTGTCACTGGGTGAAAAACTTAGAACTCCCTTCTTAACAGCACTGTGGGCATACTTACACCAAACTGACTTCAATGTTCAAGAAGGCAACTACGTCACCTTCTCACGGGCAATTACAGATGGGCAACAGATGAAATCTTTGCCAGTAATGCACACAGTCTATGAAAGAATACATTTTTTAAAAAAATTGTTGCTCACAATGCTATCCATCCTATATTGGGAAGGCCAAAAGCAAATTGGATAATTGCTTATATATCATCTCTGTTCATGGAACATAGAATGGTACAGCACAGGAACAGGCTCATGATGTTATGCCAAACATGACGCCAAGTTAAAGTAATCCCTTCTGCCTGCCCTTGTTCCATATGTTTCCATTTTCTGCATATTCATCTGCTTATCTAAAAGTCTCTTAAACACCCTGTCGTATCTGCATCCACCACCAACCCTGGCAGCATGTTCCACACTCCTACCACTCACTGTATAAAAAACTTGCTCCTCACATCTCCTTTGAACTTTGCCCCTCTCACCTTAAATACATGCCCCCCCACCCCAGTTTTAGACATTTCAACTCTGAGAAAAAGATTCTGACCGTCAACCTTCTATATGAAACTCATAATTTTATAGGCTTCTATCAAGTCTCCTCTTAGCCTCTGCTGCTCCAGAAAAAAACAACCCGAGTTTTTCTAGCCTCTCCTTATAGTTCATGCCCTCTAATCCAGGCAGCATTCTGGTAAACCTCTTCTGTATCCTCTACAAAACCTCCACATCCTTCCTGTGGTGACCAGAACCGAATGTAGTACTCTTTAAGTATAGCCTAACCGATGTCTTATAAAGCAGCAACATAACATCCTGAGTCTCAATTCCCCGATCAATAAAGGCAAGCATGCCGTACACCTTATTCACCATCCTATCTACTTGCATGGCCACTTTCAGGGAGCTATGGACTTGAACCCCAAGATCCCTCTATACATCGATGCCTCTCAGGGTCCTGCCATTCACTCTACACTTTTCCTTAACATTCGATGTCCCAAAGCACAGCACCTCACACTTACACGGATTAAACTCCATCTGCCATTTCTCCGCCCATATCTGCAACTATATCCCCCTGTATCCTTTGACAACCTTCTACACTATCCACAACTTCACCAATCTTTGTATTGTCTGTAAACTTACAAACCCACCCATCTACATTTTCATCTAAGTCATTTATAAATATCATAAACAGCAGAGTCTCAGTACGGATTCCTACGGAACATCACTAGTCACGAGTCTCTAGCCTGAAAAACAACTTTCCATCATTACCCTCTGCTTTCTATGGGCAAGCCAATTCTGAATCCACACGACCGAGTCACCATGGATTCCATGCATCTTAATCTTCTGGATGAGACTACCATGAGGCACCTTGTCGAAAGCCTTGCTACAATCCAAGTAGACAACATCAACTGCTATACCCTCAGCGATCACCCTTGTCACCTCCTCGAAAAATTTAATCAAGTTAGTAAGACATGACCTGCCATGCATAAAGCCATGCTGACTGTCCCTAATAAGGCCGTGCATTTCCAAATGCATGAAAATCCTATCTGTAAGAATTCTCTCCAATAGCTTCCCAACCACAGGTGTAAGACTCACCGGTCAATAGTTTCCTGCACTATCCCTATTCCCCTTCTTGGATACAGGAACAACATTAGCTACTTGCCAGTCCTCTGGGACCTCTCCAGTAGCTAGCAAGGATACAAAGATCTTGGTCAAGGCCCCAGCAATCTCCTCTCTTGCCCTTCTCAATAACCTGGGGTAGATAACATCGGGCCCTAGGGACTTATCCACTTTAATGCTCTTCAAGAGACCCAACACCATTTCTTTTTGATCTCAAAATGCCCTAGCATATTAGCATGCTCCTCACAAATCTCACTACCTTCCATATCCTTCTCCTGGGTGAATACTGACACTAAGTGTTCATTTAGGATCTTACCCACATCCCCTGCCTCCAAGCACAAGTTCCCTCCCTTATCCTTGAGTGGTCCTACCTTCTCCCTAGTTATTTTCTTGTTTTTAATATATGTATAGAATGCCTTGGGACTCTCTTTAACCCTACTTGCCAAGGTCATTTCATGGCCCCTTCTTGCTCTCCTAATTCCCTGCTGGAGTTCTTTCCTGCTTTCTTTATATTCCTCGGCCCTGTCTGATTTTAGCTTCCTAAACCTTATATATACTTCTTTTTCCCTTTTGACTAAATACATAACGTCCCCCATTATCCAAGGGTCCCTTTCCTTGTCATCCTTGTTCTTCCTCCTTACTGGAACATGCTGGTCCTTAATTCTCATCAACAGGTCTTTAAACAATTCCCACATCAAATGTCAACATGCCTGATAACAGCTCCTCCCAATTAATACTCCCTAGCTCCTGCCTAATACTGACATAATTTGCCCTCCCCCAATTTAGTACCTTGCCACAATGTCCTGACTTATCCTTATTCATAGCTATCTTAAAACTTAAGTAGTTGTGATCACTGTTTCCAAAATGCCACTGAAAAGTCAGTCACCTGGCCAGGCTCATTAGCCAAGGTTCAATACAGCCCCTCCTCTAGTCAGACTACCCATACTGTTTCAAGAAACCCTCTTGGACGTACTTAAATTCTGTGTCGTCTAAGCTTCATGTTCCAAGGGAGTCCCAGTCAATAAGCTCAACTGCCTTACCTTTAATACTCCTTGCAGTGAAATAAACACACTTCAGGCCATTAGTACCATTGTGTTCATTTACCCGTCGCTGCCAGTCCTTTCTTTCTGATTTACTGGTCCTAACATGTACCTTCCCCTCAATCCCTCCACTTGCTGACCTAATGCTCTGGTTCCCAGCCCCCTGCCACTCTAGTTTAAACCCTCCTGAGGAGGACTGCAAGGATATTTGTTCCTCTCCAGTTTAGGTGCAACCCGTCCCTCTTATACAAGTCATCCCTGCCCCAGAGGTTCAGTCACAAGCATGACCTGGAGCTTCAGCTTCCAGTCATTTTTATTTCTAGTCATGCTGACTTCTCATTCTTCAACATCTTATAGTGTTCCAATAAAATTCAATGCAAGCTTGAACAACACTCATCATTTCATTCAGCACTTTACAGCCTTTTGTACTCAACTGTTAGTTTAACTGTTTCAGACCAGAATGTCAGCTCTTATATTTTTTCTGTAAATTTCAGTTTTAATGTTTTACCTTCAATTTTTGTTGTTTTCAGGTGGTACTTGTTGATTATTCTGCCATTCAGACCTCCAGTAGACATGTTTCCTCCTTAATGTCTGTCATTACTACCTCCTTTGGCATTGCACAACCAACCTTTTTTGTACCCCACACAACGATAAACATTTGTTTTCTCTCCCTTGGATCACTGCCCTTTTACTTGCTTAAGACTATTACTTTTCTAACTTTTTTGAGTTCTGAATAAAGGTGATCAACCTGAAATATTAGTTCTGTTTCTCTCTTCATAGATGCTAAGTGTTTTCTGCATTTTTCGGTTTTTTATTTCAGATTTCTAGCATCCCTAAGACTTTGCTTCTATACTACTGATTCAGATAAATTGTGATCTGGCTTATAGTGCCATGTTATGCACATATAGTAAATAAACTCAAGATATGTTTGTGGGTGGCCCATTAGAAGTAACATCACAGGGAAAACAGATTAGGTTAATCACTAACTCACCAAAGGTTCACAAATAATGGATGCTGACCATGGGGAAAACAAAACCACAATCATTAGAGCTGAGTTGACTTGCTATCGGTTACTGTATAGCATCCAGTTCTAATCCTCACTTCTGGTAATGGTTATGGAGCTTCTGTAAAGAGCGCAGAAGAGCAGTTGAGCCTCTCAGTTATATTTATAAGTTTGGAATTATTGGCATTGGTCAAACGTAGACATACACAGCATGCGGTCAAATTTTTAAATTTACTGAATGATTGAATACTGTGCTTTTGATCAGATATTTGAAATGGTGACAAATATTGTTGGACTGAAGCACAAGTTTATAAAGTAAAATTTGGAAGAATTGTAAAGTGTTAGAAGGACAGTCTAGAACTTCAAAAGGACATAGACAAATTGGTGGGGTGGGCAGATAGGTGGTTTCAATGCAGTTAAGTGTGAAGTGATGCATCTTGGTCAGAAAAACATTGAAAGACAATATAAAATAAGAACACAATTCTAAGGAGCATGCAGGAATAGAGGAACCTGGGTGTATATACACATATAAGTGAAAGTAGCAGGACAGGTAGACACAGTCAGGTGATATCCAAGGGGAGGCAATGGCCTAGTGGTGTTATTGCTGGACTGTTAATCCAGAGACTCAGGAAAATGTTCTGAGAACCCAGGTTCAAATCCTGCCAAGGCAGATGGTGGAATTTGAATTCAGTAAAACATATCTGGAATTAAGAGTCAAATGATGACCATGAATCAATTGTCAGGAAAACCCATCCGGTTCATTAATGTCCTTTAGGGAAGGAAACTGCCATCCCTACCTGATCTGGCCTACATGTGACTCCAGACCCACAGCAATGTGGTTGACTCTTAACTGCCCTCTGGGCAATTAGGGATGGACAATAAATGCTGCCTAGCCAGCAATGTCCTCATCCCATTAATGAATTTTTTAAAAATTCAACTGTGTAATTCAACTGTGTGGGATGCTTAGCTAGAATACTGTATACAGTTCTGGGCAGAACATTACAGGAAGGATGTGAACATATTGGAGAAAATGCAAAAGCAGTTTACAGGAATGATTCCAAAGATGAGGAATTTCAGTTATGAGGATAGATTGAAGAAGTTGGAACTGTTCTCATCGGAAAGAAGGCTTACAGAAGATCTGATCGAGATTTTTCAATATCATAGGCAGACTGGATACAGTAGACAAGGTGAAACTGTTCCAACTCTTACAAGGAACAACAGAACATAAGCTTAAAGTGATCTGCAAAAGAAGCAAGAGTGAAGTGAGGAAAATTGTTTTTCTTCAGCGAGTATGGAATGCACTGCCTGGAAGTGTGGTGGAGGGAGTTTAATCAAGGAATCCAATAGGGCATTGGATGAATAGTTGGTATAAGTACTGTGCAAGAGTATGGGAAAGAAGCAGGACATTGGGACTAGGTAATGATATTGATTTATTTAGCCAGTAAAAGCACATGGGGCCAAATAGCCTCCTTCTGTGCCTTAACACTTCTGTGATATATAGGCTAACGGTCAGGTGAGATGATAGGTAAGGTTTTCCCATAGATTGCTCTCCTTGGAAACAGACCATCTGATGGGACAATTAAATTTGGTTTTACTACACTTGAAAATTTCCTGGAGGAGGACAGAATTGAGGTGTATCAGGGATTTGGAAGTCAGTTAAATTCTCTTGTACTCACAGGGATTCATTGCTTGTTTGTTGTTGATCAAGTTGACAAGAAAACCTATCAGATTCTTCTATGGTTCATTTGATAATACCCTCAATCTCAGTCGGAAAGTTGACGGCTCAAGTCCAAGTCAGGACTTAAGCATTCCAGTACAGTATTGAAGGAGTGCTGTACTGTCAAAGTACCATGTTTCAAATAAGAATCAGAAATGAACCCTGTCTATTTTCAAGAGCCAATGTTAATTTATCAAAATAAAACATGATTACATTTCTGTGCATAACACATTTTGTTCAACACAATAATTACAGTACTAAATTTAATTTGTTGTAAAGGACTTTGGGATATCCTGTAGTTGTGAAAAGTGCTATATAATGCAAGATTTTTTGTTCTCCACAATTGGGCCTCATTCATTCTCTCTCTCACACACAAATGGCAGTATGTGAAGTTGCACCGCACGATTACCATTGTTGTATACAAACGTAAGGGGGCATTTTCAATATGGCAACCTGTAATTAGTGCAGTGCTACAGTACAATTATTTACAATATATATTAATGAGTATGACAGAAGTGAATGTACTACAGGCAGTCCCTAAGTTATGAATGGGCTGCATTCATGAGGGTCCGTTCGTATATTGATTTGTACGCAAGTCAGAACACAATGTGGGACAACAAAGTAGCTATTCATAAATATAGTAAATGTTCTTATGTCAGGTCTTTAATATTACACCCCTATATGAGAAGACATTCATAAGTGGGACGTTCGTTAATTGGGACACCCAGTATAGCCAAATTTGTGAATAGTAAATAGTGAGGATGACACAAAGAATCTATCAAGCAATATAAAGAGGTTAAGTGAGTGGATGAAAACTTGGCAGATGGAATATAATATGGAAAAATGTGAGGATATGCACTTTAGCAGGAAGAATGTAAGAGGTGAATATTATTTCATAGATCATAGAATCTCTACAGTGTGGAAACAGGCCCGTTAGCCCAATAAGTCCACACAACCCTCAGAGCAACCACCCAAACCCAGCCCCCTATAACCCACCTAATCTACTAATCCCTGAACACTACAGGCAATTTAGCATGGCCAATCCACCTAGCCTGCACATCTTTGGACTATGGAAGGAAACCAGAGTACCTGGAGGAAACCACACAGACACAGGGAGAACATGCAAACTCCACGCAGACAGTCACCTGAGGGTGGAATTGAACCCAGGTCCCTGGCGCTGTGAGGCAGCAGTGCTAACCACTGTGCCACCATGCCACCCCGAAAGAATTAAATAAGGAAAGACTGCAGAGAGATTTGGGTTCCTTGTTCATGAATCACAAAAAGCTAGTATTCAAGTTCAGAGATAGTAGGAACTGCCGATGCTGGAGTCTGAGATAACAAGGTGTGGAGCTGGAGGAACACAGCAGGCCAGGCAGCATCAGAGAAGCAAGAAAGCTGACATTTCGGGTCTGGACCCTTCTTCAGGAGAAGAGAATAAAGCAGGAAGATGGAGTTGGGGATCATCAGACCAGCAATGATCACGTTGAATGGGAGAGCAGACTCAATGGGCCAAAATGGCCTACTTCTGCTTTTATGTCTTTTTGTCTTAGCACTTGTTATGTTGTGCAAATAGAAACTCAAGAGAAAATCAAGAGCTACAATCTCTTGTTGGAGGTGGTGGAAGATAATACATTGATTGTGAAGTCTAGTTCAGTAGAAGTCCCTAATTTTCATTTTCTATCATTATTCAAGAGAAAAAGAGAAGGGCAGAAATGTGAAAACCGAGCAGATAAGGTTCAGGGTCCTATCAACTATAATGGGGGAGTTCTTGACTAAGAAGGAAGATATATCAGAAACACTGGTATGGAACATTGCATCATCAAAACAACAAAGATGTAGAATGGAATGGCATCCTTATAGGAAGCTTCATATGAGGAAGCGTAGTCAAGGTAGCAGTGGGAGTCAGTGGCCTTGCAATGGCTATTGGTTGATAACCTGTCTCCAAAAGTGGAGTGTTCTTTAATTATCCCATTACTTCCTTTTGCTTTGCATCATCACCTCTTTTGTTATTTAATGTCTCCAGTCTTTGACCCCATCACGGACCATCCCTTTTGTTTTTATATCCTCTCCCTGTATCTCCCTCTGTACTCACCTATTGAAAGCTGTTACATCACTGAGTTCTTCCAGTTCCCATGAAAGGATAATTGACCTAAAATATTAAAATATTTGTCACCAAATGTACTTCCAGATCTGTTGAACTTTTTCTGTGTTTATACCATCTCACTAAATCTCTCTTGTACCCTCTCTGCAAACTTCATGTTCTTCCTAAAGGGATATACACCTAAAATCAATGATGTTAGAAAGGTCTCTTATCCATGTTTGTCTGCTATGTAAGGACAGAAATAAAAAGACAAGAACAGGTTTTATGAAACAAATTGGTGGTAAGGCTAATAAAGTCAGACTTCTGAGTGGGGAGCAGTAAAATCTCTAAACAGGATGAATCAGAAATGGTAATATAACAATTAGAAGACATCTGGTATAACATGTAAAGAAGTAAGGCAGGTTCTTTGTTTCACATTATTTCATACAGTAGCATATATTGCAAGTCTGAACATAATTGCTTTGTATACTCATTTGCAGCAAAACAAAGCAACGTGACAATACTTACGACCCTAGTATCACCAGTTGTTTACTCATAACCACTTTCAAAGTAATTGAAACATGATTTGAACCAATAGTTCCTGTCACCAAAGTTGCATCCAGAGATTATTCAAATATTTTGGCTAAGATCAGTTCTTATCAGTTTAATATCTGACTTACTGTATTTGTGGACTATACATTCACTTCTACAGGGCTCTTGTGGCACAGTGGTAGCATTTCAACTCTGAGCCAGGAGGCTTGGCTTCAAGTCCTACCTGCTCCGGAGCTGTGTAATAACAGATCTGAACAGGTTGATTAAAATAAAAGTACCTACAACTGGATATAGAACTGTATAAGTCAACTCCCACAATTAAGTCTGATAGCAAAGTGTCCCACTCAACAGAACGAAAGAACATGCCACCAGCAGACCGGAATTTGTAACGATCAAAATGAGCAACAAAGGCGAAGCACGGCAGCTGCTGAGTAAAAATAATAATTACATCAAATGGCTCATTTAAAGTACTTCAATGTCTGCAATCGTTTCTCGCTGCCTCGTTTCAGCAAGGCTTTGATCCATGTGTTCGATGGATTAATTTACTATCCAATTGCCCAAGTGCACCGACCGGCAGATTAAATACAGCTAATCCTGTGTTAAAATCAGCCTGAATTTAAACTGTCAATTTCCGTGGGAAATGTTTCTGAACTGGCAATAAGTTTCTGAACTGGGAACAGCCACTGCATAAAGATCTACCAAACAGAACTGTTGCTTGCTACCCTCCCCCTCTCTCCTCCCTCACTCATTGACTCACCCCCACCCCCTCTCTCGCCCCTCTTGCTTCTGATCCTCCTTTTACCAAGGCTCCTCTTACACCCTCCCATCCCTTCTCTTTTTCCAACCTCTCGTCTTTAATTGCTCCGTTGTCACATTCGCCTTCTTCCCCGCCCCACCTTCTCCATTGCCTCCTTTCCTCTGACGCCTAGGATCTCGGCGATGGGTGGCGGGTCCTAAGCTTTCCCGTTGGGGTGATGAGAGGACGAGGAGACCTGGCGGACGGTCAGTGACAGTCAAGGCCGGATGCGGTAGCACTCACCATGTGGCACCAACGGCGCCGCTCGCTCTGGACCCTCGCGCTTCCCGCCTAACCGCCGCTGCCAAACGAGGCTCGGCCACTTTCCCGCCTCGGCATCGCGCGAGGGCACATGGTTCCCGCCAAAACTGCCGTCACGTGCACGCAGCGGTCTCCCCAAAGAAGTCGCCATCTTTGCAGCAATCTTGGTGAGAAGAAAAAAATGGGATTGAGAAGAAATTAGATGTTTGTTGTGCAACTTTAACACAGATACCTGCTATTGATTGAAAAGTTATCCATCTTAGACTCTGTGACTCTTTCCAGGCCTAGAACCAATCCTCCTGCCTTCCCAACCGTCCCGTAACAGTTTTACTAAAACTTTATATGACCTGCTGAACCAGGTAACTGCTCTGTAAAGATGTACAGTCAGGCTATTGCTTACAACTTTCCATCCCCTTCTCACCCCTTCCTCCCTCTCACTTCTATATACTCACTCACTCACCCTTTTTCTTTCCCTACCTCTCTCGCCCCTCTTCATTCTGATGCTCACTTTCCCAATACTTCTCTCACATCCTCCCATTCTTTCTCCCTTTCCAACATTTCCTCTTTAATTTCTTCATTTGTCCACATTTGCCTCCATTCCCATCACCACCACCTGCTTTGCCCCTAATATCCCTTTCTTAAATATAAGCAAAATACTGCCCATGCTGGAAATCTGAAAACAAAACCAAGGTGCTGAAGAAACCTGGCAGGTCTGGCAGCACCTGTAGAGAGAGAAACAGCTTGACTGAAGCAATATAACTTATTCAGAACTGCAAAGGTTGTAAAACTGTGTTTTTAGCAATGCCACTGTCATAAACTGTGAGAACGTTTATTGTCTGTTTAACTTGCTCTTCGTACCCCCTTATCTACTTCAGAAAAGCTGCCTAACCTGTTGAGTACTTCCAGCCCTTTTGTTTTTAACCACTTGCTTAGGTTGGATGTAATTTTCAAAAAAATGATTATACTCCTGAAGCAATTTGGAATGATTGGAATGTCCTTCTGAAAGTGTATTGGAGGCATATTCAATCCAGGCATCCAGTAGGGAATTAGATGATTATTTGAAATGGAGTGTTTATCCAAAATGCCAAATTACCCGTGTGCATGTGCAGATGAGGCATATGAGGCTCGATGGCCACAATAGGCAGCATGTTTCTGAGAACACAATGCTAGCATGTGTCTGCGCTTGTGCTGTTGACATCACTGGGATGGGGATGCAAAGGTAAAGGCTGGGGGTGAGAAAACATAACTTCCCCTACAGGCAGTGTCTGTGGAGCAGATCTCCTCAGCCTTTGCTCTCATCATGCCAACTTGCCTGGAGAGGACCCTTTCTGGAACAAGTGACCCTATCCAACAACCTCCTCATTCAAGTTTGTGTTAATGCTGAAGGGTAGCTGCTAGAATAGTGCTATCCTTTAGCTGCCCTTCAAAGGCCTTAGAATCTGATCACCGTTACTCACACTTGATCCAGGCGTACACGATTCAGGGCTCGAAGTGCTGATTCCTCACCATGTATTACACACACTTCCAGCAGTGCCATCCTTGAGACGGGCTACTGGTTTTCATTGCTTTCAAATGACATTGGTTACTCTTTGTGCATACATGTTATTTTGTGCCATCCAGAGATGGCATTTGCAGCATTCATAGCCAATCTGAAAAGGAATAATATTCAAGGTCCAGGGGATAAGGCACAACAATGGTCCTAAGTGAATTGCTTCTTTGGAGAGTTGGGGCAGATGCTTACTTACTTGTTGTTAGAATGCTTCTTACCTAATTTATGTTTTTTTTCCTTGGAGCAAGATTCACCATTTTTAATCAATGAAAAATATGTTCTAAAACCTTTTGGTAATCACATAATACATGGGTAATGAAGTGATAGCAACACATCACCTTTGACAAGAGTATATTTTGATAGGTTGTATACATGGTATTATTCCTTCAAATATTTATATCACAACTAATGAAGAAATAGTAATGAAAGACTGGTAAATCTGACATTCCCGCTGCTGACTTTTGAAATAATATGTCCTGTATGCAAGATGGACTACAGCAACTCACCAACCCTCCTTCACGAGCACCTTCACCATCTAAAAAGACAAGAACAGCTGATGTAAGGAAACACCATCACCTGAAAGTTCCCCTCTGAACCAAACTCTATCCTGACCTGGAACTACGTTGACATTCTTTCACTGTCGCTGAGTCAACTACCTTGAATTTCTTAACTCACTACAAATAAACATAACAACAAATGGATGGCAGTGTTTAAAGGTGCCTGACCATTGAAGGGTAATTAGTTGTAGATGAGCAACACAATCTGGCCATGCTAGTGATGCTCACCATCCCATGAATTATTTAATGCAAAGATTCCACACAACAATTTTGAAGAGGTGCAAGGGAATTCTCCTTGATGACTATTCAATACCAGTTCTTCAAACAACATCACAAAACAGAAACCTGGTCATAATCTCCTTGTTTGTGTAATCTCGCCCTATGCAAATTGGCTGCTGTGAATTCTATGTTACTTTTCAAAAGCACTGCATTGGTTGTAAAGCACATTGGTGCACCTAACATTATTAAACTTGCTGTATAAATGCTTTATTTCTATTTGTCCATTGCTCACAGGCCCAGTCAGTCTGTGAGATCTAGTGTCATCCAAATCAGTTAATGATGTCTCAAAAATTTTACTTGGTAAATTCATTCATTGCAGAGGAAGACAATAATATTATCTTAACTTACTGCAAACTACAAGATCAATGCAGTATGGCTGCATTAATAGCATAAGAAAGTGGAGCAAGAATGGGCCATTTAACCCTTTGACCTTGCCCTGCCATTCAAAAAGATTATGCCTGGTCGTCTATCTCAATTTAACTGTTTTATCCCCAAAGCCCTTCATTCATTTAGTGCATGAATGCCTATCAACATGTCCTGAATGTATGAGCAATGATTGAGCATCTACAGCTCTCTGGGAACAAAGATTATAAGTGATCACAACATTTTGAGAGGGGAAAAATTCTCATCACCTCAGTCCCAAATGATCCTAAAAGATCCTTATCTTCTCAGATTATTACCAAGTTCCAGATTCCCCAAATAGGGGAATCATTTTCTCAACAAATACCCTGTCAAACCCCTTAACAATTTTATCAATTACATCAACTCCCATTCTTCTAAAATCCAAGAAGTATATGCCTAATATTCATAATTTTTCCTCGCAGGATAAGCTAATCATCCCTGGAACCAGTATAATAAAATTTGTCGTGTTCCAGCTGTTGCGTTATGTCTAACGGTCAGAATGTTAGTGTGATGAAAGGTATGTAATTTGAAGTGTATTGTTATTTTTAGAGTTTAAATTTCAAAATAGTGACATACGGATGCTATATTTGTGAAGAGCTTTCTTTAAAGTAAAATTAAGGTCCGATTCCTCATGAGATAGTGACCTTACTCCAGCATTGCTCAGAGAGCAAATAACTGCAAATCTTGAAGTGTTAATGGAAAATTATTTATATTATAGAGTTTAACACAGGAAGGGAAAATATTGAAGCTTGTCTCTGCTTCAAATTAATCAAGGATCAATTTCAGTTTAGAAACATAACAGATTGAAAGATTTTAGGGCTGTTCGAGGAAAATGGGTGTAATTAGAGTCTGGCGCAGACATAGTTTCTTTCCAAGAAAGGAGTTTTTCAGAGGAGTTATAGGAATATGTTACCTCAACAGATTTATTTGTGCAGCTTCCAAACCAGGAGGATTTGGTTAGAAATTTGTAGATATTTAGAAGCTGAGAAAGTTTAAGTTTTCAGTTTTGTTTTCATGTAAGAACACTCCCAGTTTACAGGAAGAGCCCTGGGGAGATTCAGTTAAGTAGAACTTAAAGGTTTGATGTGTGGTGATTGTAATGAGGTCAGCCAGGTGGACCTCATATAATGAGTTCCCTGAACCTGGTCCAATCAGGGAGTCCTGGCTGACAGATATAAACAGACGTGTCAGAGGTTCTGTTCACTCTGAGGAAGCCGGACCAGTGTCAAGTACTATGCACGTGTAAATAAAGGGTGACTTGGTGACAGGATACTGGCCTCTGTGGCGTTATTTCGGTGGTGATGAGAGTGGGATGGAGAACATTTTACAAGGTCTACCCCAGGTTGTTATTTGTCTGGATGAGGTGCTAACAACAAGCAAGACCAATAAACAGCACTTTGAGAACTTGAATATAGCTCTTAGACATTTCTCCCAGGGGGGCATATGCCTTAAAAAGGAAAATGTGTGTTCCAGGCAGCCCAAGTGACCTACTAGGGCTACAGGGTTGATAAGACCAGGTTGCACTTGTTGGAAGATAAAGTAAGGGTGATCAAAGGTGCCCTGGCTCCCACATCTGTACTGGAGCTTAGGTCTTTCCTTGGATTGGTGAATTATTGCAGAAAGTTCATACGTAACCTGGCCTGCATCCAGGCACCCTTAGATATGCTATTGAAAAAGGGTCAGCCTTGGAAATGGTCTCGTAGCCAAGACAGAACCTTTAGGGAAGTGAGGAGGCAGCTATTGTCATCTAAATTGTTGACACACTATGATCCTAAGCGAGATGTAGTGTTGACACGCGATGCCTCCCTGCATGGTATTGGAATAGTGTTGGCACACAGATGGCCCAAGTGAGAGGAATGCCCAATAGCATATAGTTCCCAGCCGGGCTGATATAGAAGAGCACAAATACGCCCAGAAAGAGAAGGAAGGATTGGTGGTCATCTTTGCATGAGAAAGTTCCACCAATACCTTTACAGATGTAAATTTGTAATAGTAACAGACAACAAACCCATGTTAGGGCTACTTAAAGAGGACAAGGCAGTGCTGCCCATAGCTTGAGGTCGATTTCAGCAGTGGGCTGTCATTTTAAGTGCTTATAATTACAAGCTGGAGCATTGTCCAGGAGTCTAAGTAGCAAATGCAATGCCTTGAGCCACCTAAACAGCTGGTTTGGGGGAAACAAAAGGGCCGTTGCAACTAGAATTGAAATCTTTCTGAACCTGGCAAGGCTAGATCACCGTAGAGGATAGCATTTTATTCTGTGGAGCAAGGGTGATTGTCCTCAGCAAAGGTTGCCACCAGATACAGGATGAACTCCTCCAGGGTCATCCAAGGGTGTCCAAAATGAGGTTGTTGGTGAGAAGTTACGTCTGGTGGCCAGGATTGGATGCATACGTAGCTGCGTTGGTCAGGCAGGGCCCAGAGTGCCAACAAGGATAAAAATTACCACCAGAAGGTCCCCACATTTATGGGAATGGCTGGGTTAACCCTGGATCAGTTACATGGCGACTGTGCCGGTCCTTTCATGGGCTCGACATTCTTTGTCATTGTGGACTCCCACTCAAAGTGGTTCGACATGCATAAAATTCATTCGTCAAACATGGGGACCACGATAGAAAAGCTGCGAGCATCTTTTTTAATACACAGGCTCTCAGAAGTGTTGGTCACAGACAATGGGGCATCATTTATCAGTAGGGAATGCGATTATTTCCTGAAGTCAAAAGGCATTTGGCATATAAGGACAGCTCCATACCATCCATCATCCAATGGTCTGGCAGAAGCAGCAATCCAAACTTTGAAGACAGGCTTAAAGAAACAGCTTACAGATTCAAAATGTCCTGGTTCCTATTTGATTATCAGACACGCCGCCCACTCCCGCCCCCACCTCCCTCCACCCCACCCCAACCATGCAACCACAAGGATAGGTCCAGCAGAGTTGCTAATAGGGAGATGATTCTGCACTAGGTTAAATCTGATCTTCCCCGACCTGGGTGGGGAGAGTGAAACAACATCAGGAACATCAATGCAAGATACGCTCCTCTAAGCGAGAGAGACAGTTTACTTCAGACAATGAAGTTTGATGTCGAAACCACAGAAATGGCCCTGCATGGTTAAGAGGTGTGGTTGATGTGAGGTCAGGTCCCATGACGTACAAAATGTCCGGATTGGTGCGAAGGTCCTGAACAAGCAGGTAGACTGCAAGAAAGCTGCAAACTCACAAATGGGACAGGAGCAAAGCATAACTGGTCGCTGAGAACAGCCAGAAATCTGTTCGAACCTGTGATTTTTCCCCCTGCATTGAGTGTCGAAGAAACTTTAGAGTCTGAGATGGACACAGCTGATGTTGCAGCCTCAACGCCTTTACTGCCTGAAGAGGAAGTAGAATTTCTTCCAAGACCCTCTAGGCACAAGAGTCGGGCTACGGTCCAGTACATGCCGCTCATATCCAAGGCTGAGTTGGACGAACCCGACCAAATGCAAAAATACTCAAGGAGATGCTACCAGAGAAACAACAAGCCTATGTCTCTGGACTTAGAGGGGGAGGGATTATAACAAGGTCAGCCAGGTGGACCTCATAGAATATGAGTTCCCTGACTAGGGCTGGTAACCTGGTCTGATCAGTGAGCCATGGCCAACAGATATAAACAGGAATGTCAGAGGTTCTGTTCATTCTGACATCTGGCTCTGAGGAAGTCAAACTACTGTCAAGAACTATGCACGTGTAAGTAAAGGGTGACTTGGTGATTGGATACTGGCTGCTGGAGTTCATTAATGGACAAGTTGGACCAAAGGGTCTGTTTCCGTGCTTTTGACTCTGTGATGAGACAATGAGGTTTCCAGAATGGTTAGCATAGGAGAAAATATTAATTGGAAATAATATATATGGAAGTTACAAGGCAGTCCTATTGTACAGAGTTGGATGAAAGAATGACTTAGTATACAGAGAATTTGTGGTTGCAGTAATGTGCCAAGTCCCTATAAAAGAAATTAATTTTATCTTGTAAAATTATCTGGCTGGTTCAAAAATATTGGCATCACTGAGAGTGATGGAACAACCGGTAGAGATAAAGGATACTGGAATGTTACAGGAACATTCTGGATTGTTTACTGACTCTTGTGGTTACATTTCAGGCCCTTAGAAGTAGACAGAAAGAGGAAGAGTTATATAAAAAGGAGATAACTGAATTTACAAGTTCTGATACAGTTTTCAAAAGTTTAAATGAAAAGGATGAAGACAAAGAGAATGAGGCTGATATAGTTAGCCATCTTCTTCAATAGAAACACAATAAGGAGATCCTGAATTGAGAGAGTTTTGTCGAACAGCCTACTCAGATATTAAATCAGAACCAATATCTAAATGTTACTTTTTGAAAGACAAAACAGTAATGAAGAAACAGAGACCACATCAGATTTCAGCCAGTGAAGAATGGGCAGTAGTCCATTGGGTGATAGTCCCATTTGGATATCATAACGAAGTTTTGCAAGTGGTTCATAAAATTTCATTGACGGGTCTCTTAAGTATTCAGTAAACCTAAGCTAAAAAAATTTTAAAACAGGAATACATAAAAATGTGGTCAAATTTTGCCATCTATGTCATACATGTCAGGCAGCAGGGAAACTGCAACCATCAGTTAAACTTGCATCTTTATTTCTGATTCTAGCTTTTAAAGAACCATTTAAAAAAAACAAAGTTTTTCTCATTGTGTAGAACCCTTACCTAAAACCAATAATGAGAAACAGTATTTTTTAACAATGGCATGGTGGTTCAGTGGTTAGCCCTGCTGCCACTTAGTGCCAGGGACCCGGGTCCAATTCCACCCTCGGGTGACAGTCTTGCACCGTCTCCCTTTGTCTGCATGGGTTTTCTCCAGATGCTCCAGTTTCCTCCCACAACCTGAAAATGTGCAGGTTAGGTGGATTGGCCATGCTAAATTCCCCGTAGTGTCCAGGGATGTGTAGATTAAGTTGATTACATGGATAGAGTATGGGCGTGGGTCTGGGTGGGATGCTCTTCAGAGGGGTGGTGTAGACTTGAATGGGTCAAATGGCCTGCTTCCACACTGTAGGGATTCTATGAACTGAATTTTTAACAAGATTTCCTGAAGCAGTGCCTTTGGGAAAAATTACTGCAAAATTGGTAAGAGAAAAATTAGTTCAATTGTTTCGTAAGATTCAGATTACCCAAAGAAATACAATAGATCAATGTTCAAATTAAATGTCACAAATATTCAAAGAAATGATTAATAGTTCGGAAGTAAAGCAGTTTATATCTTCTGGTTATCACATACAATTTCAAGGTACATTGAAAATATGGCATCAAACCGTAAAGACCATGATTAAATGTTATTGTTGGGAATGTCCTGATGATTGGGATAAAGGAATTCCCTTGTTACTGCTTGCTGTCCGGAATGGACCTAATAGATTCAGAGGATTCGGTCCTTTTAAATGATGTATGGACAAGGAGCAAATACCATTAAATTGACTGAAGAGAAATTTATAAATCAAGGCTATGTTTCTAGCCGGTACTTTGAGTTTCAGACAAAAGCTAACTAAAGAATGTAAGTTGGCCAAAACACATCTGAAGAATGCTCAAAACACAATGAAAAACAGAGCACATTAAAAAGGCCAAAGTTTGAAATTTTAGTCTATATTGGCATGAACATTACTACCTGTCTCTGTCGAACCATTAAAAGCAAGCTCCACTGGACCATATCAAATCAAGGAGAAACTTAATGATGAGTTATGTAGTGAGTACTTCTCACAGGAGCAAAAATTAATGACTGCGGTAGTCATGTTATTATATTGAAGATGTATTGTTATTGTGGGGATAGTCAGGAAAACAGTCTATTTACATTAGGGAAAAATGTATCGAATAATTATATGACACTATTGAACTGATCATGGGAGGCGTCGCACACTTATTGTGATGTTGCCAAAACCGGGTGGATCACAAAGGTTCTCTCCCCCGCACACAATGACACTGTTCCTCTCTCTTTCTGCCCTCCTGAACACACACACACTCTTTCTCACTCTGTCCCCCCAAACACACACACACACATACACACTCTCTCTCTCCCCCCCATCACACACTCTCACAATTTCCCCCCCCCCACAGCATGCACACACACTCAATCTCTCTCCTCCCTCACACACACACACACACACACTCTCTCCCCCTCACATAAACACTCACTCTCTCTCTCTCCCCCTCACACACACATGCACTCACACTGACTCACTCCCTCATGCACACACATCCATGTTAATCTATGGGGTGAATTTGTATTTGTAGATACATTCTATTTTGTTCAAAAAGTACACTATTTATAGACAATAAAAACCAAAAGACCTGAGGATGCTGTAAGTCAGGAACAAAAACAAAGTTGCTGGAAAAGCTCAGCAGGTCTGGCAGCATCTGTGAAGGAAAAAACAGAGTTAATGTTTCGGGTCCAGTGACCTGACAGTCAGTCAATGTGGCATTTTATAAATTCCTACTTTAGAAATAAAACCAGTTTGACTCCAAACAAAAACACAAACAGATCCTAAACAATGCCTCACACCTAACATGCATTGTCTGACCTAAAATGTAATCTCTTTTTTACACTGATAAAACCTTCAGTTCTCTCAAGACAGTACTTGAAAGGAATTCGGGTATTTACATATACATATTAATCAATTAAAACCTTCTAACTGATTAAAGATTCAACAGCATCATATGTTTGTTTAATACATCCTCATCAGTGTTGACTCTTTGATCTTTTACTTATAAGTTCTGTGTCTGATACTATCTCTCTCACTAACACCTGAAAAAGGAGTAAGGCTCCGAAAGTTTGTGTTTTCAAATAACCCTATTGGACTATAACCTGGTGTCGTGTGATTCCATGGAGTAGAAGGGAGGAAGGGGGACATGATTAAGATGTATAAAATTATGAGGACCGTAGACAGGAAAAAAAATTCCCCTTGGTGGGGATCAATGATGAGAAGGCATAGATTTAAGGAAAGGGACAGATGGTTTAGAAGGGATGTGAGGAAAAATGTTTTCACCCAGAGGTTGGGGGGAATCTGGATCTCACTGCCAGTGAGGGTGGTAGAGACAGAAACACTCCCAACATTTGAGAAATGTTTAGATGGACAGTTCTAATGACGAGGCATACAAGACCATAGGCCAATGCTGGAACTGAGATTAAGTACAAAAACAAAGTTGCTGGAAAAGCTCAGCAGGTCTGGCAGCACCTGTGAAGGAGAAAACAGAGTTAACGCTTTGGGTCCGGTGACCCTTCCTCAGAACTCAGACTGAGATTAGGTGATTGTTTTTGACTGGTGCACACTTGATGAACTGAATGGCCCTTTTCTCTGCTGTAGATCTCTATGAAGATGCAATTTAACTCATTGTTTATGCGGAAGGCTCCAATCAGTTTCTTTGTTGTTTAACCTTTGTTGATAACAGGTATAGACTGTCTCATACCTGTATTAGTATAGGTGTGTGGTCTAGTTCGGAGTTCAATCTACCATTAAATCTGTTGCAGCAGTTTTTTTAGGTGGGGAATGAGTGTTGTCGACTATTGAGCTGTTTGAGGAGGGGGAAATCTGTAATCTCGCTCTCTGCTCATTTATTCGTATCCCAAACCCTGCTCGGTGCGGTGCAATGTACTTGGATGTGGCGTCCCACATAATTGTTTCCCGTGTTTAGCGTCTCTCCCTCCCTCTTCCTGTTCTGAATGCGCTACGTACTGAGCACGTCCTATAGGAGGAAGGACGAGACGCAATCAGCGACTAGGCTCAGTACGAACTGAGCCGTTGTGCTGTTTGGCTCTGCTGTTTTCTACTGCGGTCCCAGAACTTCCTCCCACCAAAGGGAGACTATGGCCACTCCACTGACAGACTTCGAAAGGAGGAAACAAATAAGTGTGAGGGGGATCGCCGAGCTCGGGGATGTGGTGGAGTTGAAGAAGAGCTTCAACAGGCATTTGCATTTCACACTGGTCAAAGACAGAAATGTCGCTACACCTCGGGATTACTATTTCGCTCTGGCTCACACCATCCGCGACCACTTGGTTGGGCGGTGGATCCGCACCCAGCAGTATTATTATGAGAAAGATCCCAAGGTGGGTTATTCGTGGACTGCAATCCGACAATTCAGCCCAGTCACGTCCTCTCTTGGCCGAGTATCGTTATATCTTCCGTTTTATCAACCGTTGACTGATACTGCTGCACAACATTGCCTTAGAAATTTATCCCTCTACTGCAATTTTATGTGGTTTCTGTGCAAAAAAAAACCTTGAGGTTCATGGTATCAGTTTTAAAGCGGTTGAAATGTTTTCTGAAAGACTCCTCCCAAGTATTCGATTTTCATATTCCACTTTAAATATCAATCAACGTGTTCAGTGGTTTATAATTTTAAATTCTAGGTTTATTCAATTCGAAACGGTTTATGCAATTTGAACAGTTGTAGTAAAATGCAGTTTTTAAAAAATATTACAGGAAGCTATCAACTTCCTTATTGTGTAACCAAGTCTTCATGTTATCATTCGGTTTAATGCATTCCTTAATAGGTTTCGTAGTTTGGCGTTCGTCGTATCGGGACAAACATAAGTTTGGCCTGAATTTTCTGGATATAGTTTTAGTCTAGTTTTACACAATAAATCTTTAACCCACAATATACGCATATTTATTTTAAAGAAAACTCTACTTCACCACTCTAATTAGAATCATGGAATGGTTAAGTAGAAAGAGGACATTCGGGCCTCGTGCCTTTTGCTGGTTGTCTGCAAGAGTAAATCAGCTAGTCCCACTCCCTTGCAGTCTTTTTGAAAGCCACAGTTGAGTCTGTCTTCATGCTATTGGCCAGTGTACTCTAGATCCTAATCGCTTGTTCAGTAATTATTTTTTCTCTCTCTTGTCATTCTTCATTATTTTGTTATTCGCCTTTATATGTGTTCTTTGCTCTTCAACCTTGTTGCTAGTGGACTTTGTTTCTTTTTATCTATCCTTTCTGAATTCCCCTGATATTCAACACTTCTATCAAATCACCTCTCAATGCTCCTTGAAAGAGAAGAGTTCCAGTTTCTCCAAATAATTTTTGAGACAGTATGTCAGTTGAAGTTAAAACTGCATTTTATTAATGTTCATGGTAAGTTGCTTCCTTTTGCACATTTTGTCTTAAAATGTCCAAATGTCTCTTAACTGCTTTCGCAACCTGCCCTGCTCCTTTCAAAGAGTTGTGTGCATACTGCTATCTTCTTAAAGTTGCATCATTTTAATGCATGTCTTTCCTCCTCTTTCTTTCCAAAATATATCATTTCACAATTCTCTGCATTTTTTTCATCAGCAATTTTATTCACCGTTCCACTAGCCTTTGGGGTCAGTTAGCTTTGTTGGCTGGACAGCTGGTTTGAAATGCAAACGATGCCAATAGCATAGGTTCAATTCCCGTACCAACTGAAGTTAACATGAAAGACTCTCCTTCTCAACCTCTCCCCTCGCTTGGTGTGGTAACCCTCGGGTTAAACCACCACTCTAACAAGAGAGCAGACTCATTGTCCAGTAGGACTATGGCGATTTAATACTCTTAAAATCGACAGCTATCCTCATCATTCACGAGTTTTGTCTGTTGCACGTTTGCCAAATGTGTCCTGTACACCAAAGCCTAGATCATTAACATACATTAGGAAAAGCAGCAGTCCTAGCATTGGAGAATTTCACTGTATACCTTCTCCAGACAGGAATAAAAGCTTTTTGCTCTTTCCCATTACTAAATAAACTTTATCCATGTTGCAACTGTCCCATTTAATCCATGGGCTTCAATTTGCCTAATCGCATAACTTTCTGGAAGCGCAAGCACACAACACTGACCAAGTTATCCTTTGTTACCTCATCAAGAAAACCTCAACCAAGTGAATTAGAGCTGAGCCATAAAAGGTGGTCTACCTGGCAATGCCTACATCCATGAACATTTTTATTTTATTCATTGGACATCCTTGATGATGAGGCTATTAAAGCCTGGAAGTTAGAAATTCAAAATAGCAGAAGGTATCTTTAAAATCATGGGCTTAGGAAGGAAAATACTGAACAAGAGGAGAAAATATATGGTCAAGTTAGGAAACAGTCAGTTTAATTAGGCAGGAGCAGGCTGGCACGACAAGTCTGCTAGAATAGGTGGATCTTGTGAAGGAGGGTGAAATGGCTGTTCAGGATTTGGTTCTGTGAGGTTGGAGGATATGGAGGAAAGATTTTAGGGGGTTATGAGGGTAGTGACTGTCATGTAAATAATGGATTGATGTTTAATGGAGTCGTGGTCCAGGCAAAGGAGAATGAACTATTGGAGAGTCAGTGTTCAGCCTCTTTTGGGTGGATATTTGTATACCAGGCAATAACAGCAGCACCCTTGTCAACAGATTTGCTAGTAATACGAGTGTAGCTTGTTTGTTTTTCCCTTTTTAGAGGTGACCTGATAGAAGTTTATAATATAATCGGAGGTATAGATAGAGTTAATGGTAGTTGTCTTTTCCCTAGGATGGGGATTTCAAGACTAGGGGACACGTTTTTAAGGTGAAAGGAGGCAGATATAAAAAAGACATGAGGCAAATTTTTTACACAGAGGGTGGTTTGTGTGTGGAATGAACTTCCTGAGGAAGTGGTGGATGTGGGTACAATTACAACGTTTAAAAGACATTTGGATAGGCACATGAACAGGAAAGATTTAGAGGGATATAGGCCAGAAGCAGGCAGGTGGGACTAGTTTAGTTTGGGATTATGTTCGGCATGGACTGGTTGGACTGAAGGGTCTGTTTCCGTGCTGTTTGACTCTGTAATTGTTACTTTTCTCCCAGATTATCATTCTTGAAGGCTTTCCTACCAATTACATTTAACTATGTGGCTGCTGGGTTTATATTTGAGATTTTTTTGAACGAAGGTGTAATTTTTGCAATTCTCCAGCTCTCTTATCTAAGAAGCATTGTGAAGGAAGGAGATGTCACTGAGATGTGCAAAACAAGAGGCCAACTGCCCAACTATTAACTGGAATAGACTTTATTGTCAGGGCACAGATGGAGCAAAGTTATTAAAATGCATATATATCCCATCTGATCTAGGTAATTTATTAAATTTAAATACCACCATCCTTTGTGGCGTTTCTAATACATTTACAACTTCGGCATCATTTTTATTTTATACCCAATAAAAATTTGTATAACACATTTTGTGACTTCAAGTGCTTTATAACTAATTTATTTTTGAGGTGTCATCTCAAATGTAGGAAACATAACAGCTAATTTTCCCACGTTAAGTTTCTGTAAACGACACTGAAGAGATGACCAGGTAATCTGATGATAAATAGTGGCCAAACATGAGAAGAATTCCCTGCCCCTTTAAATAGCACTGTTGGAACGTCTGTGTTCACCCGAGGAGGTAAACAGATCATTTTGTTTGATGTCAACTTTAATATAAACAACATCTCTATCACTTCTCAGTACTGCACTGGGAGTGATAGGTTAAGTATTTTTTAAATATCTAGTGTGAGGCTTGAATCCACAACCTACTGACAGAGTGTGACCACTGTGCCAAAACTGACACTACATTATTGCAACAATTGCTGAATCATTGTGAAGTGGAAGAACAAGAATCTATTCCTTAAAAGGTCTTAATCTAAATGTTCTGGCCTCAAAACTAACCACGCATGAGATTTAACTTGAGGTAGGTTGCAGACTAGAAATGCTTGTGTGCAGGAGAGAAGTTAATGTTCAGGCAGATATTATTATTTCAGTAGCCTGCCATATTCACGTGTTTCTAATCCTTGAGCTCATTAACAAAGTCTTCTGTCTCTAAATGTTTGCCTGGATTGATGTAAAGTGTGTATGTGCTGTTAGATAAACTCCACCTTTGCACCAATTGACCAGTGTCTTCATGTAAACATTTTGAAAGTTGCAGCCCCCAACTGCAGGCACTTCATTTCAGTTTTGCAAGCTATAAGAACTGAAATTTATTTTCTCTTTCATCTTGAAACCGTTTAATGCACCAAGTTAACCAAATGACTGAAGACCCTTTCTCAGAAATACTATTCAACTTCTGTTTTAAGTATCATTTTAAAGCTTCAGTTACAATTGCAAATGTCCCACTTTAGGAATATACTGCATATGCAGTACTGAAATTTGGAGCCACAACTTTAACTCAGTTATTAGAGTGATAAGACATTTAGAGAAGTTAAGCTGGATTTGAGGTGACAGGGACCGAGCTGGTTCATTCATTTTACAGAAAGTTAGAGGTTCACGTTATTTGGCATGGTCTACGCTGATTGAATTGCTGCCCTTTTGGTATGTTGCTCCGGTTGTACTTTGGATGTATGATAGAGAACAGTTTCTAGAAAGAAAGCCTTGCATTTACATCACACTTTTTTCATGACCTTGGGACATTATAAATTGCTTTACAGATGATTAAGTATATTTATTATATTGTAAGGAAGTAGCACCCAATTTGCACGCAACATGATCTCACATATTGATGTGGAGGTGCTAGTGTTCGACTAGGGTGGACAAAGTCAAAAGTCACAACAGCAAGTTATAGTCCAACAGGTTTATTTGAAATTACAAACTTTTGGAGCGCTGTCCCTTCTTCAGGGGAAGTGAAAAGAGCACCCAGGCACAGACTTTATGATCGGAGAGTTCAAAAGACCATACAAATGGTGTGAGTGGAGTGTCGACAGGCCAGATGATTACTCATTGTCTGACACTCTTGATCACTTGCAGAAAGTTAAGTGTCAACAGCTGAATAACAAGTGAAGGGATGACCTATAATCAATTAAATGAGGCAGAGAGAT
>NC_063340.1:18691062-18728609 GCF_021869965.1 Rhincodon typus
TGTTGTCTCAGATTCTCCAGCATCTGCAGTTCCTACTATCACTGTAATAACCTGTTAGGTATAAGTCACATGCTGAGGATCTAACCAAAGCAACAAGTAATCCAAAACTGTACAACTAATTAGGGTAGAGAGATCATAACAAGTTATCAAGGTGATGGTGTCAAAACAGGACCATAGGGAAGATTTTACAAATACAGAGCAGTATTGTGGGGGTTATGTGTAGCGTGACATGAACCCAAGATCGCGATTGGGGCCGTCTTCATGGGTATGGAACTAGGCTATCAATTTCTGCTGGGCCATTCTACATTGTTTGTGTATCTCGAAGGCCACCTTGGAGGACATTATCCAAAGATTGGAGGCTGAAAGTCCTTGACCGCTGAGGTGTTCCCCGACTGGGAGGGAACATGCCTGTCTGGCGATTGTTGCGCAGTGTCCATTCGTCTGTTGTCTTAGCGTCTGCATGGTCTCACCAATATACCATGCCTTGGGATATCCTTGCCTGCAGCACATGAGGTAAATAACATTGGCCAAGTCATATGAGTATCTGCCATGTATGTGGTTGGTGGTATTCCCAAGTGCGATGGTAGTTGGCATGTCATGCAGAACTTGCCATGGTAGGGTTGTGTAGCATTATAGATGATGTTGTTCTGAAGCCTGGGTAGTTTGTTATGAATCATGGTCTGTTTAAGGTTTGGTGGTTGAAGGCAAGAAGTGGAGGCATGAGGATTATCTTGGTGAGATATTCATCGTCATTGATGACACGTAGAAGGCTGCAAAGAACATAGCATAGTTTCTCTGCTCTGGGGAAGTACTGAATAACAAAGGATACTCTATCGGTCATATCCTGCGTCAGTTTTCTGAGATCATTGCGGTCTTTTTGCTGTGGCAAGTTGGAACTGGTGATTGATGAGTTGGGCATCATATCCCATTCTTATGAAGGCATCTTTCAAAATCTTTAGGTGTTTGCATTCCTCCTCGCCTGAGCAGATCCTGTGTATGTGCAGTGTTTGTCTACAGGGGATAGCTTCTTTAGCTTCCACCCTAAACATGTTAGAGAAGTACAGCATCATGAAGTTACCTGTGGGCTTGCAGTAGACATTCATCAGTGCTAAATGTTCTTTAGTATCCATGGGAAAACGCTTCTGTTCAGATAATGCATTGGAATTTTTTACATCCACCTCAGTGTCTGTTTAACATCTGAGCTGAAAGATAGCAGCTCCTCAGTACTGGATTGTCTACTCATGTCTGTGGAGTGAAACTTTGAACTCATGACCTCCTCGATTTTTAGGGCAAGAATGCTATAATTGAGAAGGTCACCACACTCAAATGATTCACTTTATTTTATGAGCAGATGCGAGGCTGGTTCTGTTGAGGCATTCATCAGAGAATTTCATTGCTAGATGGAAAGAAAATGCAGGAGTATGAGGAGGAGAATGTCCCTGGGTGACCATTTGGAGAACCAGGCACAATGAATCTTTCCTTCTGTGCTGTTTAATTCTGAGATTCTGTTTCTGCAAATTAGATTCATTTGTAATTTTCACAAGTTGAGAAAATAGATGTTCGGGACGAACTGCGTCGTGCAGTTAGCCTGTTACTTAATTTAGGAATTTGGAGAACTAGGCTTGTATTTTTGTCAGTTTTGCATTCAGTACATTCTTCTGCTTCACTGAGGTTGTGGGATTACCTTTTGCATGTATGGTGATTGGAACAAGGTTAGCCAGGTGGATCTTGTTGAATGAGATCCCTGATTGGGGCTGTTAACCTAGGCCAATTGGGGAGTCTAGGCTGACAGATTTAAACAGGGGTCTCAGATTCCACTCACTCTTGGGACTGGTTCTGAGCTAGCTAGTCAGTGCCCGTGTACTGTGCACCTGTAAATAAGGGGTAACTTGGTGAAGGGATATTGGCCTCCATGGAGTTATTTCAGCATGTTATAATGTTATGGTATATAATGTTATCGGGCTTGTGAGTGTCTTCCAGGATACAATGTGGCATAGTTTGACCATTTATTTAAAAAATCGAATTCAAGTTTTTTTCATTAAGTCTTTTTTATTTGAATTTGAAAGAAGGCATCAGGATTGGAGTGAATACCCCAGTGAAAATTGGCACAAGAAGTAGCAGAATGTAGCCATTTAGACAGTTATTTCTCTTCCAGCATTCAATTAGATTATAGCTAACGGTATCTTAACTCCAATTATTTGCTTTAATTCTGTAACCCTGTTATACCTATATCTAATTAACAATCACTGTCTTGAAATTTTCAGTTGGCCCTTCCTTATTAGTTTTCCACATTTTCACTACCCTATTTGTGAACCATGGTTTCCTGACATCTGGCCTAATTCTAATTTTTAAGGTTATGCTTTCTTGCTCTGAACTCTATACCAGAGAAAATAATTTCTCTTTATCTCCCGTGTTAACTTGTTTGATTGTGTTAAATACCTCAATTAGATGACCATCTACACTTGAAGGTGAACGGGGTTTCGGTCGAAGGATGGTAAACTCCAAAAGATAGGGAAGTCAGTTGTGAAGAGGAAATAAAGAAGCTACAGTGCAATATAGGTAGATTTAAGTGAGTGGCAAGTTAAATATAATATAAGATAATGTGAAGTTGTCCATTTGGCAGTGAAAATAAGAGGCATGTTATCTAAATGGTCAGAAATTTTGGAGCTCTGAAATGGAGAAAGATCTGGGTGTCCTTGTGCATGGTTTGCAAAAGATTAGTTTGCAGGTACAGCTAGTGATTAGGAAAGCTAATAGAACGTTATCATTTACCATGAGGAGATCTAAAAACAAAGGTAGGATTGTTATGTTTCAATTATATAGAGCACGGATCAGACCACTTCTGGAGTACTGTGAACAGTATTGGTTACCTTATTTAAGGAAATATATAAATGTGTTGGAATAGGGCCCTTGTGGTGCAGTGGTAGTGTTCCAAGTGGCCCAAGTTCCAGTCCCACCTGCTGCAGAAATGTGTACTAATGTCAATACTGTGTAATAATTATCAAAATAATCTACATGTGTTGGAGACACTTCAGAAAAAGATTTTCTAGACAAATACCTGGAATGGGCAGTTGTCTCCTGAGGGATGGCTGGATAGCTTAGCTTATATTTGCTGAAATACTTAGAGTAAATTGATTGTAAATTATAAAATCCTTAGGGGTCTTGATGGGGTATATATGGAAATGATGTTTCCTCTTGTGGGAGAATCAAGAACTAGGGGTGACTTTAAAAATCAGAGGTCACCATTTAAAACACAGATGAAATGCATTTTTTTCTGTCAAAGGAGTAAGAGTTTTTGCTTCTGTCCCCTTTTCAGGAAGAAAGTTTCAGAGTTCTTGAATATTTTTAAGATAGAGTTAAATAGATTCTTGTTAAGTAAGGCTATAAAAGGTTATCAGGTGAGAATGTGGATTTGAGGTTACAGTCAGATCAGCCATGATAATATTAAATGGTGGAGCAGGCTTATGGAGCTGAATGACCTACTCCTACTGCTAATTCAGATGTTCGTGAAGTTTCGCACTCTGTCAGAAATGCACTGGAGTGTCAACCTGGGCTAGCAAACTTGGTGGGGGGTGCAGAATTGTGTCTTGAAACCAGTCCACATCATAGTTGAGAAAGTGCTGGAAGCCTTAAAAAGCATAAAGGTAGACAGGTCTCCAGGACCTGATCAATTATGTCCCAAGATGTTGTGGGAAGCTGGAGAAGAAATTGCATGGTTCCCAGCAGAGAGATTTGTCTACAACCACGGGTAAGGAAGACTAGACTGTTTGTTTATTTAAGAAAAGGCCGCAAGGAAAAGCCTAGGTGCTCTCGACCAGTGAGTCTGATGTCAGTGGTGGGTAAGTTGTTGGATGGGATTCTGAGAGACAGGATTTATACACATTTGGAGAGGCAAGGACTGTTTAGGGATAGTCAGCATGGCTTTGTGCGGGGGAAATCGTGTCTCTCAAATTTGAGTTTTTTGAGGATGTGACCAAGAAGATAGATGAGGGCAAAGCTCTGATGTTGTTTCTATGAACTTTAGCAAGGCCTTTGATAAGGTTCTATGTGGTAGACTGGTTAGTAAAGTTATATCACGGGGAGAGCTAGCCAATTGGCTTTACAGTGGGAGACAGAGTGGTGGTGGAAGGTTGTTTTTCAGACTGGAGGACTGTGACCAGTGGTGTTCAGCAGGGTTCGGCGCTGGGTCTACTGTTGTTTGTCATTTTATGTAAATGATTTGGGTGAGGTTATATGAAGCATGATTAGTAAGTTGGCAGATGACGCCAAAATTGATGGTACAGTGGACAGTGAAGAAGGTTATTTAAGAGTACAATGGGATCTTGATCAGCTGAGCCAATGGGCCAATGAGTGGCAGATGGAATTCAATTTGGATAAATGCGAGGTGTTGCATTTTGGTAAGACAAACAAGAGCAGGATTTACACAGTTAATTGGAGGGCCCCAAGGTGTGTTGTCAAACAGAGGCATAAGGGTTCACAAACATTAGTTCCTTGTAAGTGGTGTCACAGGTAAACAGGGTAGTGAAGACTACGTTTGGCACACTTTCCTTCATTGCCCAGAGCATTGACTATTGGAGTTGAGGCATCATGTTGCGGCTGTACAGGACATTCAGGAAGGACATTATTAAATCAGGAAGGACATTATTAAATCAGAAAGGGTGCAGAAAAGATCTACAAGTATATTACGGGGATTGGAGGGTTTGTGTTTTGGGGACAGGCTGGGACTTCTTTTACCTTTAGCGCTAGAGGCTGAGGGGTGACCTTATAGAGATTAAAATATCATGAGGGGCATAGATAAGGTGAATAGCAAAGGTTTTATCCCTAGGGTACGGTAGCTGAAAACTAGGGGGCATAATAATAAGGTGAGAGGGGAGAGATTTAAAAAGGACCCAAGGGGCAACTTCTTCACACAGAGGATGGCACGTATATGGAATGAACTGCCAGAGGAAATGGTAGATGCAGGTGCAGTTACTACACTTGAGACCTTTAGACAGGTACATGATAAAATATGGGCTAAATGTAGGCAAATAGGACTAGTTTGGTTTGGGAAACGTGGTCAGTATGGCAAAGCTGAACTGAAGAGTCTTGTTTTGTGGTGTATGACTGATTGAGGGCTTGAACCTGCAAACGTCTGGCTTGGGTGAGAATGATAGCATTGGGCTTTTGGATTATATTTTAACTTAGCAGCAGTTGTGTATGTAGGTGGTGTAATTCAGGATGTTAAAACACCAGCTGAAATTTCTAGTATTGGCTGTGTCACCCCTGTCAGAGACTGTATTTGAAACAGAGACGACATGCATATTTCAGTTTTAGTTTTGACCAGTGATTTAAGAAAGAATTACTTAATGTTTGAAAAATGATATAGGTAATTGGCTTTTTAAAAAAATAAATTTTGCATTTTTATAGTTCTTTCACAAATGTAGCACTTTATAATGCTTTCTTGAAGCATTTTACAGACAATGACTTTTGAAGTGTAGTGTTTGTCAAATATAAATGACATTGAAATAATAACCAGGTAATCTTTTGTTATCACTAACTAGCAGCCCAAAATGTATATTTTCATATTGCCATTCTTAGGAGTATGCCCTCTGCAATTATAAAGATATTTCCTAACTTCTTTTCTTAGGCCTTTTGCTTTTTTTCTGGCCTCTGCTCCTGAGTTGTAGAATTCCCAAACTGGGTAGATGGAGGAAAAAATTCTTTCCCCTATCACTACTTTATTAATATCTTGAAAACTTCGATCACATTACACCCTAACCTTCTAACTTAAAGGTAATGCAACCATAGTTAACATAATTATTCTTTTGTAATTTAACATTCCGTTGGCCTTTTTGATTCTCTTCTGTGCTATCTTATGACGTGTTTTGAATTATGTTTCTGAATCCCAAGCCTACGAACATATGAAATAGGAGCAGAAGTAGACCATATGGAATCTCGAGCCTGCTTTATCATTTAATTAGATCATGGCTGATCTGTTTATGTTTTGAATGCCACATTTCATCTACTCCTGATAACCTTAGATGATTCTTAGGTAACAGAATAAATTTACCACTGCTTTAAAAATGTCCAATGACCCCACTTCTGTTATTTTTAAGCAGAGTGTTCCGAAGTGTCTCAACCCTCGAAGAGGGTTCTTCTCATCGTTGTCGAAAAAGGTAACCCCTAACTTAGACCCTCAGTTCTGGAATCACCCACAAGAGAGATTTTTTTTTTCCATATCCATCTTGTTAAGACTGTGCAGTATCTTATACATTTCAAGCAAGTCACCTCTCACTTTTCAGAATCCTCGCATGTCCAACCTATCTTCCTAAGGCAACTCACTCATTCCAGGGATGGTAGGAACTGCCGATGCTGGAGAATCTGAGATAACAAGGTGTAGAGCTAGATGAACACAGCAGGCCGAGCAGGAAAGCTGACATTTCGGCTCTAGACCCTTCTTCAGAAACGTTCACTGATTCCAGGTATCGGTCTAGTTAAAGGAGCAAATTACTGCAGATACTGGAACCTGTACTGAAAACAAAAGTGATGAAGGATCTCTAGACTCAACATTAGCTTGCTGGCTCTCCATGGATGCTGCCTGACCTGCTGTGATTTCCAACATTTTTTTGTTTTTAGTATCAAACTAGTAAATCTCCTCTGAGCCACCTCCAACTCATTTACATCTTTCCATAAATATGGGATGTGTAAGAGAGGATAATTGGAAGAATGCAAATATCCCGAAGGATTGCAGAAATGACGAGGGAAGATCATTAAGGATGAAATCAAGGATGACAGTTTTTGAATGACAATTGCATGACCTAACTAAAAATGTGTAAGAACATCAAGCTGGTTGACACTTTAGCAATTGATTGATTAATTGACCCTTTAGCAGTTTACTTGAAATGATAGTGATGCTTTTTCTTTGCATAAAAAATATAATACCCAGTAAAGCAGCTGAGAAAAGTGTATCAGAACAGCCAGGTGGTCCCCTCAATTGATTGAGGGTAGATGGATCCCCATTGAGCAATGGTGGCAACATTATGGCAACATGCCAACAGCCAGAAGTATATCTGCATTGCTGATATAGGAAAGCTGCAGTTTCATACCATTCTGCAGCAGAGTACTCCTGTTGCTGTGTTGGCCTGACAACTATGGCCAATTGTATATTTTGTATTATTTACAAGTCTTCAGAGAGTATTTCCATCTGCCACTGTCTTCACTAGCTTCCCACCGACAGTGATTGCACCTACATTTCCAGGTGGGTTGCTAGTTGCCCAGAATCTTAACTGCTCCGAATTGGCATCCAGATTGTGGAGTAGACCTGCCATCTTTCATTGGGTGGAGCATCTGGAGAAACACTCTTAATTGGTCAGATCTCCTTCACAACTGTACCATGATCACCCCCAGGTTCCATTCCTGGAATTCAGCCAAGTTTTGAAACAAAACCTTGCAACTAAAATTCAGCCTATATTTTCTAGATAATGAATGCAGTTCTCCTGCTTCTAGTAAAGTAGCCATTAGTTCTGAGGTAGGGTCATCGGGCCCGAAACGTTAATTCTGTTTTTTCTTCACAGATGCTGCCAGACCTGCTGAGCTTTTCCAGCAACTTTGTTTTTGTAGCGTTTTTTTTGTACTGCATCTGATGCTGTGGGAGCAACCACTTCTCTGAGACGTTTGCATATTGGTAACATTACCTAGATTAGTTGTGCAGGAGGGCTTTGACTCGGAGCACAAATCCTACCATGGCAGCTGGTGGAATTTAAATTCAGGTAATAAATCTAGAATGTAAAGCTAGGCTCTAATGATGACCATGTCAACTGCCATTGATCATTGTAAAATCCCATCTGGTTCACTAATGTCCTTTTAGGGCAGGAAATCTGTCATCCTTGCCGGTCCAGTCTACATGCGACCCCAGACCAAAAGCACTACGGTGACTCTTAACTGCTGTCTAAAGTAGCCTAGTAAGCCAATCTGTTGAAGGACAGTTGAGAATTGGCAACAAATGCTGGCCATGCCTTTTCAGGCCCACATCTCATGAAAGAACAAAAGAATTGTCATTTGGAATTTTGAAATGGGTTTCATTTAGACACAGTTTTGAAAATCAGTAGCAGAACTTTGGGGTTCAGCATAATATTCTGCTCAGCATAAATAAAATTGATTCATCTAGCTATTATCTTACTGATATTTGTGGGTCTTTGCAGTGCACAAATTAACTGTCATGTTTCCTAATAGTGACGTTACTTCAGCAGTACTTTATTCAATATAAAGTGCTTCAGGGCACCCTAAGGTCGTGAAAGGTGCAATATAAATGTAACTCTTCCATCACCATCTTCCTTCACTGTTGTAATAAACTGTTTCTCCCTCCTATGTTTTTGCAGCGTATCTATTACCTGTCTCTGGAGTTCTACATGGGCCGAACCTTGCAGAACACTATGGTGAACTTGGGATTGGAGAATGCCAGTGATGAGGCAATATATCAGGTATAGTGCTTAACAACAGCAAGTGTGGTTGTTTGGTTTGCAGTACTGTGTTACCTAGTTCATAGTCAGTTCAATGCATAGATGTTTTAGACCAAAGTGTAACATTCAGAGCTTTTTATTGCTTAGATTGTGCCGTGTTCTAGCTACCTTAGGATTATATAGTGAACACATTCATCATGATGTTCCATTATCATACTGTCTTTTGGGTTTAATTCTGTTCCAGGAACAGAATCCCCTTTTCATATTAAAATAAACCTACTCTGTTTTGGACACCATTGGTTTGCATAGGCAAGTATCGAAGGATGAAGTTCTTAGTTTAATCAATAGTATTTTGTTAAAAATGAGATTTTTACTGTCCATCCTTTACTCCCCACCTAGCTATGATTTTATTTTCACTTTTATTTCCATATCTTGATATCTGCTTTCTTGCATTCAACTTTTGAGCTCAGTTTCAAATACCATAATGAGAAATGATTGTTTAATTTCATGGCTGCAATATTGTCTCAGTCTCAGATTTAGATTTTCTGACTTCATTTCTGCAATGCCTCCTTACGTTCGATCGAGACAAACTCTAATTGGTGTGAATCTCTTACCATCCATGTGATGTTGTATGGCCCTAGTATTGCTGAATTGAATACTGAGTCATTTTGCTTAGCTTCATCATGCATTCCTGTGCGATCTTATCCAGCCCTCTGGCTTGACCCTGTGGTTGTCTGTCTCCTGTGTATCTCCCCCTCCCTCTGAATTATCTTTAACAAGAAAGCTTTCAGCCATCTTAGCCTGACTCTTTGGAAATTCCACCCTGACTCTTCCTTCATTGTTAGTTCCCATCATTATTGGTCATTAATCTTAACTTTTCTGCATTGGTGCCTGGTGGCTCGGTGGTTAGCACTGCCTTCACTCGGTGCCAGGGATCTGGGTTCAATCCCAGCCTTGGGTGACTGTCTGTAGGGAGTTTACATGTTCTCCCCATGTCTGTTAGGTTTCCTTTGGATGCTCTGGTTTCCTCCTATCCAGAAATGTGCAGGTTAGGTGAATTGGCAGTGCTAAATTGTCTGTGGTGTACAGGGAAGTGCAGACTAGGTGGGTTAGCCATGGCAAATGTTGGGTCACAGGGTTAGAGTAGGCGTCTAGGTGTGATGCTCTTTGGAGTGTCTGTGGGCTAAGTAGTCTCCCTTCTTACTGTAGGGAATATAGTATAGGACGGCACAGTGGCTTAGTGATGAGCGCTGCTGCGTCACAGCGCCAAGGACCCGGGTTCAATTCCAACCTTAGGTGACTGTCTGTGTGGAGTTTGCATGGTTTCCCCGTGCCTGCTTGGGTTTCCACTGGGATGCTCTGGTTTTCTCCCATTGTCTAAAGGTGTGCAAGTTAGGTGGATTGGCTGTGCTAAATTGGCCATAGTGTTCAGGACGGTGTAGGTTAGGTGTATTAGCCATGGGAAATGCAGGGTTACAGAGATAGGGTAAAGGGATGGGTCGGTGTGGACTTGTTGGACTGAATGGGCTGTTTCTACACTCTGGGAATGCTGTGATTCTACGAGAATCTGTTTTTTTCTTCTATAAAGTGGGTGAGATGCTTTCTGCATTAAATAACAACAAACTGCATTAACAGTTTGCCCTTAATAAAATGAAACATCCCAGGCCATTATGTAGTAGTGTAAACCAGTCAAAAATTGACACTGAGCGAAAGGAGGAGTCCTTAGGACAGGTAACCATATATTTGATCAAAAATGTATGTTTTGAGAAACTTCTTCGAGGAAGAGAGATTAAGAAGTTTAATTTGGCTGTAAAAGTTGGAAATGTTGGAGTCAATGAGGTGGGAAATGCACAAGTACCCAACATCTGAGAAGTTTGAGTTTTGTAGGGCTCAAGGTGTATGCAGTGGTAACAAGGAGCAATACAGTGAAAGATGAGAATTTTTAAATCACAGAGAAACTGGACCAGGAGCCAATGGAGGTCAGCAAATATAAGGATAATCATGGATTGGTGGAAGCTGGTCAATGGAAGGCCAGCCACTCTGCTGCAGTGTGGGTTAGGTTAATGCTGGAGCAATTTTGTTTTATTCTGCTTATAAGTATACGTTTCTGCTGATAATCTGCATAAAACTATTTTGCAACTTGAAATTGCATTACATCACTGACACACAAATTGATTTTGGCTCCCTTTTTGCACAGTGCTATGAAAATCCCATTTTGTAGCAAATAAATGGTGCAGCATAAAGTAAGCTCCAGTCACCCCACACGGTATTCGGCTTTCTGTTCTAAACCTCATTGCTCCATGCAGTAATATGCTTAGGTGTTCTTCAATGTTGGCTTGGTAAGCACCGTTTTCTACCGGCTGTGAGCATACTACTTCAACCTGAAGAGGTTTTTACTGATGCACCATTTGTTTATTACTTAGGAAGTTACATTAATGTAGTTAACCTCCAGAACATTGAAAATCTACACGCGTTTCAATAGCTAAAGTAAGTCAATATAGCTAATGAACAGAGAGATTTCAAAAGGTTGCTCTTACAATATATACTTGCAGCACAAAAGGTGAATGTTTGGCCCTTTGAAATAGCGAGCCGGTTATTCTTGCATCCTCTGCTCTTTCTGCATTGCCCTGCAAATTTCTCCTTTTTAACTGTCTATCTGTTCCTTTTGAAACTTACTGCTAAATCTGTATGCGCAATATTATCTTTTGAGCTACAATAAAAAAAAAATTGCTTTTACTTACTGTTCATACATAAATTTTGTCAGAGGGATGTAAGGGCATGGATGTAATTTTAGCCTGAACCAATTGAAATTCATAATAAACATAAAAAGAGTATTTAAAAGAAATGATGGAAGTGCTGGAACTGTTCTGATGAAAGATCTTTGACCTAAAACATTAACCTCATTTCAGTCAACAGATAACAAGGTGTAGAGCTGAATGAACACAGCGGGCCAAGCAGCATCAGAGGAGCAGGATGCTGTTTGGCCTGCTGTGTTCATCCAGCTCTACACCTTGTTATCTCAGATTCTCTAGCATCTGCAGTTCCTACTATCTCAGTCAGATGTTGTCTGAATTCAGATTTCCAACATTTGCATATTCTGCTTTCATATTAACAGAACAGGAAGAATTTCTAACAAAAATTAAACGTTTAATTTTTATTTGGTGAAACTTTTCTTCCTTCCTCCTCCCTCTAGCTGGGTTTAGACATTGAAGAACTGGAGGAAATTGAAGAAGATGCTGGACTTGGCAATGGAGGTCTTGGTCGACTGGCAGGTATTTAAAGCTTTAATTTTACAAGGATCTTCTTGATACACACATACAAACTAATACTTTAGAATTAATCCACATCCTTCAGCTCAAAGAAAAGGCTACTTGAAGGTGCACGTAGTGCATTTGGCAGAAGTGCTTGATAGTGATTAATTCAAATTGGGATGTTGTAGCCAGTTTTTCTTTTGGGTGGGTACAGCTTCCAGCTCTATATTTCTTTTTAAACAATCTCAAATGACCATCTAAATAATTCGCACTGGGTGTAACATCTAAAATGCATCTATCTTTTGCGCTGGGCCAACCAATTTCGGGCAAATTGAAAGGCAAAACCAGTGCCACTGAATGAAAACTCTACCCTTCCATTTATATTAATGTGACGTACCACTGAAAGTGAACGCTAGCATTTCAGCTAATTATTTTTATTCTTGAATTTAGCCTGCTTCCTTGATTCAATGGCCACACTGGGTTTGGCAGCATATGGCTATGGAATTCGCTATGAATTTGGTATTTTTAATCAGAAGATTCATAATGGCTGGCAGGTGAGTTTTCTGGAATAATTAAATTCTCTAATGATCTGTTGAACAAGAGTGGAAAATGAGAATATTGGTTAATGTTGTTTGGTTAATTCACATATATCTAACTGCCAGCAAGCAAAACCTTTTTGCATGTTCAATGATATCCAGGTGATGAAAACAACTCTGGAGGCTTATCCCTTATAAGCTTTTACATAAGGGAAACCTACTCTATATTGTGCACCTCCAACCAACAATAATTTTTTTCAGTTGGTTCCTACATGCATGAACACAGGTGAATTTTAGCCACCATTTGTATATGACTAACATGATTGATATACAGTAATTCTACAGGTTGACTGCAAGTAGCTAAAATTAAGACTTTGGAATTCAAGGCAATTATTCAGCTGCTTAGGAGACTAGTTAGGTATTAAAAGACGGAGTGTGGCTAATGGATCTGTAATTAGAAAGAGAAGTTAGCGGTGTGCCACGAGGATCTGTACTGGGACCTCAAATATGAACTTAAAATTCTTAATAGCTTAGATAGCAAAATGGAAAGTCGTATGCCAATTCCAGAAAGATAGTTGGTATGTTAAGTAAAGTAGTGTATTAGAAGCATAAACTTAGAGAGTGTGATATTAAGTGCATGAAATTAGCAAATAGATTTCAACATAAGTAGGTGTGAGGTGATCCATTTTGGATGATACCAGGATAGATGAGATATTATTTGAATTTTAGGAAATTGGGAGGTCCAAAGTATTTCAGAGGCACGTGCATGCTGATTAGTAAAATGCAGTAGATGGGTACAAAAAGTAATCTCTTCCACAAAGAGCTCCAGTCTATAATTTGAAAACACTTTCATGTTAAGTCATATTGTACTCCAGAAGTCAATTGAAAGAATAAAATAAAGCCAACTTATACCTTCTTCTATAGAAATTTATGTCCACGTATGAGCACGCACCTGCTCAACCAATGATCACAGTTTCAGTCTGTGCCTATCTACAGGTGCAAAAGTGAATCCTAACTAATGCCCACCACCCACTGACCACTTAAAAGTGATTCCTAAATCATTGATTAATTTTTCCACAATACAGTATTCATGGAAATGAAGTTCACCTTGGTATCCTGCAAGTTTGCATTTCAGTGATTAGTTAAGAGTTAATCACATGTTTGCAATTTGTGCATCAGTTTCCAGTAGTTATTCAATATACATAAAAGTTTTTTTTACATTAACAACAAGTAACTTTTTATTACAATCTGACATTTTTTAAGCAAAGAAAAAAGTAGACCAGATGAATTACTAATCTATAACTGCATAATTTTGACAAATGGTAGAAGGAAAATATTTCTAATTTATGTAACTTAAATATTGCCCTTTTTAAAACTCCTACCTGCATATAACACAAAGACAAACACAAATATTATGATTGGGGAAGGAGCAAGAGGGAATCATCTGAAGAACATAATTCTGTATCACTAGTCCAAAATCTAAAAGTTAAATGGGTTGGTATCATAGTTCGTTCTCCTTTCTTCAATGATGCCTTAGTGTTATTTGCAGAATGACTATAAGTCTTTAGTCCACTGGTTGAATTGTTAGACCCTGGGGTCGGTTCTTTCTGCGGGAGAAAACAGAGTTAATGTTATGAGACCAGTGACTCTTCATCAGAACTCTTCTGCCAACTAGCAATTTACAAACCTCTTTTACTTTTTCCCTTTGGGGAAAAATGGACAACTGATTTTAAATAATTTCAGCACAAAGTCCAAAACTAAAACAATGTGGCCCCTTGCAGATAAAAGGAAGACTCCTTCATGGTCACTCCTGCACAATCTAATAGAAGAAACAGTAAAGGAACTGGCATTGAAAACCTCCTTTCATGACCTACCAGGACTCTATGACCAATTTATTATTTTTGAATTGTTGTCACTTCTACAATAGTAGATGTCAATTTGGTGCCTTGTGATAATACCAGTGATATTATACGAGAATAAATATCGACCAGAGCATTGCTTCGGCCTCTGTCATGGACATTGACCCACAATCTTCTCTCTGAGATGAGAAATAGTTACCATGAAGCTACAATTGGCACTCTATGCAACCTGTTATGTAATGCATTTCCAAAGTTCTGAGACTAGATTGTTTCCATGAGATGTAAAATGGAGAATAAATGATCAAGAACATAATATATACAACACTCTGTAGTTCATTGATATGAGTGTCACCTCTCAAAAGCACAATTCCTGAATTTGCAGAAAACACCAAACATAAGTGTGGTAGGGGACATAATATAAAGGCAGACTACAACAAATTACATGATAAATCCTTCACAGAAGGAGTAAATAATTGGGAAGTGAAGTTCAGTGCAGATAAATATGAAGCGATACATTTTATAAGAAGAATACATGTCATTAATTATAAAGTGCAATCGTTAGTTGGGGTATAGGAACAAAGGGCTCTTGAAGTGCAAGTATGGCAATCACTAAAAACTGTAACACAGGTAATGACAGCCATTTTGTTTTATAAAAGGCAAACCAGAATTAGACATTATTTTTAATGGGTTTGAATTGAAAAGCCGTATGAAACCTTGGGTACTGCATCTAGTTCTGGGTGCCATGTTCTAAAAAGGATATAGGGCTGAATTTTACCAAAAATCAGCTAAGTATCAATTCCAGGAAGTTTCATTGAGGGTGTCTGTCCACAAGCACAAGTGAGTTAACTGATGCAATCTTGCACTGCTCACATATGTACCATGCCTATATGGTGCCATGCGTGCACTTTGTGTACTCACGAGTAGCAGAAGTACTTGCCATGGCTGGAAACTTCCAGGATTTGTGCCACTGCTACTATATTTAAAGCCCAGCTGTGCATCAAGTCATCAATTGCTATCAGCCACACAGTGTTTCAAGTATATACATAGTGGGAGGGAAACTAGAAAGAGCAGCTTCTAAAGTCATCTGTGCTACCTATGTGTCATTTCAATGCTAATAAAAGCTCACATTGGTAAATTTGTTGCTATTTTACATCAATAGCTAACAAATTATAATTGTAACTGCAGATACAAGAATCAAGCTGCACAGGCTACCTGTCCTTAATCCTATACCATGTTAGAGCCCTGTGTAAGGGAGGGCTACTGTTTTCTCTAACATTTGTGTGTAGCGTAATATCATATCATTGTTCAATGCAGGAGCATCACAGTTTGGAAAGCCTTCAAACAGTTAAAAATTAATATTTTTCAAATGACAGCAAAAGCAAACAGAAAAAAAGTTAACAACTTCTCCTTCAATTCCTCCCACTTCCTACAGACACAGCGGGTGGCCATGGGTACCTGCATGGGCCCAAGCTATGCCTGCCTCTTTGTAGGATACGTGGAACAATCCCTCTTCCAAAGCTACACTGGCCCTATCCCCCACCTCTTCCTCCGTTGCATCAATGACTGTATCGGCGCCGTCTCGTGCTCCCACGAGGAGCTCGAACAGTTCATCCACTTCACTAACACCTTCCACCCCAACCTTAAGTTCACCTGGCCCATCTCTGATACCTCTCTCTCCTTCCTGGACCTCTCTGTCTCCATCTCTGGCATCCACCTGGAAACCAATATCCATTTCAAGCCTACCGACTCCCACAGCTACCTAGAATACACCTCTGCTCACCCACCTTCCTGCAAAAATGCCATCCCCTATTCCTAATTCCTTCGCCTCCACCGCATCTGCTCCCAAGATGAGGCGTTCCACTCCCGGACATCCCAGATGTCCTCGTTTTTCAAGGACTGCAACTTCCCCTCCATAGCAGTTGAAAACGCCCTCAACGTAACTCTCATTTCCTGCAACTCATCCCTCACGCCCCCTACCCGCAATAACAACCAAATAAGAATCCCACTCGTCCTCGCATACCACCCCACCAACCTCCAAATCCAACGCATCATCCTCCGACACTTCCGCCATCTGCAATACGACCCCACTACCAAAGACATTTTTCGCTCTCCACCCTTATCTGCTTTCCTGGAGGGACCACTCTCTCTGTGACTCCCTTGTCCGCTCCATACTCCCCACCAGCCACACCACCCCAGGCACTTTTCCCTGCAACCACAGCAAGTGCTACACCTGCCCCTACACCTCCCCCCTCACCCCCATCCCAGGCCCTAAGAAGACCTTCCACATCAAACAGATGTTCACCTCCACGTCTGCTAATGTGGTATACTGTATCCGCTGTTCCCATTGTGGCCTCCTCTACATCGGGGAAACCAAATGGAGGCTTGGGGACCACTTTGTGGAACACCTATGCTCGGTTCGCAACAAACAACTACACCTCCCAGTCGCGAACCATTTCAACTCCCCCTCCCACTCCTCGGATGACATGTCCATCCTGGGCCTCCTGTATTGCCGCACTGATGCCACCCGAAGGCTGCAGGAACAGCATCTCCTATTTAGCTTGGGAACCCTGCAGCCCAAAGGTATCAATGTGGACTTCACAAGCTTCAAAATCTCCCCTCCCCTGACCGCATCCCAAAACCAGCCCAGCTCGTCCCCGCCTCCCTAACCATTCCTCCCACCTCAAGCCCCATCCCCATCTCCTATCCACTAACCTCATCCCGCCTCCTTGACCTGTCCGTCCTCCCTAACTCCCCACCTACATTCACCTTTACTGGCTCCAACCCCGCCTCTTTGACCTGTCTGTCTCCTCTCCACCTATTTTCTCCTTTATCCATCTTCTATCCGCCTCCCCCTCTCTCCCTATTTATTTCAGAATCCCCTACCCATCCCCCGTTTCTGAAGAAGGGTCTCGACCCGAAACGTCAGGTTTCCTGCTCCTCTGATGCTGCTTGGCCTGCTGTGTTCATCCAGCTCTACACCTTGTTATCTCAGATTCTCCAGCATCGGCAGTTCCTACTATCTCAGAAAAAAAGTTGAGTTTGTTTCTAGGAACTAACAGGTGCTGTTTGTCTATCGAGCAGCAACAAATGATCACTTCATCCAACTACTGTCTATTGGAACAAAAACAAAGTTGCTGGAAAAGCTCAGCAGGTCTGGCAGCATCTGTGAAGGAAAAAACAGTTAACATTTCAGGTTCGGTGACCCTTCCTCAGAACTCGGTTCATCCACCCCTTCAGGCCATAAATCTCGCTCCTATAGATGGCCTAATTCTGTGGTGGTGTCAAAGGGCATCCTAAATCTGTGGCAGCAGTGCACTGTGCTCACTTGGAGGAAATGGCACTGAGGAGTTCCTGCTCATGGAGCTCCTATACCTTTGTGTCCTGAAAGGCTAGTCAGCTGTGACTTCTTCACATGAAGGTGGTTCTACTGCAGATTGGTGCTGGTCCTGGCTTGCTGACACACCTGTTCTTCCTCAATTCTCCGTGCTTTTGTTGTACCATGGCCATAGTAACGATGGCCTCTGTAGCTGAATCTGTTGGTCATGGTTCCTATGTACCTGTTTGGAGAATGTTGGAAGCTCATGGTTTTTATAACGTGAGCTGTCAGTATTCAAAATCAAGGCGACGGTGGCTATTGATGATACCCCACTCTCACTTGCTTTCAGTTGTCTCCCTTAACTAGTTTGTCCCTTTTGCATCCCAACGTACTGCCTCCAATTTCCACATTTCACTTTCTCAACTCCCCCACCACAGTGTTGGCCTCACTGAAACTCCAGGAGGATTCTCAGAGTGGTTCCCCCAAGGACTGACTGTGGTCTATGACCCTTGACCCTACCTGATGAGTGACTGGTATCAGTGCAGCTCCCGAGTTGACTTACCACTAATCCCTGAACTGGTTACATTGGATTACAGGACTGACAATTTCCAGCACCCTCATACTGTGGCAATACAGAACCGTAGACCCTGACTTCCCCAAGTAGCTAACTGACCGTGTCTGAGCCCCTGTACTGAGGTCAGTGTTCTTGACTGACGTCAGTGACACCCCTGACTAACCATGCTTCTTCTTGACTAAAGATTACTCCCCATAGACTTTGAGACATGTCCATGCTTCAGCCAAATGATCATGCATTTACCACGTAAGCTGCTGACAAATATTGTAGGTGTGACATTGATGTAATACAGTGCCATACAGCAATCTGTCCACCTCCTTGACAGATTACTGCTCAAAACCATGCCAACGTGCTAGACAGGTTCCTGGCCGTGTGGGAAAAGCAGCCTGGAAGCATCATTGCACTGTTGGTGCACACCCAGGTTCAGCACTGAAGTGGTGATCTCTATTCTAATAAGTCTAAAAGTGTGGCATGATGATATGGTGATGCTGGTATATGTCTGATTCCAATCTCTGTGGATGGGTGGTGCACGTAGCGTACACTCTATGGGCAATATCTGAGATGTTGGGAACTGCTACCCAAAATGGAGGCTGGTGCTGCCAGGCACCCGCTCTGACTTTCATGTCAGGAATTACCTGTTTAGTTTTTCTTTGCTGAGTGGGAGAATAGGAAATTGGTACCTAATATCACCTCATTTATATGCAATGAGATGTAACTGTGTGAAATTAGGCCTCACTGCTTGCTAGCAAGATTGTCATCTTCACTGTTTAAACCTTGGGTGGGAAGTTGGACATTTTTTCATTGTTGTCAAGCAACCCTTTTTGTTTCCAGTCTTTCTGAACAACCTCACCATTGTCCATGTGGGAGCTGGGAAAGTTGGGCTGGAGAGGGTGCAGAAAAGATTTGCTATGATTATACTAGAAATACAAGAGTGTATATAGGAAATGATGAACAGGATCGGTCTGTGCTGTTGATCTGACTTTTTTCTTTCTTTTAAAATAAGTCTAAGGCAGATTTAATAAATATCATAAACATTATCATAGGGTAGATCTAAAAGAATGTTACCACTTCTAGGGGAGACCATAATATACAGGCCATTAATATTAGATAGTCATCACAAAATCCAATAGGTAATTCAGAAGAGGCTCCACCCAAAGAGTGGCAAAAATTTGGAACTTGCTAGCATAGGGAGTGGTTGAAGCAAATGGCATAAATGTTGTTAAGGAGAAACTAGACCTGCATTTGATGGTTACAATGATAGATTTAGATTTAGATGAGGAATAAAATGAAAATTGCCATAGGACCACAGGCTGTGCGCTCATTAGAAAGGGACATCTGATAGAGTTTAGCCTGAAGGTCACCACCAGCTGAGAAAGCAGGACCTCGTGGTCTCACACATGGGAATTGAACTTGTACTAATGACATCACTCTGCAGCCCAAATCAGCTGTCCAGCCAATTGAGCTAACCAGCTCTCCAGGAGAAGACACCAGTAGAGCATAACGTTGGCATAGATCTAAGTGGAGTGACCTGTTCCATTGTCATATACTCTATGTAATCTACTCCTTTAATACTTGTACCAAAAATTAGTGCTTGCATTTTATATTTTATATTCATTTTGATCATTTTTTTCTAAACTAGAAAATAAATAGACCTTTAGAAAACAAGAACATTCAGTAGGTGATAATACTTTGCAACCATTTTAGTCCATGTTGTTTAAGAATAGCTTTTAAAATTTTCTTTGCAGGTAGAAGAAGCTGATGATTGGCTGCGCTACGGTAACCCATGGGAAAAGGCACGGCCCGAATACATGCTTCCTGTTCATTTCTATGGGCGGGTCGAACGTGCTGCAGATGGCATCAGATGGGTTGATACTCAGGTATGTACTGCATAACCTGTAATATATAGGAGCTTTAGGAACAAACCACAGATTTCAGTCATAGATAACAAGGTGTAGAGCTGGATGAACACAGCAGGCCGAGCAGGAAGGCTGACGTTTCGGGCCTAGACCCTTCTTCAGAAACTTGGTTTGATGATGTGACTTTTTTGCTAAGGGAACAGGAATCAGCTATTTCAGCCCCTTGAATCTTCACATTTTGTTTGGAGGGATGAGAGTTCTGTTTTCAAATCTTTTTGTGTGAAAATAACAGCTGGGGAATGTATACACATAATCACACAGTCAGAAAACGCTTATCACTCTCTGAAAGAACTATTCACTTAGCTCCCAGTTACCAGTTTTCCTCCCCATAGTTCAAGTTTTTCCTTTCAAGTAGATATTTTGATTTTTGTTTCCAATTGAGAAATGAAATGAGTCTATAATCTACCATTCTCTGCTACAGTATTTTAGTCTCAATTCCTGACAGCAACAGGTGGTGGTGCTGGCTGCCAGTGTTGAGTCATTCCATTAAAATTACTTTAAGTTGTTCACCCTTCACACAAGTAGCTAAGAGTCTGAAAAAGAAACAAGATTTTGTCTTCAATTGATGGTGCATCGAGAGATGTGACACTGAAATATTACAGACAGTCACTGATTTATGAACATGCAGCTTATGCGCTCTCGTACTTACATGCGTGATCCCATACAGGGGTGTATTAATACTAATTTTAAAGATCTGCCAAATGAACATTTTCTTATACTTACAAATGGCTATTTTGTATTGTTCAACATTGTGTTGACTTGCAAACAGATTCAAGAAGGAATCTATTTGCAACCCTGAGACTGCCCGTAGATTGGAAAAGCATAACAGGAAAGGAAAAAACAATTATACTCTACAGTAAACCCTTTAGTAATATATAGGTATGAAAAGGAATGTTGGTCTTCATCTTGAGGGAGCTAGAATGCAAAGAGGTGGTTGAAATCATGCAGCCATTGTACAGTGCCTTCGTCAGATGCTACCTGAAGTAACAGGCGCAGTTCTGGGCACTGCATCTCCGGAATAAGACTTTCAAGGGGATACAGTGCAACTGTATCAGAATAAGAGATTTGGAAAGTTAAATTGCAAAGATAGCTTACAAATGGTGACAAATTCCTTTTGAGTTTGGGAGACTGAGGACTGATCTGCAAGACACAGTGGAAATGTGGAATTCCTTATTCTACGGAAGCATAGCTGCAGGGAAACAATTGCACTTTGAAGACTGAATCAATGGAATTTTGTTGAGTAAGGTAGTTAAGATAGAACAGTGGAGAATAAATGGAGTTAAGGTCAGCCAGAATCTAATTGAATGGTAAAGTATGACTGAATAGCTGAATCTCAAGGAAAGTAATTAACATCCAGTACAAGTAAAAACAAAATTGCATTGAAACTAAAAGCTATAATATAACTGTATTTAATTGTTGTTGGAAAATATTGCATCACTGTTTCTGATGAAAAATCCTACGTGCCAACTAATGACCTTGTACTAATGGAAACAGGTTGTCCTTGCCATGCCATATGATACTCCAGTGCCGGGATTTAAGAATAACACTGTCAACACCATGAGATTGTGGTCTGCCAAGGCTCCCAATGATTTCAACCTGAAAGACTGTAAGTTGTTAGAAAACTTATCTGACATTGTGTAGATCTTGTCCCTGGTAAATATAATTACCATTTTATTCTACAGTATATGGCTTCCTGTTGTCATTATACGCATCTTTAGTGGTCCTCATATGAAAGAATATCTTTAAGCGAGAATTGAAGAAATTTTGAACGAGATCAATATCCTAGCTTCGGCGATATATGTTAGAGGTTTTGAAGAAGAGGTAATGAAAAGACATATTTCAGAGGGATAGCTTTTAATGAGTGAATTATCAGGTCCAATAATGCAGGTGTATCGAGACATAAGCAAGAAGAAACTGTTTGGAGCTCTGTTTATACTCTTGTGCAAAATCTTCCCAGCCTCTGAATGACATGGGTCATGACAAGAAAGTTAGGATAATCACATAAGGTAGCCAGCAAGGAGTTTCTCAACATTGAGAGTGAAAGGTCCCATTTTGCAGACAAATATTGAGTGGAGAGACAAGATTCTCACTAGTGAGTGGGGAAAGGCCTTTTTTTTTTTGAATGAATGAATTAACATCTCATTTAGTTAATTTTGCTTCATTTACATGCTTTTCCGGCTCAGGGACACTCGCTTGCACTCTTAGCGCTCACTCACTTTTTGCATGTACTTCATGTGCTCGGTGTATCTGCCTTGCCTTGCATTTTTGTACTTTGTCCCTGAGCCAAAAATTAAAGGTTCACAGTACTTCTATTTTGCCTTGCCTTTTAATGCAGACGCAAAGCTAGACATCTTATCAATCTTGTCATCATTCAAGGGGGCAAACACACTAAGTGTGCATTAAGTGAGTGGCCATGTCTCAAAGTGCGAAGGGTGTAGTTCTCAGTCAAGTCAAGGGAGGCACTCTTTAGTCAGATGTTCCCAATACAATAAGACAAAAGTAACTTCAGTATCAGTTTAGGGGCTTGGGCATAATCAGTCTACTGTTTGAGGCAGTCATGAGGAGGGCAACCATTCCTCCCCCTCAGTCTAGGGAGTAGGGTCTAGTGCAAAAAAGAGTCTAGGCCCTTGTGGGAAGTCGGGCAATGAGTTGCACAGAGATCATTCAGGGGTCTGGTCACTCATCGTTCAGGTCACTCATTTAAGTCAGGCAGGGTGGACAGTGGTCAGTCCTGTGGCTTCATTCACAAAAAGTCAAGTGGGGGTTATCAGGTGTCACTACTTTAGGAAGGAAACTGGAGAACTCACTTATGGGGATTGTAGACAGGATACTTGGGATGCATGGGGGTAACAATTATGACGGGGGCAACTCAGTCTATAGCATGAGGAAGCAACAGAGAATTGAGGGGGAAAGGTCACGTAGGCAGGCAAGGATTCAACAACCGTTAGAAATACCCTGGTTTCGATGGGTAGGGAAAGGGGAGTAAGTGAACTTCTATATCAGCATTTTGACTTGATATGCTGAGGCTGGGGTGTGTAAAGTTGGGGTTAGTGTTTCATTCTGTGAGGGAGGGAGTTCACTTTCAGCGATGTGAGCTCCTTCAAAGAGCAACAGCATTGCACACACACCCCCGCACAGTAGAGGTGATAAGTGGCTATGAGTGTTACATGTAATATGTGAACCTTGGGCATTAGTCTTCCTTGTGGAGTACAAATCCTGGTCCTGAGCACATTTGACCATATCTTGCAGGATCAGGAATTAATCACACTAATGGTTGTGATGTTGCACAAGTAGTGTATTGTGGCTTGGAATGATCCACCCTTATTGCCAAAGTAGTAAGCATCTTCCAAATTGGAAGCTGAGCTGCGGAATTCGCACTTTGGACTAGAAGACATTGTATAGCAAAGCTTGCAACTTCTATATTGTGTTGCAGCAAGACAAGGTCAGAAGTTAAACTCCACTAGGTTATAGTCCAACAGCTTTATTCAAAATCAAAACATTTCGGAGCACTGCCCCATCGTCAGGTGAAGTGAAGAAAAGTATTCAGGCTAAGGATTTAAAGGCAGAGAGGTCAATGGCAGAGAAATGGTGAGTGGAGTGTCAACAGGCTGAATAATAAGTCTCTGTACGTGATCAAAAGTGTCAGACGGTGTGAGTAAAGTTTTGACAGCTGAATAGTACATAAAAGGGATGACCTATAATTCAATTAATTGAGGCAGAGATAATTACAAAAAAATAGAAATAAGGTGGTGCTGGAGACCAAACAAACAGTTGGAATAACAACATGGGTATAAAAGTTGCATGCCAAGGGTCTAACCATAGTAACACCTAATCCAAAACTATACAAACTAATTAAGGTAGAGAGATCATAACTTGCTATCAAGGAGATGATGTTAAAACAGGACGGTAAGGAAGATTTTACAAATACAGAACAGAGTGGTGAGGTCACATGTAGCGTGACATGAACCCAAGATCACTGTTGAGGTTGTCTTCATGGGCATGGAACTTGGCTATCAGTTACTGCTCAGGGATTCTGTGTTTTTGTATATCTCGAAGGCTGCCTTGGAGGACGCTTACCCAAAGATCAGGAGCTGAATGTCCTTGACTGCTGAAGAGTTCCCCTACTGGGAGGGAACATTCCTGTCTGGTGATTGTTCTGATGTGCCACAGTGGAAAACCGCAACTACCTCCTCAGCAGACAGACACAGGGCATGACCAATAGAGTACCCTTTGTCCAGTACTTCCCCAGAGCAGAGAAACTACGCCATGTTCTTTGCAGCCTTCAACATGTCATCGATGACAATGAGCATCTCACCAAGATCATCCGTATGCCCCCAATTCTCGCCTTCAAACAACCGCCAAACTTTAAACAGACCATCATTTGCAACAAACTACGTAGCTCTCAGGACAACAGCAACCATAACACCGTCCAACCCTGCCATGGCAACCTCTGCAAGACATGCCAGGTCATTGACATGGATACTACCATCACATGTGGGAACACCACCCATCATATACATAGCAGATACTCATGTGACTCGGCCACTGTTGGCTACTTCATGCACTGAAGGCCAGGATGCCCTGAGGCATGGTTTATTGGCGAGACCATGCTGACTCCATGACAACGGATAAATGGACACCGCGCAACAATTGCCAGACAGGAATGTTCCCTCCCAGTCGGGGAACACTTCAGCAGTCAAGGACTTTCAGCTTCCGATCTTGCTCTTTATTGGAACCCATTGGCCTTGGAGTTTTGGTCAGGTATTTGTGGCTAGAGGGCACAGACATTGTGTATCCTGCCAGAGGAAGGTGCACCCTTCTTGGCTTGAGCTTTTGCAGGCAGAGTGGAATTGGAAGACCGACCCATTTCTGGAGTGTCCTTAGAGGAGGCTTCGGGAAGGGTTGGTGGTGGGTGGGTGGGTTTAACTGCACATGGTTCACTACTCCGGTAGGGTGCCTACTGACATCACCTTATCTTGTGAGGAAGGAGCACCTGGAGTGAGGTCAAGTTTCAATCCACCCCTGCCCAGTTCTCCCTGTCACCTTGTTTTTGGTGCTAAGCAATAATGATTGGAGAAGTGGGTGACAAGTTTTTAGATATGTCCATCAGGCCACAAGTGTGCTGGACCTGGCTCTCCATAGCAGTCCCCACCCTGACCACGGAGGCTCCAGATATTCTTATGCCTGATCTCATTGGCATTGGAGCTGTCCTACAACCTTGGTGTCAGTTGGACATACATCCCTACTGCACCTGTGTCTGCATGTGCATTTTTATGAAGTCAATTAATGACGCCATCAGGTCCTCTCCTGCCTAGGACTGAGCAGGTGTCTGGTCTCCGGCTGTCATCCAAGTGCCAGTGACCTGGTATGTTTCTCCCTTGGCCAGCTGGGGAAATACAGCACTGGGGTGCTCACTGCAGGTGCTCCTCACTCTAATCTCGCTAACCTGTCCACTGAGAGTTAAGTATCTGAGTTGATGGAGGATGCGGGGGCAGTCTTGTTGGTACATTCTCTGAGGCATCCTTGTTTCTTTTCTTCAGAGGTAGAATAAATGAATTAGTGAATCTGAGGTAGTAGAAAGAAGATGGTGGCACTTACCCTGTATAACTGAGAAGATTGTTGACTTTCCTACACTGCTAGGTGTTATTCTGGTCTGAGATTGCACTGACCTGAGTGGCAACCTCTGACAGGGTCTGGTGTCACGGATTTCTGTTAGACCTGGGTGAAGAATTACCCCGTCCACCAGGATCTCTGGGTTCTTGACCACAAAGCAGGGCAATAATTTCCCATTATCTGCCCTTTCGGGGATAAGTAAGTCAGACTGTGCAGGGTAGCTGTGGACTTGGAACACTTGATGCAGTGCACAATTGCTTTTTAAATAGAGCAGAATCCTGTAATGTCCTAGCAGCATCAAGTATTTCTGCCCACAATAAGTTGATGAATATGGCAAGGGGGTGCCTTAGGCATCTTGTACATGGGTAATGAGTTTGGGATGCCAGTGCATGAAACCCTCCATGTCAAGTAATAAATTGTGACTTCAAATCTCACCACAGACTTGAGTACAAATGAAAGAAACTCACCATTGTTACTCTGTTTTCCCTCTTTTATTTCCCCTCCTCCTCTTCTTCCTCCTCCTCCCCTCTTCTTTCTTCTTCCCCCTCCCCCCCCCCCCCACCCCAACCTCCTCTTCTCCCCCCGCACCTCCCTCTTACGTATACAACTGAATTAACTTATATATTTTATTTTTCATATCTTACATTTGGTAGTTTTGATTTTGAGTACCAAGTGTCTCCACTGTGCAATTGTCTACCACCCTTGTGTTGATTCCCCCCCCCCCCCTTTCCATTATTTTACCTTCCCAGATCCCCGTCCCCATTCCCCAGAATTAATTTCCCTCCAACAGTGATTCCTGAAAACATCCCCATCACCTCCCTTGAATTCCTTTGAGCTGAACCCCAGGACTGACCATGACCCATTCCATTGATCGATTTGGATGGATGGACAGCCCCAACTGTTGTCTGACCAGACCCCTTACTGATCTCTGTCCAGCTACTTGATTGATGTGCCATAACGCCTTGTTGCACTAGACCTGCAGGCCCACCAATTGATGTACACTCCTGAACCTAAGTGGTTGACAGATTGTGCCTAAGCCCCTGGACTGATAGTGAACACTGCCGTTAACTTACTCAGCGAGACCCCTTAATTGAAGGCTGTTTGACTTGATCTGACTGAGAACTATACCTGTAGACTCTGAAACACAGCCATTTGTTTGAAAGGCATGCAGTGTGCTTGCCACGTACACTGCTGGCACATGGTGCAGATGTGAGATTGACATAGCACAGTATGTACAACATGTCTAGTCCCTGTTGATTGACAAACATGATAAATTCTGTGCTGAAAGGCAAGACAGAGATTCTGTGAACATCCAAGTAGATACAAAGTGAGTGAGCACTATAGGTTCAAATGAGGATCCCTGAAGTGCATCTTGGGCCAATCTATGGGCTGTCCTGGCAGCAGCATAGCACTGTATTGTATGTGGATCAGAGATGTGCAATGAGATGCTGGGGGGGGAAGCAGTTGCTGTCCATGACTTGTGCCCCGAGATGTTAGTGACCGGTGTCCAAAATAGAAGTCCAGAGGAGCAGTCAGTGAGCTGGATGTGTCAGGTGCCTGCTCTGACATTCATGTTGGGAATTGTCACTTCTCTCACCTGATGGATAAAAGTGAGAATGGGCACCTGCATATCAATGAATTGAGACTCACTAAAAACACATGCTAATCCACGCAGATGAATGTTAATAGGCCTCTTCGCTGAATAGTGAAAATCTTGATACACCCTCAACATTTGGTTGGAGAGGTGGGCTTTTTGCATTCAGAACAGAGGATCTTCTTCCAGTCGATCTGGTTTTCACTGCGTTCTTCGCCAATGCCCATGTCATTCAGGTGGCTGGGATGATTCTATCCAATGAATTAAATTGGATTTATTTGAAATTAATCATTTAGCAAAGTTTTAAAAAGTTGATTAATAGGTTTAATCAGAATCATCTGCGTAAATATTTTGAGCTAGTTAGATAAATCGTTATAAAAAGTGATGTGTATATTAGAACACTTAAATCAAATTTTCTATCGACTTTACTTTCAACAAGATTTCACTTTGACTTTAGTTGTATCTGAGTTGTTTTAATATTAATTCATATTAAAACAATGAAAATATCAGATAAATCTTGTTTCAAAAGTGTAAACTTTGAACAATGAAAAACTGAGAAATTTTATGTGAGAGTAACATTATTTAAAAAGATTATAACTTGATTCCCTTTTAACACTTAAAAGATGCTTTTGATATGAACTTTCACTTCAAAAATGTACTTAGCTCATAAAATAGTTTTATATACATACATAGTCTCTAAAGCAGTTCAGTTCTGTACAGTAGCATATGGAGGGAGAAACAAACAAACATTGGAATTTGACTCTACCCAACAAGCAAACCAAAGGCATTTCTTACTTGTACAAGACTACATTTACATATATTTGAAGCACCTGGGGGGTGGTCCAATAACTGAATGGACTTCCACTTAGTGCAGCAGAAAGATTTCTTCAGATGGTGGTCTTTTCCCCACTGTGCCTTGTCGGCAGCTGCCCCAAACTTTAGTGCGTACGTCACCCCATAGTCCTGAATCTTGGAATGTGCTAGTCTGCAACACTCAGTCGAGGTCAACGCCTGGCTGTGGAAGACCAAGTTTCGCACAGACCAAAGAACGTCTTTCACTGAGTTTATGGGCCTCCAGGCACAGCCACTGTTTGTCCCAGGGTGCATTCTGGGGAACAGGCCATAGAGCACAGTCCTGCTCAGGAGAAACCGCAACAAAAACCACTGCTTCTTTCTCCAGACTTCCTTTCCAGAACGAGTTGAGTGACAGTCTCTGTAGCCCTTGCAGCCATTTGAGAGCAGCGTGAGGTGACACAGAGTCTGGGTGTACATGAAGCATCGCCCCAGGTAATGCCCATCTCACCATTAGCCAGCGATGTCTTGGTGCATGTTGGAACGTTCTGGTAATGAGGCATTTTGCCAAATGACTTTGACAGTGTACCTAGGGGTTTACCCGGCAGGATCCATCCTCTCCTTTTCCTGCAGGGTATCGAGGATGCTACGTGCTGACCACTTCTTGATGGACTTGTGATCAAAGATGTTTTTCTTTGCAAATATCTCCATGAAGGACAGGTGATAGGAATGGTCTAAATATTTGGAGCATTTTGTAGCAATGAGGCCAGACCCATCATGACATGGGGGACAGAACTTTTAGTATGTAGTGACTCTTGCTGTTTTCGTACCAGTTCTACACAGTTTGATGCAGCCACACCCAAAGGTGACTATCAGGGTAAGGGTGGCATTGGGAATGTTTTTCCCACCCTCCCTTCCCACCCCCAGCACCCACCACCACCACTTAATCCCGAGTTTTATACATGGTGTCCCTGCGGGCATGGGCCAACTTCACAGAACCTGCACCATTGTAGTCACCGGAGCTATCTTCCATTTCCTCCTTTTTGGTGTGAAGTATTTGAAAAATGAGAGTATGGTCCTTGATACTGTATTAGCTTTCTGGAGAATGCAATGGTTTGTCGTTCTCTTTTTTTTTCAATCGGGTCGACTGTTGCCTTGTATAGTTAAATGAAAGAAGGCTTGCTTCCTTGTTAATTGAATTCCTGACAGCTATTGTCTGGACTTTTGTCTAACCAGCCTTGTATAAGTGTCCTTACTTTTCCACCTTCCCCCTCAATAATAAATTATTGATGACAGTATTAACATTCCCTTCTTTGAATGGTAAACTATTATTGGAGAGGAGTGAAAAGAATGTGAGCTTGAGGGAGTAGCATTTGACCCAGTTCTTAAAATACAAACAATGCCTCCAGCCATAACGAGACAATAACTGCAGATCTGCCTGCTACCTTTCTTGATACGTGCTTCTAATCCTGGGTAGTTTATTTAGCAGTTATGGAAACTTAAAGATGAATTTGATTTTATTTTAAAATCTGGCTTTGGGTGCAAGGGGATGAAACTGCATGTTTCGCCTCCTTATTTGGTTGTCAGTAGAGATCACTCAAGGGGATGGATGTACGTATCGTGCTATGTCAACCTCACATTCTGCAGCATGTGCCTGCAGAATATATGTGGCAAACACACTGCATGTATTTCAAACAAATAGTCGTGTCTCAAAGTCTACAGGTTGTAGCCCTCAGGCAAGTCCAGGGAGAGAGAGCCTTCGATTAAGGATAACAAGGTGTGGATCAGGAAGGCTGACGTTTCACATCTGGACCCTTCTTCAGAAATGGGGGAGGGGAAGGGGACTCAAATAAATAAAGAGAGGGGGAGGCGATGATGGATTGGAGAGGCGAAGGGGCCTCCTTGACCTGTCTGTCTTCCCTCCCAACTGACCAATCCCCATCCCAACTCCCTATCTACACTCACATTTGCTGGCTCTATTCCCGCCTCCTTGACCTGTCCGTCTTCTCTCCACCTATCTGCTCCTTTATCCACTTTCCATCATCGCCTCCCCCTCTCTCTATTTATTTCAGAGTCCCCTTCCCCTCCCCCATTTCTGAAGAAGGGTCCAGACCCGAAACATCAGCTTTTCTGCTCCTCTGATGCTACCTGGCCTGCTGTGTTCATCCAGCACTACACCTTGTTATCTCGGACTCCAGCATTGGCAGTTCCTACTATCTCTTCAATTAGGGGTTTTGGCTCAGTAAGATGAGGGCAGTGCCCACTATCAATCGGGGGCTTGGACACAATTTGTCAACCACTTAGGTTCAGGAAGCCTATATCAGTACGGTCTGGGGAGTGGGCCTGCAGGTCTTGTACAGCCAGGAATTACAGTACGTCAGTCAAATAGCTGCACAGAGATCAGTAAGCAGTCTGGTCAGTCACTAGTTGGGAGTGTCAGTCTGTCCAAGTCAATCAATGGGATGGGTCATGGTCTGTCCTGGGGTTCAGATCAATGAAAGTCAAGGTAGTGTCCTCAGCAATCACTGCTGGGGCAGGGGAGTTAATTCTGTGGTTAATGGTGAGCTAAAACGAGTCATTGCACTGCTTGTCAGAAACAATTCCCAGGGTTAGATTCCATTTTGTTAGCATGTTTAATGAATGCTTATTCGTAAGTAAATATGTGAATGACTGACTGTGCTGATATCTGAAATGAACTGTGGATATCCTAGAGTTCCATTTCTAAACAGGAGTTTGTGCATTGTTCATGAGCTTTTCAACAGCTCTAGTAGTGATGAGTTACACCTTGGTTTTCAATCAAAAAGAAATCTCCTTCCTTTGTACAAACAGGTATTCAGGGTGCCACCAATATGAAATCTCCTGGATAAAGCCAAAAATGAACCAAGGCCAATGAAGGAAAAAATGATACCCCCTCATGCCCTGCAGATAATTAAAATCACTCAGATCACATGCATCAAATTTTACTTGTACAACCACGTACTTTTGACATGATGAAATTCATGTCCCAGTCAAGATAAGGTCCAGCTCTTTCCTGAAAGCATTGAGAGTTAGCCTGTAGTTCACTAGTCAGAAAAACATTCCAGTGTTTGAAAACCATTTAATTAAAACTACCTTTCAACCGAAAACATTACTGAAACTATTTAATAGGGGCCATGGCTCAATAACTTACATTTTATAAATAGCCCTATAGCCCTATGTTCCAGAGCGTGTTTAATTTCACATTTTTCTGGAGTCCACTGCATGTCAACAATGCAGATTCTCCTTTGTGTGAATCATGCATTGTTACATGATGCTCCAACAATATTTATATCCATCGTTGCCAACCTTCCAGAGTTGTTTGATCTTCTTGAACACAGCTACAAACAAATCTGGAAACAAATCATAGGGCCTATTTCCTTTGTAGAAATGTGTTTTGTATTTCATTTTATGTTGAATATTTTTCTTTTTTAATTATAAGAATATTGGGAATGGTGCAGTGCCATAGTGTTAATCATTCCAGTCGAGTAACCTGTGATTTGAATGTGTTGCAGGAACAGGCCCTGACACTAGAATATAGGAATTAGCCTTAAAATGGTTGTGACTACATTCTCCAAAAATACAGACAAATAGTAATATACTTGCATGGAATTTTTGAGTTAATTTTTGATCATAGCACTTCTAAAAATAGTGAGGAGTACATTTAAAACAAAAGACCAATTTTTAGCCCAATATGTGGAATCAAATTGGATTTTAAAAAGAGAGACTAAATTTACATAGCACCTTTCACAACCTCAGGGTTTCCCAGTGTGTTAAGACAATAAACTATAGTCAGTAGGATTTATGATGCCTCACCAACAATTAGAAAATGAAGGACCACTTCATCTGTTTTGGATTGGGATGATGGATAAGTATTCACTAGGATACTGGAGAGAACTTGCTTGCTGTTCCTTGAAATAACACCTTGGGATCTTTCATATGCATCTGAAAGGGCATGCTGTTTGCATCTAATTTGAAATATCTGACAATCTAAGACTCCATTAGTACTACACTTTTAGTGTTACCGCACAACATCAACTGCTTTTTGAGGTCACCACTAAACAGGAAAACTGTTGAGTGAAACCTGGGACAATTTCAAACGTTGTTCCACACTTTATGAATAATGAAAGCAGTGGACCAAATGAAGCAAGTGGAGTAGCTTCTCTAGCCTCTCGCCAAGGATCTTCCCCAGTCATTAGCTGCAATCCTTTGCCAAAATTTGCAACGTCTGTCTAAGGAATTGTTTGAAGAGTTAAAATCATGATGGTTACAGCTTCAGAAGCAGCTTGCAATCTGCTAAACAAACTCACCATTGATAAGTGTTGGTGTAAAGCCAACATTTCTGCTTAAACAAACGGTGAACACAGATTCCATTCCTGTTACTCAATCCTGGATTGTATCAAATCAGGTTCTATTTCAAGTGTGCTGACTGGCATTCTGTTCATAGTCACTAAAATGGGGCCAACTAAAATAAGGCCAAGGCACCTATCTTTCTGTGCCAATTGGAAAGTGAACACACTCATTGTTATGTGATTGGATGACTGATACCTCTCAAATGGTCTTCTCATCCCTGATATTTTTATAACTAATAAAATAAATTGAAACATCATAAACGTTCTGCTAAATGCTGTCAGCTGTATCTTGGGCTTTTTTTTTTAATTCCTGCAGCCATTTGGACAGTCTTGAAGGGTTAGTAACCCTAGAGTGTTGTAGCTTATGATTACTGATTTTCTGCTGTTGCATCAATCCTCTGTCATCTTATCCCTCTGGATTGAGGAGAACCTGCTTCCACTCTTATTGGTTGGGTTTTGAGATGGCAGATAAGTCCAATGCAAGATTTGTAGACTCTGCCATATGAGGGCAGGTGGTGCTTGAATGCTTGGATAAATGGGTGGTTTGGAGTTCTTTGTGCTCCTTCCATTGTCTCGACTTTGCTTCTACACATTCAGAATGAAACCTCTCAATGTGTTTGGTACCTTCATGAATGAACCTTCTTCTTTTTGATTTGCACCGATAGTCCTTACCTTGAAGACATTTGCAGTAGTCTCTTGACAAATGTCCAGATAATTTGTGTGGGTAAATATTTGCTAGCACTTCAAGACGTCTCCTACAACTTTTCAAATAGTGCCATTGCCCCAAGGTTGATTACATTTATTTTCAAAGTTATCATCTTTGTTTTCAAAGCCCACTGTGTCCTTGCCTTTTCCTCTATCGCTGCAACCTCCTTCAGGCCCACGTCCCTCAAAGAAATCTGTAATCCTTCAACTGTGTCCTCTTGTTCCATTCCTCATTTGCTTTTATCCCATCATTGGTGGCCTTGTCCTGAGTGCTGCAATTTCCTTCTTACTCTTCCCTCTCCTGCTCGTGTGCTCACATGCTCTCTCCCTCCTTTGCAAGTTCTCATAAAACCTACCCTTTGATCAAATCTTGTAGTCATTACATCCTAATACTTTTTTGTTTGGCTCTTTATTGGTTGATCTGATTTACAGTTAGTGAAATGCCTCTAATTTGGTTAAAGGTGCTATATAAATGTTAGTTCTTGGTGTCGTACTGATTTTAAAGCCTAATTAATTGCAAGGAGAGCTAATAGGTTTTCTTTCCAGTCTTTATTAATCTCTTTGCGATCTGAATCGCTCTTAATTTCAGTTGCAGGGATGAGGTAGTTCACAGCTTAGCCATTCTTCTCCTTTATATGGTGTTGTGTACATGGGTGAGTAACATACTCAAGTGCTGAGAGCCTCTGCTGAAACATTAGAAGTTAGACAAACTTTGGCGCTGTGCTAGGAACTTCTACACAGTTTGAATACAATAAATAGAAGCCATACATGAATAAAGACTCCTCAAACGATGTTTCCTCTAAGTCAGTGCTTCTCAAACTTTATTCTGCTATGTGACCCCATTTTAATGCCCCAGATTTTGCATAACCACAGATTGAGAATTTGGGTATAAGAAATTTTCTGAGCAGGGAATGGTTTGTGCAGTTGGGGGATGGGCTTTAGCTGTTAAGCTGTGGAGAGTGGAATGATTTCTGAGTAGGAGAGTGAGGTGGGCTTCAGCTGCTGAGTTGGTGGTGGGAGAGAGCAGTTGCCTGAGGTTCAATGTGGTGGAAAATGTTTAAACTGAAGGTTTACTAATATTTTTTTCGTAACAAGAATCACATCTGAAAATCTGTGCATTAATGTACAGCCTCCATTAAAGAAGTAAACCCAAGAATTTAAATGGACTTCATAGCTTTGAGTTGTTGCCATTGTTGCCTCAGAGCTTGCGACCCTAGAAGCTCCAACTGAGGAATAATGTATCACAGTTTGGGTAACCCTACTCTAAGCTGCGTCTTGGCTTGCCCATGCAGCAATCAGGAACACACATCACAGGGAACAGGCTGTGCACAAGAAAATGTCCATTTAGGATCTGCTTGATTAACCACTTGTATCTTGAAAGCACTGTGTAGTACAATGTACAGGTCATGCGTAGCAAATAGAGCCTTAGCTGAGAAATAGACCTTAACAAGGCAGCACTCCGTGTGTCTTTTTATTTCATGAGAAGTGGGTTTCATTAAAAAGGCCTGCATTTTTTTTTTGCTCTGTCCCCACCTACCCTTTAAAGGGTGGTGGAGATGCAATTTCTTGAACTGCAGCTGATATGTTGTAGGTACACCTAGGAATTTTTTTTTTGTCCCTTTGACAGTAATAGATATTGGCCAGGACCCGCCAAGAATTCTGCATTCCCTCAATGCTATCTTCTTGTTTCAGTACACTAAAATTTTCAACCAAAACCTTATTCAAGTCTCTAGATTTGAAATTCAATCCAGCACCTTCTGACTCGAGGTGAGATCTGTCACTAAGAAATAAGCCTTGGTATGGAAGGGTTTTAGCTTATTTTTTATGCTGTAGCACTGAATATCCGTGATTAATGGCTTCTGCTTTTTATGTGAAAATACCACTTCGCAATGAAATTCTACTTCTGACCAGTAACTACAAAAATACTGTAGCTAGGAGGGTTAGCGTGACCCTAGCACAATGCACTAGTACCTCATTACACCCGTGCATCCAAAGATGTTGGACCTTAGTTTCTATTGGTATTTTCTTTAATCAACCAGTTCAGACTGTTATAACACACCTCTTGTACAGATGGGACTTAAACGCAGACCACCTAGCCCAGAGGCAGGGACACTACCAGTATGCCATAAAAGCTCTTCCCTTGCATGTATCTGTCAACCACCTCTCTTAGGTGCAACTGTAGAACTAATTTGGTTTCCTTTTTTCTGAAACTGCCGTTTTGTATTTTTTGGTAGGGGTGCAGTAAATGTCACAACATCAGAAACGTTTGCACAAAAGGGCTTTTGATCTTGCATGTGGGTGAAACCAGTCCTGCTTCCAAGTAGTTCCATTGTATCTCCCTCCCAGTCCTCCTTTCAGCTAGTTTCTAGTTCTCCAGACTTTTAAAATAAATTAAAGCAGGACTTTGCAACTTTAGACAAATAAGTGGCTGAATCTGTTTCTAGGACTTCACTTTTTTTTCCCACTTTCCAACTAGCCCGTAATCGTGAGTTGTGTAATTTTTGTTTATGTAAGAAAATCATTACCAATTTAGTTGTTGAGGATAATATCAATTCAATCCAGTCAACCCTTTAGTAAAATAGGCCTCAGGCAGTTTTGATGACTTGTTCAACAGCAAAAGCAATATTATGCTATTGGATTTTCTAAATCCTCATTAAACAAAGGGGTGTAGTTTGAAAAAGGTGGGCTATGATATTATAACTCTGTCTCTAACTTGGGCTGTCTAAGACTCCACATCCTTACCAAATTGTAGCTTTTTAATTAAATGGCAAAAAGGGATCCGCAACACTAGGAATGGAAGATGAGGGATTATTTATGACCTGGTATGTGATGGGCTATACCATATTAACTGGTCTAGGTACAATATGTGAAGTGAAGCACTAGTGACATTGGAGCTTGCAGACTGTCGCACTTTTTTTTCCATGATGTACAATGTCCCCGTTTGGCATGGTAATGCTTCAGTTGAGAAACTGGACTTGTGGTCGTGTGGCCTGGACCGCTAACACAGCACTGGGACAGGACGTTGGCAGAATGGTTTTTTTAAAAAAAAAAACCAATTTGGCACCAGCGGCTTATGTATCTGCCTGCTATCTGCATCTCTGACTTTTTCAAGGACAGAAATGAGGGCATGGGACAAGTGGAAAAGTGAAGTCATCCATCTCATTGGATCTGTTGAAGTTGTTAGGGAACTTGTTAAGAGCTTGCCTTTTGGCTTTTCGAGATTTCCTTAGGACTGGGTGGCCGTTGGGAGTTCTCTGAAGCTGATTTCCTGCAAGCTGGCAGGAACAGAAACAGCACTACTGAAACAGTGTTATTGTTGGGAAGAAGTGAAAGGTTTGATTCAAGAAAAGATTGCTAGAGTCCTCACCAGTATCTTGCCCAAGATTTATCTCTCAACTGCAATCAAGACAAATGCCAAGATCAAGGTAGTTATTGTCATGTTGTTGGTTTTAGGATCTTTTCTATTCTTGTGATGTAGGTGATGGCCATCCTTAAATTGACCTTGAGAAAGATAGTGGTGAGCTGCCATCTTGAACTATCACGGTCCATGTGGTATAGGTACACCCACAGTGCTCTCAGGAAGGAAGTTCAAAGACTTGACTTAGTGAAAGTGAAGGATCAGCATTATGGTTCCAAGTCAGAATACACAGTGACTTGGAGGGGAACTTGCAGATGGTGGTGTTCACTTATGTCTGCTCCCCTTGTCCCTCCAGATGGTAGAGGTCCCAGGTTTGCAAATTACTGTCAAAGCAATCTTGATGATTTGCTGCAGTGCACCTTGTAAATGGACAGATTGCTGCCACTTTGGGTCTGAATAAATGAAGTGAATTTTTTGAGTTGGTGATTAGGGTTCAATTCTATCGTATTCCTGACATCTACCTTTTAAACATGGTGGGCAACCTTTGTGAAGTCAGGTGGTGAGTTACTAGCTACAAAATTGGGAGAAATTATGGAAGAAATTGCAGGTCCCTGAGATTTATCCACCTTTGTTTACAAGACCTCCAGCGCTTCCTCTTCTTAATGTAAACTGTTTTCAAGTCATCAATATTCATTTCCCTGAGTTCTCTAGCATCAATTTCTTTCTCCACAGTAAAATCTGATGTGAAGTATTCATTTAATATCTCTCCCATCTCCTGAGGTTCAACACCAAGATGAATTTGTTGACCTTTTAAGTTGATCTTTAAGGTGCTCTACTCGTGCTTGAGTTGCTGTTTCACTCTTAATATACTTGTAGAATCTCTTTGGAGTATCCTTAACCTTATCTGTCAAGACTGTTTAATATCCTCTCTTTGCCTTCTCGATTTCCCTCTTAAGAATGCCCCTGCACTCTTTATGCTGTTAAAGTTCACTTTGATCCCAGTTGTCTATATCGAAGATGTGATTTTTTTTTTTTAATACTTGACTAGAGTCTCAATATCGTTAATCATCCATTGTTCCATAATCTTACCACCCAATTCCCATTGACTTCAGAGATAACAAGGTGTAGAGCTGGATGAACACAGCAGGCCAAGCAGCATCATAGGAGCAGGAAGGCTGACGTTTCGGGCCTAGACCCTTCATCAGAAAAAATTTTTTCTGATGAAGGG
>NC_063340.1:18729009-18754136 GCF_021869965.1 Rhincodon typus
TTTCTGATGAAGGGTCTAGGCCCGAAACGTCAGCCTTCCTGCTCCTATGATGCTGCTTGGCCTGCTGTGTTCATCCAGCTCTACACCTTGTTATCTCAGATTCTCCAGCATCTGCAGTTCCTACTATCTCTCCCATTGACTTCAGTCGATTTAGATGCCTGGCTGTGTGCAAATTGCCAGCTGCTTTGTCTGCAATATCACAGTGACGATGATGTGAAAATAGATTAGTTACAAAGTGCTTTGAGAAGCCCTGAGGTTGAGAAACTTATTATTATCAATGTACATTCCTTGAAAGATGTCCTATAAATAAATTATTTCAATTTTTTCTCATGTAGTATTTTGATGTGAAATTGTACCTCGTTGCAAATTACTGCAGAAGTATTTTTGTTAGAACAGTTGCAGTTGGCAATGGAAGAGTTGCTTTGTTGGCACCATAACCTGATAAGAAGAAACAAAACTGTTGGTACATGATAACTTAATATCTCATCTGAAGAATAGTACCTCCCCTTCCTCAGTAATACATTGGGAGTATATATTAACCGCTTGAGTTTCTGCCACGGGACCTGAATCCATAATCTTCTGCATCTGAGGAAGGAGTGCTATCAACTTAGCCACTACTAAGATAAGAAGGTAATAGCGTTTATGAGGGTTTTTCTTTTTCTGCATTGAAATTATGATCAATTTTTGGTGGTCTTAAATGGAGAACATCTGTGTGTTTTGTTTTAATAGTTAATGTTGGTGATTACATCCAAGCTGTGTTGGATCGAAACCTGGCTGAGAATATATCCCGAGTGTTGTACCCCAATGACAATGTAAGCATGCCATCCACTACCTTTTATAAAACTTCTACTTTTAACAGTTTGTTCCAAACTTTACTGTACACCCCAACTCCATTTCCTCTAAACAATGAGCAAAATTTGTTTCTTGTCACAAGTGTTTAACCCACTGAGAGAGATCCAGTGGGAGCCCCTGCTGACAGTGCTGTGTGGAAGGCCTGACACTATTTAAGTGCAATCAGGAACTTAACTGGACAATATTGGAACTAATGTTCGCCAACACCAACGATAGTAGAAATCCCACACCGAGAAGCTGCCAGCTAATCAGGGGCCATCAGCTTACCAATGCTGGCAGCACCATTGGGAACAATGGCTGTTGCTGCCTATATGTTCTGTGTTCTTCAACGAGGATAACCGCTGGAGTTCCGGAAATAGCTGAGTGTGGGCAGGGGTTGGCTTGGAAGCAGCAGCAGGAGGGTGACTAGTTTTGATGTTTGTGGGGTAATCACCTTTTAGGTGGCTTATTAATTCATCTATTTGACATTCTGCTGTCAGCAGTTATGATGACCGTGTTGGGTCCCTCCTACCCCCTAGTAATTGAAGTGAAGTGAATAGCATCAATGCATTTAAAGGGAGGCTAGCTAAGCATCTTTAAAGAGGAAGGAATTGGAGAATATGCTCGTAGTGTTAACTGAAGGAGAGCAAGAAGGGTATCATGTTGTGCATAAACCAAAACCTAGAACAGTCAGGATGAATAATATGTTTGCCTTGCACTTCACTTAATTCTAAGGAACTGAGTGGACATTTAGTGATGGCCCGTCCTTGTGTACAAGGAACACATGCTGATCTTCTGTGGTGGCCTTCTTGGAAAGTTTGGCCTTGGCACTTGAGGAAAGCAGTCAAAATAGGTGTGACCTCAGGTCTGTTAACATAGGTCACAGTAGTATCCCGATTATATCATTGGATTTATAACCTGGGTGCCTGAATTGGTGATGTGGCGAGAGTTAGAGAGCTTGAATTCTGGTTTTAAAATCCTGAACTGAAAAGATCAGATCAGTAGTGGTGTTAGAGAACATACTAGTCCCAATATTGTGACCTTGGATCAATTTTACAATTTAAATCTCACTGGGGAGAAAAGGAATGCAACCCATCCTTTTTTTCCTCAAAGAAAATACTGCGAGTGAATGTCACAGACGTTTAGTATTTTGAAAGGCTTTGACAACTAGGATTCAAGTGAGCTTTTCTACTGTGTACGGAATTTCAGAATTGGGGTCATATTTATAAACTAAGAACAACAAAATGCAAGAGGGAATTTCTTTTTAACCAAAGGGGTAGTAGGTGATAAGTTTTTGGAACAAATTACTACCATCAGAGATGGAACAAGAAGTTTCAAGAAGTAGCTGGATGTTTTCACGTGAATGAGTGAAATTCAGGCTCACGAGAAATTCACCAAAGAAGTTGCCTGAGTAGAGGGGTTAGAGATGCCAAAGATCATTTCCTGTATGAAATGATTATCATGTAATATGTGAAGGTGCTTCAGAGTCACCCACGCCTCTTGAGCAACTCCCACCCACAATGATTGAGTCCATGTTATGTGGCAAGACTATGTAGTTGTTGAATTGCATTTGCTTACATTGTTATTGACTTTGTGACAGAAAGTTTTATGACTCTTAAAATTGTCAACCATTTAGTTCTTTGAAGGTAAAGAGCTCCGTTTAAAACAAGAATACTTTGTGGTAGCAGCCTCGCTCCAGGACATAATCCGTCGCTTCAAGTCTTCAAAGTTTGGTTGTCGGGATCCAGTCCGCACTTCATTTGAAACTTTCCCAGACAAGGTAAGTTGCCCAAGGCTGAAGACTTAACAGAATTTAATCGGAGCACAATCCAACTAGGAAGGAGGAATTGCTGGATCTGTTGCTGAGGATTGAGGTGGATCAGGTGGATCAAGTGTCAGTGTGGAAGTATTTGAGTAAGAGGGATCATATATCTTATTGCAAGGTATAGATTCATTATTTAGAACAGCAAGAAGTTATCTAAAATAAAATTTCCAAGTTGGAAAAAGGTTAATTTCAAAAAGATGAGTGAATTGAGCCAGAGTGAAATATAATCAAAGACCAACAGACAATGAGTAATCTTTAAGGAGATCTTTCACCTACAAGAGATTGTTTAAGGAATGCATACCGCGTGTGCTCAATAGGTTTGTCCCTAGCAGGCAGGGAAGATACGGTCGAGTGAGGGAGCCTTGGTTCTCGAGAGAGGTCGAACGACTAGTTAAGAGAAAGAAGGATGCTTATGTAAGGTTTAGGAAACAAGGATCGGAAAAGGCTCTAGAGGGATACAAGTTAGCCAGAAAAGAGCTGAAGAAAGGGCTTAGGAGAGCTATAAGGGGGCATGAGAAAACCTTTGCAGATAGGATCAAGGAAAACTCCAAGGCTTTTTACACGTATGTGAGGAATAAGAGAATGACCAGAGAAAGGGTAGGGCCGATCAAGGATTGTAAAGGGAATTTGTGCACAGAGCCTAAAGAGATAGGAGAGGTCCTTAATGAATACTTTACTTCGGTATTCACAACTGAGAGGGACCTAGTTGTGGGGGAGGACAGTGTGAAACAGGCTGGTAGGCTAGAGGAGATGGATGTTAGTGAGGAAGATGTACTAGGAATTTTGAGGAACTTGAAGATAGATAAGTCCCCCAGGCCTGATGGGAGTTATCCAAGGATTCTATGGGAAGCGAGGGAAGAGATTGCAGGACCTTTGGCAATGATCTTTTCGTCCTCACTGTCCACGGGTATAGTGCCAGAAGATTGGAGAGTGGCAAACGTCATTCCCCTGTTCAAAAAAGGAATAGGGAAATTATAGGCCAGTTAGTCTTACTTCAGTGGTGGGCAAATTATTCGAAAGGGCTCTGAGAGATAGGATTTATGATCACTTGGATAGGCACAGTTTGATTCGTGATAGTCGGCATGGATTTGTGAGGGTTAGATCATGCCTCACAAACCTTATTGAATTCTTTGAAGAGGTGACCAAACACGTGGATGAAGGTAGAGCAGTTGATGTGGTATACATGGAACTAAGTAAGGCATTTGATAAGGTTCCCCATGGTAGGCTCACGCAGAAAGTAAGGAGGCATGGGATAGCGAGAAATGTGGCAGATTGGATTCAGAATTGGCTGAGCCTTGGAAGACAAAGGGTGGTAGTGGACGGAAAATATTCAACATGGTGCTCAGTTACGAGTGGTGTACCACAAGGATCTATTCTGGGTCCTCTTCTGTTTGTGATTTTTGTAAATGATTTGGATGTAGGAGTGGAAGTAAATTTGTAAGTTCGCGGATGATATGAAGGTCGGTCGAGTTTTGGATAGTGTGGAGGGCTGTTCTAGGTTACAAAGGGACATTGAGAGGATGCAGAGCTGGGCTGAGAAGTGGCAGATGGAGATTAACCCTGAAAAGCGTGAGGGGATTCATTTTGGAAGGACAAACTTGAAAGCAGAATACAGGGTTAACGGAAAGATTCTTGGCAGTGTGGAGGAGCAGAGGGATCTCAGGGTTCATGTCCACAGTTCCCTGAAAGCTGCCATCCAGGTGGATAGATTTGTTAAGGCGTATGGTGTGTTAGCTTTCATTAATAGAGGTCTTACGAGGAAAGGTTGAGAGCTAGGGCTTTTCTCTTTACAACGACGAAGGATGAGAGGTGACTTGATAGAGGTGTACAAAATGATCAGAGGTATAGATAGAGTAGACAGCCAGAGACTTTTTTTTTTCCGAGGTAGCTATTACGAGGGGGCATAGTTTTAAAGTGAGTGGAGGTAGATATAGGGGAGACATCAGAGGTAGGTTCTTTACTCCGAGAGTGGTAGGGGCGTAGAATGCATTGCTGGAGAGGCTAGTGGAGTCGGCCTCATTAGGGGCATTTAAGCAGCTATTAGATAGGCATATGGATAACAGTATAAAGTAGGGGTGGAGGTTAGATAGACCTTGGGTTTAGGGTAAAAGTTTGGCACAACATCATGGGCTGAAGGGCCTGTACTGTTCTATGTACAAGCTGGGTATATCCCAATAAGGGAAAAGTAGGGAAATTCATTGGAAATCCAATGAATGAGGCTCTTTTCCATAAGAGCTCAGATTCAGATGAGTTCTTTTTCCCAAGGCAGGAGCTTCAGAATTCCTTTTAAAGTTGATAAAGATGCAGCAGTATGAAGCTACACAGAGACTTGGTCCGCTTTTCAGTTAGATACAAAATTTCTTTTACAACTGCAATTCAAGGAGGCTTACTTGGACTTGAGGCAGGCTTAGCTAAGCTTGAAGTCTGGTAATGGTGTTACACGTTACGTTGTCTGTATATTTGACTCCATGTTAATAGCAGATTTGATTCTTAGAAGACATGGCAATGACTTCCAAAATATATAATTAATGCTTTTCAAAGACCGGAGGAGTTTTGATCATGCAACAAGATTCCTACATGAGCCACTTTAGTTAATGGGGAAATTTGTATGCATCTGGTCACAATCGTGTTCCTTGTTTTTAAAAATAAAGAAAAATAGATGTTTATCCATTGGCCACTTTTCAGGCGTAGTGAGTTTTGTTAGCTCTTTGTTTGCTAGACCCTACTGGGGAGTCCTTTCATCTACTGTTCTTTTTTAGGTTTGTTGACTGCAAACTTCACCAAGGGTATGAGTTTTCTCCTGTTGGTTACATTGCCTGGAAAGTTCCAGTCAGCAATTAACTTGCATCTTTGACAGTGGTTATGTTTTGGTCTGGCAAAATCCAATTAAAAATTTAAATAAAGCATTGCTTTTAAAACAAATTATGACTTCTCTTCATATCTTATCAGTTTGACAAGTGCAAAAACAAGGTAGTTATACTGAACCTTTATAAACCTTTGATAAGGTCTCAACTAGAGTATTGCAACTAGTTCTAGTCAGTGCATAATAGGGAGGATGTGAGGTCCTTGAAAAGAACTGAGGAGATTTATTATAATGATTCCAGGAATGAGGGATTTGGATTGGAGAAAGAGCAGGGAGTTTTAGAGAAGATTCAGTAGGGTTTTACAAGATTGAGTTGTTTACAAGAAACAGACCAAGAACATCGGTTCCTTTGTCTGTCTGACTGACTTCAGGCTTTGGACAAGGAATGTGAGGAAGATAATTTTTATGCAGTAAATAGTAATGACCTGGAACTTGCTGTACGAGTGTTGTGCAGCAGAGGTGGCCAATGAGTCCAAAAGAAAATTGGATGGGTCCTTGAAGGAAATGAACTTGCATGGCTGTCGGGATAGAGTGGGGCGGGGCAGGATTTAAGGGACTAAATGGATAGCGGCGCTATTGTGGCTTAATGCCCCAGGCTATCTGTTTCTGTTTTGTATGTTGATAAGCTTTTCATTGCTAGAAATTTATCAAGGGATATGGGGAAATGGCATTGAGGTAGGAGAACAGTCAGGATCTGGTTTGAATTTGGAACAGGCTCAGGGACAAAATAATCTCCTCGTTATCATAATTCTGGTCTTTTCTCCCTTTCTATCTGTCTTTTCAGTGCCTGTTTCTTTCATTGTCTCACATTGCAGTTAGTGGAGCACATTTAATGTCTGATAGTTTGAAAAAAAATAGCTGCACTGGTGCAGTGGTGACTCAGCATGTCAAACAGATTGCATAAATAAGCAATTGTTTCAAAACTGCAATCAATGAATTCAGAATGTTAATGAGGCCGGTTGCTGTGCCAAGCAGAAAGAGCAGATTAAATTACTGAGAGTTCTGAGAAATGCACCTGCAGTTGGCAGCTAGAGTATAGAACATTGAATCACAGAATATTTACACCTCAGAAGGAGATAATTCAACCTATTTTGTGCATGCTGTCCTTCTGCAAGATCAACTGAGTCTAACTCCTCTACCTTTTCCTTGCAGCCCTGTACATTTGTTCTCTTCAGAGAAATGTCCAGTTTTTTTTTAAGAAAGCCATGATTGAATCCATCACCAACACGCACAGGCAAAACATTCCGTATCCTGACCACTGACTGCTTGGAAAAGTTGTTCTCAATGTCATCATTACTACTTTTGCTTAGCATCCTAAATTGGTTCTGGTTCTCAACTTTTCTACTAGTTTCTTTTGTTTGTATCTACTTTGTCCAGACAGCTCATGATTTTTGGTGCCTCTATCAACTCTCCTTTTTAATCTTCTTTTTTCCAAGGAAAACTGTTCCAGCTTCAATTTATCCATGTGACAGAGGCTCTTCATCCATGGAACCTTTCTCATGAATCTTTTCTACACCCTCTGTAATGCCTTCACTCTCCTCCTGAAGCATGGAAGGCTGAGATAATGTTTATACGTATTTATCCTACGTTCCTTACAGAGAGGTTCCTTACGTGCAGCACGGAAACAGACCCTTTGGTCCAACCAGTCCATGCTGAACATAATCTCAAACTAAACTAGTCCCACCTTCCTGCTCCTGGTCCATATCCTTCCAAACCTTTCCTATTCATGTACTAACCTAAGTGTCTTTTAAAAGTTGTGACTGTGCCTGTGCCTGTGTCCACCACTTCCTCAGGAAGGTCATTCCACATGTCAACCACCGTCTGTTTTTTTAAAAAAAAAAAAATTGCCCTTCATGTCTTTTTTAAATCTGTCCCCTCTCATCTTAGAAATATAGCCCCAATTCTTGAAATCTCCCATCCTACAGAAAAGACACATACCGTTAACCCTGTCTGTAGCCCTCATGATTTTATAAACCTCTACAAGCTAACCTCTCAACCTCCTACGTGCCTGTGGAAAAGTCCCAGCCTATCCAGCCTTTCTTTATAACTCAAACCTTCCATACCTGGCATCATCCTAGTAAATCTCTTCTGAACCTTTTCAAGCTTAATAATATCCTTCCTAAAACAGGACAACCAGAACTGGACACTGTATTCCAGAACAGGCCTTACCAATGTTCTGTACAACCTCAACATGATGTCCCCACTCCTATACTTTACATGTATACTCTGTGTTTCTACTTTAAAGTCTAGGATCTCATAGTTTATTAGCCAGTTTCTTAATCTGTCTGACCACCTTCAGTACTTGGTGCATACATAGCCATAGGTCCCTCTACTTCCACACCCCATTTAGAATTGTGCCCTTTTTGAATCCTCTCTCCTCATTCTTAGCAAAACTGGTCGCTACACTTCTTACTTCACTGAGTGTGAGCACAGACTATGCTTGTGTCTCTGATTTAGATCATGAAACTATAACCTTCAGACTGACGGGAAGGCACTACCTACTACTGTGCCACAGAATAATAACAAAATTCCCTGCGTACAAGCAGAGGAAATAAAGCTTTCAACTTGAGTGAGAAAATGAACATTCATCCTATTGTCAATTTATGGGCAGTACTGGACTCGAACTTGGAATGTTGCTTTTATAACCTGTGTGTTGCTGTTGCTCAGACTTTGTGCTCTTCCCAATTTTTGAGTAAGCCTGATAAGCTTATTGATGTATTAAAGTTGATGTTCCTTTGTTCCCAGGTTGCCATTCAGCTCAATGACACCCATCCTGCCCTGGCCATTCCTGAACTGATGAGAATTCTAATAGATGTTGAGAAGCTTGATTGGGAAAAGGTACGGGTTTGACTAGTCATTTCCCTTTACCATTTGCAAATAAATTCCTTTAATGTAGAAAACACTCAAAGATTCTTGACAAGAATATTTTCTGTCAAAATTTGAAAGACGGCACTGAGCCACAAAGATACGTTTGACCAGATCACCAAAGCCAGATATATTTAATGACCCACAGGATTATTTCAGATTGAGATGCTGACTGTTCATCCTATAGGATCTTTTATGTCTGTATAGGAATGTTAAAAGCAAAACTTGGTCCAACAAGAAACTATTTAATTATATAAACTGAGTCTGACTGTGCCCTTGTCTGTCACTGAATATCTCCTGCACAGTCTGTTGTGGCAGATGTCTTTCCATTTCACCTGCGTCCACAGCAGGGAGGCTTACTCTCAGTTATGCCCTTGCATTAAAGACTTTCCTGCCTTTAAGCAGCTGGTTTTTTGGCTAGTACAGCACAGTTGGGTCATAAATGTTCTTGGTAGAATGCAGGTTTCATTCCACATGGTCTGGACTACTTGTAATTCTAAATCCATACCGATGTGGTATAGTCTTTGAAGTATTCTAGCAAGCCACTCGGATCTATAAAGCTTCTTCAAGGCCACTAAGGACGACCAGTAAGTACTAGCCTTGCCTGTGCTGTGTGTACTTCCTTAGACTGAATAATTTAAAAACAGCTATTCAAAGCAGAATGTTTAAATTAATCGGAAATTGAAAATTTAACTGCCATAAATAGCAGTCTGAAATAGTTTTATCTATTTTTGTTCAAGAAGGGCGGAAGGTCAACAGCACACTGAGGAAGCACAGTATCATCTTATCTGGCAGAAACTATTTGAATTGAGACAGGAGGAGAGAAAGCAATCCAGTAATAATTTATATCAGGAAAACCTTTTAGATTGAGACTTCTGTTTGAATGTTGGCTGTCTTTAATCTACAAATATTCTCTACAAAGTTCCTGTTCATTCTTCAGGTCCAAGGATTACAGGAAAAGTTGGCATTTATTGTTCATTTCTTGTTATCCTGAAAAAGTGATGGTGAGAGATAGTAGGAACTGCAGATGCTGGAGAATCCGAGACAACCAGGTGCAGGGCTGGATGAACACAGCAGGCCAAGCAGCATCATAGGAGCAGAGAGGCTGTCGGAGCTTTCATCTTAAACTGCTGCTGTCTGTGTTGGGTATAGGTTTGATACAACGGAGTGACTTACTAGGCCACTTGAGAGGGCAGTTAAAGGTCAGCCACATTGCTGTGGATAGGAACAGCAGGCTTCCTTCCCAAAAGGACTATTAGCTTGGCCTGCTGTGTTCATCCAGCCCTGCACCTTGTTGTCTCGGATTCTCCAGCATCTGCAGTTTCTACTATCTCCTATTAGTTAACAGTTGGGTTTCACTGGCCTACAACCAGCTGCTTAAAGCAAGTAAGATGTTCACCCAGATTAATGATTCTAAAATAATGCAACTTAACTGCAGAGGTGATTTCATGTTGTCATTTGTGATTAACTGTTAATGGTTTCCAACTACTTCAGAGATGCTGTTAATTCTCCTTTTTTGTTGAAAGTGGACTACTTGGATCTGGGATCTATTCAAATGGTTGCCTAAAATACCATTTACAGTCAAACCACTGAATATATACAAAGACCAAAGTCCACATAGTCCATTTGGTTTGCCTTCTACTATCCCGGTAGATTGGCCAATCATGGCAAGCAATAGTTATCAATTAGTCCACAACAGGCCTAGACATAAGATAATTAAAAATACCAGTAGTGGTAAACTGTGGGAACCATAGAACCACAATTACCTGAATCATCAAAACACGTTATATTTTCGTCTCAAATTATTCTTGCACTGTTATTGTGTCTCAAATTACTCTTGTCCTGTATATCTTTTTTTTGGTATTTCTTCTTGAAAGGCTTGGGATATAACAAAACAGACCTGTGCTTATACCAACCACACGGTGCTACCTGAAGCTCTAGAACGCTGGCCTGTTCAGATGTTTGAACGTCTTCTGCCAAGACACCTGCAAATAATTTATGAAATCAACCAGAAACATTTGGACGTAAGAAATATTTTTGCACAATTTTGCGTGTTGTTTCTCACTTTCTCTTGCTTCCTTCAGTGAGCTCTTTATTTCGGTTTTCCATTGCCTCGAATGAGGGGATTGTCATATGATGAGAAACTGAGTAAATTGGATCCATATTTTCTGCAGTTTAGAGGAATAGGAGGTGAATGCATTGAAACAATGCGAGATTCTGAAGGGGTGTGACAAGGTAAATACTGAGGGGTTATTTGCAATAGCTAGGGAATCAAAACACAAGGATACGAGCCATTATGATAAGGTTATGATCATTCGGAGCTAAGTAGAAATTTCTTAACCTAAAGGTTGTAAGCCTTGAAATTTTCTACCACAGAACGTTATATGTCCTTGTTGAATATATTTAAAGCTGGAACAGGCATTTTTTTTTTGGTGTTTTGAGGGATATGGCAGCAGGCGGAAAAGTGAATTTAAAGCCCATGATCGAATTAAATGGTGGAGTAGCCTTGACAAGCCCATGATCGACTAAATGGTGGAGCTGTTTGGCCTTGACTTATTTCTTGTGTTTTCTGCAGCCTTCAGACTTTTAAAACCTAGGTTTGGCTTACCCTGAATAATGACTTCATAATATATTTACTTTCTTCAAATTGAAGGTATTCTGCACAATGAACCTTGAAGAATAGGTTTGGGCAATTCAGCCAGTTGAATCTGTTCTGCTATTCAATTAGATTATGACTGATCCCAATTTCACCTTATACCTTTGCTCCATATATGCCTCAAATCTTTTAACTTGCAAAATTATTGGGCAGATCAGGTCTCTGGATCATCGGACGTATGATTGAAGAGGCATGTTCGGACCATGCAGAAGTCCTGACGTGCACCAATGTCGGAATTTAAATTTCTGGCACTCATTCCTCTATTCCCCAGGCCCCTATGTGAAGGTCTCCAGCTCTGTGCTAGGAGATTTTAAGCAGTTAAGTAGTATATGCCTGGACAGTTACAAGGAAATGTTGGCCAGATTAGAACCTAGTCTAACATCTAGGCATCTTCACAACTGATCAGCCCTGACCTGACCTGTCTAACCCTGAGTTAACCTGAGTACCTCGTTATTTGACTGCCCTGACTACTCCCTACAACCATGTCCTCTTCGACCATGCAACCCAGTCTGACTGACCCTGACTACCTGGTAACCCACTGACCACCTTACTACCTTTCCAACTTCACCGGCAACCACCCAACTAACCTTGCACTGACTACCTCCCTAGCCATCCCCCCAATTATTTGACTAACCAAACAGATCTATGCCCATGACCACTAAAACTATACCCGCATCGAGCCAGTACCCACCTACCATCTCATCCACTTAAGCATCTGATCCACTCACCCGTTCACTAGCATTCAAAGACTATACTTCTCAACTTAACTATACAGAAACTAGTGCCATAAAAGACTAAAACAATACTGGATCAGAACTGTGACTCTTTTAAACATAACCCAGTAAATTGCAGTGTTCTGGTTGATCAGCATCGCAGGCACCAGTTCTAGTGCTGATCAAAAACAAAGGAGCCCTTATTTATAGCTGAGAGAAAACCTGTGCTGTTGAAGCTTTTCGTCTTGCGTTCAGCAAGGCAAACTCGAGAATACCAAAATTTCAAATTATTATGGATCAGACCAAACCCCTTCAGAATATATAGTCTAGACCCTAACCTTTTCTTATTTAAAGGTAAAGGGAAGGTGTTGCATTCCAGATGCAATTTGGTTAGTCAAACTACTAGATTTGAAGCAAAACACACCTTTCTTTTGTATTTTAACTATAGTGTATGAATAAAGAAGGAATTGGCAGAAATTAACTCTACTGGAAAACTTAATAGAATAATAGATTATTTAACTGCTCAACAGTAACTGTTTTAATATAGTAATGTCTCATAAACATATCCTTTTTGACAAAGGCAAGTGTCTCTCAGGAAATTGTCTAGTTCAGGAGGAAAACAACCAGAGAAAATTCGGAGAGGGAGAGATGTACTTCAGCTTCCACCTAGCTTCAAGACCGCAGCAACAACTGCTGAAAAACTAAAACTAAAAATCCTGCTTCTATGGGAGCTTGCCCCACCCATTCAGGCTGCTTCTGTTGTTCCAACTTTTTTAAAAAAAAAAAACCCAAAGTCTCACAGGCTGTTTACTTTATTGGCTTTCAGTAGGCAGCTCGGTGTCTCTGCCTTAAAACCCCTCTTCTAAGAAAAAAGGACAGTATACACCTCTTAAAGCCATAATATCATAAAATGGGGAAATCACTACGCCAGAAGGGGGTTTTGATATGTTGTCAAATCCACTCTGATTGAGGTGTTTCCATGGAGAATGCACTAGGGAACATTGTATCCCATACTTTTGTTTAATTTTTTTTTTTAAAAATACATATTCCTTTTATCTGCAGAGAGCAGAATTTGAAAATTCCTGGTGTCCCCTAACTTGTATATTTTGGAGGAAGAACAATCCTGGTTCTCTATTTTTAGGAAAAGTGAAACACACAAGGGAAAAATAAATTTGGATTTTGAAAGCTTTGCACAAAATAAATTTGTGCTTCAATTTTTTATGTTTCATATTTGAGGTTCTTAAATTAAGTAATTACTCCAGCTCAACATTTCCTTCTAAAAATTCAGCAGTCATTCTGCCATTGCAGGTGGAACATCATTCTATGTCTTACTTTAGGAAGAACATATGATACCCAGAATTGGACTCTTACATACTTAAGCCAATGTCATTTTAGCACAACTTGCCTGCTTTTGTACTCCGTGCTTCTACTCATAAAACACAGGATTCCATGAACTTTGCTGTCCTGTCCTACTGACTTCAAAGTTTCGTGCAAAAACATCCCCTTTATTTCTTTTTTTTATTAACCTATTTTTCTAACTAACCTGTTCAGAGATGTAGTTGCATACCACAGAGCGGTGGACCTTGATCTTGGGTCTTTTGGTCCAGGGGTAGGCATACTACCTCTGCACTGCATGAGACCCTCCATTCAGCTTGGACGATTTTTCATTTTACTGAGGCACAGTGTAGCCATTTTCAATCTGTGCTCGGATGTGTTATAATACACCACTGGAGCAGGCGGGTCTCCTGGCTCAAAGATAGGGGCACTACCACTGCAACACAGAAACTTCTATTGTCTCTTTCCATTCTTCGTTCCAAAATGTATCACCTGTGCTGAATTTCATCTGTTATGTATCTATCACCAATCCATTACCAATCTTCCCTAATGTTTACTATGTTATAAGTTTCATGTTGTCCAAAAATTTTAAAATTGTAACATGTAATCCGAGGACCAAGTCATTCGTGTATATCAAAAATAGTTGTCCTGGTACAGAATCATGGGACTACCATTGTAGTCTGAAGAACAGTTATTCACCACAGCAGTTTGCTATTTATTCCTTGGGCAAATTTGTATTGTTGCTGTGTATGTTTCTTATCCTATGGGTGTCAGTTTTGCCTAAAAGCCTAATGTGTATTACTTTTATCACCTGCCTTTTTAGAAGTCCTTCACTTCGACATAACTGCACTGATCTCATCGCCTGTTGCCTCAGCAAAAAACTCAATCACTTAAGCCAAGACACCATTTTACCTGTGTCAAATCTAGACTGAGCTGACCTTACTTTGACCAAGAGGTTGTCAGTTTTCTTTTGGAATACTGATTCAAAAAAACCCCCCAACGCAGTATTAAACCTACATCTTTCAGTCCTTTGGCAACAACCAAAATAGAAAAGAAGCAGAGTTAAAGGTTTGAGTCCCATGTGACTTTTTCTGTACTACTACGGACTCAATGTTAACTCTGCTTCTCTTTCCACCGCTGCTGCCAGACATCGTTTTTCCAGGATAATCAATTTCTATGTCAGATTTTCAGCATCTGTAGTATTTTCCTTTTATTCCTCCTCCCATTTGTGGTAATTGTAGATTTCCTTCAATCACTTTTTTTTTGTTTTAAATTGCATCTTGTCATTTTCAATAACTATTGATACTTATTGATCCTATTCCTGAGGTGTGTCCTGTCCTTCAGTACAATCACTGTCCTATTCAGTATTGGGATAGTTAAGTCTCCCATTATCACTACTTCATAGTTTTTGAACCTCTCAGTAATTTTCGTACATCTGTCTCAGTAATTTCTCCGTAAATCTGTGTTTGAAAAAGTTCTTCCTAACTGTAATGATTGGAACAGTGTCAGCCAGGTGGGTCGCATAGAATATGATTTCCCTGATTTGGGGCTGTTAACCTGGTCCAATCGGAGTCCTGGCTGATGCACACAAACAGGAGTATCAAGGGTTCTGCTCACAAGGATGGTTTTCTAGAGCAGTATGTTGAGGAGCCAACTAGAGGACATGTTATTTTTGATCAAGTAATGATAAGGGCTAATTAATAGTCTTCTTGTCAAATAATTTTCAGGGATGAGTGACTGTAATATGATAGAATTCTGTTATGTCTCAAACACGTGGTACTTCATTCTGAGGCAAGGGTGTTCAATTTGAATAAGGGAAATTATGAAGACACGAGGTACAAATTAGCTGAGGTGGATTAGGACGATACGTTAAAAGGCATGACTGCACATAGGCAATGGATAATCTTTAAGGAGCCATTACACTTAGAGCAACTATACATTCTTTTAAGGTCAAAAATCCAAAAGCAAGTTAGTCAACTGGGGTTAACAAAGAATTTTACAATTATAGTAGATTAAACAAAAAAGCCTGTAAATTTACAGAAATAACTGATTCTGAGGATTGGGCAATTGATAGAATACAACAGATGAGGACCAAGAAACTGATCAGGAAAGGGAGAATAGAATATAATATCGAATAAACAACAAATCTGATTGTAAAAGCTGCTACAGATGTAAAAGCTGTCAAAAGAAAATATTTGGCTAAAATGAATCTGGGTTCATTACAGACAGTCAGGAGAATTTATAATGAGGAATAGAGGAATGGCAAGGAAGCCACATGATTGATTTTTGTCTATTTTCACTAAGGAAGATACAGAACTAGAAATCCTAATGGATTGGGAAAATGACGAAGTGAAGGCAATTGGCATTAGTAAAAATATTGAACTGGAGAAATCAATGGATCTGGAAGGTCAGAATTCTCCCAAAGCTGCTGCTGATCTACAATCCAGAGTGTTGAAGGAGGTGGATATAGAAATTACCAACGTACTGATTATTATCTTCCAAAACTCTACAGATTCTGGAATGATTCTTGTGTGTTGAAAGACAGGAAATGTCACCCCACGATTTAAGAAGGGAGCAAGAGAGAAAACGGAACTACCGGCCTGTTAGACTTACCTTGGCAGTAGGTGAAATGTTAGAATCTATTATAAAGGATGAGATAGATAAAGACCTGGTTGATAATGATTTGACTGGGCAAAATCATCATAGATTTGTGGATTGGAAATCATGTTGAAATTTCTGGAGCTTTTTGAAGATGATGATGAAATTGATAAAGGAGAACTGATGGATGTAGTATACCTGGATTTTCAGAAGGCTTTTGATAAAGCCCACCACAGGAATCTGGTAAGAAAAATTAAAGCATGTGGGAAAGAAAGTAATGTACTGGAATGGATTAATGATTGGCTAACACAGAAAACTGAGTACAACCAAATAGGATATCCTTGTTTTGGCAGGTTGATGGTACCACAAAATTTGGCACTTGGATCCTAGCTGTTGACAATGTTTGGAGCTGGGGACCAAATAAAGTATTTCCACATTTGCAGATGATACAAAGCTAAGTGGGAATGTGTATTGTGAGGAGGGTATAAAATATCATCAGGAGGATTTGGACTGGCTTAGTGAACAGCAATAAAATGATAGATGGAATATAATATGGGGGAAAAGTGTGAAGTTGTCCATTTGATAGGAAAAATAGATATGCAGGGTATTTCTTAAGTTGTAAGACGTTGGAAAGTGTAGATGTGTGAAAGGATCTACTTGTCCTTGACAATAAGTCATTGAAGGCTAACGTGCAGGTACAGCAAGGTATTAGGAAGGCCAATGGAATGTTAGCCTTTATTTCAAGAGGATTTAAGTACAGGAGTAATGAAGTCTTCCTTTAATTGTATAGGAGCTTGGTTGGATTACACCTGGAATACTGTGTGCAGCTTTGGTTCCTTAACTAAGGAAAAATATTATTTGCCAGAGATAGAGTGCATCAAAGGCTCACCAGACTTGTTTCTGAGATGGTAGAACTGTCCTAATGAAGATAGCTGAGGCAAATTGAGCCTGTATTCACTTGAGTTTTGAAGGATGAAAGAGATTTCATTGAAACATAAAATGCTTAAAAGGATAGCTAAGAGTTGCCATAAATGCACATAAAGGTTTCCCCTGATTCAGGAGTGTAGACCGGGGACACAATTTAAAAATATGGGCTTTGCCACTTTGGTCTGAGATTTAGGGGGATTTAGTTTACTCTGTGTTGTGAATCTTTGGAATTTGCTATCAAAAGGGGCTTTAGAAGCTCAATGGCTTATAGGGTTATGGGGTGGGTGAAAGGTATTTGATCAGCCACGACCATATTGAATAGAATAGTAGGCCCGATAGACTGAATGGCCTACTCCCATTCCTGAGTTCCTAAATAGTTCAATTATATTAAGCATCTTAAATAAACCACCCCTTAATCCTCTATACTCAAGGGCTTATAATCCTGAAGAGTTTTTTCTGAAGTGTTTGTCAATTCACGTGTTTTGATGGCACCATTTGAAGCATCAAGGCTGCAGTGTCTGACCGTGTGAGAGAGTTGATTTTAACAAATGCAATAATGCCAATTAACTGTAAATGAGTGACTGTTCTTAGTGCTGCTGGCACATTGAGTGAAACAAATCTTGGTGTGATTTCACTTGAAGTTCATGCAGTGTTTGTAATTCCAGTTTTCGCCGATGTTCAGATTAATCAGGTGATATTTTAACACTTCTATATTTATTGAGTCAGGAGTGTTACTCTGACATGAAATGGAAAAGTATGTGGGCTTAAAGTGGGGAAATTTCTCATCTTATTTCTAGGAATGCTAATCTGTCAGAATAGATCAGCATTTATTGCACAATATGCCTACTTTTAATTCAGGTGCAGGTGTCAGCCTTAGTTCAGTTGGTTTCACTAAACTGAAACAAAGAATTGAAGATACTGGAGATTGTAAACAAAGCAGAAAGTGCTAGAGAAACTCAGCAGGTCTGGCAGCATCAATGGAGAGAAAAAAAAGTTAATGTTTCGAATCCAAATGTTCTGATGAAGGATCACCTGAACTTGAAATGCTAACTCCCCTTTTTCTCTCCACAGAACTCAGACCTGCTGGGGTTCTCCAGCACTTTGTTTTTGTTTCAGTGGTTTCACTCTCTTTTGAGTCCAAAATGGCACAAGTACAAATTAGTTATAAAATTAAGAATATCCATATGTTTCTTAGACCTTTCTCATTGAATATGAGAGTAAATGAACCCTAGTTAGTCTAATCATCAGTAAACAATATATCTCAACAACTAATGGATGGATTTCAGCAAGACTTGGTATCTTGGTATACAGATGGGTTATGGCTCAAGGAAAAAATGTTTAGTTTTTGAAGATGTGGATCTAGATCTTGGAAGTTCTTAAAGGACCCATGAACTTATAGGTATGGAATGGATTAACATTTTTCCAAGAATAATTTGGGTAAGTTTATTGAGAATATAGTTGGCTATCTCAGCTGCTGGTGGGGAAACTTTTCGCAGCTGTCAAAATATACATAGTTTTCAGAGCCGGTTATTGAATGTGGTTTTGCTTGAAGCCTCTTCAGTGAGATGAAAGGTCTAAATAAAAAAATTACTTTTTCAGCTTTCTAATTGTAGAGCATCAACCAGGCAAGGAAGAAAGACTCGAGGAAGAGCTGCATAATTGTAAAAATATTGAGATAAAATAATGTGGCAGTAGTATGCACTCTTCTGAAGGCTCTTGTCACTTGTTGTGTGCTACTTAATGTGATACTTGTTGAAAATATAAGGTCAGAAGTTAGAGATGGAGCATGGTTAGCAGTTTGAGGCTTGACTCTGGAGAATTGGCAACAGATTGAAGTTTAGGTGAGGGTGTTTTGAGATGTTGTAGCAGTGAACTGCCTTACGCATGCATCAATGGCATGGCTATGTTAACGGCCTTTGGCTGAATTGAATGGTTCTGAAAAGTCTGGAGAGAATAAGAATGAGACATAGATTGCGGAACCCCTGATTCTGCAGATTATTTTTCTGTATTTTGGTGAACCCTATGATCCTTTGACTGTTGAGAACCTGGGTCCTATCCCATATCATGTCCTGCTAACTAACCACCTTGTGCTAACTGACTATATTGGCTTTCTGTCCCCAGCACCCCACATTTAAAATTTTCATTCTTGTGTTTGAATTCTTTCATAGCTTCACCACACCACCCCCCTCACTTAGTGCAACATTCTCCAGCCTTTTAGCACAGCAAGTACTTTGTGTTCCTCTAAGGAAGTTCTCTTGTGTATTCTTGCTCCCTTCGCTCCCCAATTTACAAAGCTTGGGGAGGAAAGATGTGTTGTGATGGGGTCTTGGCACATAGTGTGATTCGAACATCAGGATGAGAATTTAAGCGAAGGATTAGGGGACAAGAAGCCAAATTAAATCAGTGAGGCAATGATGATGGTTATATGGGATCAAATATAGGCAATATAGTTTTAGAAGAGCTGAGGTTTTGATTGTACGTGCTTGAATAATGATAGTTCTAAGTCTGTAAAAGTGCAACATCAATATTCCTTTTAAGAAATTCGGAAAGCTTTGGATTCTAGAACTGAGTAAGCATCTGACTTCTAATGTATTGAATAACAACACTCTCTCCCTCCGTTCTACAGCTTTAACCACTATTAAGTTTCATATAAACCTGTAAACCATATAAGCCATATAAAGAGGAAGTAGGGGAGTGGGAAAGCCCACTGTCAGTATATAGTGAAAGAGGCATCTCTTAGGAACAGCTGTAATACAGATTAGCTGTTAGATTGGGCATGACTCGGGATTTAAATGACCAAAAAATGGAAATAAATCTGATTGGCAGCTCCAAGCCACCAGCTTCTAGGTTGAACTCGAGTGGGATAAGGGACAGGCATCTGACCTACTTGCAGGAACATTTAGTCTGTTAATGAAGGCCACAGCCTCTAAATAAAGGTGCAAGAATATTATTCATTGTACCCCACACTCCTTCCCTTCCTGACAATCCCACCCACCCCTGTTCAGGGCATCGGTTTTCATTCCCACCCCACCAGAATCTAGTATCAGATGTCCCTAGACTGCTTTGTGCTATTGATTTACTGTTAAGAGCAGATTCCTTTCAGTGAACACCCCAGAGGGAGAGGTGAATTGCTTTTATTTGCCAAAATCAAAATCGGAACATGTAGTTTTTGAATTATTCATATTCCTATAAATATTCATTCTTGAAAGAGAGGGAGGTGAGTAGGTCTATTCAGCAAACTCTGCATTCTATACCTTATCTGGTTACTTCTTTGGAGACCACTTTAAAACGTTACCATTATCTAGAGTGCAGTGGACCCCCTTTATCCTTCAAATAAATCACTGTAATAAATGATCTAGTCATTATTACATTGCTGTTTATAGGATTTTGTGAACAATCCAGAAGTGCTCTTATATACAACTGATTTTCTTTTCTCACCACCAAATTACCTGTGGCTTGGCTTTGTGTTTTCCTACTTTATAACAGTGACTACAACTCCACCTACTTTGTGCCATAGAACGTATTACAAGAAAGGCATATACTTTTTTTCCCCTTCAATGTCAATAGAATAATGATCTAGTTGGAATGCCTACTCAGGCAATTAAGTTGAAGATTTACTCCAGGGTATACAGCAACAGTGCTGGTTGCAGATTTTCTGCTCACACAGCTTGAGCACTAATCTAGAACAGCAGGATTGCTCCCCTCTAAAAATAGATTAAACCCAGAATTCTCTCTGTTTTGGATTTGGAACACTTTTTTTTTGTTCGAACTGTGCCAGGCTTAAAGTATGTTTTACCTCTTTGAAATGTAACTGTTCACAAGTTTTTACACTAAGCTAAAAACATTTCAGTTTAGCAAAACTTGCACCAAATTATTAACAAGATCAAAATCTGTTCACGTTTATCAATCCTACTTGTCTTACTAAATTGAATCTTCAGATTTGGCCTATTCATTTTTTTCGAAGTTTGTAGAGAGAAGTGAAGAACATAGTTACCAAAGATCTAATCTTAAAAATGTTGCCTGTCTGCTTAGAGGGCTCGTTTTAGAGTTTTTCTCCCTCTCCTACACTTTGCTATTTGGATGTCTTTCAGTACGCCTACCCAGCCCTTTAATTGGGATAAAGGACTAAAAGAATCTTGTTATATTGCCTACTAGTTCAGGTAATCCAAGTATTCACTTTTTGTTGTAGAACGTTGCTGCACAGTTTCCTGGTGATGTTGACCGCCTGACGCGTATGTCTCTGATTGAAGAGGGAGATCCCAAGAGGATTAACATGGCACACCTGAGCGTTGTTGGATCACATGCTGTTAATGGAGTTGCACAAATTCATTCAGAAATTGTGAAAAATACAGTGTAAGTGCTAGCCCTAACAACAGATAAGATAATTGCCTTTCCTGGGAAGAAAGAGTTAACTTAAACTTTTAAGTGAGTTTCTGTTCACAGTGTACATTTTAGCTAGATAGATTCCATATGGACAGCGTTTTATCTGATAGAGGTAGCAAACTGTTTGCTTGTTTAGCCTTGACAATTACCATAGATCTCTTGGCGGAGAGGAACAAGAGTATACCATTCAGCCCTGCAAGCTTGTTCCACCATTCACTTAGTAGTGGATCTGGATCTGTATCTTAATTCCTTCAACCTGCTTTGGGTGCCGTATTGCTTTAGTCCCCTTGGCTGTGTAAAATCATATCTATTTCTGGAAGAGCCTGAACAGTTTTTTTTGTTTTTTTGAAGTATTCAAGATTTCCTCAACCCTTCGTGTGAAAAGTGCTTCATGACTTCACCCCTAAATGGCCTAGCTCTAATTTAAAGTTAATAAAAACAGAACATGCTGAAGAAACTGCCAATGTGGCGGTATCTGTGGAGAGAGAAACAGAATTAATGTTTCAAGTCTTGAGAAATGAAGGGAAAAGCCCAAATGTGATGGGTTTCATGCTGTTGAGAAAAAAGGTAGGGAAGGGAAGAACAAATGGATCATAAGGAAAGGTCAGAGAAGAGTTAGAGGATAAGGGGGTGATTAGAGACCAAAGGTGTTGTAGAACAAAAGGCAAGGAGTGATTGTAGCAAAGAGAGACAAAGCTTTGGATCAAAGTAGTGATTTATAGAAGAATAAAGGTTAGTTCTGACAGAAATTAAAATCCTGCAAACAAGGTACAGACACTAGAATGGAAAATTATATTGAAGTGGGGGAGCGAGTCATGATCTGAAGTTGTTGAACTCGGTGTTGAGTCCTGAAGGCTGTGAAATGCCTAAGTGGAAAATTAGATACTATTCCTCCATTCCTTGTTTTGGTCTTCTCAAACATCGTAGCAAAGCTAGAACAAATGTGTGCATGAGAATGAGATGGTGTATCGAAGTGGCAAGCAGGCTGAAGGTCTGGGTCAAGCTTCTGGACTGAATGGAGATGTTTTGCAAAGCAGTCACCTAGTCGGCATTATTGTGGGTAGCTAATTCTGTAGTCTAGATTGAAAGAAGTATTACTTAATTACTGCTTCACCTGGAAGTCGTATTTAGTGCTCTAGACAGTGAGGAGGGATACATATTTGCAATTCCGTGGGAAGTTGCCACAGGATTGGTGAAGAAGTGTTAAGTGGTAGAAGAGTGGACCAAGGTGTCAGAGGGAATGGCCCCTGTAGAATGCTCATAAGGGAGTGGAGGGAAGAATATATTTGGTTGTGGCATCATGCTGGAGGTAGTGGAAATGGTAGAGGATTATTCTTTGAGTACAAGAGGTCTGTGGGGTGGCCTGTCAAGGCATGGTGAACCCTGTTGTGGTTTTGGGAGGGAAGGAAATGGCTAAGAGCAGAAGTAGAAATCGAGCACTGTTGAGGATCCTGTGAACCACAGTGAAGGAAATCCTTGGTTGAGGGAAAAGGAAGCCATATTGGAAGCAATATTGTGGACAATAACATTAGACTGATGCAACAGAGACAGAGGAATTGAGAGAATGGAATGGAACTTTGCAAGAAGCAGTATGTGGGTGGAAATGTAGTTGAGGTCTTCTAGCTCACGTACAGAGACACCCATATTCCTTTTAACTGTAGCATTCTGCAGTGTCTTTCCATTTAAATAATGGTCCATAGATCGCTGCATTCTTTAACTTCATCTGTTATTGACTTCAAATGACCAGCCACGCACGCAATTAGAAGGTATCATAATCTAGATATTCTATGGCAAATAGTTCACCTTCTGCCTCCCCAAATCATCTCCACCATCTATGTAGCACAAGTGAAGAATAGATAGAATGCTGTCCACTCACCCTCACATGGGTGAAGCTACAGCGCCAGCTGAGATGCCTGATGCCATCCAGTGCAAAGCAATCTAGTTTCCTGCCAACTGATCCAACGACTTAAATATCCATCATCGATATACCATATTAAAATCAAAAGAACTGCTGGTGCTGTAAATCAGAAACGAAAACAAATTGCTGGAAAAGTTCATCATCTGTGAAGAGAAATCAGAGTTGATGTTTTGGGCCCGGTGACCCTTCCTCAGATCAGTACACCATAGTTGCATTGTATGCTGCATCAGGATGTACTGTGGCAACTTGCCAAGAGTGCTTCAGAAGCACCTCTCAAGTCTATGCCCTCCACCATGTAGAAAAAAAAAAATGAGAGCATAAGAACATCATCACGTCTAAGTTTTCCATTGCTGCACAATGGTCTGACTTGAACATACACTGTCATTCCGTCATTGCTGCAAGGTCAAAATTCTGGCAGTCCTGATCTAACAGTACTGTGGCAGTATCTTCATCACATTGACTGCAGTGGTTCAAAATCAATACAAACACCTTTGCGGTTAGAGGTGAGCATAGCCATCTTTGACATGACGTCAACATTCTGAAATGGAATCCAAGAGTTACGTAGATGAGATAGTAGGAACTGCAGATGCTGGAGAATCTGAGATAACAAGGTGTAGAGCTGGATGAACACAGCAGGCCAAGCAGCATCAGAGGAGCAGGAAGGCTGACATTTCGGGCCTAGACCCTTCTTCAGAAATGGGGGAGGGGAAGGGGGTTCTGAAATAAATAGGGAGAGAGGGGGAGGTGGATAGAAGATGGATAGAGGAGAAGATAGATGGAGAGGAGACAGACCGGTCAAAGAGGCAGGGATGGAGCCAGTAAAGGCGAATGTAGGTGGGGAGTTAGGGAGGACGGACAGGTCAAGGGGGCGGGATGAGGTTAGTGGGTAGGAGATGGGGGTGGGGCTTGAGGTGGGAGGAGGGGATAGGTGGGTGGAAGGACAGGTTAGGGAGGCGGGGACGAGCTGGGCTGGTTTTGGGATGCGGTAGGGGGAGGAGGGAGATTTTGAAGCTTGTGAAGTCCACATTGATAACCATTGGGCTGCAGGGTTCGCAAGCGGAATATGAGTTGCTGCTCCTGCAACCTTCGGGTGGCATCGTTGTGGCACTGCAGGAGGCCCAGGATGGACATGTCGTCTGAGGAATGGGAGGGGGAGTTGAAATGGTTCGCGACTGGGAGGTGCAGTTGTTTCGTGTGAACCGAGCGTAGGTGTTCTGCAAAGTGGTTCCCAAGCCTCCGCTTGGTTTCCCCGATGTAGAGGAGGCCACAATGGGAACAGCGGATGTAGTACACCACATTAGCAGATGTGCAGGTGAACATCTGCTTGGTGTGGAATGTCTTCTTGGGGTGAGGGGGGGAAGGTGTAGGGGTAGGTGTAGCACTTCCTGCGGTTGCAGGGAAAGTGCCGGGTGTGGTGGGGCTCAAGGGGAGTGTGGAGCGGACAAGGGAATCACGGAGAGAGTGGTCCCTCCAGAAAGCAGGTAAGGGTGGGGAGGGGAAAATGTCTTTGGTGGTGGAGTTGGATTGCAGATGGCGGAAGTGTCAGAGGATGATGCGTTGGATCCGGAAGTTGGTGGGGTGGTACGTGAGGATGAGGGGGATTCTGTTTTGGTTGTTATTGCGGGGAGGGGGTGTGAGGGATGAGTTGCGGGAAATGCGGGAGACACGGTTGAGGGCGTTCTCGACCGCTGTGGGTGGGGGGGGGGGGGAAGAGTTGCGGTCCTTGGAAAAACGAGGACATCTGAGATGTACGGGAGTGGAATGCCTCATCCTGGGAGCAGATGTGGCGGAGGTGAAGGAATTGGGAATAGGGGATAGCATTTTTGCAGGAAGGTGGGTGGGAGGAGGTGTATTCTAGGTAGCTGTGGGAGTCGGTGGACTTGAAATGGATATCGGTTTCTAGGTGGTTGGCAGAGATGGAAACGGAGAGGTCCAGGAAGGAGAGAGAGGTATTAGAGATGGTCCAGTTGAACTTAAGGTTGGGGTGGAAGGTGTTGGTGAAGTGGATGAACTGTTCGAGCTTCTCGTGGGAGCACGAGACGGCGCCGATACAGTCATCAATGTAACGGAGAAAGAGGTGGGGTTTAGGGCCAGTGTAGCTACGGAAGAGGGATTGTTCTACGTAACCTACAAAGAGGCAGGCATATCTTGGGCCCATGTGGGTACCCCCGCCCCCCAATCCCAGGCCCCAAGAAGACTTTCCACATTAGGCA
>NC_063340.1:18759136-18855065 GCF_021869965.1 Rhincodon typus
CTGCTCCTCTGATGCTGCTTGGCCTGCTGTGTTCATCCAGCTCTACACCTTGTTATCTCAGTTACGTAGATGAGGTGCTTGATGAAAATTTTCCTGCAGCGTTTTGGGGGGTGGGAAGAAGAACAAAGAAAATGTTTTCTTTTTCCTTGATAAAGTAAAGGCCTTTCTGGATATATCATGTATATGTATTATAAGTAAAAGAAAACATGTAATTTTATCAGCTATTAGTAAAACTTCGGTACAATACTGTATTGCACTTAAAGCTAATGCATTGGGTATATGTGAACTCAAAGTCAAAACATACAGCAGAAATTTAAGTAAAAATCATCCTTGTTTTTATTGTGTTTTCTATATAACATCCATAAATTTACTTTTATGGAGTAAACTTTTACCAGTCAAACATACATATTTATAACATTCTGTAAATTTAATGGAGTGTCTTTTTTTTTTTTGTTTCAATTTTTGTGGCTGTTGTGGCCCTTTATATAAATGCAGTTTTACAAATCTTTAATGGTACAATATAGTGTCAATCTATGTTAGGTTGTGATTATCTTTTACAAATGAAATGTTTGTGGAATGATTGATCAGTTAAATTGAAGAATCTAGCTCAGATTTTCTTTGATAGTTTGTTTAAAAACAGTTGTAGGAATGAGGTTGTTACATGAAACAATTACTTGAAGGACTGTTTTTTTTTGATATTACAATTTAATTTGGAATAACAAGGTTTTAGAGATTAGATGCAGCAATGTAAATTGGGCATTTTTTTTTACCATTGCATATTGTCCTCATTCATATTTGTTTATGCATGATTATGGAGAAAACAAAACACCACACTTTTTAAGTAGAGTGCAGGTTTTCAGAAGAGGCAATAGTAGTGTCTAGATACAATTCTAGCCTTGAATTTAATACAATTTCAGACCTGCATTGCAACAGTGTCTACCCTTCTAAAATTACTTCACAGCCAATTAAGTGCTTTGAGCTGCCCTGAACTCATGACCTATATGAGAGGTGCTATATAAGTGCAAATCCTTTTTTTTTCCCTTATTTTGAATAAAACTATTAAAACAGCATATGTGATAGGGTGCATTTTACCTTTTAAGCAGTTTGTTTTTATTACATCTTCCACTCCCCCAAACTAACTACCATAAAGTCAAGCAAGCATGCAAATGTGAAAGTGAAACAACTTCATGTCAGTTTTCTTTTGCCAGTTTCAAGGATTTTTATGAACTTGAGCCAGACAAGTTCCAAAATAAGACGAATGGGATTACTCCAAGACGTTGGCTGTTACTATGCAATCCTGGCCTTGCAGATGTCATAGCTGAGGTGAGAAAGTTCTACTAACTGGAAGAGATTGGGATTAAAACTCTAACTGCATGTTGATCTGAAAGGATTTTCAGTGACTGCACATTATCATATTCAAAGATTGTAATGAATTAGTATCACTTTTCAATGACCTAGCTTTATGATTTAGGCTGTATTCCCATATTGTGATTCTCCACGAGAAAAGGTAGTGTCCCTCCATCTAACCTATTGAATCCTTTGATAATGCTCATGTGAAGCACTTTTTTTTTATATAGTTTTACTATATTAAAAATGATGCATAATTGCAAGTTGTTGACATTGCTTTGGGGAAATGCCTTCTGTGTCATTACATCTCACTGCTTGAATACTGAGGCACTGCATTCCAGGCTACTGTGAGAGACAAGGGAGGAAATTACAGGGGCCCAGACTCAATTTTTTAATTTCTCTCTGGTCACACAGGAGAATCAATGAATTGTCAGGAAGGATGATAGAGATAAACCAGGGAATTATAGACCAGTGAATCTCAAATTAGTGGTAGGGAAGCTATTGGAGAAAATTCTGAAGAAGGGAATGAATCTCCACTTGGAGAGGCAAGATTTTATCAGGGACCGTCAACATGGCTTTGCCAGATGTAGGTCCTGCTTAATAAATTGAATTTTTCAAGAAGGTGAGCAGGTATGTAGTTTAGGGTAGTACAGTTGATTATAGTTTATATGGACTTCAGCAAAGTCTTTAATAAAGTCCCATATGAGAGACTGATAAAGAAGGCAAAAGCGCACAAGATGCAGGGTAATTTGGATCCAAAATTAACTTAATGGTAAACGATAGAGGGTGGTGGTGGTAGAAGGGTATTTGTGTGACTGGAGGCTGGTGCCCAGTGGTGTACCACAGGGATCAACACTGGGTCCTTTTATATTGTTTATAATAGATAACACAAACATAAAAGAAAACGTGCAGGGGATGATGAGTAGATTTGTGTATGACATGGTGGTTGGCTGGTTGGTTGACAGTGAGGAAGAAGGTCTTGGGTTACTGGAGAATATAGACAGATTGGTCAGTTAGGCAGCTCCAATGGCAGATAGAATTTAGCCTTGATAAGTGTAAGATGATGCAATTTGACTACTCCCGTCTTGTTAATTCTTCCAATGAATGACGGGACATGAGTAAGCTCAGAGGAATGGGAGGATCTTGGGGTTCTTGTTCACGGATCTGTGAAGGTGACAGGACAGGTTAATGCAGTTATGAAGGCAGCATATGAGACAGTTGCCTTGATCAGTTATGGTGCAGATTATAAGAGCAGCTGTACAAAACTTGGTTAGGCCACAGCTGGAGTCGTGTGCAGTTTTGGTTACTGCACTATAGGAAGGATGTGATTGCACTGGAGGGTATGCAAAGGATATTCATCAGGATGTTGCCTGGAATCGAGCGGTTTAGCTATGAGGGGCGGCTGGCTAAGAATGAGTTATTTTCGGGCCGAAGGTTCTCTTATGTACTGTACAATCCTGAGTTGGAGGTGTTGATTTTTACCTGAGCTACTAAACTGAGATCACCTCTGCCCTTGCAAGTGAATGTACAAAATCCACAGCACTATTTCATTTGAGGGCTTTTGAATGTTTTCCTATGTTAACTGCAATGTACAAATGAAGGTTGTTATGAAATAAAGAACTGTGCCTTTTGTAAAGACCCCTGCTTCAACTTAACCTACTTTATATTTTCTCACTAGCTAAATACAATTTTGTTCCCCATAGAGAATTGGAGAGGGTTTTATCACAGACCTACACCAGTTGAAGAAACTGCTGGCCTATGCTGAAAATGAAGCATTCATTAGAGATGTGGCCAATGTTAAGCAGGTACAACTAACAAATCAGATTAGCTGTTTATTGTTTTTAGACTGTACCCTGTTTTGCGTGAAATATAAGATCACTTCAAGACGTTTGCTGTTGCTTTGCAATCCTAACCTTGCAGATGTCATAGCTGGGGTGAGACTGTTCTATTCAGTGGTAGAGATTGGTATAGAAACTGAAACCGGAAAGTGGAAGAAATTTGGTATATCCATTCTACTAAATTGTTTTCCAGCCTTCAGGATTGGAAGGTACCATTCTCTGTTTTAGTGGTGTGGTTCAAGGATAAACAAATGTTGGTTCAAGGCTATCACTGCACCCCTGCCAGAAGTCTCTCAACACCAGGTCATAGTCCAAAAGGTTTATTTGAAATCATAAGCTTTTGGAGCGTAGTACCTTCGTCAGGTGAAGTGAGAGAGAAGTGCACAGAATACAGAACTTGTGGGCAGAGAGAGTTCAAGGGCAGAGAGATGAAAAGACCATACAAATGGTGTGAGTGGGGGGCTGAATAATAAGTCCCTGCAGGTGATCGGAAGTGTTAGATGGTGTGAGTAAAGTGTCAGCAGCTGAACAACAAGTGAAGGGATGACCTATCTGCCAAATAAATGAGGCAGAGAGATAATTACAAAAAAAAAAATAAGGTGGCGCATAATCTGCTCAAATAAGGATTTTGAAGGATGCCGTCATAAGAACAGGATACGATGCTAAACTCGTTGATCTCCAGTTCCACAGTGAAAAATGCAGCAGCAACCTCCTCAGAAGACAGACACAGGAGATGACTGATAGAGTACCCCTTGTCGTCCAGTGCTTCCCCGGAGCAGAAAGACTACGCCATGTTCTTCACAGCCTTCAACATATCATCGATGACGATGAGCATCTTGCCCAGATCATCCCTACGCCTCCACCTCTCATGTTCAAACAACCACCAAACCTGAAACAGACCATCGTTTGCAGCAAACTACCCAGCCTTCGGAACAACATTGACCACAGCACCACACAATGCTGCCATGGCAACTGCTGCAACATATGCTAGATCATCGACATGGATACTACTTTGTCAACCCCTATCCAATACCGGCACTTCCACATCACTGCACCGTTGGCTGACTTTGACCGCACACTCTCCTCTGAGCCAGAATGTTCTGGGTTCAGGTCCTTTCCAGAGGTTTGAATCCTGTGATTGAGTGGAACACTGTTAGATGAAACATGAAGCTGTTTCTGTTCTGTCAAGTTGATGTGAAACAAGGCTTCCCAACCTGTGGGCTGCAAATCCCAGTGAGATCAGCGGTCAAAATTTTGAGTTCCCAAGCTCGTGCAGCAGGATGTTCCATTTGTGGTCTGGCCAAGTGTTAACTGCAGTGAGGCCCCTTTAATTTTCAGTTTTTTAAAAATAGTAGGTGTGACCTGAATTCTGTCCTACAAATCCTAATGGGAAGATGGGTACTTGTTATTTGGAAACCCCTCGTGGATGAAACCGCTTTCTCCTCTGCTACTCCACAGAGCCCTCGACCACCCACTTCCTGCTCTATTCTCCCTGACATAGGATCTCAACACCTTTTCAACACCACATTGGGTCATGATGGGAAACCATTTTGGAAGGACTGATGTAAAAGATCCAATGGTGCAGTTTTGAAGTGAAGGAGCTCACTCAAATGTCCTATCCAATATTTGGATTAAATCATTAAAACAGAGTGGCATCTCCCAACTTAATTCAGCAGGATGGAGGTGTACCATAACTCAATTCTGGTTCAGGTGGCAAAGTGGTAGGGTTAAAGATGGGAAGGTGCATGCCTTGTTATCCGTTACCAATTTAGTCCTTTAACTGGTCAATTAAGAACCACCTTTGGATACTATTCCTGTCTAAGTTGCATTTCTTTGTAAGGTCCAGGTAGAAAAACTAGAAGACACCCAAACAGCTGGTAAGCCAGTGTGGGTCTGCTTGTTAGCAATGAAGGGGAAATGCTGATTGGGGAAACCCACATTACATTGTGCATGATCGAGGGCGTGGATGTAGGATACAGGAATGTACCTCAATGTATTTGCTTCCAGTCAGCCCTTGAAATCTGGCCCCATCCAAGAAAAGACACAGCTGACACATCAGACCTTTCAAACTCGATTGTCCTTCCAGCAGCAGCGGCCACGGCTGCCTTGTTGGCACTGCAAACTGAGTGTTGCTAATCTGTAATTGGCCAGTAGCGCGAGGGACTTTTTCCACTGGGACTGATTTTCGGTCAGAGGCTCTATGCTGCTCTCTAAACTGCCTGATTGGAAAAAGATAGAGCAGGCCTTCCTCCAAAGAGTCAGTGTGGGTATCTCAGTCAACACTGTGTGGATCTGCAGGAACAAAGCAGGTTAGGCAGCATCAAGAGTAGGAGAGTCATTGTTTCGGGTTGGGACCCTTCAGTTTTTGCTATCTCCAATGTGGGTGTCGTACCACTTTTTGAGCAGGTAATCTGCTCACATTTTCTAGTCATTATCACATTAATGTTTGTTGGACCTTATCATAATGCAGGAAATACAATCACCAATTTATAACAGTGATTACACTTCAAGAATACAACTTATTATAACATTAAGTATGCAGTTAATGTAAAAGACTAATGAACTCTTTTGGCCGTCATTACATTGAGAAGATGCTCATTTTTTTATTTCAGGAGAATAAATTAAAATTTGCTGCTTATTTGGAAAAAGAGTACAATGTCAAAATAAATCCAAACTCTATCTTTGATGTCCATGTGAAGCGGATCCATGAATACAAAAGGCAGCTACTGAACTGTTTACATATTATCACTCTATACAACCGTAAGTCTCATTCCGTAAATCGTTTATATTGTATCATATCAATAATGCACTATTGGTCAATATCAGTACATTAGATTGACTGGGTTGATTAAATACTTCTCCCTCTCCCCCTTGCTGCTCAGCTACTGCCAGTTACCTACCGTTAACGTGTGTAGGTATTTTGGAGAAAATTTGAGTATTACATTGTGAAAATAGCATATGTCCACTCAATTAGAAGACTCTTTTTTTGAATTGTGCATGTGACTATAAAGGTCTTGAGTTTGATCCTTCAATACGTTGAAAATGTATCAAGAGTGTACTTAATTTTGGGATTGGACTGTGGTGTAAAATTGGGCGTAAGTGGGGCTACTTGGTAATCTGACTTTGGTAGTAAGAATGGCTAGTGCAAAAACTGGTGTGTCTCAATGGTTCACATATTCCATTTCTTTAAAAATCTAAGCACATTACTGTGGTAGAGGAGGAGTGCCTCACACTGTAAAGATCTGTACTGTACCTGACCTTGAGTGTCTAATGCTGCAAAGGGTAAATCAAATGAGAGTTCCATTTTCCACTTGGCCTTATTAACATAAGGTGCTTGCAAAGTATCTTAGTCAATTGCAAGTCATAGATGGTGCACATTGCCATCATTGTGCTGCTAGTGGAAGAATTGAATGTTTAAGCTGGTGAGTGAGGTGCTGATTAAGGTAGCTATTTTGTCTTGTTGAGCTTTTTGAATGTTGCTGGAGGCAACATCTCGGCAAGTGAAATATAATCTGTTGCACTCCTGACATGTGCCTTGTAAATAATGGACAGGCTTTGGCAAGCTGGGAGTTGAGTTACTCGCCACAGAATTCCCAACCTCTGAACTCCTTTGTAGCTACTGTATAAATGTGCCTAAGCCATGAGAGTTCTGGAGGGAACATCTAATGGCTAAACAAGGAAATTAAATGTAGCATAAAGACAAAAACAATGAAATACCATATTGCAAAGGTAAGTTTTAGGCTGAAAGATTGGAAAACTTTTAAAGATCAGCAAAGGGCTACTAAACATTTCATAAATTTACTTTAATTCTTTTTATAACTTTATAGTAACGGAGACAGCGGTTCCATTGGTTATAACATTCCAAAATTCTCTGGAAGCAGGAAACGTTTCAGTGGATTGGAAAGGAGGCAGAAAGCAGGAAACAGGCCTGTTGTTGAGAAATGTAGAATCCATTCTTAAGGAAGTATTAACAGGACATTTGGAAAGTCAAAATACAAACCATAGCATGGTTTTGTGACTAATGTTTGTAAACTCATGTTTGACTAATTTGCTAGAGTTCTTTAAAGATGTAAAAAAGCAATGTGGATAATAGGGATCCTGCAAATATCGTATATTTGGACTTCCAGAAGGCATTTGATATGGTGCTGCACAAAAGGTTAATAATACACGAGATCATTTAGGGTTAGGGGTAATTCATTAACTTGAATAGAGGATTGGCTAACTAATGGAACGCAGAAAATTGGGTTAAATGGGTCTTTTTCTGGTTGGCAGGATGTAACTAGTGGGGTGTCACAGGGATCGGTCCTTGGACTCCAACTAGGCTCAATCTATATTAATGACTTGGATTCAGTATAGTACTGTAGCCACATTTGCAGATGACACTAAAATAGGTGGGAAAGTATGTTGCAATGCAGAAGTGAGAAATTTACAAATGAATATGGATAAGTTGGGTGAATGGGCTAAAATTTGACAGGCGAAGTTTAATGAAATTCCAAGGGTGAGAAAAACGAGGGTCTCTGAAGATGAAACAAAAATCAGGGATCCTGGAGTTGGTTGTGGCTCGACATCAGGACCTTTTAGAGGAAGGCAGTAAGGGTGTTTGGGCAAAAACAATAATGACACATGCATGTGGCAGCTTTTAGCATAATAAATTGTTCCATAATGTTTCAGTGAAATTATAAAGTAAAAAATGACTTTGATCCACATAATGAAATATCATGTTGAATCTCGAAGAGCATGGTTGAAGCATACCTTTAAAGGATGAAAGTGATATACAGAGGTGGAAAGGTTGAGAGGGACTGTAAAGAGTTTAGAACTAAGGCAATTGAAGGCATGACCACAGATAGTGGAGTAATCAAAACCAAAAAAACTAGAGGCCAGATTAGAGGGATGTAGATATAGGGCTAGATGAGATTACACAAAAATGGAGAGGCCAGGCTACGGTGGGAGTTGAAAATGAGGAGAAGCATTTTAAAGTCAAGGCACTGCTAAACTGGGAATTGGTATAGCTCCGTAAGCACAGGGATGATGTTGAGATTTGATTACAAGTAAGGAGAAAGCACAGGATTTTAAATGAACTCATTTCTAGAATATACGTTGGTGCCTGGAATGTGTTAGTATAGTCAAATCTGGAGGTAGTAAAGGCATTATTGAGGATTTCAATAGCACAGGTGCTGAGGTGGCTAGAGTCTAACAATGCTAGAAAGGTGAGAACATGATTTCTTGGTGATGGCCCAGACACACAGTAGAAAGCTCTTCTCAGTCACATATGACACCCAAAGATGTAAACAATTGACATAGTTGCAGATAATTGCTGTGGAGAGGGATGGAATTAGTGGCATGGGAGTTGGATTTATCATGGAACTGAAGACCATGGCTTCAATCTTCCAAGTATTTAATTGGAGAGCATTTTTGCTGATTTACTACAGAAAATCTGATGCATGAGGCGGTGAGATAAGGGATGATGTTAGTATATATTTAGAAACAGATGTTGTTACCTAACAACATCATCTGGAAACAGTATGTAAAAGAGAAATTAGAGGGGCTAAGAATAGACACTTGACACCAGAGATAACTCTCCAGAAATGGGTGGATTCTCTAGCTGAGATCAGACTGGTAAGAATGAAATCAAGAGTGTGGTTTATTTCATAAATGTTGACCAATAGCTGAACTACATCTAATGTTGGACATGGTATTCTGAGGTTTGCAAGCACAGGCTGGTTGAGCATTCTGGAACACTGCCCACTTGGAATAGTCAAAAGGTAGTGTTCTTTGATATGGTCTGTCAGGCATTGGGGCACATGGCCCACATACCTCCCATCACACCAGCGTTGAAACTCAAATACCACTGACCTGTATAGTCATCTGCACACTGTGCACACCTGATGCTGAACTAGGGCATATTAAAACAACGCAGTGTGATAATCGCTACCCCGATTTAAATAATTTCTCATTGTGTATTGCACAAATTCATGAAACGGTCTATGGCCTCCATTTTTGGCCCTGAAAGGTGTCCAGTCTTCCTCATTACCCTGAAAGGAGAAGAAATTTGAACAACGGTTGAAGATAACGATTTTACACTACTACTTTGCATTAAACATGCATGTTGTTTACGCGACTAACAGAATGCAGCTATCAAGATAAAAAGGCGCCTATGTATTTTGGGGTCAGCCCCTTCTTTAAAAGAAAACTTGAGCTCAATTTAAACTCTGCTTATATTTAAGTAACTGAAAGTCTTGTTTGCTGCACGCTGATTACAGACATGGAATATGCACTGAACTCGGTAGTGAGCGTTAGTGTGTGTGCTTTGAAGGAGATGTGTTAACTCTGATCTTTGGAGCCTGGCTGACAATGACTGGATCAAATTACACATTTAACAGACCTTGAATTACTCCATAGAAGGTGCGATCAATTTACAATCCAGACAAACCATTGGGTGTGTCTTATTCTCAAAACAGACTAATCAGAAATCTAGTCCAACCTACTTCCAGTGCAAATAAACACTGCCACTGCCAGCACCTGTTTGAGAAATTTAGAACAGTGTTCCAATATAAAGTTGAACTCAGTGTTGTGGTTGGTGATTTATCATTGAAATACCCTGAACTTATAACAAGCAAGAAGCCAAGGAAGGTGCAGGAAATTCTGGGTTCTTGACTCGTTAAAAGTTCAGGATAGTTCAATTGTAGTTCACCAGCCCCAACATTGAGTTTACCTTTATTATCAGAATAATGATGTAAAGACTATTTCATCACAGCAAGGAATACAACTAATTCATTCTGCACAACAACAGAGTAAATAGTAGCAGAAACAGGTCATTCAGCCCCTCAAGCCTGCTTTACCATTCAACACAATCCGGCAACTTCCTGATCTATGAAAAATTTGTCTGTCTCCTCTTCAATACTTCGTGATCAAACCTCCACAACACTCTAGGATAGAGAATTCCAGATAGTCACTACGTTCAGAAGAAATTCCATTGCATCTCAGTTTTTAAATGAGTGTCCCATTATTCTGTGACTATTATAAACTCTATAGAATCGTAGAATCATACAATACAGAAGAGACCCTTCATCCCATTAAATCTGCATCAACAAAACTTTCTAAATGTACACTAGTACCAGTTTCTAGCACTTGGCCCATAGTCTTAAGTTACAAGACCATAAGATATAGGAGCCAAAGTCGACCATTCAGTTGTGACTGATGGATTTCTCAACCCCATTCTCCTGCTTTCTCCCTGTAATCATTGACCCCATACTAATCAAGACTCTGTCTCTCTCTTTGTCTTAAATTCAACGACTTGGCCTCCACAACCTTCTGTAGTGATGAGTTTCACAGATTCACCACGCTCTGGCTGAAGAAATTTCTCCTCTTCTCCCTTATAAAGGGTTATCCCTTCACTCCTGAGGTTGTGCCCTCGGGTCCTAGTCTGTCCTAATAGTGGAAACATCTTCTCCACGTTCACTGTGTCCAGCCCTCGTAGTATTCTGTAAGTTTCAAAGAGATTCCCCCCTCCCACCCATCCTTCCAAACCCCATTGAGTACAGACGAGAGTCAAGCCCTTCATTCATAGGGCATTCTTGTGAGCCTCCACTGGACCCCCTCCAAAGCCAGCATTTCCATCCTTAGATAAAGGCCCAAAATGCCTCAATATTCAAAATGCTTAACTGCCCCCTGGATAATTAGGGATTGGCAAGATTTCATGAATGAATGAATACAATGTGGTCTGACCAGAGCCTTATACACCTGTAGTTAATTAGAAAAAGCAGACAAGACCAAGTCAGAGAATGAGGTAACTCTGAAGAATTAAACGGCATTTATCTCCGTGCAAGGGATCTTGCAGGTAAGGCTGATGAACTCCAGGCATGTACGGGACCATGGGACTTGGACGTTATAACTATTGCAGAAGCTTGGCTGAGGGAAGGACAAGACTGGCAGCTTAATGTTCGTGGTTTTAGATGCTATAGGAAGGATAAAAAAGAAAGCAAGAGAGGAGGGGGAGTGGCGTTTTTGATTGAGGAGCATAGTTACTGCTGTACTTTGGATATTTTTGAAGGATCATCCAGTGAAGTTATATGGGAGAACTTTAGAAATAAGAAAGGGATGATCACCTTGATGGGATTGTGCCAATACACCCCTTCTTTCTGCCCAGCCCCCACCCTCCACCAATCAGAGGGAAATTGAGGAGCAAATATGTAAAGAGATCTTGGGTTATGTAAGAATTTGAGGGGATTTTAATTTTTGAAACATTGATCGGGACTGCTGTAGTGTTGAAGGCTTGGATGGTGATGAATTTGTTAAATTTGTTCAAGATGGGTTTTCTTTATCAATATGTAGACGTAGCTGCTAGGGAAGGAGCAAAACTTGACCTCTCGAGGGGGCGAAAAAATGCAGGGCAAGTGACTGAAGTGTTAGTAGGGGAACACTTTCAGACAAGTATTATGGAAAAGGATAGGCCTTCCATAAAAATGTAAAGTTCTTAATTGGAGTAAGGCAACTTCCAATAGTTTGAGACAGGAACTCTCAAAAGTTGAGTAGATTGTTCACAGGTAAAGGGATGACTGACAAGTGGGAGGCTTTCAAAAGTGTGACAACAAGCGGTCAGAGACATCATGTTCCTGTTAGTGAAGGGAAGGCTGGTAAGAGTAGGGAACACTGGATGAATAAAGATATTGAGGTTCTGATCAAGGATAAGAAAGAGATCTATACTAGATATAGACAAGTGGGATTGAATTAATCTCTTGAAGAGTATAAAGGGTGTAGGGGCATTTTTAAGAGGGAAATCAGGAGGGCACAAAGGGAATATGAGATAGCCTTAGCAGATATGATTCAGGAGATTCTACATGTACATTAAGAGCAAAAGGAGAAGCCTGGGAACTTTAAACCGGTGAGTCTGACATTGGTGGTGGGTAGGCTGTTGGAGTTTATTCTGAAAAATAGGATTTATGTGCATTTGGAGAGGCCAGGACTGACTTAAGGATAGTCAGCATTGCTTTGTGTGAGGAAAATCATGTTTCAGAAATTTAAGATTCAGTTGTCTTTTGAGGATATAACCAAGACTCTTGATGAAAGCAGAGCAGTAGATGTTGTTTACATAGACTTTACTAAAGCCTTTGACAAGGTTCCACGTGGTAGACCAGTTAGTATAGTTAGATCACCTGGGATTCGGAGAGTTTGCCAATTCAATTCAAAATTGACTTGATGGTAGGAGATGGGGTGGCGGTGGAGGGTTGTTTTTTGTGACTGGTTGTTTTGTGAGGGTTGTTTTTTTTCCACAGCAATCAGCAGTAGGTCCACTTTTGTTTGTCATTTATATAAATGATTTGGATGAGAATTTAGGAGGCACAGTTAGTAAGTTTGTGGATGACACCCAAGTTCGGTGGTATAGTGGACAGTGAAGAACGTTATCAAAAATTACAAAGAAATCTTGATCAGTTGGGTCAGTGGGCTAAGGAGTGGCAGATGGAGTTTCATTTGGATAAATGCAAGGCATTGCATTTTGATAAAACGAACAAGGGCAGGACTTGTACAATTAATAGAAGGTCCTTGAGTAGTGTTGTAGAACAGAGACCTAGGGGTTCAAGTATGTAATTCTTTGAAATTTTCATCACGTAGACAGGGTGGTTAAGGTGTTCAGCACATTTGCCTTCATGTTGATGTTGTACAGGACATTAATGAGGCCTATTTTGGAATACTGTGTACAGTTCTGGTCCCCCTGCTATTGGAAGGATATTATTAAATTGGAGAGAGTTCTGAAAAGGTTTACCAGGATGTTGCTGCGAATGGAGGGTTTGAATTATAAAGATAGGCTGGAACTTCTTTCACTGGAGCATAGGAGGTTGAGGGGTGACCTTTATAGAGGTTTATAAAATCATGGTAGGCATAGATAAGGTGAACGGTAAAGGTCTTTGCCCTAAGGTGGGGGAGTTCAAAACTAGGGGACATATTTTTAAGGCAAGAGGTGAAAGATTTAAAAAGGACATGCAGGGCAACTTTTCTTCCCCCACAGAGTGGTTTGTATGTGGAATGAACTGCCACAGGAAGTGGTGGATGCAGGTACAGTTACAACATTTGAAAAACATTTGGATAAGTACATGAATAAGAAAGTTTTGGAGGAATGTGGGCCAAATGCAAATAAGTGGAACTATGTTAATTTGAGAACATGGTCGGTGTGGCATTGTTGGACCGAAAGGTCTATTTCCATGCTGTATGACTCTGTAATTTGCCAGGACTGTGGTTCCAGCATGGTTTAAATGAATCCCCTCTCAATGGAACGCCTCTCCCTTTGCCTGATGCAAGTGTCAGTGCCCCATGAATTGGAAACTGTTTCTCCCTACACCATTATTTGAGCTGTGCACCTACGCTTCAAATCTTATTTACCCTGAAATCAGATTTGCTGTCTTGGTAGCAACCCAGGGATTATTACGTTTGTGGTTCTGCTTTATAATTCAGGCCTAAGATACTCGTAATCCCTTCGGGAATCCTTTTCCTAGCTCTTACTCGCGTCATTGGTACTGACATGGACAATAGCTGGTGGATCCTTCCCCTCCTATTCCAAATTCCTGTCTGGCCCATCAGACATGTCCTGAACTTTGGCACCAGTGAGATAAAACAGCCTTCAGGACTCTGTCTCTTCGCGGAGAACAGTGTCCATTCCCCTAATTATGCTATCTGCTATTAGTACTGCAGTTCTCTTTACTCCCCAACTTGAGTGGCACTCTGGACCAAGGTGCTGTGGTAAGTTCTCCTTGTAGTCTGTGTCCTCATCCATACTGGGAGCAAGAGCCTTATATCTGTTGGACAAGGGCACTGGTTGAGGCTCGTATAGCAATTATAAACACAAGATCCAAGGTGACAGCAAGTGTTTTATTTTGAAATGATCTCCCATCTGTTTTTCAGGTATCAAGAAAGATCCAAACAAAGCCTTTGTACCAAGGACAATCTTGATTGGAGGGAAGGTAAGGAAAAGTAATAGAGTACAAATGCATTTCATTTCAACACTCGGGTAGTAAGAACTGCCAATGCTGGAGTCAGAGATAACACAGCAGCCAGGCAGCATCAGAGGAGCAGGAAAGCTGACGTTTCGCGTCGGGACCCTTTTTGAAGAAGGGTCCCAACCCGAAACGTCAGCTTTCCTGCTCCTCTGCTGCCTGGCCTGCTGTGTTCCTCCAGCTCCACACTGTGTGTTATCTCATTTCAGCAGTCAGTCAGTTTAGAGACCATCTGTTTGGTGGAAGATTGTATTTATAGTTGCCTGAATGAAGAGCTTAGTCTGAGCTTTCAGAAACACGGTGAGATGAGGTAATACATTGATTTAAAATTCTCAAATCTTTCCATGGCTTTGAATATCATTATTTTTGCAAATTTCTCAAGCCCTACTACTTGCTAAGATATCTGCGTGCTTCCAATTCTGACCTGTTGCCCACCCTATATCCATCATCCCACCTTATGTATTCAACTGTGTAGATTCTAATCTTTGGAATTCACTTACTAAATATTTTCACTTCTAATCTAGTTCTGTGACAAGCTTTTCGTCATCACTCCTAACATCTATTAATAGTGCTCCGTGTCAAATTTTATATGATTTATGCTGTCTTGAGAAATTGGAGCAGACATCTGCTATTTGGCTAATTAAGCTACTCTGCAATTAAATAAGATCATGATTAACCTGAATATGACCTTAACTCTACTTTCCTGCCTGTCTTAATCCTTTGTCAGTCAAAACTCTGTCTAATTTGACTATGAATATATTTAGTGACACAGCTGCTGTCTATGGAAGAGAATCCCAAAGACTAATTGCCGTCTAAGAGAAACCATTTCTACTTATTTCTGTGTCTTAATGGAAGACCCTGTATTTTTAAGCTGTCTGTTTGGTTTGTCATCCCCTCAGCACCTTTGCTTCAATAGTCCCCACCTTCCCGCTCATCTACAACATCTCATCATACCTTTTTGTGACAAAAATGCTGGAATAGCTATACACGTTTTTTCCCAATAATATCTTTATACAATCTACTAATCAATCATCTATTAACATAAATGTTTCCATAGTTCCTGCCTTTCAAGTGTCGTTGGCTATCCTTCTTCCTTGAGTAGTGCTTGCCCTGTAGTTCCACTGTGGCTGCTGGAAGGCTGCTGACTTTCAGTGGGTAAATGAAAGCCTTGCAGGATGGACTTGTGCACCTAGAAAGCCTAGCTTCTAATTGCACTGTCTGGGCTGGCTGATTGAGAGACAACATAACAGCATTGATGAAGCATAAGTGTTGATATCCTGAGTGGGATCTGCAGTTTTGTGCTCCATGGTGCAACTGTCAGTCAACATTAGAAATAGGAGCAGGAGAAGACCGCTCCTGTCGAGGCTACTCCTTTGTTCAGTATGATTATGAATGAATTTGGGCTTCTACTGTTTTTCCTGCTCGTTTCCTTAATCTCTTCTTACCCTGTCAAGTCCTTTAACAATCCCATATGTTTCAATGAGGTCACATCTCAATCGTCTAAACTCCAGTGAATAGAGTCCCTGTTTAGTCTTTGCTAACTCTGGGGATCGGTCTTACTCCATTGGCTGGATGGTTGATTTATGAAGCAGTGTAATGCCAACAGCATGGGTTCAATTCCTGAGGTTATCATAAAGGACTCTCCTTCTCAACCTCTCCCCTCACTTGAGGTACGGTGGCCCTCAGATTAAATCATTACTAGTCATCTCCCTCTAATGAGACATCAGCCCTATGGTATGGTAAGGCTATGATGATACAACTTTCCTCTGTGGTGGAGGAGAAGATACCTTGTAGAGCCACCCTCTTGACCATGCAAACAATTCGGTTTCTATTGGTATCTGCAGGAAACAGAGGAGAGGAGAAGGTCTCAAAAAATGGGCAGATGTTCGGTAATGTTAAGAGTACATTCACAGTGATCGTCATAGTAGAGCAGCACGGCCATGAACAGTGATTCTTGGTTGCTGTGACTGGAGGTTGTGGCATCACAACAGGAACAGTTGTGGTCCTCACCAGCTAGGGCCAAGATTCTCTCCTTGTAGGGTGTGAGGAACTGAACATTGAGCACCCCATCTCCCGTCTTCTTTCTTTCTGCTTTATCATGGGCCGTTGTCTCCTGGAATGAGATGGGACTGGGAGTAAGTGCGATGAAGGTGATGAGCACAGCTGCTGGTGCAGGTGAGGAACAAGTGGTGAAGTCTCTCGTAGGTAGTGCAAAGGACACACCAGGTTGGCAGCGTGGGGAATTGGGTGGGTGAGAGCAAGTGAAGGAAGATGTTGTGAGCAGTAGAATGAGTAGTGGATCGTGACTGTTAGTGGGCAGTGATTGCAGTAGCAGAATTAGAGTGAGTGTGAGGTAACACTTGACATTCCCCATTCTACAAATGTAATTGACCACCTTGTGACATTGATGCTCCAAAGGAACATATGGTAACACCACAATGACCCAATTATCAACCTCTGACGCGTCTGTGGTGGGGCCTGTGATGGGGATATGATCTCCTCTGCTGATCCTGAGGGAAGTGGACAGCCCTCCTCTGCACTTCCTCATCTTTCAAGACCTCAAGGTCCCTGTTGGCAAAGTGGCGTGCCAATTTCCTCTGTCCACGACATCGAAGAAAATTCCTGAGACCAAAGAATTGTCTTGAAGACTGACAGTGCTTAGTCTGGTACACAACTATGTTTTAAATATGGCCTTGGTGCCAGGAATCCTGTGATATACCTGTAATAGTGGCTGCTTCTGCCTGTGGCAAGAGTGAAGATATGACCAGAAGAATGCCACGGTTCCTAGACACTGAGTGTTTTAGAATAAAGTGAGAGAAATCTTGGCCAGGGCTCATGGAGAGAAATTCTATGTGAAACTCCAAAATTGACATGGTGGTATTTTCTGAAAGCTAAGTGAAGTTGTTACTATCTCCACTCTGAGCTTATTTGCTCTGACTTGAGCTGGTACAGCTGCAGTTGGTTTCCTTTCAACAAAGTTCCATGTAGTTACTAGACACTTATTCCCTTCATCTGATTTCTCTCCTTGAAACACACAAACTGCCAACTAAACTCATTATGATTTTGACTTCAGAATAACTGCATGCATTTCCTAGAACCAGTGTCGAAAAGACCTTCATGCATTGGTTTGCATCATGCTTACTGACTGATATTGGATTGTTCTGTATTTCTCTGTCATTGGCTGCCTGTTGCTAAGTAACACTTCTTTTTTCTTAAGTACATGAAAGTCTTCACCTCAATGTTTTAAAATGTATTTTAAAATGCATGTAAACAAAACAGATTTTCATTATTCTTGGCACCAAGCCACAAAAACACTCAAATTACACTAAATCTTATCTCGTCCTTAACACTCAAAATACAAGATATAAATTGAACCTGTACACAGGTCTCTGTCTGAACATATTTTATGTAACCACGTTATTTCCTGACCGCTCACCAGCTAATCTATTTATTTTCATGTATCTACTTTGCTGGTGAGGCTACTGGTTGTCTCTGGTACTATACTATCTGTATGTTAGGCCATACTACCTGTTCATCCTATTCTTCCCTGATCATTTACAGGCAGCTCCTGGCTACCACATGGCCAAGATGATCATTAAACTAGTAACATCCGTTGGAAATGTCGTCAACAATGATCCCATTGTGGGTGACAGACTGAAGGTCATCTTCCTGGAGAACTACCGTGTGTCCCTTGCAGAGAAAGGTAACTGAAGCCAGGGCCACAGGAATCTAACCCTCTTGTGCATATTTTAAGTTGGTCGATTATGGCCGGAGAGAAAATAATAACCATGACAAGTGCTTCTGAAAAGCCAGGTTTTCAAAAATGTTTGGCTTTAAATTTACTTAATCTAGCAGAAGCACAATGTAAAACAAGAATGGGTCACTTAGCGGCTAAAATTTACTCTACCATTTAATTGGATCACTGATTTTACTACCATCTACCTGTTTTAGCCCTCTAATGCATAGTCTTATCAATCTCATTTTTGACACTTCAAACTGATCTAGCCTCAACATCTTTTGGAGTTAATGGGGAAGATTTTCCAGAATTGCTCCCTGACATTACCCTTCAGTAGCCTAGCTCTACTTTTAAGGTTATTCCCCACTGTACAGACTGCCCACCAGAGGAGTCTATTTTCCAACTCATCAGTGTTCTCCTCTCATACAATGTAAATGTTGCTTTCCTTTTACGTTGGTATTTCTTAAGAACTGTTCTGATGAGTGCAAGATAAAGCTTTCAAACATTGCATATTTTCAGCAATGCTTAAGTTCTGTACAAGTTCATACTTTACTTTTCAAAAATTCTTTGGTATTCTAAGTGTGTACTTTTCGCAGACTAAATACAAGCTATCCTTTTGTGAACTGTGCTCCATCTATTTAATCTCCAATGGAAAAGTACTATATAAAGGCTTCTTTGGTCTCTTCTGTGAAAAGATAATGTTAACCCACCAACTCCATTACTGGCACAGTTGCAGCAATGTGTACAGGTACAGGAAGCTAATCATCCAAACAGAAGCCTGGATTAGTGATCAGAAGAACCCAAATTCAGATTCCTAATGACAGTATGAGAATTAAATGCAGTTTTAAAAGAAATGTAAATAAAAAGCTGTTATCACTTAAAATGGCCATGAAGTTGTTAGAAATCCTAATTGGTTTTAGGGTAAACATTTGGTTATCCTTTGGCATATTTGTAACTCCAATTCTATACCAATGTGGTTGACTCTACATTGCCCTCTTGAGTAACCTAACAAGCCAGTCAGTTTTATTAAACAGCTGAAAGCTGTGTTGCAATATTGTTGGGACAAATGGAAACGGACAATAAATTATTAAATGAGGATTAACTTTTTCTAAAGTGCATCATTACTCAAATTGGCTGTTGTCTTCCTACAGTGAACAGTGACCAGACATGCTAAAATACTTCATTTGTTGAGTTTTTTTTACATTGTGAGGATGTCAATGATGCTGCATAAACATAAGTTTTTTTTTTAAATATGGTGTGACAAAACAACTACTGAGAGGAATTGGCATTTCTGTAAGTGTTGAATTGGACTTCAGAAATAAGTTGCATAATTTCATCACCATTCTTGTGGCCCTTAATATGCCCTCCCCCTAATTTATGAGAGATTGATTCCACTGTAGTGGGGTGCAGTAAAATGCATTTTACATAACTTCTGATGGGTGTATAACATTTGCTGAGGATATCCAGCAATAAGGTCACATGGCAAACTGCATACAGACTGGAATCTGCTGAACTGATGGTCAAAAAATTCAAATGTGAGAGACAGGTAATAATGCTCTTTGGATAAGGATACAGCAGAATGGTAAAAGGACGCCCTTTAGCATAGAGGACTGTTGATTTTGCATTGAAACTCTGCAACTAGTTGCACCAAGTCCCATTCACTAATCTCCCTCTTAGTTCATTTGCCTCGCCACCCAAAAAGTGATATCTTCACATTCTTCCAAATTGCTGTACTGTGGCAGCTGTGCCTTCAGTTTAGAGGTCTGGAATTCCCTTACTAAATCTCCGCCTTGATCTCCTCCCTTTAATAACCTCCTCAGAGCCTACCTATACATCAGGTTTTTGTAACATGCTGCAACACCACCTTCTATGTCTTATCCATTTTTGTCCAGCTGTAGTCATGTGTAGGAGTTAAAAGCACTTTAGTACATTTAAAGATGCTATATAAATCAAAGTTTGTATTGTAGGGAGAAGTTACAATTTGAAAAGATCAACCTAGAAAAGGAGAAACAAAGCATTGCGAAGTTTTAAAACAATAGTGCTAAGCTGTTGCTTTCATCTCCCTCTCCCTTCATGTCTCATAACAGTGATACCTGCATCCGACTTGTCCGAACAGATTTCAACGGCTGGTACAGAAGCCTCCGGCACGGGGAACATGAAGTTTATGCTGAATGGAGCCTTGACAATTGGAACCATGGATGGTGCTAATGTAGAAATGGCTGAAGAGGCAGGAGAGGAGAACCTCTTCATCTTTGGGATGAGAGTGGAAGATGTTGAGGCACTTGATAAGAAGGGGTTGGTAATAAATTAACAGCTGCACTGCACCCTTTAGCTGATATTCATTAAAGAGATCATAGTTCCACTACGGAGACTCGAGCACAAAATCCAGGCTTGCATTCCATTTCAGTGTGCTATATTGCCATGCCAGACGTGCCATCATTTAGATTGGACATTAGACAAAAGCCCCATCTATCTTTGCAGATCCATCTGCAGAAATAGAGTTTAAGGGAGCTTTTCCCAAGTGCCTTAGCCAACATTTATCCCTCAATTAACACCATTAAAATGGATCATCCAGTCATGATCATGTTGCCGTTAGTGGAACTTTCCTGTGCACAAATTGACTTCTTTTCCAGTGTTACAACTGATGTTATTTCAAAAGTGCTTCAATGTTTGTAAAACACATTGGAAAATCCTGAAATTGTGAAAGGTGCTCCAGAAATGAAGCAAATTTTTTATCAACACATTTCTCAGTTTATCTATCTATTATCTATTATCATTTTACACAGTGAAAGCAATTGTGAATTGTATATTGTTTGAAACTAAAGTTCCTAACAGCGCTGACTAAATCTTATCGCCTCAGTGTTTCTCCTGTACAACGCGGGAAGAAGCATTGCTCCAATCATTCATGCTGTGTATTTTTTAAGCGATGTAAGTGAGCATCTAAAAACTTTAAATGGCCCCTTAACAGACTGAGCTTGTGACAGGCCAGGAAGTGGTTTATCTGCATCCTTTTATGCATAGATAAGTAAATGAATTTGAAATGCAGATCAGCCATGAAGAACAATCAAACTTGATACATCAAATAGCCACTTTTTTGTTTTTAAAATTCCGTAATTATTCCTATGGATGACTACAATTTCCTCCCTCTGGTCGTTATGGGTCTACCTGCAGCACGTGGACTGCAGCATTCAAGACAAATGCTCTCAGTACCTTCTCAAGGGTACCTAGGGACAAGCAATAAATGCTAGCTAGCCAGTGACACCCACATCCCATGAATGAACAAAAAAAACTTATGTACAAATTACACTTTGATTTTGCATTCCGTGCAGGTACAATGCCAGAGAATACTTCGAAAAGCTGCCAGAACTGAGACAAGCTATGGATCAGATCAATGGTGGATATTTCTCCCCTAAAGAACCAGAGCTGTTTAAAGACATAGTTAACATGTTGATGCACCATGACAGGTAACTTCGGATAGATACCCCCACTGATGGATTACCCATTGACACAGATGGGAGCTGTATTGGATGAGTAATCAAAAAAACAAGTTCAAAACCAACCTTGGCAATTTGAGTTTTAAAAGATCTGGTAAAGTGTTGATAAAACAATCACAAAAACCCAATGGCTTCCCTGATATCCTTTATGCAAACATAGAAAATAGGAGCAGGTGTAGACCATTTGATCTTTGATCCTGCTTCTCCATTCAGTATAATCGTGGCTGATCATCCAACTCAGTAGCCCGTTCCTGCTTTCTCTCCATACCCACTGTTCCCTTTAGCTGTAAGAACTATATCTAACTTCTTGAAAACATTTAATAGTTTGGCCTCCACTGCTTTGTGGCAGAGAATTCCACTCTCTGGGTGAAGAAATTTCTCGTGTCAGTTCTACATGGCCTACCCTGTATCATTAAATTGTGGATTCCTTTTCACGTTAGCTGCCAAACTATTCAACTTTTGTATTTTTGCCCCTCTTATTTCACTTCTACTTTGTACACTTTTTATATACAACTCGTTTTTGTTCTTCTCTTGATGAACTGCTATTTATTATTTGTGTCATTGCTGATTCATCCAACTCCCAAACTAATCCAGGAAGATCAGGTTTTAGTTGCCCTCCATTTACCCCCTTCGGGACGTATTATACTGCACCCAAACTATTTCCTCTTCAAAAGCTGTCCATTTTCTCCATTACATTTCTGCCTGGTAGACTTTGACTCCAGTTTACCCAGACTAGATCCCTCAATCACTTTCCCTTCCTTCAGTTAAGTATTTTTAGTCTACAGTCCTTCTACACATAACTCCTCCATATTTTTAAACCTCAGTAATTTCTTTGTATACCTGCTTTCTTATCTCATTTCCACTGTTTTGGTGACTTGTAAAATACCTCAAGAAGTGTAATATGTAAAACTGCCTAAGGAATATTGAACAAGAGATGTGGTGAATGACCTTTTTTAATACTGCTGGTAGGTAAACTGTAGTTCCCCTCAAGGTACAGCAAAGGCAACTAATGCTCTCTTTGGTAACACTTTATTGACCACAACTAGAGGTACAAGGCAGCACCCCTACTTTTTCCTACATCCCTGCCATTCCTCTGGCTTGTACCCAAAAATGTTTAGCATCAAATCCTCCACGATTATAAGCCAAATCGCAATTAACACCAGTATGTGCATTCCAAATGTTAGAGTCCTTTGTATTTTCTATCGTCCTACCTGATTCTTTCTTATTACTCTCTCCCATCGTCTGTATATCTTGTTTCTACTTTTTAATGCTGTATACTTATGCCCATCCTCCCCTACATGTGATTTTAAATCCTCCCATCAGAGCAGTGGTTTAACCTACCCACAAGGACATTGGTACTAACTCTGTTCAACTGCAACCCGTTTGCCTTGAACACGTCCTTCCTGCCATGAAATTATTTACTCAGCTTAATGAGAGCCCCAGAGATACTAATGACAATGAACCCAAATATTAGATATCTAAATATTTAACCTGCATACTTGCTTTAGGTTCTGCAGTTCCACTGATTTGTATTTGACATGAAAGACCGCCTTCAGCTCACTATGGAATTCCTAACATCAACAAATTCTGTTTCCATTCCAGTTATGATTTACCCAAATCTGTCTCCAAACTTTGTGTTCATCCATCAAATATTAATATAGTTGAGGTTTCAAAAAAATCGAGTATTCAAAAGATTTTTTGGCACTTCCTGAAACAAAACTCATTTGAAAAATTGGACCATACATTCACAAGCTGAATTATTTGTTCCAATTAATCTGACTTCATTTAAGTACTGATGTATTTAATCTGCTGCTTCTCTTTGGTTCAGTTTTTGCAGGATTGTGTTCTGCGCGTAATCTTGACTTTCATCCCTTTCAGGTTTAAAGTGTTTGCTGACTTCGAAGCATATGTCAAATGCCAGGAGAAAGTTAGTAAGCTTTATCAGGTGAGGTTACAGTAGATCTTGCTGTGTTAATGATGTTTCCAAATACACTTAATGAACCACCTTACCTACTCTGGTCTATATTGCAGGGGATTGCATCACTTGACCTCCTCTGTTTGTGCCCCATGCCTCCCCCATTGGTAACCTGGTTCATCAATCATTCGCTAGTAATACAGTAGTTACAACGTTTCCAATCTTGTGTCATCTAAAGCCTTTATAATCTATTATGTGGTTTGACCAGTCCAGCAGAGCTGCTATAAATGTTAATGGCTGGTTTATTGAAGGACATTCTGTAGTTATTCACCGCCAGTATTACCTTAGGCAGAAAAGAGGATTAGGGTCCAGTATTACAGATGTTGCTGTGGCAGCATAAAGGCACGTTGACATAGTTAACTAAATGTGAACATGTCAGACAGTGGAAAAGAAAGATTAAAGATAGGGCAGTCAGAGGAATTTATAAAGCAGAGAGAATGGGAGAAATAGAATCCTCTTAACCAAGCAACTAATGAGGTCTACAGAGAAGTGAGTTGAATGGTTGAGGATTGGTTATTTGATTTGCAGTAATCAGAGTTTCATGCTTATTGCAGAAAGAATTATTAGTGTTGGAATATCAAACACTTTCACAGGTTCAGTCTATGACCAGAATTGAAATGCCACGAATTAATTTTATATAAGACCTTGGTGATTGACCAACAGAGGTGATTTTTCATCAGTCAATGCTGGATTTGAATTCACTTCCTATTTCACTTCTTTTTTTCCTCAATATCCTGATTATCTCTGGGGAAATATAAAACATGAATTTTGCATTGTGGAGTTAGGTGACTTTGTTTACATTTCCTTCACTCCAATCAGGTAACATTTTCAACTGAGTTCTGTTTTACATGATCTAAAACTGCAGCAAATACAATAGAGCCAGTCCTAATAATTGTTAGATAACTCTGGGGCATTGACAAGTTGAGGAGGAATTGGATTCAGTGAAGGAAACCACTAGTACACAAGATGGGATGCTGGTGTGTGTTTCATAGAATACTGTCAGATGTGTTTTGGTTTGGAATACTGATATTGATCATTCTAGGGTACTGATCAATGTTAAAAGATGATTAAATCCTGTATGCAATATTTCTTTTCACTGAGTAGTCACCAAAAACAAGAATTTTTTCTGAAGTTTGAAACTTTGGTCAATAAATAGAAGGAAATCAAGAACCTTTTAAAGTAGTGGCAAGCTTCACACAACCAATCACATCTGGAGCCTGATTACTTTTCTGCAGACCAGTACACAAAACAAGATTGTTAAAAGTCAACATGAAAGTGTTGATCGGAATTGTGTAAATAGTAAATTATCTGTAAATAACTATAATGTACAAGTTGTATATGTATCCCACTTTTAATGTTTCAGTCTGGTACCTATTCTTGTCTGAGAGTTTTTTGGGGTATCTGGTCCTTTTTTCTCTCTTTTGGGTTAGTGCCTGTTCTTGTCTACATGTGTGTTGGTGTCGTGCTGTTCCTATCTGTTTATTAATGTCATCCTTGTTCCTGTTTGCATCTGTTTGTGTCACCTGAATGTGCAGGTCATGGCCATTCCAGTTCCCAGCTTGTGTATCTGGCCAAGCTGTGCCCAATTCAGTTTGTGTGCATGTGTCAGTGCCATATTATAACAAGTGGATTTTCTGGGTATATGTTGCAAATCAGTAAGTAGTGTTCTTTGTCTGTTCACAGAATCCAAAGGATTGGACCAAGGTGGTTATTAAAAACATTGCAAACTCTGGCAAGTTCTCAAGTGATAGAACCATCAAGGAGTATGCCAGAGAGATCTGGGGGGTGGAGCCTTCTGATGTGAAGATTCCTCCTCCTAATGAACCGAAGGCCTAGTTTGTTAACAAGACAGGCAGTGTGCGCAATCTATACTGATGTGTTTTTGTCTAATACCTCTGTCAGATTCATGTTTATTATGAAAATAGCCTTGCATTAGTTTTTTCTTTCTAAATGCACTTGCTGTGCGCCTTATTAAAATGTGTTTAAGCAAAAAGTTATTCGATGTCTGTTACCTAAATCAGCTTACTTTTTAAATGCAGATATCTTTAATATAATTATGGATTTGTCTCTTCTTCAAAGGGTTAACATTTTGAGCCTGCATATTTTTTTTATTTGTTTGCACTAGATGTTGAGATCATGATTGTGTCCAGTGGGCAGAGCTCAATTCAAAATTATCATCTGGAGTAATGTTTCTTCTACAAATACCTTTAACAGACTGTGCCTGTACCATTTTAATTTGATGGTTGTTCTTGTACAGTACTTATTTACTTGTAAGGAAACCTTTGTAAATGAGCACTGAAACAATTTTTACTGAAATTATGTGCATTCAGGTGACAAAGGCTAGAAATAAAATCTGCTGGCACACGTGTGGTGAATCCCTCATTCAATTCATGGTCTGGCCTGCCTTCATTATTGATTTGTTAGAGATTCAAATTGACTTCACAATTCAAATTTACCTTTTGTTTTACTGCCTGTTTGCTTCACTAATAATGACCCACTGAACTCAATTAGTTATTGATGCCTTTCTGTTCTGTCCTACTGGTTAAGGACCCCAACTTGCTCAATTGATGAACTGATTTTGTTTTTGTATAGTAATCAGTTTTTTTTTAAAAAAGTTGTTTTAAGTCAAATCTGCATGGTTAGTGTGTTAGATTTGAGTTGATTGAAACTGGGACCTGGTCTGTTCAGAGTTGTTTCTACCTCTGGTTCAGCATTCCTAAAGTCTCTGCAGCAAGAAAAGGTAAATAGAAAAACAATCTAAAGAAAATAAAACTAAACATTGCTAAAAGGAGACTAGAAGTTGAAGCTTTTCATCTTGCACTCATGAGAACTAAAGACAAGAAATAAATATTATGAAAAAGACACAATTTTATACAGAGAGAAGAGTATGTGGATTGGTTGAGTCATAATTGGCATGGAGATGCATCAAGTTCACTAGCATTATTGGAGGCTAGAGAGTTGATGAGAGTCTCTAATAATGCTGATCTTGCCTAATGCGTGCCTTGTGCACTGTAACCTGTATGCCTCCAAGTCTTTTTGATCTGTACATCCTTGCTTACTATAATCTGCCTGTACTACTTGTAAACAAAGCTTTTCACTGTACCTCAGTACATGTGACAATAAATCAATCAGTCAACCTTCATTCACAACCAGGCAGGTAGATTCTAAATGGTCAGAAAATTGCCCTGGAGCAGTACAGCAGAATTGGCTGTCTCTATGATCACTGTTTTTGAAAAAGGTGCAACATAGAAATTCCTTTTGCCAACATAAACCAGGGACTTGAGTATTTATGTATTTTGCATATGCTACATGCACTGTAGGCCTGCCTAATGATCTAACATTGGTTTCTGGTGTAATGCTGAGTGCAGTCCGAACTTGTTTTAAAACATGATTTCCAATACCAGAATCACAGTTAATAGTAGACATAACTTTGAGGCTTGTATGTACAGCTGGTAGCAGCCTGATTGTGTTTGACAAACCTGTGGGGGTGGGGTATGGTGGGCACCAAGACATGTTTAATTTTTGAGACAAATGGCCTATATACCATAGAAATAATGGCTTCTATAAAGAAAGAAGGAGACATTTACTACAGAATCTAATCTCAAAAAGAATTTGGACCGCTCTAGATGTATCTTAAGTCTAGGCATTGCTATCCACAGCTAACAGTTATGTTTCTGACATAACAACAAAGTGCAACAACAGGAATGTCAGTCATCTGTTTTGTTGGTTGAGAAAGGAAAAACTTGCCAGGAAACTGGTGACAATTCCTCTGCTATTCTTCAATACAGTGAAATGGGAGCTATCGTGTACGCTTGAGAAGCAACTAGGGCTTTGTTTAATATTGCATCTAAATGATGGTGTCTGCAACAGTTTATATTCCTGATTAACTCTGTTGGTGCATCAGCCCGAATCAATATGCGAGCACAGCCACAGACAGGTGACAGGGAAGTCTATTTGTTCTATGTTTAGGCATAATTCTTTGACCAAGAAGAAAACTCTGCTACCTTTTTTTAAATTGGATACATTGGGCCCATGGCACAGGCATGGTGGACTGAAATATTCTGGCACAGCAGAACTGTGGTGTTAGTAACATTTGCAAGATTCAGCAATTTGTAGCAGTTGCTTACAATCTGTACAATTCCTTTTTAAATAGTAAGAACAATATTGTTGAAGTTTTCCAGTGGTGCAGAAGAGTCTCACTTTTGGTATAATTTACATTAATTTTCAACTAAAATGGTGGTAAACTTTATTTGGATAAGTAAATGCAGGCACTCTCACTCACTCTCTCCCTCCTTCCTCCTTCCTCCATTCTTGTTTTACTTTCCTCAACTTTGTTTTTCCCTCCTTTTGTCTCTTCTGCTTTTTCACTTGCTTTTGTCATGAGTTGCAACTTTTTTTTCTGATCAACTTCCATCCTGTTTCACCAGTCTGCAGAGTCTGGCAAGTAGCAAAAGAGAAACAAAAGGAGTCAGTGTAGGATTTGCAGCAAAGGAAGAGTGCAGCAGAGGAACCAAAAGGAACTAGAAGCAAGCATTGGAAGGATACAGAGGTGGGAGCCTAATGGGATCAGTTGACATAATAGACACGTGTATCAAACCATGAGCCTATAATAAAATCAATCAGATGAATACAAGACTCTATATAAGCCTATTTTGTAATTATACAACTAAACCTACCAAATTTAAGGTTAAAAAATGAACACGTGAAAATTTAAAATTAAAGCTAGTCCCATTGTCTATGAACTTGTACCACATGCTACACCTAACTGTATCCAGTAGATGGCACTCCCTATCAGTATATCCTGTTTTGATACTTGTGTTTTATGAAGCACTAGCCACTCTGCATCTATCTTGTAGGCAACTACTATCAAACGGTTCATAGATTTCTAATACCTACTGTGAGCACCACAATGCACTTTGAAACACCTTTCCAATTACTCTCCCTATTCACTTGGACTTCACTGTAGCTCTGCAAATTTTCCATATGCATATCTAATTTCTTTTGGAAAATTACTATGGCAGCTCCTTCCACCAGAAACATTGGTATAAATCAAAACTCACTGGGTCAAAAATATATTTGCTGTCTTACATTCTGGTTTCTGTAACATATGCTGACAAGGACATTGAAAAGAGAGCCAATATCATTCAATACAAAATTCACCTTCAGCCTATGCAGATTATCTGGTAATGTGAAACATTCTTTTTCAAGAATCAACCTATCAAAGCCAATATCTATCTAATAACTAGCAAATTGCCATTAATAATGCCTCGTAGTCATAGGGTCATACAATACAAAAACACACCTTCCACTCAATTACCACTGTTCCTGAACTTTTCCTACTTCTTGTTTACATGCTACCCTACAAACCTGCGCTTTCAGATGATGACACTGAAGTGACAGTCTCCCAAGTCCTAGAGTCTGCTTTCTCATTACAAAGGGGCAATGAATGGTGAGTTTAACCTGAGGTCCACCATTCCTCATGCAAATCCAAGATATTGTGCATTCAGTGCTCTTAGCCAATAAGAGAAGAGAATCAAAATTCTGCAGCTGCTGTCAATTTGCATCTCAAACGAGCTAGTCAGGCAACTGGGCTAACCAACCCAGTTCATACATTAAGATTTAAGTGTTTAAACATCTTGTTTTAATTGCTTCATTAAGAGGTTTTGACTTTAGCTGTCTAAAACGCAAGTTGTTCCCTCCCCACATCACTCTGCCTCTTTTACCTCACTTACCCCTAATACAGGCTTAAAGCCTACTTCTTTGCCCAATTGTCCAAATTATCATCTTGCATAGCTCAGTGCCATAATTTATATTATAATGCCTCATTTAACTAAGGCCCAACGTATCTTCAGATTTTTGAAAATTAAGCTAAAATTTCCAAACTGCAATGGAAAGTTGCAAATTGCCATCAACAGGGGAGGATTTGAACGTCTGAATTATTGATCTAATAACATAATAACATTGTTTATTTGGGGTTAATTAAACAATTTTATTTGGAGCAGAACAGACCAAAGACACCTGGGTTAATTCTAATCTAAATTTTTATTTAACCTATTTTCCTAATCATCCTGCTCAGAGCTGATGTTACACACCTCTGGAGCAGTTAGGACTTGAACCCGGGTCTCTTGGGATATTACCACTGCACCATGAGTCAGGATAAATTGACTTTGTCCTCCAACTAATTTCACTACAGATGGAGTCAGAGGCCCAGGACCAGCCTTAGAGTACCACTGCTACCCTATTTTCCATCACATACCCTAATATGCTTCCCTGAAATGGTGCACATCTGCTTCCAGAGAGCTACGTGAGGAAACGTGTTTGTCAAAAGGCATGTGTATCCTATCTAAATAAGCTCCACACCTCAAAGATTCCTCCACCATCTTGGCTGGCCCTCAACAAGTTAGATTGTCCTGCCAGAGAGCTTGGGTGAGAAAAGAATAAAAGTAGAGTAATTAATGTGATTAAGTCTAACATTTCTGAATGGAACTAAAATATATTTCTTTTTAATAATCCATATTTACATCTATTATATCAGGATGGATTTTCCATTGACCATTTTAGAATGCACCTAAACAATTAGAACCAAAGGAAATGGCATATTTCTCTTCAGTCATAACATTTAGAGGTTCTAACTCATTTTGTCAGGACAAAGAAACTGATAGAGGAGAAATTGTTTAAATAAAACATTGCAATTAAATATCCAGATCATCAGTTTTATTATTGTCCCAACTGAAAACCTTCCCAACGAACAAGATCAAAGCACAGCCCTTGAGAACATCACAGTAACACCAGTTTGTTGGGTGGGAGTTTATTATCTGAGAACTTGATCAATGAATATAAAAGATGAAGGTCACTGAGAATATTATGGTTGAACATTTAATAGGACCACAATTTATTCTTTAAGATGCATTCAGATTACAGGCATATTCAGGTGTGAACATGGAGGAAACTCAGCCATTGTTTATCACCAATCTTCTAAATTAGCAGTTAAGAATCCAAAACACAGGACAATAGGCCTTTGTCAATTTCAGGCAATGCATATCACTATAAATCAAAGGTGTTGTGTTCAAAACTAAATAAATAGTGAGTTTGAAGTACTCAAGATCTTTATTTAAAAATATACAGTGCATAAAATCCTAGATTCAGCAGTTTACAAAAGGTGCAAGTTCAATGGACTTCCCTCAATCAAGACATCACTCAACGTGGATATATGTTTGATGTTCACATGACTATTCAACGACTTCCATATCAGCATTTGGTTAAAACAAACTTAAAAATTTCAGTGAATTTGAAGTATGCAAAGCTCATTAGACCTTTGCCAAAAACGAAATGTTACAATTCACTGCACACAAAGGGTTGGGGAAAGTTGAAATCAGTTCTGTGAAGGAGATCAATATAGTAGACACAGATTTACAAAACATCTCAACGGGTCGTCTCTTCTAGTACATATCCATAGACATTAGGGACTTGTGAACTTTTTAAAAATCAATTTACAAATGCTGGCTAGGTCAGCATTTTCAATCTATCCATTGTTCCAAAGTAGTGGTGCTAGGTCTTCTGCTGGAACAGTGGCCACTTGTGGTGAAGTTACTTCAATAATGCTGTTACACTCGGACTTTCAGAATTTTGATCCAGTAAGGTGCTAATATACAATCAAAACAATGGGCAGGATTTCAGAAATTGCTGCTACTTGTAGCAGCAAACGGTGATAATTTTGCATATATTACCACTGCTAATCCTGCACCAAAAATTAACTGATGATCTTTGGCAAATGGGAAGAGACTGGTCTGTACTTTTTAAGTAAAAACACAGGTGATGTAAACAGCCAAATTTGCAACACACCACCAAAAGCATTTAGCAATGGTGTTACTGAACACATCGCTGAAAAGAATGTTCATCACACCTCAAAATTATTTTTTCTTCTGCCAAATATGTAACAAATTGAGTTTTACTTTTTTTTAGGATCGATGTGTACAGATGTTTTAAGACGCTTGTATTTCATAATAAAAGAACTCTCCAATCACTCCACTTTATGTTAAGCAGCATAAGCAGATAAAGTATTGGAATAGTTCCATATTCTATGCCATGTGAAACATGAAGAATAAAAGCTGTTCAACAAGTGGTCTAGTTCCTGTCTGCACACAAGAAAATTCTCCCTGCAGGCCATTCAAATACACACAAGAAAAAGATTTGAAATATTTGGAAGAAAAATTTCTAACAGATCAACATTTCCAGTTACTCATCTTTAAAACCTGAGCAGCTATGATTGTGCATTTTTTCTTTAGAGCTGATCAGAGCATTCCAATTCCTGAATGAATAACTGGCAATTATCAAATCTCTGCTGTTCAAAAGAATGTTAAAATCTCTTAACAGATATGCGAAGGTGGAATGTGCTTCATTTAAAAAAGCTAAATAGCCACAGTAAACAATATTAATATACTATATTCAGGTAAATGGATGGGTTGCTTAATTGTTATACTTCAACCAATGGCACAGTCAATTGCCTAACTTAATAAATCTGTTTCCCCTAAACACAGACCAGATATCGGAGAATGATTAACAGAATGTGGGAATTTAGTACACTACATCATGAATGAAACTCAAATGTTTAATTTGTGATCAATCATCTGAACTAGTGCAGAACAGTTACAGAGATACTCCCTTTTGTAAAACAAGATTGGGGAGTTTAAAATTGAACATTTAGATTTTAATTCATACATGTGGAACTCCAGTGAATATCAGTGCAGATGTCAAAAGTCTGTGGGCGCACACATGTACTATTCAATGCAATTCAAATCCTTACTGCAAGTTAAACCATGAAATAATCTGAAGCAACTCTAATTAGTAGTACTTACTTAAAAATAAATGATCATTTATCATGACAGGTCAGTAAAACTATGACTCAAAGCCTGATTTTCTAGAGTTGTTGCTGCTGGAATCAACAAAAACAAAACATGAATAAGTCGGAGAGAATTCTTTCACAAGATTCTGTTTTCTGGCTTATACACTTTTGATTGGTGGCTTAAGACAATCAAACAGAAGCCATTTACGTTCATGAGGGGAAGGAATAGGATATGTTGATAAGGTGAGGTGAAGTAAGGAGGAATGAGGCTCATTTGGAGTGTAAAACTAGTACAGATCCATTGGACCTGTGCTGTAAAAGTCTACGTAATTTTATCCTAGTTGAAGGCGCTTCATGAACCAAGATGTTTGGCCCTGCTAACGGAGGCATCTTATCTTGGCCCCAAAGAGGAAGAATACCTCTTTACAGATGGATGTCATTTTCACAAACAATTTAAGAAATGGACAAACCCAAAAAGCAAAAATCAATTCTTGTTTCACCAGAAACAAAAGCCTCCTTAAACATAACTTGTCATCTTTTCCTTTAAGATTACACATTTGCTGCATTTTCCCCAAAATTTCCGTTTGTGGTTCAGCTTATTAGCATTTGTGAGGTTTAATTTTCTTCTGAGCTCGGGATGCATTCAAAATGTGGTTCAGAATTTCATAAATATTTTAATAAATAATCTGTACTACGTACCTATTCAAGAAGGCTGCTTTCTGTTACTGACTGCAACTAGGCAGCCATTTCTAATCTTCACTGGAACAATGCAATATGTTGATAAGAATTTTGCTTTTAATAAATGCTATATTATTTACATTGGTGTATGTTTTGTTTAGTACACATTTTACAGCAACTGATGTTATTTCAACAAAAGGAGTATGTTATAATCATATCTCAGAAGTCAACCAATAATTTAATATATATTCCACACAAGTATTGTTCCAGTTGTACAGTTGCCCAGTGTACTAGCAGTGCATAAGTGACACTGTGACAACAGATCATAAGTAATAAGCAGTTGTTAGTTGCAATTCCTTTGGTGACCACACCAAAACCCAATATTTGTTTACAAAGCATGTGTCACAAAGGAAATTTGCACAAACTTCTTAAGTTGCCTGAATTCATTAAGACAAGTCCTTAGTGGTAGAACTGACACAAAGATAGATCACCATTTGATTCAATTTTGAGTAGTTACCTTGGAAATTAAGAAAACCTGGGTGGAATTTTGCACTCATCAAAATGATGGGAAATTGGAGTTTGATCAATGCTATTACCAATGTCAGTATCAAGGTCCTCTAGGTCAAGTACAGCACAGTCAGCTGTATAACACAAGGTACTCCAATCAAAACAGACTACCAAGGGATGTCTGTTTTCCAATCCTCACACCAGACATCGTTATGCTGCCTTCAGCAAAGTTGTCACTTTTGTGTTGTAGGGCTCAGACTCACTAAAAACTGGGAGGAGAACGTTCAGTTACTTCGCATAAGACTACGGAGTCTAGCAAATAAACAACCTTCAATGAATATATACATTTACCATCCCCACCAACCCCCATTTTAATTGAAGGGCAAAATACCAACAGGCAGACTCTGGCATAGAACAGGAAGTAAAATAACCTACTCGTCTAATATTCTCGACAATGTCATTGGATACAGTGGGCATAGTCTACTTGAATACTTTGATATTAGTATACTGCAACAGACTCATCTGAGCTAAAGGTATGAACCTTCAAAAATCCTTGCACCAAGTGTAGGGAAGTTATTATATTTTATGAGCAGCATTTCATCTTAAAATCTTCTACCAGCAGAATAAAACTGAAAAGGCATGTCCTTTGTACATGCAACACTATTGGGTTTAAAAAAAAATGAACAGGTTGGAACTCTCAAAAAGCAAAAGTACTACTTTTGGAATAATTACCCATGATCCAGAAACAAGAAATGGCGTGCGCTGATTCAGAATCATATTTTGAAATTACTCTGATTATCCATCATTTATTTTTGCACTTTAAAAATTAACTATATTTCATTCTAGGAAATTCATCATTGTGGTCATGAAAAATTGTATGCCTTCATTTTTTTATAACAAGAATCAAATTCTCAAGTAATAATTCTTTCATTTCATCCTTTGGCTGTGCTGTCCACTGAGCTCCCTCATCTGCGGAAAAAAAGAACCCAAACAGCATCATTTTTGTTTCATGTTCAGATGAATGAGTTTTGTGGAATGCAAATCAATAGAAGTCATGCAAGTTTTGAGTGACACAAATTGAAGTCTTCAGGCGCTCCAAAGTTGCAACTAATCTCTGTGGTCCACTTCACTACTGACGCGTATTTGGGTCACTTAAGAACTTCCTGCATCAAGAGAAAGAAAGGGATTTATAATTACTCAAGCATTTCTATTACCAGTAGATCTTCTGTGATATTGATCAGGGTGAAGCAGAATGATGCTGTTTCGTAAGTGCTCCCTAACCTGGGCAACATCTTTTAATTCCATTTCTTGTAAAGCTACAACTGCAGCTCTTCCAACTCCTCCATTTCACCATGCCTTCCCCTTAACTCCCCACAAAATGTATCTAACTATTCTTTCTCAATCTCACAAAAGTGCTCATCTCTCATCCCTAACTAACATAGGCTCAATCTTTTTCCTTCTGCCTAAACAAGATATCTCTGGTGTGCTTCTAACATCAAGCAGGTCTTGCTTTTTCTCCCTTTCAACACAAAGCAGATTTCTCAAATTTTCTCCTTTGCCCATTCTAAATAGTACTGATCTTAGTTTGTCCCTCTCTACTTCAGTTGCACAGCAGCCTGTCAAAGAGAGTTGAACAATTAGTCATTGGAGACAGACTCCCGAACTTAATTAGAATTACCATTGTTAGCATCAACGTTTTTCAAGCTCTGTTGGACAAACTCCAACCATTTCAAATACATCTAAGCCAGAAGCCACCAGGAGTTTCCCTTAGCCATTCGTGTACCCATTAACCAGGGAAATAGGCTGTGCTGGTGAATGATGAATAGAAGTGGGAGAACTGATAGGTTCACGCAGAAGTGACCAAAAAGGCACAGGAGAAGCTATGAAAACCATAGGAACAGGAATAATTCGGCACTCGTTCCTGTTTCACCATTCAGTTGGACTGTAATTCTGTTCAAATGGGCTTCATTTAAACTCGGATGGCATCAGAGTCCTGACAAAAAGTTAACTCAATAAAACAATATGATGACTTGGATAAATCAAGCAGCGTGGATCAGGAAAGGACAGAAAATTTAACAGTACTTTTTCTTCCTTGACATCACTCTTCCATCCTCAAAAGATGACGGAGACACAGCAATTAAATCAATTTCACATGGGGGTGGGTTCACATAGGACAGTTGCTGATGGTTAAAGAGGCCAATCTTCGAAGGCAGGTTCTACCATAAGTACTGTACATAAAATTACCAAGTGTCATTGTGGGTTGTTGTCTTGCCAAGCTGCTGGAATGACAAGGGGCTACAATGATAATAATCCAAATGAAGTCCACATACAGAACAGTGAGTAAAAAGCACAATTTAAGGCTCTTTATCTGAATGAGCATAGCATTTGTAACATGTTGTACAGACCAGTGACACAATTAGAGTTAAATGTGTTCAATATAATTACCATAACAGAAACAGTTAAACAACGACCAAGATTGAGAAAGTAGTGTTCAAGAGTATTCAACACTTAAAAAGATGGAGAATGAGTAAAGGAGGTAAGATAGCTTTGATAATAAAGAATGACAAAAGAACAGCAGTAAGAAAGGGTCTTAGCTCAAAAGGAAGTGGTAGTATGGATGAAGGGTTAATTAGTCATCTTACAGTTAAAGATAAAGTGATCATTACACAAGTGAATTGTACTTGAGGGAGACACATTTATGACCGACACAAGAATCTGAAAGTGAACAGCCAATTATATATGTACAAGGGGAGAGGTTGATGGGGTAAATAGACTGAAATGTATGGTGGGAAATAAACAGTGGAAAATATTTACAGAACCAATTCAACAAAATGTTGTTCGATTTAAAAAACTCCTGATTTATTTTCTTCCCCACATCCTGACTACAGTTAGGAGACCTGTACACAACTCCCATCAGGGAGTTTCTTCCTTTACGGTTCCTCAACTCTACCCACACAGATTCTACGCCTAACAACTCAACATCACTTTTTGCTATCAAGTTATTTAATTTTTTACTAACAAGGCAACCCCGTCCCCTCTGCCTGTCCTTTCAATAGGACACGTATCTTTAGATATTTAGTTTCCAGCACCAATCCTGTCGTAGCCATGTCTCTGTGATACCCATAACAGTTACCCGTCAATTTCAATCTGCGCTACAAGCTCATTTACCTTGTTTTATACACTACATGCATTTAAGTACAACACCTTCAGTCTTGTGCTGACTGCCCCTCCTTCTCAGTCATCCCCTGGTCTGACTCCTGACCTTTCCACACTCTGCCCTACGACTTGTTCTGGAAATTTTAATAAACTCTGCTGAGCCTTCCACATTTTTAACTTTTTCCCATATCTTTCCATGCAACAAAACCAATATGATTCAAGGAAAGGGTCACTACGCTTGACAAATTTAAGAGTTTGAGGACGTAAGTAGTAAGATAGAAAATGGATTTCTAAATGGTATTTGATAAGGCTTCATACATAATATGCAGAGTAAGGACTCTTGAAGTTGGGGGTAATATATTAGCATGGCTTGAAGATTAGTTAACACACAGGAAGAGGAGAATTGGGATAAAATGTGGCATTTTGAAGTTGACAGCCTGCGAGACTATTGGATTGCCATAAGGACAGTGCTCAGGCCTCAAGCCTCAACTATTTACCATTATATAAACAAATTAGACAAAGAGCCCAAGAATAATGTATCTAAGTTTGCTGATAATGGAAAGCTAGATGAGAAATGTAAGCTGTGAGTAGGACACAACTGACAACAAGATATAAATAGCTTAAGTGACTGGGCAACAAGATGGCAGATGCAGTATAATGTGGGCAAGTGTGATATTATTCACTATGTTCATAATCATAGAAAAGCAAAATATTTTTAAAAGGCCCAATACTAGAAAAGGTTGATGTTCACAGACAATGAACATGAAAGGTTAATATTAGTGTACAGCAAGCTATAAAGGAAGCAAATGGCATGTTGCAGTTATTGCAAGGGGACTGGAGTATAATGAAAAGGATGTCTTAACCCAATTTAGTGGGGCAGTGCAGGATTCATTTAATTGGTTCCTGAGATGAGAAGATGGTTTATGATGAATAAATTAGCCCTAGACTTTGTAGTTTAGAAGGAGAGTGGATCTCATTTGAAATATACTCGATCCTGAAGAGTCTTGACAGGATGGACACTGAGTGGTTGCTTCTTATTGCTGGAAATTTAGAACATGGCGCTACTAATTCAGAATGAAGGGGTTGATATCTTAGTTTGAGATGTGGAGAAGTGTCTTCATTCAGAGGATTGAAAATCTTTGGAATTGTCCATGCCAGCAGCTGAGACGGACAGATGTTTAATCTCTCAAGAAAATAAAGGGATTTGGAACTTGGGTGGTAAAGTGGAATTACGGCAGGATATCAGCTATGATCATAATGAATGGTAAAGCATGCTCAAAGAGCTTTCTGATCTGCTCCTGTGCCTAGTTCTATGCTCTTATGGCCGATAAGGCCTGAACTCATCTTAATGCATATCCAATGATATCTTTACCTATCAAAACAGGAGATATAGCAACAACACTGGGATAGACAGAAGTGAAATACTGAGAGCACAGTGAGAGCACAATACTGTCATAAAACAAACGTACATTTACCTTAATATGTGAGGAAGCTGTGGGCTCTTGTATATATACTTGTGCCTGTAACCAAGGTCTTTGTGGAAGGGAACAAACTGCACTTTCCTATTGCCCTTAGAAGATGCAATGTCATAAAGCTGCGGATAAACAAAATATTTTACATTTTCATGGAAATGAAAGTTGCCATTCCATGCAGACAGTTTACCCTTCAGACCAAGGCGCGCCCTTGAGGATGACAAACGAATATTGTAATAGGTTGGAAGCAAGTTCAGATGATGCATTGTTAGTAAAACCCATCCAGTATCATCTTATTGCAGCTTATAAACCCCACATAAAGCATCCAAGAATATACATTCTTTCAAACACATACCAATAGTAAACTGAGAACATAACATCTATTCTTCAAGTACATGGTATACATGAACATATAATTTCACTGTGTGAGGCAACATTTTCTGATCCACAGACTAAGGTGACGTTTATTGAATATGCAATTTCCTTTGGGAATTTTACATTATTCATGTTAATCTTGTTTGTCGTACTTTCTCCCTTTTCCTTGCATTGGTTCTCCCAGCCAAAGAAACATTGGATAAATACTTGCAGGATTTAATGGTCTGAATTATAATTGCAAAAATATTTTGTTTCATGTAATTGAACAGAACAAACATTCTGAATATTTGAAATCTTTATTTTCAGCCAGTTCCCCTGATGTCCTCTAACATCTTTCACTTACTTTCCCTTAGAGCAAGAGGCGTATACAGGGCAGAATTTGTCAAGTGCTTCCAAAAGAGTTTTATGAAATAGTATGTGCACAGTCCAACTAGAGGAGGAGCCATGCTGGACCTTGTACTGGCTAATGAGCCTGGCCAGGTGACTAACCTTTCAGTGAGACAGCATTTTGGTAACATCGATCACAACTTAAGTTTTAAGGTAGCTATGAATAAGGATAAGTCAGGAATTTGCAGGCAAGTACTAAAGCGGAGGGAAGGCAAATTATGACAATATTAGGCAGGAGCTAGGAAGTATTATTTGAGAGGAACTGTTATCAGGAAAGTCCACATTTGACATGTGGGAATTGTTTAAAGACCTGCTGGGGGGTGTTCAAGGCCAGCATGTTCCAGTAAGGAGGAAGGATAAGTATGGCATGATAAGGGATAACGAGGGACGTTGCAAATGTAGTCAAAGGGAAAAAAGCGTATGTAAGGTTTAGGATGCTAAAAATTGAACAGGGCCTGGAGGAATACAATATAAGCAGGAAAGAACTCAAGCAGGGAATTAGGAGAGCATGAAGGGGCCATGAAATGACCTTGGCAAGTTGGGTTAAAGAGAATTCCTAGGTGTTCTATAGATACATTAAAAACAAGAGGAATACTAGGGAGAAGGTAGGACCACTCAAGGATAAGAGAGGCAGAGAATGTGGCTAAGATCCTAAATGAGTACTTTGCATTGGTATTTACCCTGGAAAAGGAAATGGAGGATAATGAGATTTGTGTGAAGCATGCCAATATGCTAGGGTATTTTGAGGTCAAGAAAGAAATGGTGTTGAATCTCTTGAAGAGCATTAACGTGGATAAGTCCCCAGGGCCAGACAGTATCTACCCCAGGTTATAGATAAGGGCAAGAGAGGAGATTGCTGGGGCCATGACCAAGATCTTTGTATCCTTGCTAGCCACTGGAGAGGTCCTGGAGACTGGCGAGTAGCTAATTTTGTTCCTCTGTTCAAGAGGAGAAATAGGGATAATCCAGGAAACTATAAACCAGTGAGTCTTAGACTGGTTATTGGGAAGCTATTGGAGAGAATTCTTAGGAACAGGATTTACACACACTTGGAAATGCATGGGCTAATTAGGGACAGTCAGCATGGCTTTAAGCAGGGCAGTCCATATCTTACCAACTTGATTGAATTTTTTGAGGAGGTGACAAAGGAGATCGATGAGGGTAGAGCAGTCGATGTTGTCTACTTGGATTTTAGCAAGGTTTTCAACAAGGTCCCTCATGGTAGGCTCTTCCAGAAGATTAAGATGCATGGAATCCACAACGACTTGGCCGCATGGATTCAGAATTGGCTTGCCAATAGAAGACAAAAGTATTGGTAGAAGGGTGTTTTTCAGGCCGGAGGTCCGTGACTAGTGGTGTTCTGCAGGGATCCATACTGGGACCTCTGCTGTTTGTGACATATATATAAGACTTAGACAAAAATGTAAGTGAGTTGGTTAATAAGTTTGCAGATAATATAAAGATCGGTGGAGTTGTGGTTTTGTAGAAGATTGTCAAAAGGTGGGATATAGATCGGTTGCAGATATGGCAGATGGAGTTCAATCCGTGTGTGAGGTGCTGCACTTTGGGAGATCAGATGTTAAGGAAAAGTATACAGTGAATTGCAGGACCCTGAGCAGCAATGTATAGAGGGCTCTTGGGGTTCAAGTCCATAGCTTCCTGAAAGTGGCCATGCAAGTAAATAGGGTGGTAAAGGAGGTGTATGGCATGCTTGCCTTTATTGGTCAGGGAATTGAGTACTAGAGTCAGGATGTCATGTTGCAGCTTTAAAAGACTTTGGTTAGGCCACATTTATACAGTATTGCATTCAATTCTGGTCGCCACATTACAGGAAGGATATGAAGGTTTTGCAGAGGGTGCAAAAGAGATTTACCAGGATGCTGCCTCGATTAGGAGGTATGAACTATAAGGAGAGGCTAGAAAAACTCGGGTTGTTTTCTCTTGAGCGGAAACTTGATAGATGTCTGAAAAATTATGAGATGCATAGATAGATTCTGACTGTCAACTCTTTTTTCCCCCACAGTTGAAATGTCTAATACTGGGGGTAAGTTCAAAGGAGAAGTCAGGGGCAAGACTTTTCCACAGAGAGTGGTAGGTTTCTGGAACATACAGCCAGTGCCGGTGGTGCAGGCAGATACAATAGGGGCATTTAAGAGACTTTTAGATAAGCACATAAATATGCAAGGAATGGAGGGATATGGATCAATTGCAGGCAGAAGGGATTAGTTTCAGCTGGCATCATGTTCAGCGCGATATCATGGGCCGCAGGGCCCGTTCCTGTGTAAAACAATTCTGTGTTCTATACATATATGGAACATAGATGTCCTAGAACTGAAAGAGAAGGGAGTTATCTACAATGAGCCTTTTATTTGGAATTGCTAGCAAAAGATAAACGATTTTTTAAAAATTAATTTACAGAACGTGGGCATTGCTGGCTAGATAACCATTCACTCCCCATCCCTAATTGCCCTCGAGAAGATGGTGCTGAGATTTATTCTTGAACTACTGCAGTTCATTTAGTGTATGTAGACCTACAATGCCATTATGGAGGAAGGTTCGGGATTTTGATCCAGCAACACTGAAGGAACAACAAGATATTTGCATTATGTTGGATTGTCTGGATGGTGAGAAGCGTGGAATGGAAGGTGATGTTCCAATGTAACTTCTGCCCTTATACTTCTACATAATGGTGGTCATGGGTTTGAAAAGGTGCTAAGGAGCCTCATTGAATTGCTGCAGTGAATCTTGTAAATAATATTCACTACTGTTACTAAGCATTGGTGGTGGAGTGATTGAATGTTTGTTGATGTGGTGCCAGTCAAGTGGGCTGGTTTATCTTTGATCTTGTCAAGTTTGAGTGTTGTTGGAGTTTCACTCATCCAGGCAAGTGGGGAGTATTTCACCACACTCCTGATTCGTCCCTTGTAGGTGGTAGACAGGCTTTGGGGAGTCCGGAGGCAAGTTACTCCCTGCAAGATTCCTAACCTCTGATGTGCTCTTTTAACCACAGCATTTGTATTACTAGTCCCAGTTCCATTTCTGGTCAATGGTAACCCCCAGGATGTTGACAGTGGGAGCTTCTGTGATAGTGGTGCCATTGAATGTCAAGGGGTGGTGGTTTGATTCTTGTGTTAGAGATAGGCTTTGTCTGGTACTTGCATGGGGTGAATGTTACTTGCCACTTTTCAATACAAGCCTGAATAGTGTCCAGCCTTACTGCATTTGAACATGGATTGCTTCAGTACTTGAATCACCATGAATGCCCAATGTTCAGCACCAATCATTGGCAAATATTCCTACTTCTGACTTTATGATGGAAGAAAGGTCATTGACGAAGTAGCTGAAAATGGTTGGGCAAAGGACATAACCTGCTGAACTCCGACAGAGATGCCTTGGGGTGGACCATTTTCCAATTTCCATTGACTCCAGTTTTGCTAAAGCTCAGTCAAATGCAGCCCTGATGTCAGGGACAATCATTTTCACCTTATGTGGGCTATGATAACACTGACAACATTCACTGCTCTGGACTAACGCTGGTTGAATGATTCTTGGCGGTTTCATCACATGACTATCTGCTGCCAACTGTCCCAAACCCATTCTTGTCATTGATCACTCACCCAGTCTTAAGATATTGCCCACAACTGGAAACTTGGTAGGGTAGTGCTGTGACCCCATTTTAACTAATCAGTGATAAATATCAAAACTGGGGGGCAGAGTTAGTTAGTGGGGGAAAGAAGGTCTGCAACATGAGTTGGAGGTGGGCAGAGCTCCATGGCACACATTGCTGTCTAGAAACTTGAGACCGTGCATGGAATCCTGACCCCTGCTCAGGAAAACAAGTTAGGGCAAAGGAAGTCAAACCTCCAGCAAACTATGCCTGATGCCATGTTTCTGAATAAATTGTTCTGCTTAGGGGAACAAGAAAGATGGCCAGGAGGACAACAGAAATGCTTTAGGGATATCCTCAAAGTATCCCTGATATCATCAAACATCCTGTCTCACCCCCCTCCACAACTCATGGGAGTCACTGGATCATGACTGACCAAAATTGAGGTTTAGTTTCTTCCCACATAAACCGATTCAGAGACTTCAATGGAAACATGCAGAGGCTAAGTCAAAGATTGGACAGCACACACAAACCTCCAAACACCTCAACAACCTGACCTTTCAGGACCACCTCCCCCACACATGACAGAAAGTGTAGATTTAACAATCATTTCAGAACCTATTAAGGTGATCTGGAAATAAGTCGTCCTTGATCCTAAAGGACTGCTCAAGATGATTCTTATAGAGTCATAGAAAAATACAGCACAGAAACAGACACTTTGATCCAACTTGTCCATGCCTACCAGATACCGGATATAAATCTAGTCCCATTTGCCAGGGTTTGGCCCATATCCCTCTAAACCCTTCCTATTCATACACCCATCCAGATGCCTTTTTAAAATGTTGTAATTGTACCAGCCTCCACCACTTCCTCTCGCAGCTCATTCCATACATTCACCACACTCTGCATGAAAAAGTTGCCCCTTAGGTCCCTTTTATATCTTTTCCCCTCTCACCCTAAACCAATGCACTCTAGTTTTGGACACCCCCCTACCCTGGGGACAAGATCTTGCCTATTCACCCTTTCCATGCCCCTCATGATTTTATAAACCTCTGTAAGGTCGCCCCTCAGCCTCTGAGCTCCAGGGATAATAGCCCCAGCCTATTCAGCCTCTTCCTATAGCTCAAACCCTCCAACCTGGCAACATTCTTTTAAATCTTTTCTGAACCCTTTCTAGTTTCACAACATCCTTCCTATCGCAGGGAGATCAGAATTAAATGCAATACTCCAAAAGTGACCAAACCAAACGTCCTGTACAGCCACAACATGACCTCCCAACTCCTATACCCAATGCACTCACCAATAAACGCAAGCAGACCATTCTTCACTATCCTGTCTACATGTAACTCCACTTTCAAGAAACTATTAACTGTACGCTAAAGGTCTCTCTGTTCAGCAACACTCCTCAGGACCTTAATAGTAAGTGTATAAGTCCTGCCCTGATTTGTCTTTCCAAAATACAGCACCTCACATTTATCTAAATTAAATGTGCCACTCCTCAGCCCATTGGCCCATCGGATTAAGAGCCTGTTGTACTGAGGTAATCTTCTTCGCTGTCCACTGCACCTCCAATTTTAACATCATCTGCAAACTTACTAACCAGACCTCCTATGTTCACATCCAAATCATTTATGAATGCCAAAAAGCAGTGGACCTAGCACCAATGCCTGAGGCACACTGCTGGTCACAGGCCTCCAGTCTGAAAAATCAACCCTCTGTCTCCTACCTTCGAGCCAGTTCTGTATCCAAATAGCTAGTTCTCCATGTATTCAGTGTGATCTAACCTTACTAACCAGTCAACCATGTGGAACTTTGTTAAACGCCTTACTGAAGTCCATATAGATCACATGCACAGCTCTGCCCTCATTAATCCTCTTTGTTACTTCTTCAAAAACCTCAATCAAGTTAGAGAGAGACGATTTCCCATGCACAAAGCCATGTTGACTGTCCCTAATCAGTCCTTGCCTTTCCAAATACACGTAAATTTTGTCCCTCAGGATTTTCTTCGACAACTTGCCCACCGTCGATGTCAGACTGAACGGTCTATAGCTCACCATGGATACATTCTGATAAATCTTCGTAGTAGTTATTTAAAATCAACCTGTTCAGGCACGTTAAGACACCATTGGGGCAGGTGGGACTTGAACACTCACTTGTACTACTAGACCTTATAAACCCCCTTTGTACTCTCATCAAAGTATTTCAAAGATTAGCAACATTTTTACTTTAGTAATTCCAGCTGTGGAAAAGCTAGTGGTTTGGATAAGAATATTACTTCAAAATCACTGAAGATCAATGCAGCTCAGGCAAAATAAATGCTCTGAACTGTGACTAGTCCCAGTGGATGAGGCTTTCCAAATGGTATGAACTAAAAATAGCTAGAGCTGTCTTAATTTTGTGTAACTGCAATTTAAGGAAGTTATTCTAATTGTTTATACTGTAAATAATTTAATATTTATTTTTCTTCGCTCTTCCTTTTGGAAATATTGTTCCAATTCTGATTAGCAACAGCTATGTAAGTAAAAACAGCAACTTTATTAACTTGGCTTTATTAATTGGAATAAGAATTTATTTTGAGATAAAAAGGAACAAGCTTAAAAATAAGTATTTCACAACTTTCCTAAACACATCACAGCTAACTAAGTATTATCGAAGTATGGTCGATGTTGTTATTGAGGATATGTGCCAGCTCCCACAAACAGCAATATGATAACAATCAGGTTAAACGTGTATTGGTTGAATAATAAATATTGTCCAGGACATTGTGCAGAATTTCCTTGACCTCTTCAAACATTAGCACAGGATTTTTTAAAAAAATCTTCTACCTAAGGTGCAGCTATGGTTGGAGTTCACACTTCATCCAAAAATGGCACTTTTGATAGTGTTGCTCTGGCTCACTGCTACACTAGGCAATGTCACGCTGGATTACACACAAGTTTCTGCAGTGAGAACAGAAGTCACAAGCTTGTGACTCAGAAGTGAGTGTATTACCACCAAGTCACAGTTGACACCAGAAACCACGTTCTAAGTCTGGAAATTGTAAACATTATGAAGATTGTTAAAAACTTCATTCTAAATGATAGATTGCGATGAAGGCGTGAACTGAAGGTTTCAATGCTGCAGTAAGAGAAAGGCATCAAATACAAAACTGGTCACAAGTTCATTCAACTATTGAAAGTTAGTATGAGCTTCGCGTGCATGACTCACCTTTCTTCCCAGGTGAAAGGGGATGACAGCATCATCTTCAGCATGAAGAATCAGCAATGGACAGGTGATATGCTGCACACTTAAAAAAAAGGAAAATTAAAAGGAACATGGTAGTTAACACATTTGAGCAGAACAGTCACAAAAAGAGCATGCAGTTAAAGAACCAATAAGAACAACATCTTTGTCCAAATCCTCGTGTTTTTGCTTAGTTTTAAATAGCCGTTTAAACACCACATTCTAAGTAGAGGTGGCACCTTCATTTAAAGTCAGTATGTTTTCTCAATGTAAGCTGCCAAGTTTAAATGTCTCCATTGTACAGAGCAGGAAAGGTGACTTTCCGTAATCCCATCAGAGTTAGCTGAGAAGGAAGAAAAGGTCAATACATTTAGATCAATATAACAATTAGGTTTAAGGCGCTGTCAATGAAACTCTTACTGTAGGGTGAAGTGACCCTAACCAGATAGTGTATATTTATTAAACTCAAAATCCAATGACCTCACTTCAATGATACTCCCATGCTAAATATACACAACTAATGTCATCATTATCATAGCATGAGACTTCTAAATTTAAGACTAAATCCTCACTATTATCTCCTATCTATTTCCTTTTTCTGATTTACTATCAGACTTCATTCCCGTCTGGTAACAATCTGAAAGTAAACCATAGCTTTGGTGTCATATTTGACTGAATGGAACACCTGATCATTTTCAGCTTTGTAACATGGGTCAATTTTGCTCCTGGTCAACCAATATCTCAATTTAAAATTCTCATCCATATTTGCAAACCCCTCCAAAGGCTCACCACTTGCTATATCTAATTCCCTCCAACCTCCTGACCTGCAGGGATACCTGCACTCATCTCATTCTAGCTTTTTAAGCAACTTAACTTTTATCACCCCACAATTAGTGGCTGCATCGTCATAAGTCTAAGGTAAAAGTTCAAGAATTTATTCACTGTACTGCTTTATCTCATTTCCTGCTTTAAGATGCTCCTTAAAATCTACCTCTGACAAAATCGCTGATCAACTAGCTTAATATTTTTCATGTGGCTCGGTGTTACATTTTGCTTTTAAAGTTCCTATGAAGTGCTATTATGTTGAAGGTGCTATAATAAATACAACTTGTTGTTTATTTCTCTCTTGTATTGTTTAACCTGTTGTCTTCGAGTGACATATTGGCTTGCAAAACAAATTTCAATTCTTTAAATGGAGTATTAAAAAGTAGCAAGTTGTATGCAATGGAAAATATGCATTTTGGAAACTGAAAAATAAATGTAAACATGCCAATGAGGGCGAATGATAATTGGCTTTTCTCTCCCCCTCAGGATAGATTGTTTTTGTGGAATCATGTATTAAGATAATCAACATTAAAGTCATGCTTAACTGTCAGAGTTTTGTTTCATTGAGAAGAACAGAAATCACAGTAGCTCTGTAAGTTTCTTTTTAATTTACAAATGCCCTGTTCAGAGTTAGCTCACAAATAAAACTAAGTTTCAAGAACAGCATCAGGAATTATAGATTTAATGGGCTATGCAACATCAAGAAGTGGTGGGGGAGGGGTGTAAAGGGATATCATGATAGACAGCTTACCCCAAAAGAGATTGGGCTGAGACAGGGAGGGGCAGGGTAGCTGTGGTTTATTTTAATAATGGTGGGATAGGGCTAAGGAACAGACCAAACACTCCCAGAAATTGCTTTGGTGCTCTACAAGATGACAATCTTTATTTGTATTTAACTTTGGATGGCTGGGTTTCCCAAGGCTCAGGAGAAAAGGCAGCTAAACCAAGAAAAAGGATTGTTAAATACGTACCCTTCCAATTACCTGCTCAATTCAGCGTGCCTGCCTGGGCAATCTTCCACGATTGGACACCACCCAGAATCCTTCTGATCACCAAATTTCCCCGCAAAGCCTTTGAACCACCCACCACCTCTTCCAGTCTAAAGTCTTCCGATTGCTTATCTACAAGGCCTTCAACTCCCTTCTCTCAGACCTCTGACTTCTCTCCCCAGCGTCCAAAGTCTTTGATGCTGCACCCCAAAGCGTCTTAACACACTACCCCACATACAGACTACCTAGTAACACACACACACACACACACACACACACACAAACACACACACTAAAATGCCACAGCTGTATTGGAGAACACTGGTTCATGGATCATCCCTTCCAGCAAGTTAAAATTCAACCTTGGAGTCTAGCTTTGACCTACCATTTAGAAATGAGACTGATATCAACAGAGACAAGCTGTGTAAAACAAGGGCTTCAATAAAAGCAACCTGTGTTGAGATAATAATGCTTTCCCAATATTAACCATATCCAGTTGGACTGAACATATAAAGACAAACTTGTATTAGTATTAGATGATCATCTGTCATGTCTTGTTGGAAAGACTGAAAGATTTAAGGTCAAAAGCCAAGGAAAATACATTGAGTCCAGAAGAACACAATGATTTTTCTATGACTGTAAATAATACAATCTAAAGAAGCAGAGTCAGCACGGTTTCATGAAAGGGAAATTGTGTCTGATTTAATAATTGGATAGAGGGGGATCAGTAAATGGGTTGCATTTGGACTTCCCTTGTATTTAACAAAGGTACCCCACAAAAAATTAAGTCAAAGGAGCCCATAGCATTGAAGTAATATATTGACATATATAGAGAGCTGGCTAATGGGGAAGAAAAAGAGTGAGTGAGGATAAGGGGCTCTATTTCATGTTGGTAATCTGTGATCGGCGGGGTTCCACAGGAATCTGTGCTGGAACCTCAACTGTTTAAAATATATACTGATGACTAAGAGAAAGAAAGCAAATGTACTGTAGTCAAAGTTGCAGATGATGACACAAAAATAGGTGAAAAGGCAGGTTGCGAGAGGGATACAAACAGTTTATAGAGGGATATTGATAGGTTAATTAAGTGGGTAAAACGTTGCCAAATGGAGTATAATGTGGGAAAATGTGATGTTGTTCATTTTGGAAGGGAAAACAAAATAACAGTGTTACTTAAATGGAGAAAAACTACAGGAAACTGCAAAACAAAAGGACTGGGGAGTACTTGTGCAAGACACAGAGCTAGCAGATAACTAGGAAGTTTAATGGAATGTTGGCTCTCATTTCAAGGGCATTGGACTATAAGACCAGGGAATTCTTAGTCCAAATGTATAAACTGCTGGTGAGACCACATCTGGAGTACAGTGAGCAGTTTTGGCTGCTTTAGGAAGATATTACTTCATAGATGAAGTTCAGAGAAGGTTCGTTAGGATGATTCCTGGAGTGAAGGTATGAGCAAAGGTAAGATGACAATAGGCCAATTGTAAGCTAAAAAGATTCACTCAAAACTGTTTGCTAGGGAAGAAAATAACAAGTTTTGTATATAGATTAGAATGGAAAATAATCAAGGTGTGTACAGTGCGCACAAACCTTCAACAATGTGGTGCCTCAGATAGATTAGGGGCAAGGAAAGGTTACTGACTGCTGAAGATTCAGAGGTTACCTAGATATTTTTGGTGTTCTATCGCAGGAAAATATAAAATGAAGTTAATTTTTAAACTAGAAAACATTTCTAGGCCAGTAGTTCAAATTAGGCTTTAATTAGCATAAAACACCCACTTAATAATTTACCTAATTTAGAGAAATAACAAATTACATATACAAGGAAAACAATGTATGAGGAATCTAGAATCAGAATTTCAGCAGAATATTTTATATCATCAGGATGTCCAAAAAGCTCTTTACAGTTAACAATGTGCTTTGAATCACAGCCATTGCTGCAATGCAAGAAGAGTGTCAGTCAATTTACTCATAGCAATGTCCTACACTGTGCTCTTCCATGAATAATGTCAGGATAATTTCCATCAACTTGATGGGCAATAGGGCCTTAGTCTGACATCTTATCCTTACTTCTGACAGTACAACTCTCTTTAGTCTGCAGTGAAGTATCAGCCTAAATCATGCAAACCAGCTTGGGAATAGGGTCCACAAACTTGATTTAAAAGGTGAGTGCTGTGAACAAGAGCCACAGCTGATGCTAAATGTAATAGTTTCCCATCAATACTAATTGTTTCAACATTGCAGCACATCAATTAAAATCAGACTGGTTACGATGGAAGCTCACATTATATATAAACATGCATAGAAATTCCACAGTGGTACAAACGGCCAAATAATTAACTGTAAAAGAAATACAACTATTGCATTAAAATGCTTTTTAAAAAAACTAACTTACTTCTCATCACTTGGGAATATAATGCCACTCTCAGTGATTGGATCTAGGAAGAACCAGTCAAAGCCAGGTAGGTATCTATAGATCTGAAACAGCAACAAATCAATAAAAAAAAAGGTGAGAATGCTGAACTGCAATCTCTGAATGTTCCATTATCTTCTGGTATTGTCCAAGCACTTACTCTTTCTACATCATTTGGAAGAGGTTGATTGCCATGATGAGTCCAACGGAACGATCACTGTCGATACAAGCGAATGCTAGGCTGCTGGACCAAGATTCATCTAGTTTTTATCATCTCCAAATTTCTGCATTCTGGTTTACTTTGCTCTTCCCCTCCTCCCCTCTTCATTTCCAATAATTGTATTATCATTTCCCAGCTTCAGAATGATCACTTTTTTAAAAATTTATTCACGGAATGAGGGCATCAGGCCAGAATTTATTGCCCAGAGGGCAATTGAGAATCAGCCACACTGCTGAGAGTCTAGAGTCAATTATTAATGGTGGCTCAGTGGTTAGCACTGCTGCCTCACAGCACCAGGGTCCCAGGTTCAATTCCGCCCTTGGGTGACTGCCTGTGTGGAGTTTGCACATTCTCCCCATGTCTGCGTGGGTTTCCTCCCACAGTCCAAAGATGTGCAGGCCAGGTGGATTGGCCATGCTAAATTGCCCCTAGTGTTCAGGGATGTGTAGATTAGGTGGGTTATAGGGGGATGCTCCAAGGGTTGGGGTGGTCTTGTTGGGTCACAAGGCCTGTTTCCACACTATAGGGATTCTATGATTCTGTTCTATGATTAGCTAGATCGGGTAAGGTTAGCAGTTTCTTTTCGTAAAAGGACATTAATGAACCAGATGGGTTTACTCAACAATCAACAATGGATTCATGGTTATCATTAGACTCTTAATTTTTATTGAATTCAAATTTCAGCAGCTGCCATGGTGGGATTCAAACCCTGGTCCCCAGAACATTACCTGGAACTCTGGATTAATAGTCCAGCACTATTACCATTGCTTCCCCTTTGGATGAGCTTGTACAACCAATTCCCCTCTCCCAACTTTTTTTGGGGCTGTTGCACGAAATACTTAAACATTAACTTTTATTTCTGCAGGAGTCAAAGTGAAAGACCCTACAGGGAAACAAGGAATCCAGAGCACAATGCAAATACTCAGGGCAAACAGTAGAAAGAATCAGACTGGAAAGATTCATTGCACAAATCTTACATCATTAGCTTTGAGCTCAAAATCAAAATACTTGTATACTAATTTACATTTAATATCAAATGCATACACATACAAAATATAATCCATTGAACAATCAATCAGTTTAAACCAAGAAGATGCCAAAACAGTTTACAGACAACAACTGGCTTCAGATGAATATACATAATACTAAGAAACAACACCAAAACATGTGAAAATACTTGGGCAATGAGAGCATGGTTGGAACACAGGATCAGGCCTAGAAGCTCTGGAGCATCACCCTGCATGTCAAGATAATGGTTAAAAAATTGCTGAATCATGTATGTGATTGGCTGCTTCTCAACACAAGCTCAGTAAAGATCAATCAGAAGGAATAACAGCTCACATTCATGATATTCTGACAGATCTCAGAACATCAAGAACTTCAGGCTTGAGGTTTTGCTGGTTTATGTCTCGCAAATACAACAGTTGAAAAACTCAGGCCTCACCAGTGTTACTCACATCTTAAGAATAAATTCTTAAAAAGCAAGTTTGCAAGTATATTTGATATTGTTATTTGAAAAACGATTGTTGTTCTGGTCTTTCTTCAAATAATGGCTTAATATTTTTGTTTTCCACCTGAATACTGGGACAGTGACAAAGAAGATTGATGAAGGCAGAGTGGTGGATGTAGTCTACACGGACTTTGATAAGGTTCTGCATGATAGCAAGGTTATAAAATAACAAGCTATTTTCCCTGAGGACGCTGAGGAGTGACTTTACAGAGGTTTATAATACCATAAGAGGCACGGATAGGGTGAATAGCCAGGGTCTTTTTCTCAGGGTAGGTGAGTCCAGAAGTAGAAGTTTAAGGTGACAGGGGTAAGATTTAAAAGGCACCTGAAGGGCAACTTTTTCACGCAAAGGGTGGCGCGTGCATGGGATGAGCTGCCAGCAGAAATGGTGGAGACTGGTACAATTACAATATTTAAAAAGGCATCTAGGTGGGTACATGAATAAGAAAGGTTTAGAGGGATACTGGCCAAATGCTGGCAAATGGGACTGGATTAATTTAGGCTATCTGGTCAACATGAACCAGTTGGGCCAAAGGGTCTGTTTCTGTGCTGTACAACTCTGACTCTATGACAAGAAAATGAGGCTTTGATTAATCTATACAGAAAGTTAACACCTGTGACACACAATTATCACCTCAAATATTACACTGCTCTCAGCAATCTAGATTTTGCCCTCAAATCCTGAGATGTTGTTTAAATCCACAGTTTTCTGACTTTGGCAAGAAAAGAATCAAATTCAATTATATCTGTAACATATTGGAGGTCTTTACACTGCCCAAGAAGCAATAACATTATTCAACAGATAATCAAAACACCAATTCCGTTTTAAAATAAAATCATGCATAATCTCAGAGGAACATAGCGTATGGCAACAGAACAGATCAATAGGGCGAGGCGATGGTCTGGTAGTATTATCACTGGACTATCCATCCAGAGACTCAGACAATGTTCTGGGGAGCCATGTTCAAAATTTTGCTATAGAATTTGAATTCAATAATCATCTGGAATTAAGAGTCTAATGAGGACTATGAAACAGTTGCCGATTACCAGGAAAAACCCATCTGGTTCTTTCATGTCCTTTAAGGAAAGAAATCTGCTGTCCTTTCCTGGTCTGGCTTACATGTGACTCTAGACCCACAGGAATGTGGTTAACTCTTACCTGGTCTCTGGGCAATTAAGGATGAGCAATAAATGTTGGCCTAACCAGCAACACCCACATACCATTAATGCTTTTTTTAAAAAAGCAGTGATGCCATTCTAACATGTCTGTCAATAAGAAAAGCAGTGTTGATGGTTGGGAGACTGGAAGGATATTTTACTTCTCACTCCGTAATTGCTCTCTCTCAATCAGAATAACAATTTCAACAAGCTCACAACTACAATGTAGATTACATATATGGTATTTCAGCACACTGCAAATTTTGACTTTTCTTTACCCCCCCACCAGGTGGTTCAAAACTGTCTTGTACAAAGAACAATACAGAACAGCCCATGCTGACACATTTTGTCCTTCCATATTAAAACTGTCTTCATTCACAGGATTCGTATCCCTCTATTCCCTTCCTATTCATGTATTTGTCCAGGTGCTTCTTGAATGCTGTTATTGTGTCTGCTTCCACCACCTCCTTTGGCAGTGCATTCCAGGCATGCACCGCCCATTGTGTGAAAAATTTGTCTCGCATATCTCAAACTCCCCCTAAACAAAGATTTTCACTGTATTTTGGTACACATGACAATAAATAAATCAATCAATCAATAAATCAAATAATAGTAATTGACCCCTCCACCCTGGAGGAAAAGCCTCATACCTTCCACTCTATCTATGCCATTCACAATCTTAAAAATTTTTATCAGGTCACCCCTCAACTTCCCGTGTTCCAGTGAAAACAAGCCCAGTCTGCCGAACCTTTCTTCCTAGCTAAAATGCCCCATGCAAGGCAACATTCTGGTAAATCTTTTCTGTATCGTCTCCAAAGCATCCACATTCTTCTGGTGGTGTGGTGACCAGAACTGTAAACAATATTCCAAGTGTGGTCTAACTAAAGTTCTATAAAGCTACAGCATAACTTGGCTATCCTTATACTCAATGCCCCTTCCAATGAAGGCAATCATGCCATAAGCTTTTCATAACCACCTTATCCACCTACGCTGCCACCTTCAGATGACCTGAACACCCAGATCCCTCTGCACATCAATAACTCCTAAGGGCTCTGCCATTCACTATAATTACCACCTGTACCTGACCTTCCAAAATGCATCGCCTCACATTTGTCTGGATTAAACTCCATCTGCCATTTTCCTGCCCATGCTTCCAACTGGTCTATATCCTGCTGTATCCTCTGACAATCATCCTCACTATCCACAACTCCACCAATCTTTGTATCATCTGCAAACATGCTAATTAGACCAGCTATGTTTTCCTCCAAATCATTTATGTCGATCCTGAACAGCAAAGGTCCCAGCAGTGATCCTTGCAGAACACCACTGATCACAACCCTCCATTCCAAAAAAAGGAATTTCCCCAAAATCAGAAATCAATTTCCTTCACAATATTAGAAAGCTGTCTCGCAAAGATTTGAACACTATTTTCAACATTTTTCTGTTTCTCCAATTCTACTTGGAATTGCCACAATGCTGGTTAATTGTCCTTTTCCCCTCAGTCACCCATTCCTTATCTAATCCCACAACATTTAAGTTTCTCATTTACTGCAGCTTCCCATCTGACCTTCGGCCTTCCTCTCCTCCTTCTTCCTGGCAGTCCCAACTTCAGCACTTGCCTAATGCCCCCGTCCCTGTCCCCGTCCACCACAGATGACCATACCATTTCAAATCTCTTAACTACTTTCCTCACTGCTTCATCTACTGATCTAGGTTCATAGCTGCAATAATTAATAGCTACTATCTGTTGCCATTCAAAAGCAAACAAGGAAACTCAAGTAATCTAAATATTTTATTACCATTAAATGATTACTTCTAATAAAGTTACTGTGATCATGCAAGATTCATGGTGGAATAAGATAGACAGCTAATAAGTGCAGGAGCATGAACTAAGCACTTTCAACAGCTAATGGTACCTCTGCTGCAAAATTAAAGCAATGAATGATTCATTACAGATATTAACGTATGATTCAGTGTGATTTGCTCTGACAAAGACTGAAAAGATGCAAGGCTGACTGTTCGTGAAAGTCAGTTACATCTCTTTAATATTTAGAAAAGTTATATACGAAACATAACCCAAACTAACCCAGTTCTGATGAAGGGTCACCGGACCCGAAACGTTAACTCTTTTCTCCTCCACAGATGCTTGACCTGCTGAGCTTTTCCAGCAACTTTGTTTTTGTTCCTGATTTACAGCATCCGTAGTTCTTTTGGTTTTTAACCCAAATTAAGTGTTGGTTACAGTACTTTTCTGTGTCAAGGTATCAAATATTGCAAATAATATTGCAGAGATAGGATTATTGTGGAGCCTTCAGCAATTATAACAAATTCCACTTACATAAAACATCCCAAGGTGTTACACTAGAGCATTCTAAGACAGAATTTGACAGCAGGGTGTATAAAACGATATTAGGAAAGTTGACCAAAAGCTTGGCCAAAGAGTAGGGTTTATTAAAACATCCTAAAAGGAGTGGTAGAGAAGTTTAGGGAACAAATTTCTGAGCTTAGGGTCTAGGTGGCTACAGGCTATTGACTTGAAATCAATTTCCTTGACAAACCAGAAAAAGGATCACTGTGTACTTTATTTTCAGTTTCTTTAAACAACTTTTGATTAGTTATTCATATATTGGAGATATAAAATAAGGCCCGTGAAAGTGATAGTCAAAAATCATCCAATCATGTAACTAGGAGTCCAGTTCCTTTCTAATTAACATTAGAAGCTGGTGCTCAGTGAAAATATACATGTTGGGTGACCAATGACAGAAGAATGAAGGCAGCATAACTGAATGTGGGATATCATATATAGACCCTCCTGGAATGTGTTCAACTAGATTTGGAGATCTTTAGATCATCAGTTCAGATGGAAAACTAATTAGACTTGGGTCCTTGAATGGAAGTAACAGAGTCCATCTTTCAGAGTTTAACAAAGTTAAAGATATTGATTTCTGGTACTTTCTCAGGTTCCCAGAAGATACTTTACTGAGAGAGATCAGTGTAGTTTGGTCGGTTGGAAGGTTTCTTCTTTTTCAAGGAGAGAGATTTCTTTTTGCTACTACAGGTGGTGAGGGAATGAATAAAAGGGAAAACATACTTGATTTCATCCTCCCCAATGTGTCTGCTGCAGATGCATCTGTCCATTACAGTATCGGTAAGAGTGACCACTGCACAAGTCCTTTTGCAAATGAAGCCCCATCTTCACAATAAAAAATACCTATAGCATGTTGAACAAAATTACAACCATGCTAAATGAAATAGATTTCAAACAGATCTAGCAACTCAAGAATAAGGATCCATGAGACACCATAAGCCATCAGCAACAGAATTGTATTTCAACACAATCTGCTACCTCATGGCCCAGCATATCCCCCTCACTACCATTACCATCAAACCAGGGGATCAACCTTCATTCAATGAACAGTGCTAGACAGCATACTAGGAGCACCACCTAAAAATGAGGTATCAACCTGATGTAACTACGGTACAGGTCTAATTGTATACCGGACAGCATAATATGCAAGTGACAGATACAGCTAAGCGATTCCACAACCAACAAAATCAGATCTAAGCTCTCCAGTCCTGTCCCATCTAGTCGTGAATGGTGACAGACAACTCAACCCCGTGGAGGACGTGGCTGAACAAATATCCCTCATTCCAGTGACAGGAAAGCCCAGCACATCAGTGCAAAAGATATGGCTGAAGCATGTGCTACAATCAAGATCCATCTCAACCTCCAAAAGGTCCCCAGCATCACAGATGCCAGCATTCATACAATTCAGTTCACTCCATGATATCTAGAAACAGCTCAAGGCACAGGATACTACAATAGCTATGGACCCTGACAATATTCCAGCAATAGTACTGAAGGCTTGTGCTGCATTCCTAGTCAAGCAGTTCCCACAAAATTGTCATCCATCCAGCAACTGAGAAAAATGACAAGATGTATCCTGTGCACCATACAAGCAGGACAATCCAACCTGGCCAATTACAGCTGGAACAGTCTACTCTCAATCATCAGTAAAGTGATGGATGCGATCATCAACAGTACGATCAAGCAGCCTTGCTCAGCAAAACTCAGCTTACTGATACTTATTTTAGGCTACTCCCCCCAACCCCAACTCCAAGCACCACTCAGCTCCTGACCTCAATACAGCCTTGATTCAAATATAGACTGAAACAGCTAAACTCCAAAAGGGGAGGGGAGGATGATCGCCCTTTCAATCAAGCTGCATTTGACATCAAGGAGGACTAGCAAAACTGGAGTCAATGGAAATTAGGATGAAAATTCTCTACTGGTTGGAGTCAGACCTAGCACAAAAAAGATGGTTGTAATTATTGGAAGTCAGTCACTTAAGCTCCACTACACATATTCCTCAGGTGAACATCCTTCAGTTGCTTCATCGGTGAATGACCTTCCACCCATAATGATTGCACAATGTTCAACATTATTCGTAACTCGTTATAACTCCTTATATTCTGAAACAGCCCATATCCAAATGCAGCAAGATCTGGACAATATGCAGGCATGGGCTAACAAGTGGCAAGTAACATTTGTCACCTTAGTGCCAGGCAATGATCATTTCCAGCAAAAGAGAATCTAACCATTGCCTTTTGACAATAAGTGGCATTACTATCATTGAATCCCCAACCATCAACATCCTGAGGGCCACCATTGACCAGAAACTGAATTGGATTGGCCTTGTAAATACTTTGGTTATAAAGCAGGTCATAGACAGGGAAGTCTGCAGGGAGTAACTCACCTCCTGATTCCCCAAAGCCTGCCCACCACTTACAAAGGCTGTAATGGAATACTCTGCACTTGCCAGGATGAGTGTAGTTCTAATAACACAAGAAGCTTTACCTCATCCAGGATAAAGCAGCCTGTTGATTGCCACCACGTCCATGACCTTCAACATTTACTCCCTCCACTGCCAATACAGCAACAGTATATCATTTTCAAGACCCACTGCAGAAATTCACTAAGGGTTCTTAGAAAGTATATTCCAAACCTATGACCACTACCATCTAGAAGGATGAAGGCTGCAATTATACAAGAACATCACTGCCATCAAATTACTCTTGAAGTCACATACCATCCTGACTTGTAAATCGATCACCATTCCTTTACTGTCACTGGGTTAAAATCCTGGCACTCGATCCCCAAAAGCATTTGGGTATATCTACACCAGATGGACTACTTTGATTCAAGAAGTCAGCTCATCACCAGTAACTCTAGGGCAATTAGGGATAGACAACAAATGCTGTACCAGACACCAATACCCACACTGAACAAAAAAATCTCAATATCGCAGCAATGGGGTAATTTATCAATATTGCCACAACCCCTCTGATTGTACCTATCATTTCCAAATATCTCAGCCAGAGATATCACCTTCCCAATCTTCCCCTTCATTGAAATGGGTGTCACTTATTGCTGCCAAATCGTAGTTCCATTTGGCAACTCTTATCTAAGGTGTGTTTTTGCATACATGAATTCCATACCCATCATACTGTCCACTGTCTGATCCCTCCTATTCCTGTTGTTCCTATTCCTGAGGGCAGTTTAGCTCAGTTGGCTGATTTGCAATTCAGAGTGACGCCAACAGCGTGGATTCAATTCCCCCATTGGCTGAGATCACCAAAGAATTCTCTTTCTCAGCCTCTCCCCTTGCCTGAAGCATGGTGACCCTCAGGTTAGCCCTCCCTAATGAGAGCACAGCCCAAAGGTGTGGCAAGACTATGGTGACTTTACCTTAGTTCTATTCCTATACTGTTCTTTATTCTAATGCAATTTGTCCCTGCCAATCCTCTCTGCTCATTATTTCTTCTCTGACATTCTATCTTACTGTTTTTCCCCTGCAAAATCAAATTAAATCCACCTCTATGGCTGTGGTTACCCTTCCCAAGAGAATATTGGTTTCAGCTCTGCTGAGCAGCAATTCATTTATCTTGGCCAATAGCGGACACAATATTCTAACTAAGGCCTAGCCAGTAATTTATAACAAATTAATTGCAGAAATTCCTTACATTTGTACTCAATGACTCTATAAAGTCAAGGATCCTATATGGTTTTAGCAGTTTATTCAATGTCACTTCATAAACCAACCTAACATTATTTCAGAACCAAAGTAACAAATATGAGTAGAAAAGACCATTGAGTCTTTGGTATTACTCAGCAATTTTGATAGAAAACACTTAAAACAATGATGTGATCAAATGGCACAGGTGGCTGGATACACATTATGCAATCCAATTTTAGCTTCAGTGGTCTGATGATTCTTCCTTCCACAATCACAGATGGGCATTCTCAGGACAAAGCATCTGTCACCTCGTATATTTGCCTTCTTAGGCATTCCTGATTTCCTTTGCACAATCATTGGCAACTGCGCCTTTAGAATTCTTACATTAAACTTTGAATTCAATGAGTCTCTATCACAATCATTTCCTTTAAAAATATCCTCGATCAGTCATTACACTTTAATGTGGGTGAGATGTCAAATTTGTTACAGTAATAACTTGGAATGTTTCATTGCATTAAATACACAATATAAGTGCACATTGTTGTTAGACTGTTATGAACAGGTATACCTGAATTCAGCAGAACTTTCATTTACAATGTTTTTCATACAAGGAGGTACAATAGGGTGTGATTTATTCTGTTGATGGCAGAGAAAATGAAGTTTCATGCTCTTCTCTGCAGTATCATATAGCACAATATTTAAAATAACAGGCCACCTACCAGTGAAAAAGGATGGCTTTTGGCTTCCTCCCGAATGTTAGTGAAAGGAGATTCTAGAATTAGGGCATCTGGAGGGGTGTCTAAGAATCAAAAACAGCCATACGTAACAAAATTAGAACCATATAAAAATAGCATTTTAAAGACGCTATACAATATATTGAAAGCTAAATAAAATTTATTGGCTGTATATTTCTCACAACCCTGGTGAAACCAACATCGTCACAAAGTGGAGTTCAGACTTCTTAATGTTATACATTACAGAAGGGAAGACTTAAGCGATTGGTTAACAGGGTCACAAGTCTTTTTCAGTGTTCAACATATTACATGATGCCCTTCTGCTGCCGCTGTCATTATACCATACAGATATATTATGGCATTTGAAGTGATTTGCACTTCTATACTCACCCCCTCACCCCTACCCAATAAATAAGTAGAAACAGATGCAGGCATTCAGGCCCTTGTGTCTTTCTGGTCATTCAATTTGATTATGAATGCTCTGCATCTTAATTTTATTTGTCCATCTTTGCCCTTATCCAAAAAAAAAATCTAATAACCCCAGTCTTTAAAACCTCAACTGACCAAGCACTACAGTAGTTTGGAAGAGCATGGTCAACATTACCATTACCTTTTGCGAGAATAACAGCTTCCCGATTTTATTCTTACTTGGCATATCTTTCATTTTAGCATACTATCCCTTTGCTGAATTCCTTGTCAGAGAGAATAGGTTACCTACTATTTTAAAGACCTCAGTTAGACAACTCTTCATACTGTACTGAACTTGACAGAATACAAATCAAGTTTATAGTACCTGTCATTGTAATTTAATTCCTTTGACAAGTCTTCATATCATTCTACATTGCTTACAGTATTAAAATATTTTTCCTGAGGTTCAGTGCCCAGAACTGTAAACTGTTCTGCAAATGGGGTCTGGTCAAGGCTTTGTACACCTGAAGCATCATTTTCTAAATTTCACTTGAGATAAAAGCCAAATTTGATTGGACTTCTGGATTTTTGTTTTGTACTTGTGCACACTTTCATAATTTGCTTTCATGGACACGTGGATTTCTGGTGCTTTCTTCATTAATGCAGTGATATTCAACCACAAGGTCAAGAATAAGAAGTTCACCTCACTCTACCTCCAGGTAACTGCTGGTCTCCAAATTAATGAGGTCAACATCATTTAGCTGAAAATTGACATATTCCACTAACTTGGGAGTGGAACTGACAGTAAAGTGGCCAGAAAAAACTAAGTAGCTTTGCAGAATTATATTTTACATTTGACTCATCATAACAGTTAAATCCAAAACAAAGGACAGTAATTTTAGAATTCATCAAGTCTATTTCCTCCAATGTAGAAGATACAAATTGCTTTATCACAACTTCCTCTTATTTAATCTTCTGAAACAGCTGAACGACTAAACTCTGGTAGAACTTCCAGGAACACTGTGAATGCTGTACTAGTTTTGAATAGCGTGATTCAAAGTATAAATTAGTCAATGATCTCTACTTAAAATGTATATTACCTTCACTGTCATGAGGTAATACTCTCAACTTATCAATGGTCAACTTGGATGCAAATACATCTCTCAGCCCTGCAGCACCCTGTAAGATGCTTAAGTGAAACTTTAAGGAATCTAAAGATTGTTGTAAAAATGATGGGGGCAGGGCAGGGGAGGAGAGCGCGAGAGAGCGAAGGCAAGGGCAAGAGAGAGGGGGAGAGAGAGAACTTTTGTGTTGTGCGGGTGAGTGACTGACAGACAGATAAAAAGATACTCATGTCAAGTATAAAATGTGAATTAGTGTGAGTTGCTGCCATTTTGAAATATGAAAAAACACAAATGGTAATTCATAGTAATGTGGCAGCTTAGAGAAAAAATGTAATTATACAAATATATCTTCAACCACAATGAAAAAAATTTAAAATCCATAAAATTAATTGCCTTTGGCACCAATACAAGAGTTCACCACTCACTTTAGGTATGGTATCACCATGAGTATCCTACCAGGAGTATCAGATGTGCCAATTTAGGTTTCAGAATCATTCCTGAACAATAAATCATCCTTTCCATCCAGATGCACATTTCTCTGTATGACCTGATGACAGCTGATAGTTTTAATGGCAAAGATTTTCAGCATGATTTTACATTTGAAAATTACCATAGGCCTTAACTTCATTTTTCAGGTCATGCTGTCAAGTACCAACACAAATCTAGCCCTCTATTTCCACTAAAACTGTTTTTGAAACCTTTCCATCTCACAGTTTGATGCCAGTCATATCTAAATTCATATGCATTTTATCCATGTTACCAATTTGGCATCATAGATACACTTTTTTCCATTTTGGCATAGAGGTCTTTAGCAGGTTTCCTCCAGGTGCTCCGGTTTCCTCCCACAGTCCAAAGACGTGGGGATTAGGTGGACTGGCTACTCTAAATTGCCCATAGTGTCTAGGGTAGGGGGTGGGTCTGGGTGGGATGTTCTTTGGAGGGTCGGTGTGGACTTGATAGGCCGAATGGCCTGCTTCCACACTGTAGGGATTCTATGATTCTATAGTCTCCAAGTAACCTTAGTCTTTTCCAAAATACCAGACAGGTTAATTCCCTTAAGAAAATACCCCAACTGTTTGTTACCAGGAGGGGTTAATTTGGCTCACTTAAGCACATAAAGACAATGCATTTCTGGTGACAGTAATCATTCTAGCAACGTGAGGACATATTTCGTTACATAAATAAAAGCTAAAAGAACTGCAGATGCCGTAAATCACGAACAAAAACAAAGTTGCTAGAAAAACTCAGCAGGTCTGGCAGCGTTCTGAGGAAGGGTCACTGGACCCGAAACGTTAACTCTGTTTTTCTCTTCACAGATGCTGCCAGACCTGCTGAGTTTTTCTAGCAACTTTGTTTTTGTCACATTCCGTTACATGCTTAAGACAGTGATCAGTGCTTGTTCGCACTGTCCATTTAGTCTTGGGCATCTTCCTCAGGGTGGATTCCATCTTCAATTCTCACATCAATTCTTTACTCACATCAAATTCCCTCACTGCAGTATGGTAATTTGGTGAGTTAGCATATGTTACAACTTTTTGTTTGAAACCAACTGCATATTAATTTTTCTTCATTGCTCATCATAAAGGATCTGCTTTGTGTAGTTACATATTAAAACCCCATGGATTTTCACAACACAGCCAGTGACATTTGCTCACACCCTCGTGTTCACTTGTAAGGGACAAAAAATGAGGCTGATGACTAATGTGACTAAAGCGTGTTGCAGCTGACAAGGGAGTGGGCCTATGCATAAAGCATATGCTAAAACACAATGTTTGGGACCAGAAAAAAATTGGGCCGTTTTATATACCAGGTCAACTTACATGCCATGATCTATGGTCATTAAGTTGGCAGTGTGATTGTAAATATTGATTTCCAAATGCATCCTAAATTCTGTGGAAAAGTCATTAAATAAAAAAACATTAAAGTCCAACTAGAATAGGTGCTGAAAATGGCAGATTTCAATTATAAACCTGTCACATGATATTGGTGCAGTGGAAAAGCAGAATTTTATGTTGTGAATCAGGTCATAAGGAGCAAGTACCAGCTGCATTTCGGTACTTTCAGTATTAAATACTTCAGACCAGTATGTATTTCTGGGCAAAGAAATATCACATATAGCATTGTTCAAAGAACAAGTTTAGAAGAACCATAAACTGCAAATGGACAAGACTTCTAAAGCAAACACCATTATTAGGCATTGGATTATTATTTGGACAGAAATGGGGCGCAGGGATATAAGAAAAGGCAGGAGATTGGCACAAGGTAATGGAACCAGTGTAGGCGCAAGGGACCAAATGGCTGCCTCCTGCACCATAACAATTCGGTCATTGTGATTCTTACTTCAGCTCATAAAACCTTGATTGGTGATCAATATTCTGATTGTAACCTATATTACAAATTTTACATACAAGCAAGAAAAGAGATTTACAAGGATGATATCAGGAAAGTGTTCAACAATCAAGAAAGACTGAACCTAGGCTTTTTCTCTAGAAAGGAAAAGATAGCGGGATGGTCTGATGAATTTCTTTAAAAACTATGAATAGGCTCAATATTTTTGATGTTTAGAAGCCTAATATGAGGAGTTGAAAATTACATGCCATATACAAGGAAGCAATTAATAAATGCAATCAGGAATTCAGAGAAACTTCTTTATTCAAAGAGAGGAACTTGCTACCACATGGATGGTTAAGGCCATTAGAATAGATGCATTTAAGGTAATGACAGGTAAGTGTATGTGGGAGAAATTAATAGAATAATGTTGATGGGAATGGGTTAAATAAATAGAACAGAGGCTCATGTGGATTATAACATTGGCATGCACCTGCTAAGTTAAACGGTCTGATTTTGTGCTACAAGCTTGTTCCATGTAATTCTTTAGAAGAATCTTTTTTAATCCCCAGGTATACAACCAGAATTGAATTTATTTTCTAAAAAGGCAACTGTTCTTCCACCTTCCTATTGTTGCTGTGATGCAAACAATATACTACATTCACTGACAACATTCAGAACCTGCTACAGCACCTTTAGTGGAAACAGTTACATCTGAAGTTTAGTTTGATTTTTTGAAAAATACGTGCTCTACAAGTCTTTTGATCAGCAATTAAAGGTGCATGACCGCTAAATGATTGCATGATTTAACTTGACTACTTAGCCTATAAACTTTCCAATCCAAGCTTCACTTCAAAAATCAACCTTCAGGTTCAAATGCATCTCTTGAATAAAATATCATTATCACGTTAAATACACAGAATTTACCACTCAAGATGGATTATTAATTTAAAAATGAACAAGTAGAATGGTGGCAAGTGGTTCAAATTAGCAAAAGGCACGTGTAGAGTTGTTATATTTTTCAAAAAAGCACTTATCAATGCATGGAACGGATTCCTGGATAGAACAACTGAGAGGAATTTTTTTTTTTTTTTTTTTTTTTTTAAAAAGAGGCAATAGGATGTTGCAATGGTGGGACAGTTCCTGAAAATTCACTCTTGCTCAATGAGCCACAACAGGTCTTTCTTATTTAGGAGTATCTTGTGATTTTGCATGCAGCTACCATTGATTCAGAGGCATGAGGTGTCAAATATGAGATTACTGTTGCCAGTGTCTACTTTAGGACCTTCCACAGACTATGGGTTTAAGAATGTTGCAACTATGAACTTCATTAGCAAACTAATTTTTGTAACAAATTGAATAGGATTGATAGTATGTAGGATTGATCGATCAACTTATTTAAGAAATCATAGGGTTAATCTCTAATTGTTGTAATAAATTTGATTTTAATAAGAAGTAAAAGGATAGCTGCAAGAACATAAGCAATAAGTTGGTTGAAGCATTTTACCTTTCACACACAGATGACGTGCAACATTTGTAGCAACTCTGAAAAAGATGAGAAATTTTCCATTTCCAGCATGATGCAACATTGTTTAAACAGAACCCAAAAGAATTCAGAATGTTTTTCTTTGAGTTAGTACACAGCAGATATTCTATTTTCATTTGTGTGCACCATCCCATTTACTAAATTACTTAATTATTCAATTTTATAAATAGAAGACAAAATCACTTGTTGACCAATGCACAATGTAACAAAAGGAAAGAGCAAAATACAGTAGATGTTTGAACTCTTTAAAAAAAGAAATACTGGAAATTCTCAGCAGGTCTGGCATTCTGTGGCAAGAGAAATAACAGTGTTTCAGGTGGATGGCCCTTAGAACTGGAAGCATGTGGGCAGTATGTTTTAAGCTAGGCAAGGAAGGGGGAAGGGAAGAAATATCAAAAAAAGGTCTGTGATTGGTTTGAAGGCAGGAGTGAATAAATTACAAAGAGATGGCGGTAAAAGAAAATGGGATTTTTTTTGCATGACAGCTGATTGCCATATGTTTTGCTTTTGCCATTTACACCTCCGCTAGATAGATCTTTTGCTCCTTTCCTTATTTCATTAGCATTTTCTCTGGCCTCGCTTTTGTTATTTAATCTCCTCTGCCACGTTGCTGACCTTGGTTTTGGTCATTTCCTTCACTCCCTGGCTCTTTCCCTGATACAAGTGCTAGCATGTGCCTAAGGGATAGGTCCTCAGTTAATATCTCCACTCCTCAATTGTTGCATTCTTCAACTGCCTGTAGAAGACTTCCATTTTTGGTTTCAAGTTACCTTGCTTAAAATGTGTTAAATTTCCAAGTTTATCCTGAATTCGTCCAATTTAAAGCAATAAGTTGTCCACCACAGGTAATGCAAGGACGCAGAACCCACAACCTCCTAAAATGGGATTGAAACCATGTGCTGTTGGTACCATTCTTATTCACACCTGTCATTCCAACCAACTTAGCTACTAGCTCCCAAAGTATCAGGGTCATTGTGGCAACATATACTTTTACATCTGCAGTTCTTGCTATCTCCATTTATAATGTAGCCTGGAGCTGTGAATAGGGTTGGTAAATGCTCCAATTTGTTTCCATCACATTACTGACCAGAAATCTTGGCATGTTGAAGGATTAAACAAGTTCACACTCAAAATGTTTGGTAATATATGAATACACCTTCCTTGGCCAGAGCTTCTGGCTTATAGGCAGGAGTGCTATCATTAGTGCTGGGAGTAGAGGACTTGTGGCATAAAGAATAATCGACATGAAACATTAACTGCTTCTGTCTCCACACGCATTTGCTGGAAACTGAAATACTCAGCATGTCCATTTCACAATGTAACAAACATAGTTTAACCTTGAGTTTCAATAATTATTGGCTGCAGCTCTTTTCTCACAGATGAGTTTAATATTAGGTTCTCATACCTATCAAATGCATGCTTAGTTCTGTTGTGCTGACTGAGACAACACTGCATTAAGATATACAAAATCTCTATCAAATATCACAATACTGAAAATAGGTTTTTAAAAAAGATAAGTGGTACAATCAGATTATTTACAGTTCTTTGCCTAGTTTCTCTCATTCATTTCCCACTATGGTCATCTACACCTCAAACTGGTTTGTAGGGAATAAATCCCTAATCTGCCCCTCTCCATTATTTTCAGCAATGAGGCAATATGCACACGAAATAACTGATACCCACAAATGCACCTAGCAAAAGGAAGTAACCAATTCACAATAATGTTACAAAGTAAATTGGTATTATCAAGTAACCTAGCTGAAACGTGGGATGAATTTGACTCAGACAGGTAGTGTGACGCTAAGTTGAGGCACTGTAGCATAAGGGAATGTAGCATTGTGCCTGGGAATCGCAACAATGCAACTTGGAAATCATTATTGTGCTGATAATTTCTGAACAAAGACTGCACTGTGCAAATGAATAAGTCTGGCCTCATTATCCACTGATTTTCTACCCATTGATTCATGTACTTGCAAGGCCAGACACAGGCCACACCCTTTTTTCACTCGTCTGGTCTGGTCTGCCTGGTAAACCAATCACAAAGTCCTTTGCAGCACATTAGAGTGGTATCTGCTGTTTTGTTATCCGCGGGAAGTCCATTCCTCTATCCTTCACAGGAAATGAGGACTGAGGGTATGCCAAACTTTACCACCTTGAAGAACAATGGCCACAATTAGAAAGAAACACCTCCAAGCTTCCCTCCAAGACACACTGTGGCATGGCCAAAAGTTTGGAATTTCATATCTAGTGAGTGAGGTGGACCTTTACCACAGGATGGCAGCAGCTCAAGCCCATTTCCTGCTTCTCAACAGCAACCAGGGGTGGCAATAAAATGCTCAGCCTGCTAGAGACATCCAGATGCTCCAGCCTGAATTTTCAAAAGCTTTCAAATTAGATCTTGTACATTACTTTAGCATTCTAACATTTTTAGGCAAGACAGTATTGTATGTGCAGATTAGTAAAAATGAAGTACTTGACACAATTGTTTACCATTAAACCCATTGTTCGGCTGCATATGTGAACTCAAAAGACTAAATTAACATCATTTATACTGTTGCAAAAATACATCTTGCCAATTTATAATTTGTTATTTTTATGGCACCCTAACATACTGAAGGAATGCAGAAGGGGGAACAGAGCATATAGTTCACAAAGTAAGAAGTCACAAAGCTGTCAGAGCACTTTTCAGACAGTGACAAGATAGAAATATTCATAGTTTTTAAATTAGGATTAAAAAGCATTCTGTTTTGTCCAATTCAAAACTGATCTCAGGTTCTCTCACATTTTCTTATTAGTAGAGCAGCACAGGCTAATCATACCCAGGCTGGCATTTTGATGGAGTTATTCAATGAAGTTTACTCCCTTGTTCATTCTACAGTCCTGCAAATGCTTTATTTTCAAATATTTTATCATCCCCTTCTGAAGGTTGCCATTGACTGTGCTTCTAGAACCCTCAGCCAGTGAATTCCAGATGTTTAAAACTGTACTCTTTCCCATTTAAATTGTATAGCAGCAGCTGGAAACAGAATATTTCCCCTGTAGTCGTAATAGGCCACTTCGCAACTATAACAAACATGTTATAACAGATTTTTTAGAAAAATAGCAAGACTAATGAACCTACATAATTCCTCGATTAAGATGGCACTGATGTGATTTTGGCTTTTTAAAGAATTTATAAGTTCATGGGACATAGGTAATAATTGCCGAGTTAGTCAGTGATGCCTATTCTTTAATTGCCTTCTACGTGGTGGTGGTGGAGAGCTGCCTTCTTGAACAGCCACAATCTCTTTGCTGTAGATTCACCCACAGAGCTATTTGAAAGGGATTTCTAGGGTTTTGATCCAGCGCTAGTGGAAAAAAAAAAGCAATGCAGTCCCAAGTCAGAATGGTGAGTGGCTTGGAAGGAAACTTGCAGGTGGTGTTTGCAGGTGGTGTTACCCTTGTGCTTCTAGATGATAAAGATTGCGGGTTTGGAAGACACTGTCAAAGAAGCTTTGGTGGGTTGTAGTGCATCTTGTAGATAGCACATACTACTGCCACTGCGCATCTGTAGTGGAGGAAGTGAACATTTAAGGCAGTGGATCGGGTGCCAATCAAGTGGGGCTACTTTGTCCTGGATGGTACCAAGCATCTTCGCTGTTGTTGATGCTTCACTAATCTGGACAAGTGAAGAGCATTCCATCATATTCCTAATTTGTGCCTTGTTAACTGTGGATGGGCTTCAAAGAGTCAGGAGGTATTTACTCACTGCAGAATTCCCAGCATCTGAGGTGACTAACAATAGTTGATGCAAGAAAGTCTAATGCAGTCCAATCCTTTCATATGCAACCTCTCTCTCAAGACATTTTGAATTTGTGAAATATGCCAGTAAAAATTTCCATCTCTCAGTTTCCTTGATAAGTTTACAGAGATGGAAAGTCTGAAAATATCTTGCTGCCTTTCAGATATTTACCTATGGTTCAGATTATTTAACCATTTTAATAAAAATAAAACAACTACAGATAGCCAGTAATATCTCCATGAAATAAGTGAGATTGTCATATTTACTCACTTACCCAGTGCCTAGTGAATGGCCCCAGATGTAGACTGAACTCTTACCACTCCTTGCTTTCAACCAGTTGTAAGTGTAGACAGCATCTACGGTCATTCCCCTCTCTGAGGGGGTCCCTTCAGAGTCTCCCCATCCTGGATTCAAAAGACAAACCAAAATCAAAAGATTTGTTTAATAAGCAAGCATTCAGAATTTGATTTTGACACGGAAATCTTGCAAGCTAGGAACAAAGACTTCCACTTGAAACAGCAACTAACCCAAATCAAGAATTGCATTTTACTAGTCATTTTTTTAGGATGCAGATCTGCTCCAAATAGATCAAGTCACTATTCTTGAAGTGTGGACAGTATTTCCACAATAAAGCATACACGGTTTTCACAATTAAATGGACAATTAGATATGAAGTAATATGAAATATCTAGGAGATATTCAATAGTTCAACTGTCGCTTTTTTAGGGCATGGACTTTGACTCAATGAATATTGATAATCAAAATGAACATATTTATACACATTTTTAATCAAATCATTACTGGTTTTTTTTTTTTTAAAAATCAACAATTGCTATTCCCTAATGGATAAGGAAGAACTCTCCTAATCCCATGATATTGCAAACATGGGATCTGTCTGGTTAGTAAAGCTAGCACCAGAAATAAAATTAAAACAGCCAGTCAAGTATACAAATGACATGCTGTGAAGAATGGTGCATATTTTTATACTTGTATATTTGTTGGCGACTTTGAACTAGTATCTATGAGAATTACAAAGCAACATAAACAAGAGCATAAACATTATTCTACATACTTCCCCATCCTTCATATACAAATTTAAGTATCAGCAAGTGGTATAGGTTGCTGCTAAAGCTGAGAGAAGTCAGGAAGGTTTCTTACAAATGCCATAGCATACCATCAGTACGGTTTATGTAAAAACTTTGTCTTTGTTTTTGTTTATTTCCTAATCAACCTGTTCAGAGATGTTATTGCACACCTCTGGAGCAGCTGGGATTGAATCCGAGCCACCTGATGCAGGGGTAGGGGCACTACCACTGTGTTACAAGAGGTCGCACTCTAGATTCAACAACTTGAATATGTGTCATATCAAACACAGGCAAACAGGATTAGTTCAGTTTCAGAAACCTGATCGACATAGACAAGTTGGGCTGAAGGGCCTGTTTCTATCCTGTATGACTATGATTCAATGTAGTTAAGAGAGTGCAATGCCCTCGTACATGCCACAGGAGCATGATCAGACAAAGAAATGACACTGAGCCAAAGGAAATGTGGGGTGGGCCACTGAAAGCTTGGTCAAAGAGGTTGGTTTTGGGGGAGCATTGCCAAAAGGAAGATAGAGGGCAACAGACAAGTGAAAAGATTTGACATTGATACCTTAAGGTCTAGGGAGTGGAAAGTACAGCAGTCAATGATTCGATGAAGAAAGTGGTAGATGCACAACAAGCCAGAGTTGGAGGAACACATTTCGCAGCAGAATGCAAGACTGAAAAAGGTTACAGAGATAGGGAGGATAAGGCAAGACAGAGGTTTGAAAGGGAGGATGGGTATTGTAAAGCTGAAGTATTTATGGACAGGGAGTTAATGCAGCTGACTGAGCACGAGTTATTAGGGAGTAGACCACAATATTCGACTTCCATTCCTCTGACACTGTCAAATAAAGTCCAAAAACTAAGGGCCGGCAATATACATTATCCCCCACCTCACTAGTGTTCATTGCGTCCAAACACATCTTGATCTGAATCATTTGATTATTATGAAAATAAAACACATTTAATGCATAGTGTGCCTTTTACCCTCGAGAAATGTGAATAATTACAAATAGCCTTTTGGATTGTTTCAAGAATTACTAGTTCTCACATCATGTTGGAATGAATAAGGAGTCAGGATGTCTATCATGACCAGGAAGGAACAGTGGGAATTAAGGGCAGCCTTATTAAATTAATTAAATCAGTGCTGGCTCCTGCGAAAAGCCAATCAATTAATCTCACTTTCTTGCTCTTGCCCAATATTGCTTTTATTCTATTTTCTTCAGTTTCCTTTGAAAAGCTTATATTGAATCAGTTACTGCTACCTCATCAGACGTTAATATTGAAAACCCTGACCACTCATTGCATCAGGTCTCTGGTTCTTCTAACAATCACCTTGAATCTGTGTCCTCTGTTTATCAGCCCCTCAAGTCATTGGCAGTTTCTCTCCATTTACTCTATCTTCATGATTTTAAAAATTTCTACCAAATCTCTTGTTTCATTCTAAGGAAAACACAACTGTCTCTAGACCTGGAGACAGTAAGGACTGCAGATGCTGGAAGCTAGAGTCAATAAATGCAGAGCTGAAAAAGCACAGCAGGTCAGACAGCATCCAAGGAGAAGGGAAGTCAACGTTTTGGGCCGAAACCCTTTGTCAGAACCGGGCAGAGCCATGGCTGTAGTAGCAGGATTCTTTCAGAACATGGTTGAAGAGTTTCAGGGCAGAGGAGATAACCAGGAAGTTGCAGTGGGAGAGAGACTCACTGAGCTCTCTTCAGAGAGAGGAAAGAAACTTCAAGGTGGACATCCTTAGAAAAGACTTCACAGTATGGTTCTCAGTGACTTGGAGACAGTAAGGACTGCAGATGCTGGAAGCTAGAATCAATAAATGTGGAACTGGAAAAGCACAGCAGGTCAGACAGCATCCAAGGAACTGGGAAGTCAACATTTCGGGCTGAAACCCTTCATCTATTGAATTCATTAGAATCATTGTGGTGAGTCAATTCTATATCTCCTCCAAAGACCTCACAGCCTTCCTAACATACAGTCCTCAGAATTGGATGCAATAGTCCATCTGGTGCGAAACATTTTTTTAAAAAAAAAAAAAAAAAAAAATCAGGTTTAGCATAGCTTTCTGGCCTTTGTACTCAGTGCCACTTTTTAGAAAGCCAATGTATTTTACTAACTTTGTTAATCCTTTGCCTACAAAGATCCATCTCAGATCTCACTATTCTTGCATCCTGTTAAAACAGCACTGTAACCCGACACCAACTGAGCTGTTTCCAGAACAATTATATGTACACACTCAAATCAAACTGCATCTATCAGTACATATATGTTTTCTCTCTCAGCCATTACTGGTGTGTGCCCACAAGTGGTGACATCATTTATAAAGTCATAGAGCTGTACAGCATGGAAACAGACCCTTTGGTGCAACTTGTCCAAGCCGACCAGATATACTAGTTAAATCTAGTCGCATTTGCCAGCATTTGACCCATATCCCTATGAAGGGTCCCGACTCAAAACGTCAACTTTCCTGCTCCTCTGATGCTGTCTGGCCTGCTGTTTCCTCGAGCTCCACACTGTTATCTCTGACTCCAGCATCTGCAGTTCTTGCTATCCCTCTAAACCCTTGCTATTCACATACCCATCTGGATGCCTTTTAAATGTTGTAATTATACCAGCCTCTACCGCTTCCTCTGGCAGCTCAGTTATACACACACCACCCTCTGCATGAAAAAATTGCCCCTCAGGTCCCTTTTAAATCTTTCCCCTCTCACCTTAAACCTATGCCCTCGAGTTTTGGACTCCCCTACCCTGGGGAAAAGACCCTGGCTATTTACCTTATCCACGCCTCTCTATTTTATAAACTTCTCTGCCTCCAACGTTCCAGGGAAAATAGTGCCAGCCTGATCAGCCTCTCCCTATAGCTTAAACTCTCCGACCCTGACAACATCATTTTAAATCTTTTCCGAACTCTTTCAAGTTTCACAACATCCTTCCTATAGCAGGGAGACCAGAACTGAACACAGTATTCCAAAAGTCCTATGTCCTGTACAGCTGCAACATGACCTCCCAACTCCTACACTCAAGTCACTTTTTCTAGCACATTCTGTTTCCACTGCTGGAACTTTGCTCCACCACCCCAAGTTCTCACTAGTCTGCACCACAGCTTTTCAGTCTCTCATCATTGCAAGTTGTGATCTGTCTAGCAATGGTGAAGGCTAGTTATTTCATGGAAGCAAAGTAATGCTGCACAGTAATCTCTTTTTCACACCAAAATCAGCTTTTGTACAATTCTAATGTTGAAATTAATATAACGTAAGCTTGTGGACACGTGCAGTCTAAGAAATAACATACAGCAAGCATAACTTCAAACAGAATTTACTGACTGCTACTTAGGTTGTTGCTATTCAGGCAACCTGGCACTCTAAGCCACAGAGAATTCCGTAAATCTGCTGTATTTTAATGATCAGGGCTCTTCATTCACTAGCACTGATGTCACAGGCAGTGCAAACACATCGAAAAATTTGCCTGTAGCAGTTTCAGCATCTCTAAACATCCTTAAAATTGAAACATTTTGCCAGACAATATAGGTTTGCTTCCTACCAAAAAGCATCACCTCACACATTTCAACACTGAATTTGATTCGCTATTTGAAACTTTGACATAATAATCTTCCTCCTTTTATCATGTCAACGTTTCATGTCATTTTCAAATTTTAGACTTCTACCAAATTAGTAATCATTTATTCACTAATTTGTTGAGCAAATATCATGCACGTGACATTATCTGACATTCCTCATTTTCAGTTTACTGAAATTTTTTCTTTTCAATCATGAAATGTAGATGTCGCTGGCTAGCCAGCATTTATTCCCTGTCTCCAGTTGCCCTTGAGAAGGTAGTAATGATCTTCCTTTTTGAACCACTGCAGTCCATGTGCTGTCAGTATACTCACAATGCTCTCAAGAGGAAATTCCAAAATTTCCTAAGCTTTGACTCAGGTCCTTTAGTCTTGTGATCAAAGTATAAGGCAAATTGCTTTAAAAGTTGTTTATGCCCAACACCTTGCAGTTCTGAAGGAAGATCAACCCAAAACCAACTGGTTTCTCTCTCCACAAATGCTATTAAAAGAATTCCAGCATTTTCCATCTTTATTTCAGATTTTGAATATGGCAGTATTTTGTTTGTTTAAGCAATTTGCTTACATCATTTCCACTTTAAAACAAACTGAATTATGTTCTGTCTCAATTTTAATTTCTCCAATAAGAACAAGTCAAATTATCTTCACATCTAGATATGTGGTGCTTTCCTTCCAAACTGTGGTGAGAAAAAGTGATGAGGATGGTACTTAGCATGCAAAAGGTTCCTCCAATGATTTATGTAGGATCAAAATAACCAAATTCAATTTATTAAAAAAAAATGTCCTTGCAGCGGCTTGTTTGAAAGCATTATTCATAACCTTCATGTTGTCCAGTTAAATAAGGATTGGCTCATGTGTAATGTCTTCTCATTTTTTCCTCAAAGAGGCTTGGATTTAGAAATAGTTATGTTTCACTCATTTGCCAAATATTTGCAAGAAATTAGTGAATCAGTGGAGGAGGGCTATCTATAATTTTATTGACTTTCAAAAGGAATTGGCAAGTTCAATGTGCAGGGCTTGAAGAGTACTTAGCTGAATTCAGAATTGCCTTAGTGAAACAAAATGATCATTTACAATAAGTGAAAATACACAAGCTTGGATATAGCAACTGAGTTTCTGAAGAAGGGTCTAGACCCGAAACGTCAGGTTTCCTGCTCCTCTGATGCTGCTTGCCTGCTGTGTTTATCCAGCTCTACACCGTGTTATCTCAGATTCCCCAGCATCTGCAGTTCCTACTATCTCTGAATTTTACTGCTATCTGCTTTAGGCCTCCTGTTTATTCAAAGCATGCATAATGGAGAACTTTCAAAGAATAGTAAAAAGGATAGTTTTGAGGGTTGGTAAATTTTAGTGTACTGATTTTTCATCCCCAAATTATGGAGGAGGTTTATGACTAAGTTGCTGTCAGAAATAATAACATGGATCTGGCCAAATGCTTTGATCTACACGATACAGCTTTCAAATCACAGAAAAATTGCAGAATCATACAACATAGAAGGTGGCCATTTGAGTCATTGTAGTTCTCTGAAAAAGTTATCTAATTAGTTCTATTCCCTCACTCTTTCCCCATGGCCCTGCAAATCCTCCTTTTCAAGTATACATATAAATTTTCTTTTAAAGGCTATTACTGATACTGCTACCAGAACCCTTTTCAGGCAGTGCTTTTCAGAACATAACTCGCAGCACAAAAAAATTCTCATTTCCTCTTGTTCTTCTGCCAATTACCACAAATCTTGTATCCTTAAGTCATCAGCAATAGAACTAGTTTCCTTATTTGTCCTAAAGGCCCTCAAAATTTTAACATGTCTATAAAATCGCCCTCACCTGTCTCAGGTCTAAGGAGAATATCACATCATGTCTAGCTTCTCCACATAAAGTGTTATCCTTGGTGTCACACCTCACTGGAGGTAGCGTGCTGGAAATCAAGTCCCACATTAACTTCTGTGACAACTCCAGGAACAGATTTTAATCAAAGTACACAAAATTCTCCAATTTACCCATTTACTCATTTAGACCCAGGTTGACACAAAGCATGGACCAGGGTCCTGTACTTAATAATGGTTATTTATTACAAATGAACAGATTCTAGCTACAGGTAAACAACTATGAATTGTAGACAATATAATTCTACCAGTTAAAACTCAACTCCCTTATGAAACTCCCCATACACACACAAAAAGGTGCTATTGGTGGCGGTAAAAGGAGCTCAAAAGGCCCCTGTCCACAGGGTTCGCCAAGATGATTACTTGGCTTGTCAGGACTTGTTATTTGACAAATTCTCTCTTCTCGAGGTACTTTCCTTTGCTTTCAGGAGGTACACAGCAACTGGTTCACAAAGTGCAAAGTCTCTGACTTATTGATTAAAAGCTACAGTTTACAACTGGTAACAGAAAATAAACTAACATTTTTCAGGCTTTAGGTATTTTTTTAAACTGCTGAGACAAAGACAGCACCTTCCTTTCCTGAGGTCCAAACGCTCCTGACAATCTCGGAGCAAATTTCTGCAGATACTGGAATCTGTACTAAAAACAACAAATGCTTGTTCGCACCCAGAAATTGTTCAGCTACCTAACAGCCAATTACACGTTGGCAAGCAGAAAGTGTGTGTTGACACCTGGCATCACTTGCATTTGTGCACGCACACAAATCTGGAAACACACATGCGCAGAATTTAAGGAACATGTATGACTGGCCAGGCAATCATATAAGACGTCATACACAAAGGAACTGAATTTGCAGAGAAAATAAGCTTGCAATTGAAATGGAGTTCAGTGCAGGAGTTAATTAATTAGTTATTGTACCTATTTAATCAGTGCTTTATTTATATTGGTATTGAATCTATTTAAAATGTACATGCACTGGTTTGGATAAATATGCATGTGAAAATTGAGACAGTGCACATGCACGTGGCATGAATAGACATGGTCAAAACAGAAACATGTGGCATTAACAGCTAGTCATCACTCCACTGACCACTCAGCTATTTGTTGCTGGCCGAATCATATTATGCATATACTCCCTAGTTCCAGCTTATCGGCAGTGAACACCCCCTAGTAGGTGAACCAACAACAGTGTAAACAGCACTTACAAGTGCTGGTAGGTTTTTTTTTAAAAAAAGCATCAATCCCCTCCACAGTCTTTGGGTTTTATAACTGTCCTTTTCCCATTTCAGTTCCAATCAAAAGTACAGAAAAATGAAAAGACAGCTTTTACACTGGTACCTTTTTATTAAGATCAGGAAGGCTCAAGTAATATTAGTAATCAGAAGAATCCATGCCACATTTATGCCCAGAGCATGAGAAAACGTTCATAAAAGTATAGTTATTGCTTGTAATACTTCAACTATTTCATCAGCAATTAAAAAAAACTAAGTGAATCCCACTGGAGAACATAATATTTCATGCGATGGGGGATGCGAGCGTTGAGTTTTGGCATAAATTCTGGGAGCACTGAGTGGGTAAGATGGGTACTGAGATCATAACCACAGAAGAGAAATATGGCGTGAGGTGGGGAGAGAAATATTTGCTTACTGACAAACTGGGTAAAGAATTGTCTGATAGTGGGAAACAAAGTCCAAACTCTCAGTCAAGTTTTAACTCTCCAATTGTGCGGCCATCTAGGAAGACAGTGGGCCACACAAAGGATGAATGTCATTCTGGATCATAGAGTCAGAGCTGTACAGCATGGAAACAGACCCTTTAGTCCAATCCGTCATGCTGACCAGGCATCCTAAATTAATCTAGTCCCATTTGCCAGCATTTGTCCAAATACCTTCCTATTCATGTACACATCCACATGCCTTTTAAATGGTGCAATTGTTCCAGCATCCTCCACTTCCCTCTGGCAACTCATTCCATAAATGCAACACCCTCTGTGTGAAAAGGTTGCCTCTCAGATCCCTTTTAAATTGTTCCCCCCTCACCTTAAACCTGTGCCCTCCAGTTTTAGACTCCCCTATCCTGGGGAAAAGGCCTTAGTTATTCACCCTATCCATACCCCTCATGATTTTATGAACCTCTACAAAGGTCACCCCTCAGCCTCCGACACTCCAGACAAAATAGCCCCAGCCTATTCAGCCTTTCCCTATAGCTCCAACCCTGGCAACATCCTTGTAAATCTTTTCTGAACCCTTTCAAGTTTCCCAGCATCCTTCCTATAGCAGGGAGACCAGAATTGAACAGAGTATTCCAAAAGTGGCCTAATCAATGTCCTGTACAACCACAACATGGCCTCCCAACTCCTATACTCAATACACTGACCAATAAAGGGAAGCATACCAAACACTTTCTTCACTAGCCTGTCTACCTCTGACTCCACTTTCAAGAAACTATTAACTGCACTCAAAGATCTCTCTGTTCAGCAACACTTCCCAGGTCCTTACCATTAAAGTGTATAAGTCCTGCCCTGATTTGTCTTTCCAAAATGCAGCACCTCACATTTATCTAAATTAAACTCCATCTTCCACTCCCCAGCCCATCACCCCATCTGATCAAGGTCCCATTGTACTCTGTGGTAACCTTCTTGGCTATCCACTACACCACCAATTTTAGGATGAACTGCAAACTTACTCACCATGTCTCCTTTATTTATATCCAAGTCATTTTATATAAATGACAATAAGCAGTGGACCCAACACCAATCCTCATGGCAGACTGCTGGTCACAGGTCTCCAGTCCAAAAAGTAATCCTTCATCACCACCCTCTGTCTCTTACCTTCGAGCTAGTTATGTAATCAAATAGTTAATTCTCCCTGGATTCCATGTGATCAAACCTTGTTAACCAGTCTACCATGTGGAACCTTGTCAAACGCCTTACTGAAGTCCATTTAGACCACGTCCACCACTCTGCCTTCATCAGACATCATATGTTGTGGCTATACAGCCCAATTTGAGAATGGCAGTCCCTTTCACAACTATCGACTGCTGTTTCTTCAACTGTCCTTTTCTACCATCTGTTCATTTCTTTTATCTTCTACTTTTTTGACATGCTTTCCAATAGCTAGTTTTCCAGGCATTCCAATCAAGAGCAAATACTTCCATCGACTCCAACTCTACTCAATTTGAGATCTCACTTGCAGGCAACATTGTTTTGCAGATGTGGCCAAGCTTTGAATTCATGCCAATAATAAACTCACCAGGGGACATGTTTTTGGGAATGCAGTGATCATCAAGTCAGCAAACAGCAGCTCACAGACTAGAACATATTGTACTTTAGCAAGACTACATGCCAAGACCAATGCTGACTAGTTTTTTTGTCAACTCTGGCATGCGGGTAGACATCCTGAATTGAATTATCAAAATTGCACAATAGTAGCATGGAATAAAACATGCCAAAGATTGGTACCAGGACACAGCTTTACTCCCCTGATTTTGGAAGCATCTTACATTGCTCCATTATAACCAATAAAACTATACATATTTTCATTGAAAGAAGAAATGGCACCCAGGGATACAGGCAGGCAACCGATTTTCTGCAGGAGTTTAAACAGCCCATGAGCTCTGCTGAAGCACTTGGTAAGGTCAACAAAGGCAATATAGAATGGTCTGTACTTTTTGTTGGGTGGCAGTGCGAAATTAGAAAATCATGTCACTGTCAGTCTGTAAACCCTAAAGCCACAACAGTTCTAGGTACATGCACGACCAGGTTGTGCAATCTGTGTGCAAAGACCTTCTTGATTGTCTTCAACTTGCTGCAGCTACCAGGTTCATAATGCCTAGAAAACCCAGTCAGTCACATTAAATCTGTAAAGATGATCACAGAGGCTTTTAACTTCTAAAATTTAAAATGCAACCTGCTTTGAGAATGGGATGCCTTCTTCTGAAGGAAAAGCAAGAAGCCAGCAAGTAGGAGCTAATTTCATGATAGACAAAAGTTCAAAGCCTTTTAACCACCCAGCTATACAATCCCACCTACAAAAATTTTTCCAAATTCAATGATGGAAAAGATGGGGATTGGGGGATTCCTTCACAAGTTTAGATTACATTCTCAACTTAAAGAAAGTACTAGCAATGAAAGAGAATTGCCTAAAAATAGTGATGGTAAATATACACTTAAAATTTATGTGTAATAATTAACAGGCTCTTAAACACTTCAAATATTTTGCAGTGCAAGTACTAAAATAGTCTCACCTTCTCTTGGGAAGGGTGTGTCAATAATCAAGCCCCACTGTTCCACAAGTAGCCTAGAATGTGTAAAATATCCAATCTAAAACCATGATGATTAATGTGTCTGACTGCAACTCAAGACAAAGGTCATTCACACCAGGTTTGGTCATTAACAGGAAAATAACTATTACAAACAAACCTTTTTTTCCAAGCAAATGGTAGAGAAAAGGAAGGGATTACTAATTTACTATGTAACTTAAACTGTATACTATTAAAACCCAAAACACGTACATGTTCATTTATAAATAAGACAGGCAAATGACAGATTGCTTGGTGCAAATATCATACGTGGGAAATCCAGAAAGTGAAAACAAAATCCTGAGGATCAAAAGTCTAAACCACAAGATGGAGAATTATTTCTTAGGTTCTTTTTGATTTTAACAATGAGGAGAGACCGTTAGCTGTACAGTGATGGTCGTTCTTCAATTTGATAGTTAATCTGGTGTACATAGGTCTTTTCTCGTATTAAAATTCACAGAATCAGAATCCCTACAATGTGGAAGCAGGCCATTTGGCCCATTGAGTCCATACAGATCCTCCGAAGAGCATCCTACCCAGACCCACCCACCTACCCTATCTCCATAAACCTGCATTTCCAATGGCTAATCCACCCAGCCTGCACATCCCTGGACACTGCAGGATAATTTAGCACAGCCAATCCACCTAACCTGCACATCTTTGGACTGTGGGAGGAAACTGGAGCTCCAGAGGAAGCCCACATAGACACAAGGAGAACATGCCAACTCTACACAGACAATCACCCAAAGGTGGAATTGAACCCGGATCCCTGGCGCTGTGAGGCAGCAGTGCCAACCACAGACACCGTGCCACCCCATTCTTTGGAGCTATAGTTTCTTAGTCTTCTTACTCAGAGGAACGAGAGAAAGGCTTTCTGCTTGCAGTTCAAGTACTGAAATATAGTCTCATCTCTTGTTCTACAACTCAATTTGGAAAGGACATGCCAATAACCAAACCCTCTGGATATTTTTGGCTACACTGTTTTCTCAGGTCTGTAGCAAACTGCAGCTCAACTAATCTGACCTCAGATGCACTTCTTCCTTAGCTCAAAAGTTCCAATGTGCTTTCCTGCACCAAAAATGTAACAATTTCACTGCTCCAAAATCAACAGTCTTATACAGTTTGAAAACATGCATCACTTGTTTTTCAAGTTGCAACATTTTCCTGGTATTTCAGCTGTATAGCAGTGTACAAATTCCCTTTCAGTTTACAGTCCAAGGAGAAAAAATGTGTTCCCTTACACTTATAATAGCAAAATTGTTTGAAATTCCACACGTACGCTTGAGGTTTGCCAGCCTCAGGAAAAGAGAGTTAGCAAGCCTTGTAGGGCGAACTTGTACATTGCACAAAAATGCTAATATTAAAGTTATGATACAAATGCTTCATTGTATAAACTCAATTGCCCTCCAGCAATCTCAGGGAATACAATTAAAGCTGCCTACATGCTGTATACCAGCTAATCCAGAATAGTAATAGGGGTCATTAATGACAAGTCAGCATGTAAAACACAATAATTGCCATCACCGTAAATACAGTCATTTGCTAAAAACAAATCTCTTGTATCACTGTTTTGTGCATACTTGGCATTGGATCTCTGACCTTCCGGTTGGAAGGGTTGCCTAATTTCCTTGCAGGTTAGCTGCTAAACTTACACAGAACTGGTGAAATTGTTTGCAAGAGAAAATGTTCGGCAAATTCAATTATGCTTGCAATTAAAAAGGTAGTACACATTTATGCATGTTTCTACTTAGCAGTATATATTTATCAGAAATACTTATGTATCCTTTTGTGAGGCACATTTTTGAGCAACTAAACAAATGGCTTCAGCTAAAGTTATACAATCAGAATACAATGAAAAGAAGCCTATTTTGCCCATCATGCTCTTTTTTAACAAAGCTGTCTCATTAGTCCCACTTTGCTTTAATTTATCTAATTCATTCTGAATGTTATATGGAATCTGCTCTACCATCATATTAGGCCATGCATTCCAAATCATTACAATGTGCTGTCCCCTTATTTATTCTATCAAAATCCTTCATGATTTTGAACTCTTCTGTCCAATCTCCCCTTATCTTTCCCTGCTCCAAAACATAACATTTTGTACTATAACGACTCAATCTAACCCCTTTTTTTAAGATACTGTATGCAATCCCAAATAACAAATCTTTTATCCTTTGTGCCATGCTAGTAAAGTTTTTTTTAGCCTAAAACTTTGACATCCTTCCTACGGTGTAGAAGCAAATTGGCAAAAATACTCCATTGGAACCGAACAATTACTTTACATAGGTTTAACATAACTAGGTTTAAACAGGTTCCTGACCCAAGAGCCAGTCAGTTTGGCAAAATGTCTCCAGCAGACATGACCCAGTCCGGGTGAGGAATTACTGGTACCTTGTAGCAAGGATTTTGGATACCTTTTCAATCTTCTTAATTTGTCCTACCCTCTTCAAAAAATAGTCTAGCTATATCCCAAGATCGCTTGTCCTACATCCCTACAAAATTGGACCATTTAGTTTATATAACGTTTCCTTAAGATCCCCACCAAAATTTCTTTGTCAGTTCACTTCCATCTGGCATGTATTGATCCATTTCACAGTCCTATTTCTTCCTTTAGTCCACTACTATCAAATTCACTGTTTACTACATAGCAGAGTTTCACATTATCTACAAACTTTTGAAATGATGCCCTTTATTCCCAAGAAAATATCACCAATAAGTAAATAATTGTGCCAATACTAATACCTGGCGAGCACCATGGAATACTTGCCCTGCGCATCCCAAATATGACAAAGAACCATTCTCAATTTCTCTGCTTTCTGCCCCTTGGTCTATTTTGGAACTTAATACATTGGATTTAAAATTTGCCAAGTCCATTATGTTGTGCTTTATTAGATTCCTTTTAGAAGTTCATATGCCCAACATCAGCTACAATACCTTCAGAAACTCTCTTCTTTAATGCAAATAATTTCCTCAAGAATCAGATAAACAATTAAACATCAATTTAGAGAATGCTGGAAATATGCAAGGGTCAGACTGTATTGGTGGAGAAACAGTTAACATTTTAGATCTGTAGCTTTTCGATATTGATGACTATTATTTGAAACAATATTTAATTCAACAAAATGAGGGATGGCATCAACTAATGTAGACAGGAAAATACTGGTGATCAAACACATCACAAAGGTCACATTTTAGATCAGCAGATCAACATTTATCAAAGCATTGTTCTCAAATATGTACAAATTGCATATTTAAGTTAGATAATACATTAAGGTGGTGTTAACTTTGAAGTGATCCTGTACAACTTTAGTGGCACCAAGGAGAATTTCTTTTCTGACAGGATCTATTCTTGACCACTACTGACAAAAAATAGGTTTCTTTTGAGTCTAACAAGTTGAAAAGTCTATCTAATGCCAATTAGTAAAATATTGAAATCCCTATACAAATGAAAGTTCTGCCCCAACAATTATAAGTAAAATTAAATCAAGTCAGAGTGTTTCATTTGTTGAGACTAAGGGATTGTAAACATATGAAGATAATTCATCCCTCATTTGTTGAAACAGCTATCACGAGGTTACTAAAACCATATTGGCTGTGACTACATTAAGAAAGTATTTCACCTGAGGAACTAGAGTACAATAATATGAAATTATGAGGTGCGTACTCCTATCTGATGTACTGCAGCAATTTGCCATGGCTTCTTTGACAGCATCTCCACATCCCGAAAAAGGTCAATGCAGCAGGTGCAAAGGAATAATATCAATATCTACTCACATACCATCCCAAACTGGGACATATAGCACCCCACCTCATCATCACTCAACTGAAATCCTAGAAGTCAACTCAATAGCTCTGCAGTGGTATGTACACTATAGCAAAAACAGCAAATTCAAGAAAGTAGCCTCTCCTTCCTATTTCCCAAGGACAACTAAGGATCAGCAATAAATGTTGGCCTTGCCAGTTAAATGATGAATAAAAATTAAGTTTGTATCTTCGTAATTTATTTGGTTTTATAAAACCAAGATGTTTTCAAACTTAGTTAACAACAAAATAGGACTTTTTGCAAAGGAATTGAGAACGTTTTAATTAAAAATCATTTAAATTATACAAAGCACAACATCAGGACTTTGGTATAACCTAACAAAGTATCATAAACAAAGATCAATAGGCACTACAATTGATCACACATTCTGACACTCAAGCTGGAAAAAGTTGGCTTCCTCAGTCACCATCACCTACTCTCTTTCTGTCCAATGCTATGCTGTTCTCATTATTTTAAATCCTAGCACAAAATGACGAAATCAGACACCAAAGACTTACTTGGCAATTGCAGCAAGTGTTTATTTTTGATATATTTGTAGAAGCTGTGACATAACATATGTATAACTGTGGATCTAACAAATTAGAAATAAAGTACATGGCAGTTCGTGACAAAGTGCCAAACACTATGGCATTTTCACTGCACTTACACAATTATAAAAGCATTTGGCCACTCAGCATTTCATCTCTGTCTCAATGAAATGAATCACAATTACTTTTCACTGCACAAAGTTCAAACAACAGGCAACCATCACAAAAAACACATCCTATTTTGAGCATGGTACAAAAAATAATGATGGGTGATAAAATTAAATGCAATAGGGTTGTAATTCTGTTTTGATATCAGCACAATCTGGGCAAAATACAAAACAGAAAGGAACTTTCAAAAGGAGTTATACCTCAAACCACTCGCATTTAGATTTTCCACAATCTTGCATTTTGATTTTTAAATGCAAAATACCCAGATTACGTGTCTCCTACAAAATTGGCCTTGTCCCCAGTTCAAAAGTGCAAGATCCAGCTGAATACACAAACACATGGAGACTCAAGTTATTTAGTATTCTTAAGGTGCAAAAGTATTTTTACCTATGTCAAAAATAATTCAATTTACCAATAAATTAACCAGTGCAACCAAATTAAACTATTAAATTGCTTAATATAACAAATTTATATAGCACCAGATCAGTTCTGAGGAGTTGCTGGACTCAAAATGTCAATTTGGCTTTCTTCCCACAGATTCTGACAGACCTGCTGCTTATCTCCAGCAATTTCTGTTTTTCTGTCAATCTTTGACTTACAAACAGCTAAAAAAAGTCTTCTGTTACCACTATTACTGGAGTTAAAAAGATTATTTATAGAATCTCTACAGCGTGGAAGCAGGCCATTCAGCCCATCGGGTCCAAACTGACCATTCAAAAGCATCCAACCCGCATCCAACACCCCCCACCCTTTCTCTGTAATCTACATTTCCCATGACCAACCCACCGAGCCTGCACATCCCTGGACACAATGGGCAATTAACTTAGCCAATCCACCCAACCTGCACATCTTTGGACTGTGGGAGGAAACCCATGCAGACATGGGGAGAATTTGCAAACTCCATACACTCGGTCACTCAAGGCTGGAATCAAACCCAGGTCCCTAGGTGCTGTGAGGCAGCAATACTAACCACTAAGCCACCATTTATACCAAGGCCAAGCACATCAAGTCTAACAACTGATTTCTTGTTCTTTTATACAAACACCCAGGCAAACGATCACTCAATCATCCAATAATTAGTATAATGTCATCATCAGCTGCCATTTGGTCTTCGGCATCCCTGACAGGCCCTACTAAATGCTAAAATTTCACACTAAGGACTGTGAATCTTTGAATATTTTCAAGACAGAGAGAGATTCAAGCAAAAGGGTGAAAGATATCATGAATAGGTGAGAATATGAAGTAATCAGATCTGTCATGATCTTACTAAATGCAGAGGAGACTTAAGGGGCCAAGCAGCCAGCTTTTGCTCCCAATTCATGCATTTATATTTTCAAGATGGTACGAACAACATCTAAAGATGTGATTGGTGTGAATGCAACAATAGAAGTATTATTCAATGTCAAAAGGTGGTGTTAGGGCTCTCTTGACAGAGGAGATATTGCTAGGTTCTTGGGTGGCAAGTAATATTTTGTGCTATGTTTGTGCTATATCAGTCCAAACCTGGGAGTTCTCCAAGTTTTGCTGCATTTGGCAATAGTTTGTTTCATTGTCTGTGGAACTGCAAATGGAAGCAAACATTGAAATTATCAGCAAACATTCCCATTTTAAACTAATAATCGAGGGAAGTTATAGATGAGGCAGCTGAAGATGGTTGGCCCTACAGCATTGCACTAATGAATACCTGCAGCAATATCCTGTACTCTGCTAAATAATGTCCATTTAGTCAGATCCAGACTTCATTACAACCTTAGTATGAATATGGACAAAGAGAGCCAAATTCCAGAGGTGAGATGCACACGACGGCCCTTGATATTAAGGCTGAAGTTGACAAAATGTAGTAGTAACGAGCCACAGTTACATAAAAAAAGCAGAGATCATGGGTTACTTATGACTCCAGCCAGTAAAGAATTTATTCCCCAAAGCAGAGAGCATTAGCCTGAGGGAAAGTATTGCCCAAGATCAACAGCGAAAAGTTATGGTGAGCATCTGCAAGAATGGAGATAGAAAGCCTATGGGAAAAACTCAGAGACCAACAAATAAAAGTGGCATGACAGAATTTGTGCAAGTGCTCTCCAGATGGTCAGAGACAAGAACGTGAGCTGATAATGGAACATAAAGAAATTTTATAAGTGATATCATTGCAACAGCAGGAAAGGATTGGCGGGCAATTGCGTAGGCAATTTTTTCCTCTCTCCTAAATCAAATCTGGACCAAATCCATGTTTATTTCTGGTCAGGTTGGTCAGTAGTCTAATAAACAGAAGAATTTTTAAAAATGGCCCAAAGTTTTTGGGCTTAATTCAAATTTATGTTTAGAAAAAGACAATTACAACAAACCAATAAATAGATATAAATGATTCAAATAACCTCGACCAAGACATAGGCAGGACTTGTAGAAACACAACATATGCCTCAGACCAAACCTCTCTGGCTCACAGTCATACTGCACGGAAATAAGCCTTTCAGTCTAACTTGTCAATGCCAACCAGACATCCCAATCTGACCTAGTCCCATTTGCCAGCATTTGGCCCAATCATATACCCATCCAGATGTCTTTTAAATGTTGTAATTGTAGCCACCTCCACCACTTCCTTTAACAGCTAATTCCATACATGCACCACCCTCTGCATGAGAAAGTTACCCTTCAGGTCCTTTTTAAATCTTACCCCTGTCACCTTAAACATACGTCCTCTAGTTTTTGGACTCCCCTACACTGGGAAAAAGACCTTGGCTATTCACCCTATCCATATCCCTCATGATTTTATAAACCTCTATAAACTCCCCCCACCTCAGCCTCCAACGCTCCAGGGAAAAAAGCCCCTATTTAGCCTCTTCCTAGAACATAAACCCTCCAGTCCAGGCAACATCCTTGTAAATTTCTTCTGCACCCTTTCAAGTTTTACAACATTCTTCCTATAAAAGGGCAACCAGAACTGTACACAGTATTCTATAGGTGGCCTCACGGATGTCCTAACTCCAATATTCAATGTTCTGACCAATAAAGGCAAGTGTGCCAAATGCTGCCTTCATCATCCTGTTTACCTGTGACTTCACCTTCAAGTAATTATGTGCCAAACCCCTAGGTGTTGGCAACACTCCCTAGATCCCTACCATTAATTGTATAAGCCCTGCCCTGCTTTGCCTTACCAAAATGTAACACTTCACAGTTATCTAAATTAAACTCTATCTGCCATTCCTCAGCCTATGGCCCATTTGATCAAGGTCCTGTTGTACTCAAAATAATCTTCTTCACTGCCCATTACACTGCCTATTTTGGTTTATTGAGCTGCAGTGTAATTTGGAGACATTCAAACAAATAAAGGATGGTGAGGAGTTGCACAGATTGCTCCAGACTTCATTCACTCCCTGTACCAAGTTGCAGGTTCAGATGAACTTGGTTGGCAAATAACTGCCTAGTAAAGGGAAACCAGGCAGGATAGGAAATGAGGATCTGAAGGAACCAACCATAAGTCGACAGGTATAATCTACTTGTTGCTTGTGAAGATAGGATAAAGACTGTCTGAAGAACAGCTGGAATGCAGTCAATGGCAATTTGAAGCAGAGAGGTGGAGAAGGGTAAAGCCTTATATAGTACTTGAATGGGGATTTAATACTTAGGGGACAGTAATCATCCTTTGTAAGCATGATCAAGTGTCCACATGGTAGGTTGCCTACCTAGCACCAGAAAAAATATCATCTGAAACAGATGTGATGACACTGTGGCTTTAAGAGGCACGTTTGTTGTGGTTTCTTTTATAGACAGGTGGGTGTCAGGCGCTGAGCAGTCTACAAGAAGATAACTTGTGAAGCCCTGTGTGTTTCTTTTTAAAGGTTGGAACAATAGAAACAGCCTGGATGGGTGCAGTCAAACTCCCACAGAACCCAGATATTTAGTTTAGCTTTCAGCAGTTGCTATTGGAGTCTTGAAGAAGTGCAAGCTATTTTTCCCCTCTCTCTGTTACAGCCATAAGCTGGGGGCTCTCTGCCTGCTACAAGAGTTACACACAAGGCAATCTAGGTTCTGAATTTGCCTTTTGCCAAGAGTGTGTTTATAGGATGTTACTACATTGCAACAGTCAATTAGTAATAGTTACTGTATCTATTATTCTGTTAAGTTTTCCAGTAGAACTAAGTTATTCCAATTCCTCTTTTCCTTTGTTGTATTTTAACTATAGTAAATGAATAAAGTGTGTTTTGCTTTAAATCTGGTAGTTTGACCAATCTAATTGCATCTGGAATGCAACACCTTATATTTACCTTTCAAATAAGAAAAGGTTAATGTCTAGACTATCTTCTGAATTTTGAGGGGGTTTGGTCTGGTCTATAACAAACATGAAAAGGATTTTAGACAGGAAGGGCGAGAATCCAGTTGCTGTAACCAGAGTTGGGACCAACGCCACAAGGAGAGAGTTGGAGAGCACCAGCAATGAGAGATAAATTTAAAAAAAAAAACATAACCTCAAGTGCTATAATTTATGGATTATAAAATTTAAATTTTACACAAATTTGCACAAGAATATACAGGTTAGGGAGGTGAACATGTGGTTGGTTTGGGAAAAAGGGGATCCATTTCATGGGATTCTATTATTAAAATAGACAAGAATTGTACCAACGGGTTGAGTTCCACCTGAATTGGACAAGACAGGTTAGGGTATGCAGCACAAATAATTGTTCTTTATGCAATGCACTAGTGCAAAATACAAACTGAATGAAATACACTCACAAATCCAATTCTAAGGGTATAATATGATTATCTTCCTCTTGGATAGATTCAGGATGATTCATTTCCAGTCCAGTTCAATGAGGTCAGAGATGGTTAGAAAGTTAAATGCAGAGCCTGCATATCCATCACAGATGGTGTGTGAAGGGTAGAGGAGTTAGAATCAGAAACCCTACACATGGAAACAGGCCATTTGACCCATCGAATCCACACCGACCCTCCAAAGAGCATCCCACAGCCCCCATCCCTGTGTTTCCTATGGCTAATCCACCTAGCTTGTACGTTGCTGGACACTATGGTCAATTTAGCACGGTCAAGCCACCCAGCCCGCACATCTTTGGACTGTAGGAAGAAACTGGAGTATCCAGACAAAACCCATACAGACATGGGAAGAATGTGCAAACTCCACACAGACAGTCACCCAAGGGTGGAATTGAACTGGATCCCTGGTGTTGCGAGGCAGTAGTGCTAACCACTCAGTCATTGTACCACCCCAAGTTGTTTAGAGGTTGTATGCTTCAATATCTCAACTTCATCACTACACATTCCTGACAATCTCTCGACATGTTTGGTACGTTCCCTAAAAAATATGCTCCATTTTGGTTGGTTACTAGCCATTGATTTTCACGAGTCTTCAAGGAAGCTTTGAAGACAGCTCTAAAAAAAACTGATTTTGCCATTGTGTTGAAAGTCTCCTACCATCACCAAGCTCAGTGCAAAACAGCTGCCTGGGGGTCCAGCGTTAAGCATAGGAACAACATGCTCTGACTGATGGAGCTGATTTTGAATGTAAGGCTGGACAACTAGGTTCCTCACTAAGGACAAAGAATGCATACCAAGATCTCTCAGGAGATAGTGTGATAATGGCTATAGTTATAGAAGACAGACAAGCTGATGGCACTGCAACACAGGAGACTTGCTGCTGTTTGCAAAGATCCTCATCAATTGTCTTTGAGTGGTCAAAGATCTCCTTCCAGAGTACAGTGCACTTTCAAACAAAACACATTTGAGATATGACCATTGTCGCACGACAAATCCAAGAAAATTGCAGGGACCAGCATCAAACTCTAAATGATCTTCTCAGTTCAGGAAAGTCTTTAACAGTCAACTGTGAAAGATTATGGAGTATCCTTGTCAAAATTTTGCCATCCACAGATTTTGCCATCCTCTATCTATTCCACAATGACACACAAGACACGATCATCACTGACAGTCAGACCCTTTCTATTATAAACTGGCTCAAACAAGGCTGAAATCTCACTATCCAGCTCTTCCATCTTCCATGCTGCAATACTGCATTTCTCTTACAGTATAATACCTACAGGCACAAGATGATTTTATAGGAGAAAAAGGAAACTGTTCAATGCATGCTGCCCTCAACCCAAAACCAACATTACTCCAACTTCAGTCACTGAACTCCACTATGAAGGTGATGCTTGTGTGCACTCTCAGAAACTGAGCTCCAGGTCATTGTCAACTCTTCTACAACCAGTGACAAAATCAGCCTTTCACAAGAACAAAGAAAATAAACCAAGATCTCCTTCTAAGTAGCTCCCACAACACATACCTTCCCTCCCATTGATTAGCATCAATTGCAAGATCCTAAAAATGTGGGCCATTTTTCATATCTTGGGAGCCTCCTCTTGACATAAAAGCAGACATAAGCAAACTTCATCACCACCTTAAATGTATCAGGTCAGCCAATGGCCAACTGAAGTACTAGCATCTTCAACCAGGCAGCAGTGATCCATTTGCTCCTACATGCTTTGAATACATGGTCATCATACAATAGGTATCTTAAATCACCAAAGTAAACCAGCAGTACCTTCACAAAACCTTGCAAAATAGGTGGCAAGAAAGGTGGTCTGTCAGCAGCATCCCTTCTCCGAAACCAGCATGACTACTGCTGAGGTGTCATGATGGAGATAGAAACATGAGACAGGCAGAACTAGGAACTAAACATACCAAGTGAAGAGGGATGAATTTCATTACCATGATGTGTGGTGATGCCAATAGCATGAATTGATTTAGGGGATGTTAGACAGCAACATGAAGGAGAAGGGCATAAAAGGTAGGGTCAGATGAAGTGGGGTGAAAAGAGGCGTGGATGGAAATGTAAATGCCAGCATTAACTCAATGAATGTGTGTGTGTGTGTGTGTGTGTGCCCACACACACACACACACACACACACACACACACAAACACACACACACACACACACACACAAACACACACACAAACACACACACACTTTTCTAGTATTAAGCTTCAAGTAATCAACAATTTGTTTCAACTCCCACCCTCAAAGCAATCATCTCTACAGTGCCAGTAACTGTTTAACTTCCAACAGTCCTTCATTTGTTCTTAAGTGCAGCAACACAGATATTTTTATCATTTGCAGCATGTACAAATCTTTAAACACAAGTTTGTTCAAAACTAGTTTGGGATGCTTTCACATTCTGCAAATCAAATGTATAAACATAAGTCAAAAAGAAAAACACTCCTCAGCTTCCTTGAACACCAAGTCAATCAAGCCTCAAAAGTTTTCCTTCACTTCCGGCGAAGCGCTTCACCTGTCATTTAATATCTGCAGCTCAGATTACAAGGGTACAGGAAGAGGTTCCAATGATAGAATCTAATTCTATCAACTTATGGCAACAAAGTCAACTCATTAACACATTAACACTTAGAAATCAAGTAATTTGGTGAATACTGAAGAAACAGAATAGATTCAACGTTTTGAGTGTTCTATCGAGCACCACCACATAGTGGCATGACACCACACCACGAGATAACCAATCTTACAGGTCAAAAACAACAAGAAGAATCAAAATGGAAGATGAACATAGATAAGCAGGGTTCCAGCTTTTCCTTTATAATTGAGAAGGGCACATGATGTGGATAGAAAAGATTCATTTCTAAAAGCACGTGCAAAAATGTATGAAGAAAACAGTAATAATGAAAAGGACAATTAATGCATCACACACTGCCAACAAAAAAATTAAACTAATGTAGTGTTTTAGCCTGTCCTCAACTGTCAACTTTTGCTTTTGCTTTTCTGCCTGTACAAAATTTCACCAGGAAATTGTATTTTTAAAACATGCTGCTTAGCGTTGACAACTTTGGAAATAATCAGATTTCAGCTAAAGCCTTCAGACAATGACACAACATTCTCTATTCTTTAGTCTGACTTGAGATTATGAATTGTTTTCTGTTTGAAGACGAAGAAATAATAGTTTTTGTGATTATTCAACATTTTCCCCAGCTACATCATTCCTAGTAACAATTAAACAAACGCCCACTGTAGATTCATTTCATTCATCAATAATGATATTTTGCTTGATAATTCTATTAGATAAAATAGATTACCATAGCTCATCAAAACAACGATATCTACTGGTATATGCTTACTAAATTAGTCAAAAACAAAGCATTGCTGAAATGTCCGTGCAACTACTCTCATATCCAAGTGAAAACTATTTATAGAGGCTTGATGTGTGCAAACTACCTGCCACATATTATTACATTACTACAGAGGGTGCAGAGGAGATTCACTAGGATGTTGCCTAGGATGAAGTCTCAGCTATGAGGAGTGATTGGATAGGCTGGATTCATTTCCCTTGGAGCAGAGGAGGTGCAGGAGAGGAGAGGGCAGGGATCTGATTGAAGCATACAAAATTAGGAGAGGCACAGACAGAGTAGATCGTGAGAATCTCCTCCCCATGGCAGATGTGTATAAGACCAGAGGGCATATGTTTAAGGTGAGAAGCTAGTGGTTTTGAGGAGATCCAAGGAAAAATATTTTTCCCCAGAGGAAGGCAGACATATGGAACGTGCTATCTGAGGGGGTGATGGAGGCAGGTACTCTTGCAACATATAGAAGCATCTGGATGAGCACTTAAAATGCCAGGGCAAAGTATGGACTAAGTGCAGGATTAGTGTTGTTTAATGTTTGTTGGTTAGCATAGACATGGTGTGCCAAAGGGCCTGTTTCTATGCTGTATGACTCTCAAATGACTATACTTCACATTGTTTTTTTCAATTCACTCGTGGAATATGGGCATTGATGGCATTTATTGCCCATCCCTCGTTGCCCTTGAGAAGATGGCAGTGAGCTTTGAACTGCTGAAGTCCATGTGCTGTAGGTAGACCAACAATGCATTTAGGGAGGGAATTCCAGGATTTTTACCCAGTGACAGTGAAGGAACAGTGATATATTTCCACGTCAGGATGGTGAGTGGTTTGGACAGAAACTTGCAGGCCTTGGTATTCCAATTGTATCTGCTGTCCTTGTCCTTCTAGATGGAAGTAGTCATGCGTTTGGAAGGTGTCTATGGATCTTTAGTAAGTTTCTGCAGTGTATCATGTAGACAGTAGCAGTAGAATGTACTGAGCATCAATGGAGAGGGAGTTGATGCTTGTGCACGTGGTGTCAATCAAATGGGCTACTTTGTTCTGGATGGTGTCAAGCCTCTTGTTGGTGGAGCTGCACCCATCCAGACAAGTGGGGAGTATTCCTTCACATACCTGACTTAGGTCTTGTAGATGGTGGACAGGTTTTGGGGAGTCAGGTGGAGAGTTACTTGGATTTCTAGCCTCTGAACTGCTCTTGTAGCCACTGTGTTTATGTAGTGAATCTAGTGGAGTTCTGGTCAATGGTAACCCCAGGATGTTGATAGTGCAGGATTCAGCGTTGGTAACACTATTGAGTTTTATGGGGCAGTAGTGAGATTCTTTCTTATTGGAAATGGTCATTGCCTGGCATTTATTATGTCTGAATGTTACTTCCCACTTGTCAGCCCAAGCCTAGATATTGTCCAGGACTTGTTGTATTTCAGCATGGACTGCTTCAGTATCTGAGGAGTTGTGGATGTGCTGAACACTGATGATTGCACAATGAATATCTCCACTTCTGACCTTATGATGCAGGGAAGGTCACTGATGAAGAAACTGAAGATGGTTCAGCTTTGGACCCTACCCTGAGGAACTCCTATACAGATGGGCTGTGAACTATTTTCGGACATCCAAAAGTTGTGCAAGGTACAATTTACATACAAAGTCTTAAAAAATTGTGAAAGACAACTTACTGAAAATGATTTGCAGGGCAGTACTATTGTTAGGAATACGGACATACCATTTAGTTGTGCCCCAAAGTGGTACAGTATAGATTTAGGCTGCAAATTCTCATGCACTTGTTTCACTTATGTAGCTGTGCAGAAGAACTGAACAAGAGACTTGGAAAAATGAGGGTAAGCTTAATCCCAAATCATATGTTACATTAGGTCAGTGAGTCGAAATAAATATTTGGGAAACATACTATTGGCTGAAAGCAGCTGGAAAGAAAGATAATTGCGCCATTGGGATGAGGCTCTGGCATAGTGGCAATGTCACTGGACTACTAATCCAGAGGCCCAGGCTAATGCTCTGGGATCATTGGTAAAAATTCCCCATGGAGGCTAGTTGAATTTAAATTCAAAATCAATAAATATCTGGAACTGAAAGCTAGTCTCAGAAATGGTGTTTATGAAACAGTCATCAATTTTGTTTTAAAAAACTAAAACAACATCTGGTTCACTAATGTCCTTGAGGAAAGGAAATCTACCACCCCCACCTGGTCTAGACTCCATTCGACTCCAGACCTACAATAAAATTTTGGTTGACTCTGAACTGCTCACTAAAATGACGTAGCAAGCCACCCAGATCAAGGGCAAATTAGGACTGGGCAAATTCTGGCCTTGCCAAACATGTCCATATTGCATGAATACTATCACAGCCAAGAAAACCGTATCACTGGTGGGGCAGAAAAGTGATGAATAAATTTTATTTCCAATATGGGCAATAAAATTGACAGATAGTCTGTGCATAATTCATCCCATCAGATTTTCCCTCCCATTACCAGTTGACTGCCCCACCAAAAATCAAAATCGACCATCTTACTTACAAACAGAAGGAAATATTCGAATTTACATAATACCATTCACTATGGATATTGCAAAGTACTTTACAGCCAATTAAGTACTTCTGAAATGTAGTTAGTAGGGAAATGCATCAAAATCCGAAAAAGAGCAATGGGAAAATGACATAGGAAGAAGCTTTAAGACAGTGTGGTGATCACATTCCATTACACAGCATAAACTATGATGATTAGCATTTACCTGGCTACTCCAGGTACTCACATGTTACTTAGATGGCATCCCTCCAAAAATTTTCCACCTTAACTCTCAGTTTCCGTATATGTCTCTGTTCAATCCCTAACATAGCCTATTGATTTTTCTCTCTGCTTAGAAACATAGGCGGAGAGCTCTTGGTGGCATAGAGATTGTGCCCCTACCTCTGAACAAGAGGCCCAGGTTAAAGCTGCACCTGTTCTGGAAATATGCAACAACGTCTTTGAACAGGTTAATTAGAAGATATCGAGAAACACAGATGGAGGTGAAGATGAATGGGACTGGACAGCTAAGCATTCAAGGAGATCAAAGTTTTGGAGCAGGGGGAAGACAAGCAAGAAAAGTCAGTGCACAGAGAAAATAACAAGGAACATAAAACAAGAAAATGCCACTTGCCCCAACATACCAGCTCTCTTCCACAGAATTCATATTATTTGATATATCCTAGAATCTACTCCACTTAAATAACGAAAGGAAAACTTCCACAAGATTCTCCATAATTCCTTAAGGTAGACAAGCCAAAACAACACACTACTCTACCTCGGTATTGGCTGTGAATGGCTGACCATTTTGCTCAAGGGAGTATTTGATTGAGATGATATAGAATTGTTCAAATTGTTCATGTAATCATCAATTCTTTTCCTAAATAAATTAGTTGCAGCTACTCATTTTGCTGTATTGAATGTTGTTTGAAATCTTGCATACTGATGTTCAGTTAACTCTGAAACCATAGATGTTGAATATTTTCAGCTTCCTCATTTATAAATTAGCATTTAAGTGGCTGACAGTTGATGGTCAGATTGTCAGAGGGAAGTTCTTAAGTGAAGCTAACCAAAAAGTGGGTGGAAGTAATGTGATTGATGCATATATGGACTTTCAAAAGATAAAATTTGAAGCCTATGGGATTAAGTAAGTGGCAGTATGGATACAAAACTGGCTATGGGCAGAAAGCCAAGACTAGTGATGAATGGGTAGAGCTGGATGAACACAGCAGGCC